>NC_133618.1:104054646-104732646 GCF_048593235.1 Sminthopsis crassicaudata | reverse complement strand
TTGAAGGCAGCCCAAGCACAGAAAATTATCCCTAGGAAAAACAGGCTTAATCAACCTGCCACTATCAATTTCCCCCTAATTATTGAATCACCTATGAAGAATATAGGGGAAAACTATACTTTGAGTTCATGTGAATCTAAAATCGCTTGACTATGTGACAACAGTGTGGTCAAACTCAAAACTCTAAAATAGCCTGGCCAGCTAAGAAACCTCCATCTACTCTGTTCAATAGGCAACAAGCACTTTTCCACTAAAGAAAATTAATTTTAAAATATTTGCCTGCCATGTAAGACTTCCTGGATATCTTTACAAAAAAGGGCATTACATCTCAGGTAGGCTGAATGTCATCTTAATATTGAGGCCTATTGGGTAAGGTAATCTTTCAAATCCTTTTCTTTGTAAACAGAATGCTTCATTTATCCAGAATAAATGGATGGGGGTTCCATATCCAAGTACAGAGGAGGTGCGTGCTTTGAATGTTACAACTTTAAAAAATACATTCAAATACATTCAAAATGGCTAAATCTTTCTGAAATGATTTAAGTAATTATTTTCCTATTTAAGTGGATCATACTAAAAATCATTCAACTATTTCCAGATGACGCAAGATTATTATTACAAATATAAATTCTATTGTTATGGAGTGGTACAGTGATTATCAGAGGCTATTGAGATATAGATAATCCAATCCTAAATGACATTCATTTCTCACAACTACCTCCTTCCCCTACCAATTATGCACACATGCATATACACATACACACACACAACCTAATTTGCTTTTCTAATCTGCTGTTGGCCAGAAAAATAGATAACCAAGTTTGTTAAAATTGTGGATTAGATGAGAGTAAATAGGCTTCAAGTCAAAGTGTAAAGGGCTTTGCTATGTATGAATAAAAGATGTGAGTTTTAATATATGGATTTTGTCACATATCTTTAGGCTATTCAGTTCATATTATCATAATTATCATTTTCTGATTTTCTGGCATCTTTTGGATTATTGAAACTGCTAAATGAGTGACTTCTAAATAACTGAAACATTATTGATATCTATGTTCTAAGCACAAACAGATCTCTTTGATAAGTGGAAATGTTCCTCACTAATTTACAAAGTTAGAGATGCCCAGATCGTAACTCACATTTGCAAAGTACTTCATATGCATTATTTCATTTTATTTTCATAACAGTACTATGAGGCAGATGCTAATATTATTTCTATTTTACAAATGAGGAATATGAGTCTCAAAGAAATTAAATAATAATACATAGCTAATAATTACTTAAGGTGAGATTTCAAATCAACTTTTCAGTCTTTTATCTACAGCACATAAAATTCCATAAATTTAAACTATTACTTCATTCTTGAATACAGTATGGTATTAGCAACAAATTTTAGCCCTTTAGTTATAATTACTCTGTCCTCCTTTAAAATGCACAGTCTGCCACCCACATCCAAGGAATTGTCATTAAATGTTAGATTCAGGGACTAGGCTTGACATGCAGAATGAGAGGCCCCTTAGCTCTAAACTGTCGGCATCCTAAGGCTTTTGGTCGATCTTCAGTCACAGCTGGCTTACTAGCAATTTGCCCAGCAAGATCAATAGTATCAGCACCAAGTCAAACAAAAGATTTTTGTTTTTAGTTATTTACCTTAAAATCTCAAAGAATTTTTCCATAGTAAAGTCACATTTTAGTTGATATAGTTAAAGAAGGGCTGAGAGAAGTCCTTTGGAAATATTTGTCCCCATAAAAATATAATTTGTGGTAACTCCCAATGAGTTCCAAGGAATAACAATCTATTTTGAGAAGAGAAGGATGCTATGTTAGTTCTAAAGAGATCATCAGGACCATTTAAAACTGAAGAAACTTTCAAAATGCTTCACAGCTCTGCTAATTCACTTGATATGGAAAGAAGAAACTTATATTGATGTCACATGCTATATCAACTTAATTTGATGGGTAGTACCTTTAAGAAGTTAAGTTATAAATTTTGAAATCACTCATAACACACATAGTACCATATTGCTCAACTAAACCACCTGAAATCTTAAGCATATATAAAGTGTGTGTTATGATTTCATATATATTTTGGTTACAGTTGTAACCCATTCATGGACACAGTTCATAGAATTGAAAGAAAGCTTAAAGATCACCTGATCCACCACCCTCATTTCTAGATGAGGGAATCTAAAAACGCAGAATTGTCAAGAGTGAAATCTAGAGAAGATAAATTACTATACAAAAGAATTGCTGTAACTTAATACAATAATTTTTAGATTATTTCCTTTATTTTAAAAAGTCTCAATGTAGAAAATCTTTCATCCTGTCTTTTTATAATTATATATATATATATAAATTATAAATTTTATAATTTTTTCATATCAGTATTCTTTTCTGTAAGGAATAAGTTCATTATCAATAACCCAATCATTTCAACACGCAAAGAACTTTATGTAGGATCTGGAAACCAGCTAAAGTTTGTTTTTTAAGAAATATATATTGGGACAGTGAGGTGACACAGTCCTGGAGTCAGGAGGACCTGAGTTCAAATCTGATCTCAGACACTTAATACTTCCTAGCTGTGTGAGCCTGGGCAAGTCACTTAACCTCAATTGTCTCTCAAAAAAAAATTTATATATATGTGTGTGTGTGTGTACTGATACTTCAAATAGATAGATGATAGTGTATAAAGCAAAGTAGGAACAAAACTTCTTTGTGTTCCCTTCTGCATTTTTTGTATTTAGTACATTAAAAATATTTTACTGATAGTGAACTATCCAATCCCCTCCCCAGTTGGAGTCCTGCCTTATAACAAAACACTCTATTATTACAGCAGAATAGAAACCCATAGTACTCTTGTGATGATAAAATCTTCCTAGATTCTGTGTCCTAACATCATTTGGAAATTATTAACCTCAGTTGTGCTATACACTTTCTTTGGAAGCTTCAAAACCAGTCTCAGATTAATTAGCACCAGAACAGATATTGCTTTATACAAATCTGTTTGCTATCTCTATCTCCCAGAGATATTGAAAATGGCTGAGCACACAGATGACCAAACTATGGCCATATTGCTTCCTGATTTAGCTTTCCTCCAAGTATTTTGCTTCAAGATAATAATTTGGCCCCCTAGGCTGCCTCAAACTGAATTTAGTTTATTGCATGTACTTAGAGCTGCCTTAGGGGCTTCTGGAAAGACAGAAGAAATGTCCCCCACCTCCATTTGTATCATCAGGAAGTCCTAGATAGAGCAGGTAGAGATCCAAGCAATAAACTCTTAAGAAAGTCAGGGAGAGGAGCAGCTAGGTGGCACAGTGTATAGAACACCAGCCCTGAAATCAGGAGGATCTGAGTTCAAATGTGTTCTCAGATACTTAACACTTCCTAGCTGTGTGACTGCTGGCAAGTCATTTAACCCTAATTGCCTCAGCAAAAAGAATAAAAAAGAAAGAGGAGAAAACTTAATGGGTGGTACATCCTGGGTCAGTCACCAACTATCTTTAACACACAGAACCACTAACCCATCATAGGGACCAATATACTAACCAGGAGCCTCTGGCTTAGCATTCCCTTTAGCAAGAAGCCAGATCATAGCCTATTACCAGGCATGAATTTTTTTAGTGATTAAAAAGACTAAAAATTAATACAAAATAAATAAAGTAAAGAAAATGCAAACCTAGCAATGATATAATAAAAAGCTTATATGTGAGTGAATGAATGAATTCAAAATAATGAAAGAAAATAGCAGAATGGATAAGAAGCAAAACCCCAAATGTTTTATATACAAAAAGTTAATCCATAACTGAAAATGTATATACATATTAAAAGCAGGAGGCCAAAAAAATTCTTATAGACTAAGTAATTCACATTTAATTTATACTCTTAAATAGGGCAAAAATAAAATTCATGATTTCTAAAGATTTGGGAAACTATATTATACTTAAAAGTACAAAAATGAAACTGCCATTTTTTTTCAAACAGATGCATTAGATAGAATAGGATCTAAATTCATGAAGGAAAATGTAATTTTCAAAAAGAAAAAGATAGTAACACAATAACTACCAGAGGTGGTAATGTTCTACCCTCCTAATTGAATAAATCTAACTGAAAGATAAAAATGAAAAAAACTAAACAGACTTTTAAAGAAGTCAAATTTAAAATATTTATGGCATCTTCTGAATGAGAATAATAAATACATAATTTTTTGTATCACATGATATGTTTACAAAAATAAGCTTGATTCCAGACCAGAAAAAATTATAAATATATGGAAAAAATACAAATATTTAACAAATCTAATATAAACCAAAATAAAATAAAATTACTAATGTAGAAAACACAAGCTACAAAAGACCTAAATAGAGACTTAATAATGGCATCCTAACCAGTGAATGGATCAAAGAGCAAGTATATCATAAAAACAATTACCAACTATTTTTAAAAGAATTTTAATAGTGAAACAACTTTTCAAAACTTGGAGAATGCAGCTAAAGAAGTCTTCAGAGGAAAATTATATCTCTGAATGAATATATAACAAAATAGAAGAGACAGAATTAAAGAACTTGCCAATTCAAAAACTAATAAATTCTCAAATGCAAAATAAGCACAGAAACAATCCTTAAAATTACAGAAGAAATAAATAAAATGAAAAACAAAAAAATTTTTAAGATGATAAACATAATTAAGAGCTATTTTCAATAAATAACAGAATTGAGAAAAATTTAGGCCAACAATAAAAAGAAGAAAGAAAATCATTTCCAAATTTTTAAAAAATGAGCAAAGTGAATTCAGAGCAAAGTGAATAAAGAAGAAATAGAAAAAATTATCTAAGCATTAGATATATTATAATATGCTTGCAAAACCAACAATTCATGTGATCTATAGAGCTGGGAAAAGCTTTAAAAATCCTCTAGTTCAATGTCTTCATTTTTCAAGTGAAGAAACTAAGCCCCAGAAAGTTAAAAAAAAAAAAATTTGCTCAAATGTCTCACAGGCAGTGACAGAGCTAGAATTAAAAAGTAAGTCCTTAAACTCTTGTGTCCTTTCTACAGCCAAAATGCTTCCCTTAGAAATAAATATACTTCTAAAACATAAAATTACAATTTACAAAAACAACAAATGGAAATCTTAAGCAACCCAATCTTAGAAAGTAAAGGAGAACCAATTATAAAGGAATTTCCAGATTGGGGGAGAGGAGGAAGAGAAACTTGAACTAAATGGATTTACAAGTCAATTTTGTCATTTACAGAGCTATTAATGTCTATGCTCCACAAAGTATTATTAGTAACAGAAAACAAAGACATTTTGTACTATTTTAGTAGGGTTGGATTTTGCAACAGGGTTTGTAACCTCAACGGATAATAGGAGAGAGGAATTCAAAGAAGCTCTCAGTGGGAAGGGAAGATATTATTATTCACTAATCAATAAATATTGATTGAACCTCTCTTATTTCCAAACTACCAGGCAAAGTTTAGAGAAGAAACTGTCTCCACAATCTTGGAGAGTACAAGCAAGTTAAACAATAAGACACAAATACAGATAGATTTACTATAAAAGAATACATGCTAAATGCCCTAAAAAAGTTTGGGAGGGAAGTGACATGTGAAATGTGTTATATGCAGAGAAAGATCAAGGAAGTTGTACTGGAAGAACTGGGATATCATTTAAAGAATGTGTAGGAATTCAACAAGCAAAGAGGTGGAAGAAGAGAATTCCAATGATATGAAACAGCATAGACAAAGTCACTTAATAGGCAAAGAAAAGTAAAATAAGACATCAAGTGGCACTCAGTTGTGGAGAATCTTGAGTGCTGGGCAAAGAGGTTTGAATTTATTCAGTGGTAAGTGAAAAGCCATGTAACACTGGTAGGCAGAAGAATGACAAAATTGGATTGATGTAAAAAGAAATCTTATTCTGATGGTGATTTGAAGGATAGATTTTAAGGGGGAACAAGTGGAGGAATAACACTTTGTAGGAGATTGCCATGACCACCCAATAGAGGTGAAATATACCCCAATCTATTCAGTATATGAGAAGTACATAAGAAGAAAGCTGCCTATAGAATAGATACATGATAGACTAGTACAGTAACAATGCACAAACTCACAATTCTGATCAATATCTAAAATAAAATTGTTTTATCCAAACTTTGTTGCTGGAATCTTGATTAAGGTTTAATTTCTTTTTAAAATTTGGCATGAAAAACAGGGTTGGAGGTCACATATATCTGTGTGTATACAGCATGTGTGTGTGTGTGTGTGTGTATATATACACACATATATATTTATAAAACAATCCCCAATTGGGAAAAAAGTCTTTAGTATTTTGCAATGAAGCAAACGATTCTGCTAAGTAAGTTTTGTTTATGGAGCAATGGTGTCTACTGATATTTCATGAAAATCTTCCATCTATTTCAATTACATATGCACAAAAAAGTTAAATGTTTTAAGAAATTAGGCAAGGTTTTTCTTCCAGAACTTATGGGTATATTCTTAAGAAGTCTGCTTATGTAAAAACAAAGAATAATAGATAATTGAGTTTGGAAATTCAGGGATGTTTAACATAGTCATTCCAGTGTTTTTGATGTCGCAGATACTGCATCAGGAACTGATTGGATAATATTCAGGTACCATCAGTTCCTAATGCATTGCCTTCAGCATCTAAACAAGCATCAAAGCTAAAGTTAGAACAAGGGCTTGTGACGTGATTATATCAGATATGGTCACCTGTCACCAATAAAACTAGCACACTTAACCTTGAAGAGAAAGCTGCTCTTTGAGAAATCCCAAGAGGAAAAGATACCAATCACCTACCCTTCACTACAGTGGATTTATATTTGTAATACTAGGATTGAATTAAGATAATCTGTTTATGTACTATTCATGCCAGCAACAGAATATCTTAAAATGTGTCTATTTGATCAAATTCACACACCCCAAACTAACCAAAGAGTCTAGAAGTTGGTGAGTTTTAACTGTGGGAAAGAAGTGTTATTTTCTTATTGGTTAGATGAATACAATTAAACAGTCTTATTTGTTTCTTTCTTTATGGATTTAGGGGATGTTAACAAGTTCTACCTTTAAAAACCCAAGTAAATTTCAAAATTCTATTTTCCACCATTACCATATGGAGTGAAAGAAATATAACGATCACTAATAAAATATACCCAAGGTTTTGCCTTTTAAAGAAATATAGATTTGTAAGAAAAGATATTTGGGTTGAAATTTTCTTTTCTTTTTACTTTACATATTCTGCATCTTTATGCTCTGGGAAATCAGTTTCAGAAGAGAAATGATCTTGAAAATGACATTCTTTCATATTGTTTATAATGTGCGATAATTTTGAATCTGTAGCCTAACTTTCCTGAATACCTGCCCAATAAATCCAACAAGTTACTGACCACATATATGTGAGTGATATTCATTGACTCAGCAAAAAATATTCCCTGAGAATAAAACATCTTCTAATGGAAGCCTTGTTGCCAGGAAATATCTCTAAATAGTTTTCCCTTAGTTAATATGTAAGTTTTAGGCATAAAATCTGTGCGATTTAAAAATTCAACATTTATAAATGATGTAGCCTGCAGTTAGAGAAGAATATTATAAAACAATAATATCTTGAAAAATAATAATAACTGACATTTAGAAAATACTTTAAGGCTTAGAAAATACTTTGCATAACATCACAATAATCCTGTGTATTAGAGAAAGTCTCAGATATATTAAAGCAGTGTTACATACTTAGAAAGTGTTAGAAAAGAGAACTGAATCTATATTCTGACTCCAAGCAATAACATCCAATCTACAATACCATATTGTTTCAACCTATATTTTCTCCAAATTGGTTTTTTTCCTTAGGAGTGTAATGAAATGCTTTAGGTTTGAACTCAGAAAACCTAGATTCAAGTCACAGTTCTATTATTCACCAACTGTGTATTTTCAATTCAATTCAACAAACATTTAAGTGCCAATGATAATAAGGGGATAAGAGATAAGAATAAAACATTTTTCTCCCTCATTTTCAGTGAAAAAATGAAAATTCTCAATATCAGTATCAAGAAGTATTAACTTACTAGAGAAATAAAAGATATATGCAGATAAGTAAACCCAAAGTGTAGACAAAATTATTCATTGCAATTTCAAGAAAGACTAATACTTATAGTAGCATTACCAGAAAAGGCTTCATTAGGAGGTAATATCTCAGCTGCAGTATAAAAGAAGCTAGAAAACCTAAAACAAAAACAAAACAAACCTACCCTCAAAGATAATAGTCTGAAACTGAACTGAATATGGCAAATTTAAAAGCTTGCCCAAATTAGAGCCTGACAACCATTTATCATTTGAAAGCTAACCAGAGGCCAAAAACTCATGCAAATGGAAAATATTTTTCTTTGATAAAAGTAAAAAAAAAAATCCTTTTGCTATAAGTAAACTTTAGGACACTGAGAACTCTAAAACTAAGAAATTTTAAAGAATGATATTTAATGATGAGAACCAAGAAAAGTTATTTGTATACTAAGGTAGTTCACAGTGACTCAAAAGAATTCAACCTGATAATATACACAAGAGAGTAGAAAACAAGCAAGTGAAAAATATATGTTGAATAGAGTAGGACATAGAGTTGGGTACATAGTCCTCTAGATAGATAAGTAGTACAGTTAATTTGAATAGACATTGTGAACAGAGAAGTTGGACCCAGATTTAAGAAGTCAGTAGACAATGCTCTGGATTGCCTTTGAAAATTATACAGTGTTTCCCAAAGAAAGATCCTCCATAAAATAACAACAATCAAAAATACTTTTAACATCAACATTCTTCCAGTTATGCTCTCTGATTGAGAATCATGAAATCATGAGCCATCAAAAGTTCTAAAAGATCAAAATGGTAAGTCACCCAAAAAATACAAGAGAAACACACAACAAAGCTAAAGCAGATTAGCAATAATTTCACATAAAAAATGATGTAATAGTAACATTAACCAAAAAAAGGAGGCAAACCAGTCATGTTGCAAAATATAAGATGTGAACATCCTGTAAGCTACTACTCATGAAATGTTTAAAGCTCCCAACATGGTGGGTAGACAACCCCTACTCAAAAAAGATGATCTTGAGGAGGCTGTTCTATAGGATGAAATATGCTTAATTTATGATCCACACATATAGAATAGGACTCATATTAATGACATCACAGATCTGCTGAAGCATTGATGAACTAAAATTAACAAATCTTAGACTAAAGCAATTAAGGCCAGGAGGAAGAACTCAAGGTTTGCTCTTACTATAAACATGAATTCCATAGATTTTGGAGAGAAACAATGTAGTTGTGCTTAAACATTATAGAAAATATGTCAAACTCAGTTGATATATTTACCAGCTTTGCTGAACTCGTTCCTCTCATTTTTCTAAAATTTTTGTTCAGTAAACATTTATTAACTGCCTACTATGTGCCAAGCACTGTGCCAAATACTGAAGAAACAAAAAGAGGGAAAAGACAGTCTTTGACCTCCAGGATCTTACAATCTAAAGGAAGAGATACAAATACATACAAAAAAAAAAAAAAGTTGTATTTGGAAAAAAACAGGAAACAGTTAAAAGAGGGAAAACACTAGAACTAAGAGAAGTTTAAAAAGGCTCCCTATTAAAAAATAAGATCTTGTTTGAGATTTAAAGAAAGCTGGGAAGGTCAGTAGTTGGAGATGAGGAACTACTATTCCAGGAGTGTAGGTCAAGAATTGGAATGTATTGTTCATCGAACAACCAGAAGGCCAGTGTCATTGAGTCAAAGAGAAAATGTCAGAGAATAAGCTATAAGAAGACTGGAAAAATATGAGGAGTCTAGATTATGAAGGACTTTGAATGCCCAACAAATCAGTTGGCAATTGGCAATAGGAAGCAACTAAAGTTTATAGAGTAGAAAAGTGACATGATCAATCCTTCATTTTAGGAAAATCACTTTAGTGGCTGAATGGAAGATGAATTAGAATAGGGAAAGACTTTCAGCAGGCATATTCATCAATGAGCTATTAAAATAATCAAAGCATGAGATGATGAGGGCATGTATCAGAACAGTGTCAATATCAGAGGAGAGAAACGGAGCATATTTGAAAAATGCAGTATAGGTGTAATTAACAGACATTGGTTAAAAAAAAAAACAAACCCTGAATATTGAGATTAGGAAATAGTGAAGAATCCAGGATGATTCCTAGATTGTGAACCTAAAGGACTGAGGAGGTTGTATTCCCTTACAATAATAAGAAGGAGAGGTTTAAAGGGGAAAATAATGAGTTCAGTTTGGGACATATTGAGGTTTAGATGTCCACTGGACATTCAGTTCAAAATGTCTGAGACATTTGGAAATGAAAGATTAGAGATCAGTCACAAGATTGGGGCAGAAAAGGCAGATTTAAGAATCAATAGCATGAAACTGATCATTAAAACCAAATAAAATAAGTAGAATCTAACAGCAACCATTATCTGTAATGGGAATAAACTAGAAGTCTTCCCAATTAGAGCAAGGGTGAAGCAAGGGTGCTCATTATTACACTATTACTCAATATTGTACTAGAAATGTTAGATTTAGCAATAAGACAAGAAAAGAAAAGTGAAGGAATTAGAATCAGCAATGAGGAAACTAAACTATCCTTCTTTGCAAATAATTTGATGGCATATTTGGAAAGCCAACTAGAAACCAGTTTGAAATAATTAACAACTTTAGCAAGTTGCAGGATATGAAAATTAACCCATATAAATTATCAGCATTTCTGTATATTGCCAATAAAGTCCAGCAGCAAGAGCTACCGAAATTTCATTTAAGCAATACTACTCCTAGGTCTATATCCCAAAGAGATAATAAAAAATATTTGTACAAAAATATTTATAGTAGGTCTTTTTCTTGTAGATAAGAACCAGAAATGGAGGGGATGTCCATCAACTAGGAAATAGCTAGACAAGTTGTATTATATGATAGAAACTGAATATTATTATGCTATAAGAAATGAAAAACAAGATGCTTTCAGAAAGAAAAACCAGAGCAGGCTTATATAATCTTATTCAAAGTGAGAAAATTCAGAAGAATATCAAACACAATATTGTATGACAAAGAACTTAAAATGATTTATTTATTCTCAGCAATGACTTAAAAATTCCAAAGAATTTATCATGAAAAATGCTGTCTACCTCCAGAGAAAAAACTGATGTCTGAATACAGACTGAAGCAAACTATTTTTCACTTTCTTTATTAATTGCTTAAATTTCTTTGAAATTCTATTTTAAAACAACTGTAAACTATATAAAATACTTGGGAGTCTACCTGCCAAAACAAAATCAGGAATTATAGTAACACAATTACAAAATACTTTTCATACAAATAAAGTCAGAACTAAACAATTGTAAAAACATCATTTGCTCATGGGTAGGCCAAGCCAATAAAATAAAAATGGGTCATATCTAAATTAATTTACTTATTCAGTGCCATACTACTCAAACTGCCAAAAAAATTATAGCATTAGAAAAAATAATTTTAAAATTTAACTGGAAAAATAAAAGACAAGAATATCAGGAGAATTAATGGGAAAAAAAGTGTGAGGGAAATTGACTTAGTCATACCAGTGCTCAAACTGTATCATAAAGCAGTAATCATCAAAACAATCTAGTACTGGTTAAGAAACAGAGTGGTAGATCAGTGGAATAGATTAGGTATACAATACACAGTAGCAAATAACCATAATAATCTAGTGTTTAATAAACTGAAAGACTCAAGTTTTGGGGATAAGAACTCACTATTTGACAAAAATGGCTGGAAAAAAGTGTGACAGAACCCAGGTATAGACCAACATCTTACATTATGCATCAAGATAAGATCAAAATTGTACATGATTTAAACATAAAGGAGAATATCATTTTAAAAAATAGGAGATCAAGAAATAATTTGCTTTTCAGATCTGTGGAAAAGGAAAGAATTTTAAGACTAAACAAGAGATAGATTACTAGATTTATCTTGCTAGCTATAAAATGTACAATTTTGATTATTTTAATTAAAAAAGTTTTACACAAACAACACCAATGCAATCAAAATTGGAAGGAAAGCTGAAACCTGGGAAACAATTTTGCAATAAATGTCTTTGATAAAGAATGCATTTCTCAAATAGATAGAGAACTGAGTCAAATTTCTGAGAATGTAAGTCATTCCCCCTTTAATAAGTGGTCAAAAGATAAAAATAGGTAGTTTTCAGAAGACGAAATTAAAGTTATCTATAGTCATATGAAAAAAGGCCCAAAATCACTATTTATTAGAGAAATGCAAATTAAAACAACTCTGAGATACCATCTCAAGTCTGTCAGATTGGCTAATTGACAAAAGGAAAATCCTGGAGAACTTGTGGGGAAATTGGGACACTAATGTATTACTGTAGAGTTGTGAATTGATTCAATCATTCTAGAAAACAATGTGGAATTATGCCCAAAGGACTTTAAAAACACGAATACTGTTTGATGCAGAAATACCATTACTAGGTCTGTATCCCAAAAAGATTTTTAAAAACAGGAGGATGGGAGGAAGAAGGATCTATTTGTACATAAATATAGCAGTTTTTTTTTGGAAGGCAAAGAATTGAAAATTGAGGGTATGTCCATGAATTTGGGAATGACTAAACAAGTTATGATATATTATTGTGATAGAATATTATTGTACTATAAGAAGGTGAACTGGATGAATTCAGAAAAACCTGAAAAGATTTACAAAAATGGATACAAAGTGAGTTAAGCAGAATCGAGAACATTGTAAACAGCAACATTGTACAATGATAAACTCTGTACTTAGCTGTCCCTTGGAAATACAATGATTCAAGATAATTTCAAAGGACTTATGATGACAAATATTATCTACATTCAAAGAAATAATTAATGGAGTCTGAATGGAGATCAAAGAATACTACTTTTTTACTTTTTTCTTTTTGTCTGTATCTTCATTCATAATATGACTAATATGGCAATATGTTTTACATGATTTCACATATATAAAACCTATATTAAATTGTTTGCCATCTCAGGGAGATGGTAGGGAACTTGAAACTCAAAAAAATTTTAAATAAATATTAAAAATTGCTTTTACATGTAATTGAGGAAAATAAAATATATTTTTAAAATAACACAGGAGCTGCTGAGATCGGCAATTGAATTAGAATAGAAGAAGAAAAGAAGAGGACCCAAGATAGAGCCCTAAGGGACACTTCAGTTAAAGTGCATGATTTAGAGGAGAATCCAGCAAAGGAGACCAAAAAAGATGTTCAGACAGAAGGAAAATCAACAGAGTGATGTCCCAAAAGCCTAAAGAAAAAAAGACTATCAATAAAAAATGATCAATAATGTTAATAATGGATCCTTTTCTGATTAGAAAAAGAAGGGATTATTAGGAAGGAAAGGTGATATCAAAAATGAAAATATATATATATATATTTTAATTTTAAAAGGTAAGACAATACACATTTTATGGTTTAGAATCTGTTGTAGGTTTTAATAGGTAGTGAAGAAAAGAAAGAATGTATCAGTTTGGAACGTTTCAGTTTCTAGTAACATATCACCCACATTGAGTTCAAACCTACTTCTGAATCACCTCTCTTTGGAAGAGGCAGCTACTAATATAAAGTGCTTTCATGCTGTGGGAGATGAATGACAAGCCACAAAGTTCCAAATAGTTCACACATTTGACCAAACTATTCCTCTCTGGTTGTGCTTGTCTAAAGCAGATACATGAAATGAAAATGTCTGCTCCATGTTATTAGTGCTCTGGTGCAATATTTCTAAACAACTTGGAAATGGGCAATAGAACCCATTCTGTTATTTGACCAAAAAAAAAGTACCCGCAAACCCTCTACCATTTGAACAATCCAAGGTTCTCCAAAAAATGTCATCAATCCAGATGACATCCATGAGTGCTGGATTGTATATCTGAAAGCTCTGAATTAACTGAAAATTACAGAAAGTCAAGCAGCCCCCTGTTGAATAGTTCTGCAGGCTTTATTTATCCTTGCAACTTTATAGAATAAATTACCATAACAAATTTCAGATGGAGTTGTTGGTATATAATGTGAATGTGTAGAATACTATATAGGAAAAAGTATAGGAGATAAGTTCCCACTTTTGATCTAATCATTGTTTTTTGTTTTGTTTTGTTTTGTTTTTTGTGGTTTTTTTTAGAGCTCCTCAATTTCTGAATAAAGATATAGCAGTTTATTTCTTGGAAATAAATAGGATAGTTGTAGAGATTGGAAGTTTAAATAGAAGAGAAGAAATGGCGTTTGAGAGAAGACACTAAAGAACTGCTAAATCTGCCAGATTATGGCAACTAACCAACTATGAATGTTGGTTAGTTAAGTAAGTGAAACTTTGGTTAGCATTAATGCATTCCTTCTTCCACTATACACTCTAGCCAAAGGTAAATCCTTTTCAATGTTCCTATCTGAACATTGTGGACAAATTCTAGTACTAAAGGAAATAAAAAAAAATCTCTTCAATTTAGTCCAATAGGCATTTATTGAATGTCTATTATGTGGGAAGCCAGTGTGCTAGATACTGGAGATCCACAAAGCGGGGAGGTACTTAGGGAAGATTTCTGTCAAGGAGATTACAGTCTATTGTGGAAGGAGAGGAAGTTGGTTGGAGGGAGAACACATACATTAATAAGTAAAAGTACTTATAAATAATAATAAGGAAGAAGAAAGAATAAAGGAGGGAAAGGAAAGATGAGTTTATATTGACCATGCAGAGCAACTCACTCATAGTTTATGCATTTATCCTTATGTAGATTAAACAAAATATTAACCTATTCAATATAATACTGAACCTCTAAGGGAAGGTAAGTTATTTACTTTTGACTTCAAAAGTTTTCTTTTGAAAGTTCCTTTAAGTCTTTAGTGGAATTTAATTTTTTTTTAAATAAGGCTATACTCTAGAGAGTTGTACCCTTATAACTATAAAACATGAATAATCAGTTTAGAAAAATGAGGACATTTTCATTATAATGTAGAGAACTAGGAAAACTTTCAGTCATAGATTGCTTTGACTAAATTAACTTAGGGTCATACATATAAGGCCAATTTTAAATTCATAAGAGGTTTCCTTCTCACTTCTTCCAAGAGCTTACACCCAGTTACTAATTACAGAAGAGACAAAAAGGAATGGAGTGCTCACCAGAGAAGATTTTTAACTGCTGCTCTTGCTACTACTATAATGAGAAAAATATGTTCCAGATACCACCCAGGAAGTGTCTGCCTATTATATTGTAAAAAGACTTACCTCAGAGAAAAATCAACTCATAGGGAGATTTAATCAATGATTCACACAAAGATGAATAAATTGAACCCAGAAAGATCACTGTAATGATTATTGTTCTTATGCAAAGCTCTATTAGTTGATTTTCCATGAGTAATAGAAAAAGAAAGATGCGTAATCTTTGGAATTGGTAAAGAACAGAAATTTATATGCAAAAATTTGGAATAAAAATTCTGAAATAACCATCTGATAATGGTCTTTCTTCAATTTTACCTTCAACATATCTACATGCCCCACAGTTAGCTTCCTTTTAGATGTACATAACCATTAGCTAAGTATTGAGAATATAGGAATCTTATAAAACCAAGAGTGGTAAAAGATGTGATGATTGGACTTACTAGCACTTGCTCTCCAAAGGAAAAGATTGGTGTACAACTGAAAAATTAATGCATAAAGTACAAGAGTTGCAGATTCAGAGCTAACTCACTGAGCAACTATCCTACCAACAAATCTGACCCCAGGAGTGGAACAGAAAAATGTCTGGGTTAGCAAGTAATAGGGTTCTATGAGGTTTTTTTGGTAGATCATCGCACTTGAACGTTTTATTTGCCTGTGATCACATTTGATGAACAAGAACTAAGTTATTCATTAAGATTACCCTAGTGTCCCCAAAAGAGTTAACATTAATAAAACAATAACAACAGAAAGGGAATTAGGCATCTTTTCACTAGTAAAAGAGAATTATTTATTATTTATGATTAATTCTCATAACACCTATGTATTATTATATGGAAGCATAATTATTATCATATTTTCTCTGCTCTCCAGGGATTATACAACAAAATCACAAGTATAATTGGAAACTGGCTAGTTTAAAAAATACGAAATTGGTCTATTTTGTGACAGGTACTTATTCCCTACAAAATAGAGCATGGAAGTGGGAAGGCACTAAAGTTTATGGAAAAGTTTTACAATCACATTATTAAAAAAAAAAAAAACTCTGAAAGAGTTAAGAACTTTGATCAGTGCAATGAACCAGTAACTACTTCAAAGGACTGATGAAGAAGAATGCTACTTATCACCTTTGTTAGGTAATGGACTTAATATGCAGAAAGATAATGGACTTAATATGAAAAAAATATACATATTTAGACATGACCAATATATGAATTTGTTTTGCTTGATTACATATATTTGTCACAAAGATTTCATTTTTCTTCCTTAATAATCAGAGAAAAGGAGTGGGCATAAGAGAAAATAAATGCTTTTTAATTGCAAAAAGTTTAACAACTAAAAGAAGTTTGCAAAGTATTTTGTTAGCAACAACAACAGAAGTTATATTCCTATCTAAAAGGTGGTATCCAGCACTAAATATAATTTTCCAAATATGGTATGAACAGCATTTGTTCAGGATTGCCTCTTGTTCTTAACGCTACATGCATCTACAAAATCTAAAGTCATGTGATCATTTTGGGCAACTACAACTCATTGGTAAGTCATATTATATCTGTGACCAATTAAAATCTTGAAGTCTTTTTCAATGAAATTGTTAAATAAAGTTTCACACACACATACTTCTCTATTATGCTACAGTTGACTTTCTCAGCCCAAGTACAGAACTATACTTTTATATTTATCATTGAAAAACCAACAAGGTAGAACTAGTCTTAGAGTCAAGAAGACCTTGTTTATAATCAAATTTCAGAATTCTGGACAAATCTCTTAATATCTCTTATTATCGGTTTCCTCATCTATAAATTGGGATTATAATAGGACCTATGTCAGTGTTGTGAGAAAATGTATTGTGATAGGACCAATATCTTAATCTCTCTTTTTATGTAGATTCCTTGATACTTGATCGGTCATGGGGGTTTAAGGCTCCAAGGGATGATATAATTTCCCTAAAAATAAATAAATAAATAAATATTAATATAATATAAAAATAGCTCCAAAGACTTGGAAAGAAGGGAATCTCTAATGTTTGCCTGGTGTATCAGATGGATAACACTGGAAAGAGTGTTTTGCTCAGTTCAATCACCTCCAGGTGCCTCAACTTTATGCCTGATGGAATATTCTCCAGCCATATCTGTTCATTTTTAACTGTTGAGTGACTTACAAGTGTCTCATTTTGTTCCAATATTGAACTTAACTATAGGGGAAGTGGCCTAAGTAAGGCCTACTCCAGAAGATGTGTATAAAAAACTCTGCAATTCTTAAAGTGCTATAGAATTATTTTTAAAATACCTTTGTTGTTATTTCTATTAATTTCCAACTTTTTTGATATAGTCCATCATTTTAGTCTGTTGAGGGTTTTTTTTTAATTTTTGTTTGGCTTTTGGTGGTGGTGTTTTCTTTGGACTCTGATTCTGTCATCCATTATATTAGGTATTCCTCCCAGCTTTACGTCATTCACACATTTGATAAGCATGCTTTCTATGTCCCTCATCCACACTATTGCCAAAAAATGTCTATTAAGACAAGGCAAATGTAACACAGACTAGAGATCTCCTTCCTAGTAAATATCAGTCTATTAGTAGCATTTTTGCATTGTCATTAATCTAATGATAAATTTGTCATATTGTGCTGCCATTTAGTCCATATGGTAACTGAAGATAGAAAGGCATAAAAGCAAGAGAATACATGGTATGTTTGGAGGATCAAGATGGCTGAAGTGTAGTGTGTATAGAGGGTAGTAATATAAAATAAAACTGAAATGTAGAGGCTCTGGAGAGCTTTAAATACTGAGAAAAAGTCTGACCTTTACCCAGAAGTTCATTTGTCTTTGAGGAGATAATGAGAAATAAAATAAAATTTCAAATTTTCTGCATATTGATTTATTTACACATTCATCAAACATTTACTTATTAGCACTGTTGTATGAGATGAGGGAAAATTAAAGCTCTATATGTATAGGGGACATCCATGTCCTCATGAAGCTTACAGTAGGAAGTAGGAAAAAAACACACAATCACAGATAACCCATATATATACATATATATATATATATACATATACATATATATACATATATACACATAACCTTTTAAATCCATAAGAGCTAAAAAGCAAAGTGCCGTAAGAGGCTGAAGGAAAAGTCATTACTAAAAAATGGGGAGGTAAAATGTATGAGGAAAGTATTTTTGAAGGAGGCACTTAACAACTGAGATGAGCTTTTTAAAGTGCATAGAAATTCAACAGAAGATCAGGAAGGAGAGCATTACAAATATGGTAACCAAAGACAGAAAGGCATAAAAGCAAGAGGATACATGAGATACATGATATGTTTTAAGGATCAGCTTGGCTCAAGTGTAGTGTATATAGAGGGTAGTAATATAAAATAAAACTAAAATGTGGAGGCTCTGGAAAGCTTTGAATGCCAAAAAAAAAGTTTGACCTTTACCCAGAAGGCAATAGAAAAGATGTTTGAGTGGAGTAAGAGTATGTCCAAATTTATTAAAATAATATTCTGGCAACAATATGAAAGGTGGATTAATGTAAAGAGAGGGTGCATAAGGAAGAGATGCTATGAAATTATTTTAATAGTTCAAGTGAGTGATAATATCTAGCACTGATAAAAAGTAAAAGCAAAGGGAAGGTATACCTGAGAAAAAAGAGGCATCATGTGTAGGGATTGGTAACTGATTGAATGGAGATGTACTGAAGGCATTTAGTGATGCAGTGATGAAATTCAGAGGTGAGAGCAAGATATCATATTAGAACTTGAAGAGATTTACAGTTCATCCAGCTTATCAAAAAAGAACTAAGGCTCAGAAAAATGAAATGATTTCCGCAGTGTCATATAGATCTCATTTCAAATCCCATGGCCTTTCCACAATACATCCTACTGTTACTCATCTGATTCCCAACATTTGAGAATTCCCACATTAACAAATTAAAAGGAAAAGAAACCTAGCAAAAGAGAAGATAAAGAGAACAAGAAAGTGTGGCGAGTGTACAGGAAGGTGTTCAATTCTACCAAAAACAACAAAGAAGTCAAATAGACTGAGTCCTAAAAAGATACATTTTTCTTTTTTTTTATTTTATTTTTAAAATTTTTTAAAACAGTTTTTATTTACCAGATATATGCATGGGTAATTTTACAACATTGACAATTGCCAAACCTTTTGTTCTAATTTTTCCCCTCCTTCCCCCACCCCAGATGGCAGGTTGACCAATACATGTTAAATATGTTAAAGTATAAATTAAATACAATATATGTATACATGTCCAGCCAGTTGTTTTGCTGTACAAAAAGAATCGCACTTTGAAATAGTGTACAATTAGCCTGTGAAGGAAATAAAAAATGCAGGTGGACAAAAATAGAGGGATTGGGAATTCCATGTAGTGGTTCATAGTCATCTCTCAGAGTTCTTTTGCTGAGTATAGCTGGTTCAGTTCATTACTGTTCTATTGGAACTGATTTGGTTCATCTCATTATTGAAAAAGGCCATATCCATCAGAACTGATCATCATATAGTGTTGTTGTTGAAGTACACAACAATCTCCTGGTCCTGCTCATTTCACTCAGCATCAGTTCATTTAAGTCTCTCCAGGCCTTTCTGAAATCATCCTGTTGGTCATTTTTTACAGAACAATAATATTCCATTATATGCATATACCACAATTAATTCAGCCATTCTCCAATTGATGGGTATCCACTCAGTTTCCAGTTTCTGGCCACTACAAAGAGGGCTGCCACAAACATTCTTGCACATACAGGCTCCTTTCCCTTTTTTATAATCTCTTTGGGATATAAGCCCAGTAGAAACACTGCGGGATCAAAGGGTATGCACAGTTTGATAACTTTTTGAGCATAGTTCCAAATTACTCTCCAGAATGGCTGGATGAATTCACAATTCCACCAACAATGAAAAGATACATTTTTCTTAGACACCTTAAACTGTTTGCCCTAGAGGCATTTCAAAATCAATAGAATTCACTATCTTTCAAAACAAAATAAAAATCTTCCCCCTACTGAGATGCAAAGGGTAGCACCCTTCTCCCAATCATCTGAGCTCAAAAATCTCAGTCTTCCTTGAGTCTTTCTTCTCAGTCGCACTTTCATCCACCTCATATAGTTAATACTTTGCCAAATCTGTTTATTATCTTTACATTTGCACAACCATAATGCTAATTCATCCCCTCTTTCCCCCACACTGTAATAGGTTTCTCACTAGTCTTTCTGCCTCAAATTTCTCCACTCTAATTCATTGTTGGATTTTAATACTCTACTAACTATTTTTATTTTTTCCAAAATCAGTACAAAAATCATTTAATCATCTTAGCATAAAAACAAAAGAAATAAAGAGCTTAATACTTCTGCCTTTTTTCTATTGTCAGTTACTATCAATCTACTTACTTAAGGAGAGGTCCTATCCTTTCTTCAATCCTACTATTTTCCACAATATAACTTTTTTTAAAATGCTTTTTTAGGATTTCTTGCTAGCCTCAGCTAATTTTGAAATCTAGAAGTCTTGATTTTATTCTTATAAAATATTATGTGTCAAGTTTTGAAGATCCTCTAAAAATCTTTTTTCATATTCTAGGTACCTATCTTTAGGAAGAAGTGATTTTCTGAGAATGGGATAGTTTCTTCACAGAGATAAAACCTTAGCACCCTAAATTGGAGTGACAACCTCCTGTAATAGAAAAAGTCAGAAAACCAAAGTTAATATTCCAGGATCCAGGGAGTATTATTTAATTTATTATTTAATTTCTTTAAGCCTGTTTACTGATCCAGGAAATAATAATTACATTACCAATTTCATGAGAAAGGCGATTCACAAACCTTAAAGTGTTATATAATTTGGGATCTTAATAATAATAAAATTTATTCTGTGAATAGAGAGGATTTGGGGAGGCTAGTCCTGTATCCAGTTGTTTTCAGAGGAAAAGTGAGCCACAGGAAGAGGCTTAAATATTTTTCAGTCTCAAAGTTTAATCATAGATATGATTCAGGAACTGTGACCGAGATAAAATTTTATTTGATCCCTAACAATATCATTTTATTGTTTTGGTAACCTCTCCTATACTTGACTGCCTGTTATTCTTTCCTTTTCTCTTTCTTAAAGAAACTAGGAACAAAAGCTATTTTCAACAAACAAAAATATTGGGAGTGGAGAGACCAGCTTTACAGAACAACTTCCACTAGTGTTTTTAGATACCACAAAGCTTAAGAATGATATTTGACAAACATTACCACTATGGACAACTAAAAACTCTCTCTCTTTTACTTTCTCTTTATCTTCCTCCCTCATTCTCCACTTCTCTGATAACTAGATAACTAGATAGATAGATATATAAAGATAGATATGCACAAACATCAAAGAGTGGATAGTCTACTGGGAGAAAATTAAAATTTTCATATAACTAAATATAAAATGTGCACTAAATATATAAATTAATTTCCCAAAGTTGGGTAGCTACCACCAACTGGGGAAATCAGTAAAGATCTCCTTGAGAAAATATGACTTGACCCACAAAAAGAATTCCTTTTAAATGATACAGTCAGCCTTTGTTTGAATATCTGCAAAAAAGAGAAACCCAATACCTCCAAAAGCAGCTCATTTCATTTTTGGATAGTTCTAATTGTTAGGAAATTTTTCCTGTTCCAATTCCAAATATCACCTATTGCCCCCAGTTCTGTACTGTAAACCCAAGCAGAACATATTTAATCCCTCTTCCATCCTTTATACCTAAATACTATTTTCACATCCCCTCTAAATTTTGTCTTCTCCAGGCAAACCATTTAATCTATAGGATTTACTTTTTCAAATCATGGGATGTAAAAATATAAAATGCATTTTGTGCCTAAGAGCATTTAGTCTCCTTCCACTTCTAAACCACAGATGGATATCCCAGAGAATGCTATCCCAAGTTCAAAATACTCTGGACTTGCATCCACTTCCAAGCCATCACCTATGATGCTCCATCAATGGGCTTGCTTTTCATAATCAGCCAGAGTCACACAATTATTTCAAGGATGAAATAAAATATTGATCCCAAAAATCTGGGGCACTCTTTCCTTTAAATACACACACACACACACACACACACACACACACACACACACACACACACACTCAATCAGTGAAAAGAGTAAATGTATATTAGAAGACCTTGTTTTCTCTAAGTCAGTAGTCCTTTTATAGGAAGGAAAAAGGTCTCTCCCTTCTGTTTTCAAGAATTGAACTAGGACAGTAAATTAATAAGCATCTTGAAAGCAGAGAATATGTTTATTAAGCAGCTAGATAGATGTAATATTAAATGGTGTTTTTATAGTACTTTGATATGGTCCAAGAAGAGAGAATACCAAACATTTGAGCGAAAAAATAAACTTTATTGTTCCTTTAAAAAGCAATCAAGAAAATCAATAATTACTGTTGTCTCATCTCCACAATATCTTTATGAGAAAATCTATGTCCGTGTATTGCAGATATACCTGAAGAAGTTGTATTAACATTGGTAAAGAAATAAGATGTTGACTGCCTCTCCTAGAACATCTTTTCAACACCAGACAGGTGACATGTCCTTCAGCCTCTTCCTCTAATCCTGGAACCAGGAAACATGACTACATCATTAATTTTCCAGGCCAAAATTCATCTTCCTGGTCGCTCCTTTCCAATTCTGTTCTTCCCCCATTAAAATGGAAGCTCTTTCAAAACAAGGGCTATCTTTACTTTTATTATTTTCATCTCAGTACCCCCAGTACTTAGCACAATGCATGGCATAATATATACATTTAACAAATTCTTTTTTTCATTCATGTATATTTAGCAATCATTGTTGTTCAGGCATTTTGTTGTGGCTGACTCTTTGTGACCCCTTGAACCATATTGTCTATGGGTTTTTCTTGGCAAAGAATTTTTTTTGGCCATTTCCTTTTCTGGTGGATTAAAGTAAACAGGTCAAGTGACTTGTGCAGGGTCACTTGGCTAGGAAGGTTCTGGATTTGAACTCAGGTCTTTCTGACTCCAAACCCAGTATTCTATTCATTGAGCCATTTAGCTGCTTCTTTTGCCAAATACAAATGTATTTTTGTCATATAAGCATATTTATACATTTTATTAAAAATATTATTAAAGAATATTTTTAAAACTATATTGTTCCCTGGTTTGCCCTAATTGACGACTCCTTTATCCACATATGTTTAAATGAGCAAACATATATGTATGTACACATATAGAAATAGCATATGCATATGTGGAAATATATATAATCTATTACCCTTTCCAAATATATTGAAGCTCTAGAGGAAAAAAATGAGTCCTGCTATTCTTTCTTATGCCATTTTATAATTATTCCATTATTAGGTCATGTTTATTATCCATCCTGAGTGATGATTGGTTATATCTAGCAATCTTTAAGTGAAATTTTAAACTCAGGCTCTTCCTTCTCTAATCTCTCCTTCCTGCCTTCTTAGAAGTACACAAAGCATTTCAGCCACTCCCAAGTTCCTTTTTGGAATATCCTTAATGATTCTGAAATATTTAGTTATTCCCTAAACACCGCCCTAAAGATGAACCTTTGGACTCTGTGCTCTTCACACTGCCAAGCTGAAAATTGCTCATATGTTCTATCTAACCAAACTCAATGACAGATTCAAATATAGCAAATTATTTGCTAGATCTGTAAGTTTATTAGAAAACATCAAGACATCAGAGCAAATTTCAACATCATCAACCTGTTTTCCCAGTATTTTCCATGATACTTCCCAGAAAAATAATTTTTGAAATCATGTATTCAGATCACACACATGTGTTTGCATAGGCATGCATATGAATAGAACATTATAAGGATGTAAGAAACATAAGATACCATTATTTTTCAATAACATCAGTAATGAACTTTTCCAAAGCAAATACAACTATAGTATATTTCTTATCACTCTACCACTCTACTTTAAAATATTGGACACATTCTGGTTTGTCTATAGAGGGAAAGAGGAGGAAAAGGCATAAGCTTAAATTGATATAATACATTCTTAATAAATTACAAGTGATCCAATATTCCTTTTATAAATAAACTATCCTACATATGTTGTGACGGTCAACTTGCAAATAAAGAGAGAACAGATAATTCAGGAAGATCTCAGATGGTGCATCTTTCCTTTCTCTTTGGTAAGTGATCCACTGAAGGACTTTCTTGAGAACTTCGTTTGTTGGGGATTTTTTTTTTTGGTTTTGTTTTTGCTTGAGTTACAAGCAACAATTTCTGTGGGCTTCTACTGTTTCCTACACAGGATTAAGGATGATCTTGTGTGTAGGCAGTAAAATGAAGAGCTCCCATTTCTAGTCCCAGCTCCTCACACTAGCTTATTCAGAGTCTAACAGAATTTCTAGTTAATCCATCCTGTTGGCTTTTATAACCTTAAATGTTTGTGCTGAAGGTTGCTTTTTTCATAGTTATCTGTGTATCAAACTTGAATGAAACCAAATGGTTATCACAAACATAAAAACAACCTCAAGTGGTCAACAAAACCTGTAAAGTCGGGGCAGTATAGTGGAAAATGAGAAGATCTGGGCTTAGATAGGTTTCTGTTGCTTATTTTTCTGGATGACAATATAAGCGATATAACCTCTCTGAGATTACCTCAGTTTCCTCATTTGTAAAATGAAAAAATTATGTAAGATGTTCTCCAAAGTTCCTTACAACTGTACTATGTTGGAAGAATATGATTCAGTTTCAATATTCTACACTAAGAAGGTCATTTCTAAACATTTCATGCTGTTCTCCTACAACTTAAATCACTGATTATCCCCTGAAAAAAAAAGACAAAAACCACAATGATCACCTTTCTTTTAGCATAGACATGGATCATAAAAGTTGAAAGAAAAAATACAAAGTATAAGAAAAAAGATCCCAGCCCATATGGGTATCAAATTTGCCCAACCCTGTCTTAATAGTCCCTTATTCTCATCTCCACAACTCCTCAGAAATCTGACAGTTCTCTCCAAAAACCTGTGACCAGGCTGAGAAACACAGCTAATATAATCTATCACAAAACTAAAATAAAAATTAAAAATAATATAATATAATATAATCTATCAGTATACTGGGAATTGAATCTCCATTTAGATATGCTATTAAAGAATAATTAGCAAGTTGTCTAAGACACAAAGTTGTTTTTATAAGTAACATGTTGAATTTAAATATTCTAGTCTTCTGAAAGTATTTCCCAGTGTCTTCAGAAGGTATGTGTTTGTGGTAGGACGTTCAGGTGGGTTGGATGAGTGTTTTAATAGTAACAAAAAAAGACAAAATATCCAAATTGGCCACAAGAGGGCAGCTACAACATGGATTTGGAAATACTTGAATAGTTTTAGCCTTCCAAAAAGGCCCTAACCATATCCCTTACACTGAAATTTCAAACTATTACCAACATTTATTTCAGATTTATTCTACTACCATTTTTTAAATTTCTGTTTTTAAACAAATTTTTTCATTTTTCTTTTTTGGAACAAATGTATTCCTTTTTAGGACTTTACCAAAAAAGATTGCTATCTAGAAAGATCTTTGGAGACCAATAAATTACTTGACAAATTTGGAAAAAGCCCAGAAAATGTTTTTATTTTAATGATGTTTGACCCTGGATAAAAATAAAACAGTAAGAGTTATTTTAATTCTCTGCATTCAAGAGAAATTTTTCTCCCTAAGAGTTTGGGGACTTTTGCCAAATATTTTCATCAGTGCTTAGTCATTTTTTTATCCTCATCTTAATTTCCTAAAATCATCCCAAATCAAATTTATTAAGAAATTTTGTCACTGAAATTAAGGCTGGGAGGTCTGTGAGCAGAAAAGCAGAGATTATCAATGACACCTAACTATAGTATCATTTTGGTTAATGTCGATGTATAATTGAATTTAATATTTTACTCTCTTAAAAGGTATGACTATAAATTAAAAGATTAAATTTAAATGTACACATTAAATTTTAATGTCCACAGTTCTATTCACTAAAAATCAATGGTAGCTTATTCCAGTATTATTTTATGTTTTTCATGTACTTTACAAAGTTAAAGGAATGCTCATGGAACATAGATGTAATATAGTATATTATTATTATAGTAATAACTAGTAGTATAGTAACAATATAAATGCTTCAGTCTACAAATGAAAACAACCAGAGGCCCTACAGAGGAAAAATGTCTTATTTAAGTCCACAAAAATAGTAAGTAGAAGAGAATAGTAGATCTGAGATCATATTCAAATCCAATGCTCCTGACACTAAGCTCTATCAAATAATATTTGGGTGCTAAGAGGAAGGGAAGGATCCTTGAAAGTAATTGCAATTATTATATTATTATTGATATCAATGTTTATAACTTCCTCCCAGGTTCTAATAAACAGTAGATACAGTCAAAAGAGGCCTATTGGCTAATCTGGGCACATGTCAGGTAGCTTAGATTAAGATACTCGTTTTTTAGTCCTGGTTGATTCTTTGGGACGCCTGTCTGGTTTTCTTGGCAAAGACAATGGAGTAATTTGCCATTTCCTTCTCCAGTTCATATTACAGGTGAAGAAACTGAGGCAAACAGGGTAAAGTGACTTGTCCACAGTTAGGAATAAGGTGAAATTAAAATCAAATTCTCCTCAACTCAGAGTCAACACTCTATCCACTTTATCTACCTAGTTGCCTAATCCAGGTACAGAATATTCTTAATAATTATTTGATCAACAACTATTTCTTAAACAAGCAGAGTAGAACCAGGAAAGAAGTCTGTAATTGGATTGAAGATACCTAAGAATCAAATTCTGATAACACTTTCTATTTATGTGACCTTGAACAAATCACTTAACTAAATCACTTAGTCTCTCTGAAAGATCAGGTTCCTCATTTGTAAAATTGGGGGGGGGGGATGTGAGTTAGATAGTCTCTAAAAATCAAACAATTAAGTTGTGACTAAGTACCAGTCACTATTCTAGACACTGGGGATATGAATACAAATAATGAAACAATCCTAACTCTTAAGGAAATTATATTCTATGGAAAGGTATGTATATGGAAACACTACAAATAAATGTGAGAGATAGTTAGGAGGATGCCCTGGGAGTCCTAGGGATCAGGAATGGCTTCATATAGAAGGTCGTATTTGAGCTTCATCGACAGAACCCATGAGGTAAGCAGAGAATCCATTGAGATACAGGAGCAGCCAGTAAAAAGGCATGATCATAGGAGATAAGGCACCTTGAATGAGGAACAAAGAGAAAGCCAGCTTGCTCAGATTTAGAATGCAAGAAAGGAAATAATTATAAAGTCTAAAAGAAATGGGGGCCATATTAAGCTGGCTGTTTGTAATTTAAGATGTCTCTTGCTATAAAGAAAATAATATTTTACATAATTATTAGCTTCCCCAAATGGTCTACCAAAAGCCCCTTTAACCCACAATGTAGCTAAAATAATGCTATAGTTTAGCTATGTTGCAAGATATTCATACTTAAAGCATCTGTGCATCACAGATATAGTTATCCACCTTCCATGCTTCTTCATCCTGTGTAATTCTCCTCCATGTTCTCCTACATAATCTACACTAAGGATCTAACCAACATATCGAGATTTTCCTCTAGGTATCTTTTAAATTGAAATTAAATACACCTTTCAGTTACCTTTTCAAAGTACCTCAGAACTGTGGAGGATAAGGAATCTTGTGTTCTTTTTTGCTATATTATAATTGTTTTATTGTCAATTTTATATGTACTAGCAATTTAATGTTAACTTATAAAATTGTTTTGTTAGGATAGTTAACATTGAAGTATAATCAACAGAGCATTTATATTAAATTACATAAGTTAAGTAATATGATGTATTAGATGTATGCTTCTTAATGCATGCTATCAAATCTTAGTCATTAAAACATGCAAACAAACATCACCCCCCTCCAAGAACAAACCACCACTGACTTCTTAGAAATTTGAATAAGCATCTTTGATGTCAGTGCTCAAGACAAAAGTCCCCTTTCTGTCCAGCTGGAAGCCATATTTCTCCCTACAAGTGGTTGTCTACAAGTCTCCATCAATCAGCACTGGCCTCAAGCAAACACAGGGATGCTCAAGTCTCAAGTGTAAGGAATTCAGGATCCAGTCCCAGTCTCAGCCACAGAGTAGCTTAAAGACTAGAGCCTCTAGAAAGTTTCTTACAGTTTTTGCTATGGGTGTTCCTAATTTATTTTCCACTTAATTTGATTCATACTTTATTACATAAACTCCTGATAAAATTGTTTATACTTTTCCATTCTTAGTCCATCCTCTCAGAAGGTTCATGTATGTTTATCAGTTGTTTACAAACACACAAGCTATCATATCACACAACTGCTTTTCCTAGTATTGAAAAACAACCTATTCAATCACGAAATAGAGACTGAAAATAAAACAGAAATAGTTATGCTAAATTTACCAACATTCCTGCTGTCTTAAGGTGATAAAACTCATTATTACTTCATGCAACAAGAAAGGAGAGCAGGGATGGCATAAAGATTTCTACTCCCTCCTAGCCAAGTTGCAGTAGTTACAACCTAAAGTGCCCTGACAAGTGTGGTGACATATTTCCTCTTGTAGATGCCATCTTGCACTTTGCTTCCCAGTAGGGATGTAGAGTACATACAACCACCATTCCCCTAGCCCCATAGTCCTATCACCAGGGCACCTTGTTTCCAAGGCCCAGTTTCTCTGTCAAATCCCAAAGGGCTGAGGTTCATATTCTTTGAGCAATTGTATCTTCCAGGAGACTGTCTACTACTCTACTTCCCTCCACCCTATCCTCAAATTAGTTCTGGTCCAAGTGAAAAAATTCTGAATTATGGCTCTTCCCTCTAGGCCACCTGGCATATCATAAAATAGGAATGCTTCTCAATCTTACATGGGACACTGACTGACCACGGGAGACACAAACTCTCTGTCAAGATCAGACATCCAGAGACCAGATTATCACTTTAACAGTTTATGCTCTAAGACAATACTCTGAGACTATAAATGGGAGAAAAGTTGCTATTCACATAAGTAGGAGAAAGATACTTTGTAGGAATCCCTTATAACAATAAATCAGAAGAATATAGGTCCATACAAAACAAAATATATATATATATATATATATATATATATATATATATATATATATATATATATACATATACATATATGTATATATAGAAACATAGACATACCCATACACACACACACATGTGCACAGTGAAAAAGAGCTCTCCTTCTTGATTCATTCTCCACAGTTCAGGAGCTTGGTCATTTTTCATTCATGTCTGATGTTATGTGACCCCATTTAGAGTTTTCTTGGCAGAGAGACTAGAATGACTTGCCATTTCCTTCTCCAACTTGTTATACAAATCAGGAAACTGTGGCAAACAGGGTAAAGTAACTTGTCCAGGGTCATACAGTTAATATTTGAGACCAGATTTGAACTCAGGAAAATGACTCTTCCTGACTTCAGATCTGACAGTCTACCCACTTGACATCTAGTTGTCCCCATTCTCCACAGAGCTGCTAAAATCATCTTCCTAAAGCATATTCAGATCATGTCACTCTTTTGTTCAAACACCAACCATGACTCCTCATTGCTTCTGATATAAAATATGTATTCCTCAGCCTGGCATTTAAGGCTTCACAATTTGATTTCAACTTGCCTTTCCAACTTTGTTCCATATTGCTCCCCCTTCATTGGCTTATTCCTGTCAAACTGATTATAATTTTTAATATAAATTTAGATTTGATCGTCTGCATTTACCAAAACAAACACTCAAACAAAAACTCATAAAGGAGGGGAAAGGACCCACCTGTGCAAAAATGTTTGTAGCAGCTTTTTTTATGGTAGCAAAGAATTGGAAAGAATTGGATGCCTATCAGTTGGGGAATGGCTGAATAAGCTACGATATATAAAGATTATGGCATATTATTGTTCTATATAAAATGATGAACAAGCTGATTATAGAAAGTCCTGTAAAGATTTACATGAACCGAAGCTGAGAAAAACAAGCAGATTCAGGAATACAATGTACACAATAACAGCAAGAATGTGTAATAATCAACTATGAAAAACTTAGTTCTTCTCAGTAGTTCTGGAATCCAAAAGAATCCCAATAGATTTTGAACAAAAAATCCCATCTAAATCCAGAGAAAGACATAAGAAGACCGAATAGAAATCAATGCATGCTATGTTCACTTTTTTCTGTTTTTTGTCTCTCCGTTGGTTTTTCCCATTTGCTCTGATTTTTTCCTCCTAACATAATTCATAAAACAATGTGAAATAAAATAAATAAACAAATATAACACAAACAAAAACTAATTTTCAAAACCTCTTCATAAAAGGCTTTCATCAAGGCTCAGTTCAGGCACTAACTATACCAAAAAGTCTTCCCTATATTCCTTCCTCCCCCTATATCCAAATACCTCCAATATACAATTACAAATAATCTCCCTCCTCAAACTACTTTATATTTATATATCTGTGTATACCTTGTACCTCCTTATAAAAAGTAAAATCTTTTAAAGGAGAGGATATGTTGATTTTGCATTTTTATTATATTTTATGAAACTGGGTGAATAGTTGCTGAATATCAAATTTTGGCTCAATATGAGGCAAAGAAAGCTTCCCTATAATTAAAACTTTCACAAATTAAATGGAATGAACTGTTTTGGAATATAGTGAGTTTCTTTTCATTGAAGTCCTTCAAGCAAAAGTTGGATAAACACTGTGGTTCATTATAGAAGGGATTCCTATTCATATATGTTAGATTAGACAGATAATGAAGTCCCTTCTAACTGACAACTTATGATTCTGTGATTTCAATTAGAACACATTAAAGTCAGGAATCACATACATAAGACACTATTCCTGTCCTCAAGGAGCTTACATTCAGCCTGGGTAGCAAAACATATTAAATATTTTTAAAATTACTAATAATAATAGATAGAATGAGAAGTTGCAAATAATTAATACAGTACAATAATATTGATACTATCTGCATTCTTCAAATTATAATACATAACAGTGCTGCTACTAGATAAGAATAAAATATGAATACTATGTGCAATCCACTTTGCTCTGTGGATATGAGTCAAAACTATCCTCCTAAAGAAGTCAAGTTACATCAATCCTACAACAATTTTGGACTTTTGGGACAGGGGATAAGAATTTAATCAAAAGGAATTCTTATATGTCATGCCCCGGGGCCACCCAAGCTCTGGACTCACACAAACTTGTCTGAGTTTGAGTAATGACCAAAAAGGGAAGTTTCTCTTTGAGTTACTACTTCTTAATCCAGAGTTTTCCCTGGAAAATCTCCAAATATGATCCTGTCTAGGTTTTAATAAATATAACAAGGTCCTCAGTTTCTATATAAGCACTCAAGGTAACAAGTTCATATCAGGTAGAGGACAGCTCTTAATTTCACTCAACAGAAAATGAACAAAATACACTTGGATTCACAGGAGCCCCAAAACAGATTTAAAAAGTACATAATGCACTCAACGTGATCCATAAGCTACCCTCGGAAGGAAACTGAACTTGAACTTGCCAGAAGGGCAATATTCCAACATTCCAATGAATCTCTGGCTCTCCCACAGGGACCTACCCACAAAGTTGCTCCCAGACAAATAGTTCTGCCCTGTAGTTTGGACTCCCTGTGGATAGAGAATACACAATAGAGCTGCAAGACAGGTCACTCCTTTTCCATTAGACCTACAATGTCCAATAGCTAAATGTAATAATAGGGAACAATGTATATAGTTTTTTTCTCCCCCATGATATGGCATGTGTCCTTACTCCTCTCTGGCTACAGAGGTCATGTGAGCAATCATCTTTCTTCAAAATGCTCATAAGTCAGGAACTCCTATTTTCTTTCTAACCAAACTCCTAAACTAATTACTCTAGAATCAACCTCAAGAAGTTTTCCCTTTTTTGCTATAAAGTTAAATTCTGAATTAACACTGCCTAGGAAACTTCCTCTTCTTTTTTCCCCCGTTTTAAAAAATGTATTTATTGTACTATATACAAAATAAAAAAACAATAGCAAAAGGAAAGACAGGGGAAAAAAAAGAAAAAAGAGAACAGTATCATGTACCCAGGAGAACTTCAGAAAGAAATCAAAATGTATGACAATAAATTTCCATTTCAAGAGAATGTATATAATAATAGAGGAAATTATATTCATGTGTGTCCAACTTTATTTCCTTGTAGTTTATTCTTGTGTTCTTTGCTGCACACTTTAATTTTTCCTTTATTCTTTTTTTTCTCTTTTCATCTCCCCCATGTTCCCCACGTAGGCTGCAATTAGGCACAGATATATTTATATATACATATATGGAAATATACACATATATACACATATGAATACATTCACACACACATATACATATCTATATATACACATACATAATGTTGCATGCATACATACCTTCATATCCTCAAACACACACACACACACACACACACTCACACACATATACATATATATATATATATATATACACATTTACCTATATTTAGACATATATCTAAAACAATATTAATTTGGATAACATATAATGTAGATTTCTCTCTTGTTTGAATCTCTATGTTTGACATCATCTAAGACTACTAGCCCTAATTTTTTTCTGAAAAAATCTCCTCCTAATCCTTGTTATGGTGCTTGTGTATAGCTTTTACTTCCTATCCTTGCTAACTCTTCTACTTTAATTCTCTTCCATAACTTGCCTTGCTATTACTTAACCTCTCCCCCCCAATCCTTCCTCACCTTCTTCTCCCCACCCTTTTACTCTCCTTTTCCTCCTTATTTTTGTTTTTTTTTTACTATTTTTTATTCAAATTAACCATGAGCAGGGGCATATTTTCTACATGTGTTTTGGGGGTTTGGAGTTTTTTTTTGTTATTTTTTTTATCAAATTTATTTTATTTAAAGAATAAGAAAAAAAGAAGAGCATAAAAAAGGAATACAAAAACAAAAAAAGAAACATTGTCAAGTGCCCAGCAGAACATCAGGGAGAAGTAAAAATATATAACAATAAAATACTAGTTCAAGAAAGTATATATATGTTAGTAGCAGAAATTTTATTCATCAGTGTCCAACTTTTCTTTACTTCCTTGTAAATTGTTCTTTTGTTCTCTGCTGCACACATTTTTTACTTTATTCTTTTTCCCCCCTCATTTCTCCCATTATCCCCATGCAAGTTATAGTTAAGAAAAGAATATATTTATATATACATATGTAGATATATACATACACATACATATACCTCCACACATAGATACACCTATCTTTCCTATCCCTGTTGACCCTTTGCTTTAATTCTGCTCCTAAATTAATTTGCTATTACTTAACCTCCCCGCCATCCATAGATCCCTCCTTTATCTTCTTCCCTTACCCTTTGTTTCACCGTCCACCCATCCCTCCCCCCTTATTTCTTTGTAGATTTTGGAAGGCACTATACCCTTCATAGTATATATGTAGTGTTGCCTATTTAACTCATTCCTGATGTGAGTAGGTTTTCAGAACTACAAGCCCTCCTCCCCCTCTAATGCCTCTGTATCTATTCTTTCTCTGTACCTCATTGTATTACATAATTACTATTTTACTTTAAATCTGCCCCAATCTTTCTTTTGAGCTGTCATATTGTTGATGTCAATCTTAAACATATGCTACAAATTTCCCACATTAAAAAAATAAACAATTTATCCATTTTGAGTTCCTTGAAACTGATGCACTTATATGTTAAATTTTCTATTAAGTTTATGTTGGTTGATAGAAAGTCCTGGAAATCTGCAAGTTCATTGTATGAACATTTTTTTCTCATTCAATATTATAGATAATTTTGCTGGATATGATATTTTTGGCCATAGGCCTAGTTCTTTTGATTGTCAGTAGATGTGATTCCAGGACCTGCATTCTTTTATTGGCTGCTAATAAGTCCTGTACAATTCTAATTACAGCTCCAGCATATTTGAATTGTTTTTTTCCTTATTTCTTGAAAAAATTTCTCTCAGATCTAAAAGTTCTGAAACTTGGCAATAATATTCCTGTGTGTTTTCCACAAAGGATCTTGTTGAGGTGGTAATTGGTAGATTTTTTTTTCTATTTCTATTTTCCTCTCATGTTCTATCATTCCAAGACAATTTTCTTGGATTATTTCTTGCATTATTGTCAAGGTCCTTTTTTGGTCATAACTTTCAGGCATCCAATTATTCTTATATTTTCTCTTCTTGATCTGTTCTCCAAATCTGTTATTATTCTTATAAGACTTTCCACATTCTGTTCTATTTTTTCATTCTTTATAATCTATTTTGTCATTTCTTGATCTCTCGTAGCTTCTTTGGCTTCCTCTTGCCCAATTCTAATTTTCAAAGAGTTATTTTCACCTTTGACACTCTATATCTCCTTTTCTAGTTGATTAACTTTTTTTTCATAATCTTTTTGTTTTTCTTGGATAGTTTTTATTTTTTCCTTAATGTTCTGCAATGTCTCTCATTTGATTTTTAAATTCTTTTTTGAGTTCTATAAATTCTCTCTAGGCAGGGAGCCATTTCACATTACTCTTTGGAGTAGGAGCTTTTTTATTTCAGTGTCCTCCTCTGAAGATAAACTTTCCCTGTTCATAATATGTTTCAATGGTGGGGTTCTTTCTTCTTTGCCTGTTCATTTAAAAAAAATAAGAAGTATTAGTGTAACCACTTCTAATCCTGGGGGGAGGGGGAGAATGGTGCTTCAAGATTCCCTTCAGCTCTCTCTTCTGACCAGGAATCCCAAACCAAAAGCTCCACCCTCCTGCAAATGCCCACAGCCAGTAGCATCCCTACTCCCCTGCCTCTGTACTCATCAGATCCATGGCTCCACAGCATTACTGAGCACAGTGTTCCCAACCAGCCAAAGTTCCCTCAGTCTTACAGGACTCAGACCCAAAGGTCATAAGCAGTTGAGGAGGTGAAAGTCCCTGCTGTTCCTGCTGAGGCTCCAGCCATACCCAGCTCACCCTAAGGTTCCCCACTTGGTATTTCTGAAGATCTAGGCTGGAGTTTGTTGCACTTTACATTGGTTAATCCTGGCCTAGGATCTTTCTTCAGATCTTCTCAGGTTGTATCAAGAAGACCCCAATTCTTCCTCATCTTCTTAATTTTTCACCAGTCCATGTTTGACCTGAAGCTCAATTTTTTTCTATTTGTGTGAGAAATTTGTTGTGTGAAATTTACCAACTTACTAAGCCATTTCCCCAGAATCCTCCCTCCTCCCTTACTTCTTTAGAAATTTTGAAGGGTGTTGTACTCTTTGTGGTATATATGTAATGTTGCCTTTTTAACCCATTGTCAATGTAAGTTTTAAGAACTATATACCTTCCTCTCCACCACCACCCCATGCCTTGGTGTCTATTCTTACTCTGTACCTCATTTGTATAACATAATTACTATTTTTGCCTTCCTAGACAGTTTTTGTTTTTAGAATAAAATCATACTCAATTCTGCCCTGTAATGTCCAGATTAGCTCCCTGGAGATCTCAGAATCAGCCAGAATCAGGATAAGGAAAAGTCTTTGGTCTTTAGGGGAAGAAACAGGCAAACTGCCAGGAGTTTTGCCTAAGATCTCTTCTCCAGTCTGGAGTCCAGAATTTCCACCTTTCTCCTCCTCATTCTGCCACCAGGTGAGTCTCTGGCCTCTGTCACCCCACCTTCTAATCCTTGCCCATGATTATCTTAACCCTAAACATTGAGCCAATACCAAACTTTGAGAAGGGTCATTTTTCCAAACATATGCTAATAGAGTCATTGTCTTATATTGAATAGGTAATTAGCCTTAAGTGCTTGGTTGTCTGATTCAAGTACACCTATTCAGAGTTCTAGCCCTCTAAATCTCTAGCTTTCTTTTGTTTTAGAACACAGATGGTCACGCCCTCCCTGACTTCTCAGGAAGAGAAATGAAAAACACCAAAGGGAAGTGGGGAGTCAAGCAAATATTGTTAGTGGGTTTCTGGGCTGAAGGGTCTTACTAGAAACAGGTATGCACAAACCCATCAGCATGGGAGGTATTACACAAGCACAGAGCAATAAAGCACAGAATAGCAGTGATGACTCTCCCCACAGCCAGTGCAGGCACAATGTGGTGTAACAAACATGAATTGTACATGCAAGTAATGAAATAACATGGTGCTGTAAAAGATTTCCAGAAATCCTAGAAGGAGAATATGTAAACAACACTTACACATGTGCCTTCTTCAGCAGCCAAGAGATAGTCCAAAACCAATCTATTGTCCATTGCTTCATGTGTCAGGGAATCCAATGATTCCTGCAAGTTTTTGAAGTCCTGCAACAGTCTTATCATGTCTCAGGGATTTCATTGATTCCTGAGGGTTTTGAAGTCCTGCATCAGTCTCATTAACAATTTTTGATGTCCATGAGTCAAATGCCATAACTGCCAGGTTCTTTCAGTGGCGGGTACAGTCAGCAACGGAACCACCCAATGTTTCTTGGGTTTTCTCCTTCGTTTCAAAATTTTGCTCTGTCTCTCTCTGATGGACAAGGTATCTCCATCTGTGGAAATACAAGCAAACCTTCTCCCCTAAGCAGTTAACCTATCTGGTCCCTTCCATTCACCACTTTCTGGGTCTCTCCACATCACCTGGTGATTATCTAAAGATAGTGGAGGTGCTCACACTAGACACTGCCCTTCTGGTGGGTTATAAAACCTGTCTGATGGAGCCAGTGCATCTTTGTCAAAAATCAAGAAGTTAATAGTATAAAGAGCTAGATTTAGAAGTTCTCTATGGTTGCCTGTGGCTCCCCCTTTCTTTTGTTTTTGGAGGAGCATCTTAATATCTCTGTTTCTCCTCTCTATTATTGCCTGTCCTTGAGGATTAAAAGGTATGCCAGTAGTGTGTAAAATCTTATACTGTGCACAAAACTGTGCAAAATGTTTAGAAGTATATGCAGGTCCATTATCTGTTTTTATTGCTTGTGGCACACCATAATTGCAAATGCTTGTATAAGGAATTCAGTGACCACTTGGGCTATCTCTGTTGCTGCTGGTATTGCAAAAGTGAATCCTGAAAAGGTGTCTACTACAACATGGATAAAACACAGATGACCAAAAGATTTATAATAGGTCACATTCATTTGCCAAACTTCACTGGGTCTCAAACCACGAAAGTTCTTCCCTGGAGGAAGTGTAGGAGCATGGAAAGGAATGCAAGCTGTACAGGCTTTTACTATGCTCCTAGCTTCCTCTTTTGTTATCCCAAATTGTAAACGTAAAGCTCGGGCAGCCTGATGATATTTAGAATGAGATTCTTGGGCTGCCTGAAATAAAGGAGTATTGGCCAGCATGGTTAGAAGGCTATCTGCCTTTGAATTACCATCAAAAATAGGACCTGGAAGTCCACTATGAAAGTGGACATGCAAGATATAAATCTTACTTGGATGTTTTCTCACTTACTCTTGAAGTTCCTTAAAGAGCTGATATATATTAGAGGATACAAATTTTATTTGGTCTGTGGCAATTCTTTGAACCATAACTACTGAATAAGCTGAATCAGATATTATATTTATATCTCCTGGATAATAATTAAGACTAGAATGATTGCATACAATTCATTCTGCTGAATAGACTGAAAAGGAGTTCCGACTACTCTCTTTATAGTTAAGTCACGAGAATATACAGTACAAATATTATGTTTGGATGCATCTCTAAAGATAGTTGGTCCTTTAAAAGGAACTTTAGAAACCTTTTCTTCAAGAATTCATCTCCAATTATGTAAAGTCTGGTTATCTTTAATGGAGACCCGTGTGTAAAATTTGGAGCCATGGCCAATAAAAATTTGCCATTCTGGGATGGTTTCACAGCATACATTAATTTGTGCATTAGTATAAAAGGTGTATATCTTGTCAGGTCTTATCCCAGATAATTGTACTGCTCGCTTAGTGGCCTTTAATAAAATTCTAGCCACAATCACTGGGTAAGGAGTAAAGCTTTGTTCTGGTTGTGCTGAGAGGTTCACCCACTCTATCACTGTCTCCTTGATGAAGGACTGCTATGAGTGTCTCTTTTGTAGCAAAAACTGATATTTCCAAGGGTTTTTGAGTGGCTCTTTCAACCACATTGGATAAAGCCAGTTCAACTTCTCTCAAAGCCCATTGAGTTTCTTTTGTAATTTGGTGTGGTGGATTTAAAGCACAGTCTCCCCTCAAAACGTCATATAGTGGTTACAATTGATAGGTAGTCAAGCCTAACACTGAATGCATCCATTGGATATCACCTATCAATTTCTGGAAGTCATTTAAGGTGTTTAGCTTATCTGTTCTTAAGGAAAGTTTTTGTACTGTAAGCACCTTAGGGTATACTTCATATCCTAAATATTGAAAAGGAACATGCCTTTTGAATTTTTTCTGGAGCATGTGCAATTTGTAGTTTCTTAGTGTTTCCATGGTCTTTTGTAGAAGTGCTTCTAATATTTTTTCTTCATGTGCACATCCCAATATATCATCCATATACTGTAACAACATTACTTTTGGAAATGCTTTTCTTACTGGAGTAAGAGCAGCAGCAATATACATTTGACACATAGTAGGGCTATTTTTCATTCTCTTTGGCAAAACTGTCCATTCATATCTTTTATAAGGCTCAGCTAAGTTAACGCTGGGCACTGAAAAGGCAAATCTTTTCATATCTTCCTTATCTAGAGAGATAGAATAGAAACAATCCTTAATGTCTATAACCCAAAGACATTCTCTAGGCAATTGAGTAGGAGATGGAAGTCCAGGCTGAAGAGTTCCCATAGTTTCTGTCTGTTTAGTTTCCATTTTCTTGTCCATTTTCCAGATTTCTTTCTTACAACAAATACTGGGGAATTCCAAGGACTTCGAGAAAGTTGTAAGTGTTCTTGGTCAAGTTGCTCCTGTACTATATCTAATAAGGCCTGAATTTTATTGCTACCTAAAGGCAACTGTTCTATCACACTGGTGTATCAGTTTTCCATTGGATAGGAACTGATGAAAGTGTTGGCAGGCCTTCAACAGCAGCCCTCCCTACAAAAATGAAGTACTCATTTGTAATCCTAATTGTTGTAAAATATCTCTTCCCCACAGATTGATGGGGATTTTTTTCAGCTGTAAAAGTAGTAAAAACTCCTGTTTTGCCTTCAAAAGTCCATCTGAAAGGGGTAGCACTAACTTCAGCTGCTATTGATCCTCCTATCACAGACTTGTAGGTGTCTGCCTTAGTCTTTGGCTAATGACTGGGCCAGTTGGCACCTCTAATGATTGTATGATCGGCACCCGTGTCTACCAATCCTTCTAATGATATGCCATTTATATAGATAGTGAGCAAAGATTGGTTAGCTGTAACTGCTGCAGTCTAGAATATTCTTGAATTCTGCTGCAGTCTAGAATATTCTTGAATTCTGCTGCTTGGAGTCAGAATCTGGGCAACTATCACCAGATTGCTTATTACGAGTCTGTATCAGTAAATCTGATGCTACTACTTCTCCTGGTTGATAAGTCACACATTGTCTACCTGTATTAGTGACTGGGATGTTATTTACACATTCCCCAGTTTCCCACATCAGTGTATGGATGAACACTGTTTTGTAAGCACTTTCAGGAATTGACATGTTTAAGCCTACTGTGTCTGGAGGAAAGGGATCCATAGGCTGAAGAGGAACAGATTTCACCTCTCCTGGGGTATCTCAGTAGTCCCACCTGTATACAACTCTATTCTCCCCAGATGTAATCCCTTTCTCCCATCAGGTTGCTTCCTGGCTGATTAATCATGTCTGGATACTGAACTTCTAGGCACTCTCTGGGTCTAGCATTGGCTGCCATCATGCCTTAAGTATTTTTTGCCTTGGGCCCTAGGGCTGGGCCCCTCATTCCATTTCCCTGAATCAGTCTACATTCTCATGCCCAATGGAAGCTCTGTTGCATTTTGGACATGGGGTATTGGGTCTTATTCTTCCACCCTTTTTTATCACTCTGTCTCTGTGCCAACATTGAGCTTTCAGATGCCCTACTTTACCATATTGAAAGCATTGACAAGTCTCTCTGGAAGTCCCTTGCCAAAAGGGACTCTGTCTTCCCATGTTGGGATCTTGGAAAGTCTGCATCATAGCTTGGTTATAAAAGGTATTTGTGCCCACTATTAAACAGCGTCTTATGATCTCCTCTAAAGGAGCATCCTTTTGTAGTCCTAGTATAATTCTTCTAGAAATCTCATTAGCTTTTTCCTTAGCAAGTTACCTTATCATAATGTCTGTTACTGCATTTTCACCATTAGTTCATATGACAGCTGTCTGCAAAAGTCCCACAAAATCAGCAAAGGATTCATTTGGCCCTTGTGCTATTTTCATGAAGGCCTCTCCTCTGTCATTTTTACCAGGGAGAAAAGCCCATGCTTTGATAGAAGCAGAAGCAATTTGCTCATATGCTGCTATGGGGTAATGAATCTGTGCTGAAGTGTCTTATACTGAAGTATAAGAACCTACACTTGTTAGTTGGTCACAGGTGATTAGAGTATTAATTCCAGTTTGCCTTTTTCATTTGGGCTTATATCCTACAGAGCTCACTATATTCAGAAAGCCACAACAAGTTTTGTCCAGGTTCTAAGCATGACCTTGCTATAGATTTCCAGTCCCTAGACTTTAAGACTTCATAGCCAAATTCTGTAATAACATCTTAACATAAGCTGATGTAGCCCCATAAAGAGTACAAGCCTTTTTCAGGTCTTTGATGATTTCTAGATTAAAAGGAGTGTATCTTCTACTTTCTTGACCTGAAGAATCAAACTGTTCAATCACAGGATACATTTCTATTCTCAAATCAGTTGTATTCTGTCCTTGCTCTTTGGCTTTAAGTAGTGCCTTTTGTAACTGGGTCATAAGAGGGGATAATTGCTGGGCTGGGGGGAAGTGCTGGTGATATCCCTGCCCTCTCACTTCTCCTCTTCCCTTCACCCGGGAAGTTGAAGGGGGAGGGTCAACAATCTGCTCGGGTATAGGCAGAGTTGAAGCTGAGCTGTGACAGTTAGAATCATTGCGTCCTTCAAGTTCACTTAAGTCCTCAAGCCCTCTGGTGATAATGCCATTAATCTCTCCTTTCTCTTCCTCTTTCTCCTCACACTTCCTCATCTGGCTCTTCTTAAAACTTTTATTTTTTTAGAACTTGTGGGATTCCTTAAGGCCAATTGTATTAAGTTGTACATGTAGAATGTTTCCTTAGAAATTGAATCAGGACCTTTATCATTGTAATATTCACGTAGTTGATCTCTTACTAGTTTCCAATTATCTGTCTCGATTTCTTCTTCCTTGAAGGACCAAGGGGACGTGTGTTCTAATGTACCCAAGAGTCCACAGATCTGCTCCCAAGTTACAATCAAATCTTGTCTCTTTATTAGTCTGAGTATGCTTCCTATAGATCTCCCTTGTGGTGGGGGTAGGAGTGAGAGTGGAGTGGGATGGGGGTGGGACTGGAGGAGAATCTTTTCCTAATATCTGCCCCATTTCAGCCAGAAAAGGTTACTAGTTTAGCCCTTAACAAAGTAAGTTCACTGTTTGTCTATTAAAATACTCACCCTATTTCCTGGTCACCTGGGACTTCTTCAGTGAAATGTATTGACTTACTCTTTCATCTTCTCAGAATCCTTCTCTCCCTATTCTTCTATCTAGTATGCATTGATTGAGAAATATTATTCATAAACTCTGTTCTTGTGACCAATGGGTGAAAAAGCTGTTTGTGAGCACAAAAAAATCCTATACACTTCTGCCCCATGTCAGTTAGTAACTTCTCCTGGGGAGAAGAAACATAGCAAACCCTCAAACATATCCCCTTCTTCACAAAGAGAAAACAGAAAGGTCATGTAGGTATGTTATCATATTTTTATCATAGCAGTTCTCAAAGTGGGTCTTTTCTGGGGATGTGTGAAGTCCAAATGATTTTCATAATAATATTAAAATGTCATTCAACTATTAAAATACTCCTCCCTTTTCCATATTTCTTTGTGAGGCCAGATTTTCTTCAGATACTTTAAAATAAAATATTGCAACCAATCAAATTCAGAAACAATCATGACAAACTGTCCCCTAGTAAGAGATTTGCAAATATATGTAAAAGAATGCCACTTTTCTCGCTAATTTTTTTGTTCTGAAAAATATTTTTTCATTTAAAATGTTATGCATTTTAACAAGTAATAAGTGTATTATTTTAATTAAATTAATAATTTTTTCTTTCAATTTCTAATATAGTAGATATCAAGGAATATAATCCATATAAGAAAAAGCTCATCGGGGGCCCTCAATACTTTTAAAAGTATAAATGAGTCCTGCCTAGAAACAGTAAACAAAACTTGAACAGACTTCAAGAGATAGTAGTGAATAGAAAGTCCCAGATCCATAACTATTGTCCTGAAGATTTGGACACAACTAAACAACTCAGCAACAACATAAAGAATCCTGAGATTAAAAAAAAAAAAAAAATGAGAATTGCTCTTTCTTGATCCCCAGCATCAAGAAGTGGCTTCATCAATAAAAGTCAATTATCCTTAATTCCAGTCAAGCAAACCATTTGGGAAATACCCCTAATCACTGAAATGCAGCCCCCTACAAGGCATCCCAGACCTTCTCCAACAAAGCAAAAGCTCACTGACCTGTCAGCTCATCACGTTGATTGGGAAACTACCCTTATCAAATCCTTCTTACAGTTGTTTATTGAAGGGACTGGGCTAAAGCAGATCACTACAACTCCAATTTCTCTAGGAAAACAGTGATTCTACAAACTTGTGAGCACCATAAATCAAGTGAGCCCACAAATATTAAAAAGGAGAGTTGATTTAAGTTCCGTCCATAGTCCAAAAATCTTTGATTGAAGAGAAGTAAGTTTAAGGTGAAGAATGAAAGAAAGCAAAAGGTAGGATTTCAGACTGAAAGTGAAGGTGCTCTGACCTCTACACCAAGACTGAGCAAACTCCCTTGATACCAGTTTACTCAAAGGTCTTCGAGGTAAGCAGGTCAATAGATTATGAACTGCTGATTCAAACCTAACAATGCCAAATTTCTGCATTACTCCCTGGAACAAAGAACTGAGAGACAATAATCCAAAATAAAGATATAGATTATGATTTTTGCTACCTAAAAAAGAATGTAGTCTCTTGAATAAATGAGACATAGAGAATTCTGAATAAGGCCAAATGATAATTATCTGATAGAAAACATAAATTAAAACAGATCTGAGCTGCCACTTTACATCCATTAAATTGGAAAGATTAGGATTTTTTTAAGCTTTCCAATGTGGAATTAACTGAGTTCCAAAGGCTATACCTGCAAAGTTTTCTCTGGCTCATTTTACTATTCTAGAAAGCTTCAAGGACAGTTCTGGAAATAGATGATTTCTGCTTATTGAATATCAGTCTAAAAACTACAGTACAAAATGGCTCTCAAACTTTCACAGTCCCCCTCTACTTGTGCTGTGGATCATATAAAAGAATACAACAGGTGCTAAGACTCATACAAATTTTTTACTATTAATGTTAACAAACTTTAACTTCAGTTTTGGTACTCCTTAATGCCTAGTAACCAAAGATTTGACATATTATTGGAGGAATTGAGTAGTATGAATTTTGAAATTCTCTCTAGGTGAAACTAAAAGACCAAAAAAATGTTGCAGCTAAATGGAGGGGTGGCTCACAGTTTCTCTTTATAAAAGCAAATGTAAAGCTACCAGTGTTGATTTAATTGTGCATCCAAGAGCAAGGAGAAACATCACTTGTCAGACTCTTGGTTTGCTTGGCTTACAGAGCTTATAATAAGCATATACCAAAAAATTAAAATAATTATAGTTTATGGGCCAACATCTGCTAAAAGGCTGCGGAAATAAAAAATAAAATAAAATAAAGAACTCAGATCTCCAAATTACACAATCTATACTTTCATACTTAGTTACTTCAAAGAAAAGGTAGCCAGAGGCGAGAATGGTAAAAAGTGTATTAGAAAATGTATTTCAGGAATAAGAAATTAGATAGTTGGAAGGCACTGGGCATAATAATGCCAAAAAACAAATTCATTCAATTTTTAACAGGAAATAACTAGTCATTGATATAGCCATCATTTCCAAAGTCATCAGCTTGTTAGAAGATCAAAATCAGAACCAAAGTAGAAGAATAAAATGGAAAGAATATGATGTACAATTGAGACAAATCCACCCCTAACTCCTTAAGGGGCTCCAGTGTATAGGTTTCTCCAGGGGAGGAAAGCTATGGAGGAAATAACTGATTCTTATAAAATTAGTAACATGATGTATAGAAAGAATCCCTATTTGCTATTTCTTTGATGCTGGGCAAGTCAGTTTCCTCATCTGTAAAATGAGCTTAACTATATGTTTGCTAATTTTCTTTTCAATTTCAAATCTATAGCTCTTTAATATTTGGTCAACCAAATGACACAGTGGATAAATTACCAGGTCTGGAGTCAGGAAAACCTAAGTTCAAAAATGGCTTCAAATACTAACTATGTGATCTTGAGCAAGTCACTTCAACCCTGTTTGCCTCAGTATCCCCATTTGTAAAATGAGCTGGAGAAGGAAATGGCAAACCACTCCAGTATCTTTGCAAAAACAAACAAACAAACAAACCCAAATGGGGAAATGAAGAATCAGATACAACTGAAATGATTGAACAATAAATAATATTGAGGATGCTATAATTTTTTAAAATATACAAAAAAAAAACTACAAAAACAAATGGAACAATATTGTCTCTTTATTTTATTAAGGTTTGTCAAACAATAGAAGCTATTTTTATTTTGATTTGTAGGATTCTGGTGATGGTCACTAAATTCAGAATAAAATTTTTAAAATAAAATAAAGAATTCTGAATCATCTTCCTCATACACAAGACAGACTACTTGCTTCTGCTTGTCCTCAAATTTGGTGACTCCCAAGTATTTTATTTCCTATTCATCAATGCAGATTGTTTAGGTTTAGAAAAGATACCCATAAGCCTGAATTGTTAAAGCAACTACAAATAGCACAGTCTTTCCCATATAAAAAGTAGATGAAAATAATCAGCACAATACAAGGACAATAGTATGACAAACCAGAAGAGCAATGGGATCCTTGGGGAATTGCCCAGAAATTGAGTATTATGATTGGAACAATACTAGTATGAAATAAATAGCAAAAGAAGTCAGGTTTGATACAAAACCATATGTTGAACCATTAACCTCTGGCACTAATAGGCCTAATAAAGTATAATAGTTCTGCTCTGTGACTGTCATCCAAACCCTTAATACACTGTAATTGTATGAAAAGAACATTATGCAAGTAGATAAAGGACCTGTATTCTAATTTTCATTCTGCCAAGAGCTAAATATGTGTGTGTGTGTGTGTGTGTGTGTGTGTGTGTGTGCCTGGGCAAATTGTTTAAGTTCTTTATGTCTTGGATACTTTAATTATAAAATGGAAACAATGATAACCTGCAAAACTAGACCAGATAACTACTTAAATTCCTCAAGATTTATGATTCTATGAAAATTCTCCCATTTTGAGGATTTGATTGACCCTTAAGATCAATGGTAACATATGATAGTACAAAAGTATCAAGAACATGAAATGAACCCCAAAACATAAGCCTCAAGGATAAGAACTCATTATTTGACAAAAATTGTTGGGGAAACTAGAAAACAGTATGGCAGAAAGTAGGCATTGACCAAAATCTAACACCTTATACAAAGATAAGGTCAAAATGGGTTCATGATTTAGGCATAAAGTCTATGCTTGTAGTACAAGTATATTAGGAGAATAAGGGATAATCTACCTCTCAGATCTGTGAAGAAGGGAGGAATGCATGAACAAAGAAGAATTAGACCAACATTAGAAGGGAAGCAAAAAAACTGGGAAACGATTTTTAAAGCCAGTGTTGCTGATAAAGACCTAATTTCTAAAATATAGGAAGAATTGATTTAAATCCATAAGAATACAAGCCATCCCCCCCCAGTGCACAAATGGTCAAAGAATATGAACAATTTTCAAGTGAAGAAATTAAAGCCTCTAGTCATATGAAAAATACTTTAAGTCACTATTGATTAGAGAAATGAAAACTCTGAATTTCCACTTCACACCTCTCATATTGGCTAAGAGGACAGGAAAAGATAATAATAAATGTTGAAGGGAATGTGGGAAAACTGGGACACTAATGCACTGTTTGTGGAGTTGTGAACTGATTCAACCATCTGAAGAGTATTCCCAAAGGGCTACAAAACTGTAAACCTTTTGATCCAGTAGTGAAACTATTATCCTAACCATTGGGGAATGGCTGAATAAGTTATGGTATATGAATATCATTGAATATTATTGTTCCATAAGAAATGATGAGGAGATTGATTTCACAAAAGCCTGAAAAGATTTATATAAAGTGATGCTAAGTGAAGTGAACAGAACCAAGAGAACATTGTACACAGTACACAAAATTATGTGATGATCAATTATGATGAACTTGGTTCTTTTCAACAATGAGGTAATTCAAGGAAAGAGCCATCTGCATAGAGAGAGAGAACTATGGAGACTGAATATGGGTCAAAGTGAATATTTTTACCTTTTGTTGTTGCTGTTGTTGTTTGTTTATTTGATTTTTTCCTTTCTTTTGTTTTCCCCCTTTTTATCTGATTCTTTCTTGCACAGCATAACAAATAAGGAAATATGTTTAGAAGAATTGCACATGTTTAACCTATATCAAATTGCTTGCTATCTTGGGAAGAAGGGGGTGGTGAAGAAGAAAAATTTGGAACACAAGGTTTTGCAAAGGTGAATGTTGAAAATTACCTTTGCATGTTTTTTTGAAAATTAAAATCATATTAAAAAAAAATAACATCAACTGATCTACTTAACTCAAATCACCTACATAACATCTAGTTAAACTTAAAACATGAATTCCAGAACTAGTCATATTACGGGCCTTCTTCTAGGATTGAATCATCTACTAAAGAGTTAAGCCAAAAACATGGAAATGAATAGTAATAGACTACTCTAGCTCTTGAATAGTGCTGCACTTGTTGTTTTTGCTAGGAGAAAAAAGAAAAATGCAATGGTTAGTAGAACAAGAAAAACAAATCTACAAATCTACAGCAGCCAACATACTCTCTATCAAGTTAACAGGAATTCTGCCTCAAGCCCAGTGAAACCTACCAAGAGGAATGAAAAAGCTTTATTTTTTTTAAGGAAAGGGGGGGAAAAGTATTACAAATTATTTGCTGCTCTCAAGAGAAACACTGAGTATTGCAAAACTTGATAATTACTGATTCATGACTGATTTAGGAAAAACATCAACTTAAGTAATCAGGTCAGGGCACTGCTGCTGACCACAGTGCTGCTGGCAGGAAACTAAAGCTTTCTTTCATCATTTCTCTTATTAATGTTTAACATTTTTACAGAATTTAGCTTTTAGCACATTATTGGTCTCTTCTAGTAAACAATTGGGAACACAGGATCCACTGCATTACCTGTCAGCAAGCTTAGTATAGTTTTTATTTCAAACCTAACCAATCAAAGCTTAGAAAGATATTGAGAAAATGTAGTATTCCTTTAATATTTACAGACTAAAATGTTTACAGGAATAGAACTTGGCAAAATTAGAATTAGCATGGAAGTGGCTGATCTTTCCCCAGAAATTGCCATCAGAAAGGTATACTTTGGAGTGCTGGCCATTCAAATAAATATACTGCTTCTGCCAGATTCCATGCTATTTACTATAAACCCCCTGGTCCCTTCTCCTGGTCTACCTTCTCAACTTTACACTGACCCTGATGCATCACCTAGTCTTAGGACTGGAGTTATGCAGGATACTCATGATCAGTGGAAAATCATTGGGGAGAGGGGAGGAAAGAAAGATTTGGGGAGAAGTTACTTGCCAAAGCAGCAGCCATGCATCCTCCTTTCAAGTAGTAAACTCAGCTGTAACTGTTACCAGCCCCTATTTTTCTTCAACTTCCTTTTCTCTGGAATCCCCATAAGAAATAGTCATCCTACTTATTCCCCACCGCTACAATGATATTTAATAGAATCAAAGTACTGTTGCTGAAAAGGGCTTCAAAAACCATCTAGCCCAATGCTTCATTTTATAGATGAATAAACTGAGGTTCAGAAAGAGCGGCCCTTCCTTATGATCACACAGGTCATGTCATAAGCAAAATTAGGAGCTGATTCCTAATCTACACTGCTTCTGTCACTATAACAAAGCAAGTCCTTTTCTTCTTTTAAAAGTTCTGTCTATCCTGTCCTAAATTTTGTTATTATCATCTATGAACCTCCAGTCACTTTATCTCCCCTAAAAAACATTCAGGATATAGCTTACAGTCTTCTTCCCTCCAATCCCTGCCTTTCTCCATTTCATTGATCGCCTCAAATCCCATGACCTATGTCTCCAGTCTACCTCAAATACAAACTGGAGGAGTCAAACCATAGATACACACCCCACACACATTCTCCACTTCATTGAAATTTGGCAGAACTCCTAGATGTGACTCTGTGATTCTGAGAAACATAACTTTAAAAACCAATTATTTATTTTTCTACAAAGATGCTACAAATACATAATATATAGCCCTTGTATATAAAGTGAAGGAAAAATGTTATTTGTGTCTCCAAAATGACACTACCACATTATAATATGCACTGCATCAGAGAAATCCTCATTGATTTTGTTACTGACTTTACTAGAAGCAAACAAGCATTTAATTTGGCTGACTGATACTTGAATTATATTTGTTTAATGGAAATGGATTTCACCTAAATTATTGCTCCGAGAAAAGCACCTGTTTATCACAAGATAGAAGAGATTCAAAATAGTAAACTTTGTTCACTTCCCCAGTCATTGGAGTTTTATTTGTTTGAAGTTAGGGTCCTTTGCTTGATAATAGAAACAAGAGGACTCTATCTTCCTAAGTTCAAAGATGGCTGTAGATGTTTACTAGTTGGGGAAACCCTGAGCTAGACACTTGACTCTGTTTGGTTTTTTCCAATCTGTATGAACTAGAGAAGGAAATTGAAAACCTTTCCAATATCTGGAAAAAAAAAAGATGGGGAGAAGAGTCAGCAAGAGTCAGACATGAAAAACTACTAGATAATAAAAGTATATTATCCCCAAATTTATCTTAATGAAGCAGGACATTGGAGTGAATAAACTAAACATCAAATCACATGACATGAAATAGTCTATCCTTAACTTCTTAATTCTTAATTATCATTATACTGACAATTTGTCACCCCATTATGTTTTCTTATTATAGCCAATATTAAATTTATTTTATCTTTCCTTTTGCTAGGTATGAGATGTTACCCAAGAACATGCTGTATAGTGGAGAGAAGCTGATCTAAGTTGAAAAAAATTCAATATGAATAATTCCCAATATGAATTAAAATGCTAGTTAGTTATAGGAAAATTATTGGTTACTTCTCCAGATTTCTTGCAGTTGTGGGGTCATACTGTGCAGCTGAGAAGGGTCATCAGGGCTCAGGCACTCTGACTTACACTTTCCCTCATCTATTCCTTTGGCACCATCCTTCTACACTACAGGAATGGTTTTCCTTTCAAACCAAGTTATGGGAAATAATGAAAAGGAGAGTGGCAAAGACCTTTTTCCAGTATCAGCCCAACTAGTTACAGTCAGACTTCTGACTCATTCATTGCCTAGAGAAAAATTAGAGAATTGGGAATTCTCTCTGCATTTGGAAATTATGAGAAAGAAAAAAAAAGAATAAATAATGATTTCTTTAATTTTCAGCTCTCAGCCAAAGAACCAATTTGGCAAAATTTTTCAGTTGTAATTTGGACTCTATGGTCCATCTCTTCTTCATTTGATCAAGGATACATAAAGATCAGTAATGTAATACTTAAAAGGTAAATTAAAGAAAAGGATAAGCAAGTTTTTAAGAAATGGAGATTTTGTAGTAAACAAATACAGAGGTTAGAAATACAAGCCAAGGCTGATAAAAACTAAGCTCTGATATAGACTAAGGATAGAGAAGAAGGTCTAGATTGCAGCCAGCCAGTTAGTACCATCAATGTATCCATAACCAGTCCATCTTTTTTTTCTCCTAGTTTATTTTTTCAGCTTTGTGTGATGTGGATTATAAAAACAATCAAATTCAATCTTTTGCAAGAAACATCCATGAACAAAGCAGAATCGAATTAGCCCAAAAGAAATGCAAAATGCAAAATCCACAAAATTAGAGGCAAACAGGATTAAGTGACTTGCCTAGGATTACACAACTAGTAAATTCTGAGGTCAGATTTGAATTTAGAAAAATGAAGCTTCCTGACCTCAGACTTAGTACTCTATCTATCCATTGTGTCACATTGCTGCCCGCCTGGAAAATTGTAGGTGTTTAATAAATATGTTGCTTTGACTTGACTTGAGTGGAGGGTGGAGAATTCTAAATTAGATAGGGATGAAGTGCATAAGAAAAAGAAATCTTGATAGAAAAAGATAATGATAAATGTTAGAGAGGATATGGGAAAACTGGAACACTAATACATTGTTGGTGATATTATGAAATGAGTCAAACATTATGATTTGATAGCCCAGAGAGCTATCAAACTGTCCAGTATCCAGCAGTATCTCTATTGGATCTGTATCACAAAGAGATCATAAAAAGAGAAAAAGGACCCACATGTACAAAAGTGTTTATAACAGCCCTTTTAGCTATAGCAAGAAACTGAAAACTGAATGGATAGTCATCTGTTAGAGAATAGTTGAATAAGTTATGGTATATAAATGTTATAAAATATTACGTTCTATAAGAAATAATGAGCAGGATGATTTCAGAAAAAACTAAAAAGGTTTTTCTGAACTGATGCTAAGTGAAATTAATAGAATGATAGACTTGTTTCTTTTCAATAGTGAGGTGATTCAAAGCAATTCCAACAGACTTATTATGAAAAGTGCCATTCACATCCAGACAGAGAACTGTGGAGTCTGAATGTGGATCAAAGCATAGTATTTTCACCTTTTTGTTGTTGTGCTATTATTTGTTTACATGGCTTTTTTCCCTTTTGTGTGTTTTTTCTCCTTTTGATCTGATTTTTCTTGAACAGCATGACAAATATCAAAATAAGTTTAGAAAAAAGTGTACATGTTTAATCTATACCAATTTGCTTACTATCTAGGAGAGGAACAAAAGGGGAGAGAGGGAGAAAAATTTGGAACACAAGATTTTGCAAAGGTGAATGTTGAAAATTATCCTTGCATGTATTTGGAAAAATAAAATACCATTAAAAAAAAGAAAAAAGAAACAGAAATCATAAGAATTTTAAAAATGAGAAATAGGATAAGGTATTCAAACAATATAGTAGAGAGTTGAAGTGGAGAAAAAGACTGCAAAACAGGTATCAAATATACAGGGAAAGAGAGTAAGTTACCAAGAGGTACATAATGGACTGCAAGACAAATCTGGTTGGGATGGAGTGAATTTACAATTATTCAAAAGCCATTATCGTTCAGTTCTTCACTTATGTCCCGTCTACACTTCCTTTTCCCTTCACTTCTAAATAGGGCTGTACTTGGGAGCAAAAAAATGCGAGTAGACCTTGTTACTGGCCCAAGGTGGGAAATTGTCTTGAGAGCTGGGTCAGTGCCGTGGCTGATAAAATCTAAAGGACCCACATGTGCAAAAATATTTTATGGTAGCAAAGAATCGGAAAATAAGTGCACCCCCATCAACTAGGGAATAGCTGAACAAGTTGTGGTATATGAAGGTAATAGAATATTATTTTTCCATAAAAATGATAAACAAAATGATTTTTTTAAAAGCCTGGAAATATTTACATGAACTGATACTGAGCATAACAAGCAGAACCAAGAATATATTGAACACAGTAACAAGAAGAATGTATGATGATCAACTATGAAAAACTTGGTTTTTCTCAATGGTTTAGAGATCGAAAGCAATCCCAATAGACTTGGGAAAATGTCATGTGCAGCCAGAAAAAGAACTAAGGAGATTGAATATAAAATAACACATGCTATGTTTGCTTCTTTTTCTGTTTGTTTTTATCTCTCCCATGGTTTTTCCCTTTTGCTCTTACAGTTTTTTCCCAACATGTCTCATAAAGCAATGTGTCCTAAATAAATAAATTAATTTTTAAAGGCTGATAAAAACCAAGCTCTGATATAGGCTGATGGTAGAAAAGAAGGTCTAAATCACAGCCAGCCAGCTAATAACCTCAATGCATTCATAACCAATCTATTTTTTCCCCTAGTTTATTTTTTCCCTATATGACATTCCTATTCTTTACAGTTACTCATTGTTTATATGTTATGCCTGGTCACATTCACCATGAGACTCTTCATCATCACCTTCTATGTGATACTCATCTTAAATTAAACAAAGATTATTATATTTCATATTTTGCTGACATAAAATGCCATTGAATGTTGGGGGTAAGATTGGCCTTTATTTTCATAGAAATTTAAACTTATGAACAAAACTTTAAGATATCCTAAAAACAATCCAAGCTGCTCTTCTGCTATTCAGTCCTAGTCCAACTTGTCTATATAATTTTTTTGGTCCTACATGAACATACTGATGGATGACAGTATGTCTATTTAAATTTATGTCATAATCTGGACAACAGATTTTTTTATACTGTTATCTTTCCTATGCAGGTGGTCAGGCCAATTTTTCCTATTTTTTTTTCTAGAGCTTCTGCATTTTTCCCAGGCTTTATACATCTGATACAATGCCATACATAAATAGGAGAATCTGGAGACCTTTCCACACAAAAGAATCCCTCAACACTACCCTAAATTTCCACTATCAGAGTGGTAGACACCATTGGCAAGCATGCTTCCTACTTTTTCCCTCATCTGATGTTTATGATCAAAGCATCATTAAATAGGGTTATTTCTGATTTGTGAATGGTACACATCTTATAGGGAAAGTCTTCAAGAAAATATATTGTTCTGTAAAATAAGATATTGTTTTATAATTAACAAACAAGTACAATGGAATTGTATATTCTCTGTATCTTAGTTAGATTCAACTCTTGCTTATAATTCAGACACAAAAACACTCAAAGGACATCACAGCCTGTATTAGGTATCTCACAGAGACTAGGATCATTAAAAATGTTAGATTCAGGACTATAATACAGATTTCATGATTATAACTCCCACATAACTGTGCTATATTGAACAAGCTAATTTACCACAGCTGAGGCTACCTCATTTTTCAAATCATTGGGTTAGATTAGATCCACCTATAAACTTACAAGAACACTATCATTTATTAAATTGGTGAGCCCTTTTCTAAGGTAACAACTTCTTCAGCAGGCTTATATTTTAATTTGAATACCTGACAGGGCCTAGAAATGTAGTTGAATATTAAATAACTTTTCTATAAAGGATTAGCTCAGACTATTGTAAAAAGTCATCAATTGTTAGACTGATTGGAATGCATAAGAGGAAAATACTGGATGAAATGCTTCATTCAGTCAGGGTTCAAAGACCCTAAATCAAATTGGCAAACCAGAGAGATGGCACTGCAACAAGTCAGCCATGTGAGGATTTTGGATGGGATATTACTGTACCTGTATCAAAAGAACAGGGGATCATTCCCTTCCATAGGAATCCTGAATTTGGAACCAGGTTTCTATCAGAGCTGAGAAGATGATTCATAATTTCTCTCCTTTCCTTCATTCATTTAGAAAACAATACAGAAATATACTCTCCTAAAAGATCCTCCTTCTATTTCAAAAACTCAGGGACTGCCTTGGGACAAATGAACTGGGATTGCAGGGATTCTGCCTTTGTAGACTGAATGGAAAGGTAGAGTTTCTTGCCCTGGCCTCCAAAGAGCAATGATTGTTCCTTCTGATTCACTCAGCAGCCATAAAGAGAGCCCCATTGCCAAGTGGTGAGAATTTCTGAATCACAGCCTTCTATCATGAGGAAGGGAATTCCTTGGCAGAGAGATCCTTGAATTTAACCATCTCACAAGTGAAAGTAAATTTTCTGGGCAGCACCAACCACAGGGGTTGCCTCATGGGTAATTCAGAGTAATTGAAGAACTCAGGAATCTGGCATTCTATTGGAAGGAGAGCATCCTGGGCAGCATGGCTCTTGGCAAGAGAAATGAATCAGAAACATAGCCAACCCTGCTTCCCCACTGGGGAGAAGTTGTGGCAAGACTCTAAAGCAAAAGACCTGAACTTTGATCCCTCCTATGACTATGAGTTATTTGGGCAAATGCAGATCTGAGAGGAAATGGGTTATCTCTCTAGCTACAAACCCAGGTGAGTTTCTCTGGAGCAGTAGATAGGATAAATCCATCCCCTCAGGATATTAGTAAGTATGGAAAACTTAAGGATGCTATGGAAGGTAGAACTCAGGAGAGAAAGAAAGGAAAATTATATAGATTGGTTATGATCATGATTCTCAAAGCATCTTTTCTCAGTTGCACTATTACTCTTTGCTAAGAGGAATCACAGCCCACTGGGGAGAGTCCATTGCAAGTTCAAATTCCATAAAATTCTGGGCACACCTGGTGAAACTCTACACACTCTTTGAGAACAGCTAAATTATAGACTATAATTGTGAGACACTTGTGTGTTTTTTGCATTGTTTATGCACTCCTGGGACTCCTTTGCAATTTCTATGTAACCTGAGTACTTCTGAGACAGAGAGAAATGTACAATGGGGGTGGAAGGTTGGTATTGAAATTTGGTAAATCTGATCAAAGCTTTTTGGATTCTGATTGAAAGAATGAGTCCTGAGCCCTAAGATGTGAGCCCTACTCACGATAGGTGAAATTTGGTTTCAGTTTTAAGAGGTGAATTGATGCAGGCCCAGGGAGCCTTTGACTTAATCTCCAATGAGACAGCTAAGAGAGAGTCAGAGAGAGGCCAGCAGTTTGCTCTAAGGATGGCTCAGTAGAGGAAATTACTCAGACAGAAGGTGCAATGGCAGATGCTTTAAATTAAGACTGACAATGGTCACTGATGTGGCTAGAGCTTTTCTCCACTCCATACTAGCTTAATGAAGGAAGGAATTTCTCCACAAAAACTGCTGGAACTAACTCTTTCTTTTAACCCTTTCCTTTTCCTCTGTTTTATCTTGTCTTTGCAAAGCAGGGAATCCCCTCCCCAATTCCTATATTTTGATTTTAAGTCTGTTATAACTTTTAATTTTCTGTGTTTTTTGTTAAGTGCTTTCCCTTTATATAAAATCTATGATAAATCATGAATATTTTATAGGGAAAAAGAGGATGTTAGTGACTAGCTGAAAATACTCAAAATTTAAATCGATCAGAAATCTAATCTTTCTTCAAATATTAAAGATTTTCTTAACTTGACATTTGATGTTTCTTTAGTGTCATTTCTATTTATTGTCAGAGCACATTACAGACTGATACTAAAGCCTAAATATTCTTGTTACACTCTCATTGATTGAGAAAGTAATTTGTTTTAGAACTTTTTTATCATTCAAAGTTTGTAAGCTCTTTCCAGTTTCATCCTTAAGTGTCTCTAAGATGATGTGACTAAGTATGGGTTTTCTACTGAGACAGACTGGTATGCATAAGTTATGGTATGCTAGACAGTATTAAGAACACCTGAATTCTAATCCTATATCAGACATATCTTAGTTGATGACTATGACTCTGGATAGAGCATTCAGTCTTGCTCAGTCTCAGCTATAGCATTTGTAAAACGGGGTTGTTTCCAAAGCACTGGCCCTGGTTATCTGGAGGATCTGACTTCAACTATAGCTTCTGCCACTTATGAGCTATGTGGCCCTGGGCAAATCATTTAACCATAACTGCCTAAAAATGTAAATGTGAGTGATAGTACCTCCAAGAGTTGTTGCAACAAATGAGATAATATATGTAATATATTTGCAAATTTTAAAATACTATATAAATGCTTGACAATTGTTTGGATGTCTTGCAAACTTATCTTTTCCACTGCTTCTTACTATTATAAGAGGCAATGTTACTCATAATCTTCTACTATTCAACATAAGATTTTTCCAAATGTTTTTATTCTCTGAATCATTTTTTTTTGGTCTAGTTTTATTTTTTTATTTTTATTTTTTTGTCTTCAAATAGCTTAATTTAATTGGGGGAGAGACGGGGATCAACATATATACATATATTATAGACAGATAGATAGATGATAGATAGATAGATAGATGTAAAATGGATACAAAATAAATGACAGTGTTCTGAATCAGTTTTGTGTTCCAGGCTTCTATCTTTCTTCAATTGGCAAAGAAAACAAGATTTTACTAATTAAAGTGCTAATTTTCATTTGTAATAATTAATGCATGACAATTAAACTTTTTTTAGGAAGTTATGTTAGTCTTTGCTCTACTAGTTGTTATATCTACTGCCCCCTTTTCAGCATATGATATGATAGTTAATTTAACTAGATCTGGTTAAAAATTTTAACTAAATATATTTTCATTGTTTTTATCAAATATGGTTCTTTTAATTGAGTTTTTGATTATTGCTCTAAGTTGATGGTCTGAGTGTACATAAATAGATGATTCCAAAATGATCAATACCATATGTGTATTGTGTATGTATATGTGTGTGTGTGTGTGTGTAGTCCTTTTTATTTTTTGATGTTCTTTAGTGTTCATCATTTCTAATGCCTCCTGATTCTCTTCTTGAACAAGGTATTTAGTACATACTTCTGTGTAGTACACAACCCTTTGATTTCATTTTTTTCTTTTAAATTATAGCTTTTTGTTAGCAAAATATATGCAAAGATATGCAACATTCACTCTTACAAAAACTTGTGTTTCTAATTTTTCTCCCTCCTTTCCCCTCACCCCTTCCCCTAGAGAGTAAGTAATCTAATATATGTTAACCATGTACAGTTCTTCTCTTCATATTTCTACATTTATTGTGCTACTCAAGAAAAATCAGATTTAAAAGGAGGAAAATGAATAAAGAGCAAACAACAACAACAAAAAATGAAAATATTATGTTGTGATACACATTCAGTCCCCGCAGTCCTCTCTCTGGGATCAGATGGCTCTTTTTATCACAAGACCATTGGAACTGGACTGAATCACTGCATCAATCTCATGAAAGAGCCACATCCATCAGAAGTGATCATGGTATAATGCTGTTGTTGTCTTAGACAATGATCTCCTGATTCTGTTCATTTCACTTTGCATCAGTTCATGTAAGTCTCTCCAGGCTTTTCTGAAATCATCCTGCTGGTCGTTTCTTACAGAACAATAATATTCTATAACATTCATATATCATAACTTATTCAGCCATTCTCCAACTGATGGGCATCCATTCAGTTTCCAATTCCTTGCCACTACAAAAAGGACTGCCACAAACATTTCTATACATGGGGGTCCTTTTCTTTTTTTTATAATCTCTTTGGGATACAGGAGAGACACTGCTGGATCAAGGGTAGTTTAATAGCCCCTTTGGGCATGGTTTCAAAGTGCTCTCTAGAATGGTTGGATCAGTTCACAACTCCACCAACAATGTGTTAGTGTCCCAGTTTTCCCATATCCCCTGCAATGTTTATCATTATCTTTTCCTGTCATTATAGCCAATCTGAGAGGTGTATAGGATTTCCTATTTCTTAATCTGGGGTTGTTTCCAATATATTTTTCACCATCTTCCCACATGCTTACCTACATATCAAAGTAACGAATATAAAGTTATATTTAATTTGGAGGACCTCCAATTTCCTTGTAGAATCTTTTTCTCCTCAATCTTTGTAACTTATGTTGGCATGTAAACTATAATCATATTCATGCTAGAGTGAAGTTCTGTAAAATGAGTTGATACAGGTTGTCGAGAACAAAGATTCTTAAATTATCTAGTGCCCAGATTATTGGTAGTGAGCTTCTCATCTTAGCGGTGTTGAAAAATAGACATAATTTTCTTTGGGACCACAATTTTAAATCTTATTAGCATATAGAGTCAGCTATAGCTTGAAACCTGCTGGCATAACCTTTGAGAACCCACAGCCTTGCCATAATAAACTGTCAAAGAATAACTTTTCTATATCCATATGGAGAAGCTCATAACAGATGGTCTCAACTTTTTATAAATAAATACTATGCTACACGGTAGACTACTCTGTAATAAATATTTGATATTTAAAATATAGTAAATAACTTTTCACCTAAAAGTGCCACAGTTTTCATCAGTTTTATTATCTGTGAAGAATTAAATTTAATTCCATATGTAGTTATTAAGCTATGAGCTAGGCAGTGAAGCTATATAAAGAAAAATGAAAAAAGAACCCCTAGGATTTTATACTCTACTGTGGGCTACAAAATATAAAAAGATAAATGAATGCAAGATAATTTGGTAAAAGAGGAAGCACTAGAAAGGAATCAGTAAAGGTTTCCTCTGCAAGGTGGTGTGCAATCTGAAACTTGAAGTAAGCTAAGAAAAATAAGAAACAAAGGTGAAAAGAGTCTGTGCAAAGATCCAGATAGAGTCAGGAGATGTAATGCCCATTTCCACGAGTAGACTAGGTTGGCTGCAAGACAGAGTATGTGAAGAGAAATCATGTGAAATAAATCTGTAAAGGCAAACCAGATCCAAATTGAGAAGGACTTTAATTCAACCTCAGGAGTTGTTTATTATTCTCTACCAGTAATAGGAAACCACCCAAGATTAATGAGCATGAGAGTCACATGGTAAGACTTGTGCTTTGGGAAGATTATTTTGACAACTGTGTGAAGAATGAATTAAAGGGGAAAAACTGGAAGCTGGGAGGCCAATAAAAAGGCTATTACAATAGTCCAGATGAGAAATAATAAAGACCAAAATTAGCATAGCAGCCATGTACATAAAAAGAAGGAATCTGATATAAGAAATGCTACAGAGATAGAACTGATAAGATTTTGCTACTGAATATATATGGGAGAATGAGTAAAGGAAGAGGCAATAGTGACTCTGGTTGCAAAACTAAGTGAATGGAAGGATAGTGGTGTTCTCAAAGAAATAGGGAAGCTTAGAAAAGGAGCAAGTTTGGAGAGTAGGTAAGATAATGAGTGTCATTTTAGACATATGGAGTCTAAGGTACATATAGGACATCCAAATGGAGATATATCACAGACAGATGGTAGTATGAAACCAAAGCTCAAGAGAAATTAGGGCTAAATACATGGAAGACAGAAAAGGCAGAAATAATGGAGAAAATTAATCCCCAAATTATACATTGATCTTTCTATTCTTAAAGCACTCATTAAAGCAACATCTACCAACTTTATTTTTATTTGTTTCATGTGTGCATGCTTTATATGTCTCTACCTAAAATTTAAACTTGTTGAAGATAAATAGATTATCCTCCCTGTCTCTATCCCATTGTCTCTAATGTAGTCTTGGTCAAATAATATGCCTTTAACAAATATATCTTAAGTTGAGATGACTCTCATTTTTGGTCATTAAAATTTTCTCTCAGTATCATTAGATACTCAAGAGTGAAGTAAGTCCAGTTCTTTGACTGTCTCTATTAAGATCTACTACTTTTCGAATAGTATAGGACCATGGGATTTAGGGCTGGAAGGCAATTTAGTTGTCATGTGGTGAAACCTGTTCATTTTAGAAAACAAATCTAGAAAAGGGAAGGGATTTGCCCAATGTCATAACAAATATAAAGTAGAGATGTAATCATTTGGAAAGAAAGGAGAAATAGATGCAAATTCAATTTCTAAATAATTTAAGAGCTTTACTCCTGGTAGAACAGGGTAGCAACACCAAGAAGAAATTAATATTCATACTGTTAGAAGCAGGTATACAAAAGAAGTCATTTGAAATGGATTAGTCTCTATTGAAGACTTGGATAATCAAGTCTATGACCTATTATTTTGAGAAGTAAATTGGAAACAGAAGAAAGCTTTCAGAAGTGTCCAGAATTATATGGATATATCAATATATAGCAGGAGTAGTAAATGTTTAACAACTAACTTTCAAAAGAAAATGTATACATGACACACTTTTAAGTTTAATCTGCATTAATAACATTTTCTCCAGCACTTTCTTAAGTCTAAACAATCATTTGCTAATTTCTGAGATTCAAATGCTTAACAATCAAATCAGCACAAGCTATCTCCAGCACAACCCTGGGCAGAATGGCCAAAAAGTCTTAGTGATAAAACTTTTAGGTTACCTTGAATAAATGAAATTTGCTTTAGGTTCTACTAGACTTTCATGAATATATCCTAAATTAGCAATTAAATTTTATGTAAAAAAAATTATTGGGCTTCAGCAATCTTATTTTCTCAAATCCTTTCATGTTATTAATAAATCGCAGGCTGTGAGATAGCAAACAAAAGACGAATATTGAGCAATTACCAAGGATTATAAAACTAAGAAGATAAACTAAAGAAATAATTTAGACCAGAGAAAATTCTCTGCTTTATTTCATGGTAGTTTGGGGTCCTAAGTTATCCAAATAATTTCCTCAATCATACACTCATTGTACCAATGCAGATACAGACTAAATGTGCTTCTGATATTAAGAATGACTTCAAGCTGTTTTCAGCATGTGATATGTTGAAGATGAAGGATATGAGGTTAAATATCATCACTGTAAAAAAGTAAATCAGTTGCTATTTTTTGCTATCTCATCCAGCCAACTTCTTTCAACTCATGGGTCAACGTTTTTGGACATTAAAACAAATAAATTCATTCTGTTTTTTCAAGCATAAATGATATGTAATAAGCCTCAAAAAACAGAGGATAGTCATTCTGGCGATGTTTTACTTTCTCACAAACACATACTCTCACGCTCAATTGAATTGCCTCCAAGTGATTTTTAAGTATTAAAGGTAAACACGGCCCCCTTTTTCAAGGATATTCCAGGCAGATGTTGTGAAATAAAATGCAAATCATTTTTAAAAGATGTCAAATAAAAAAGCTCTAGTCAAGAAACCACCCAAAAGTTGAAGTTCACATACAAAAACAAACTAAAACCAATTATGGGTGAGCACCATGTAAAGTTAAGAAAGCTGATCACTTAGTACTCTTGATCAAAGATTCAAATTTCCTGGCCTTTTGAATAACCTTTCTTCTTTGTGTCTTGCTTATATTACATCAAGCCTTCTTTTTCCTTATAAACTGGGTTGCAATTAGAGTGAATAATAAATCCTGTAAAGAAGTCACTTTCTTTGAATTTGTCTGCATGTTTCTATTGGGCTGGAAGCAATGGTCATATTTTACATATAACTAAATAGTGAAAACTCCATAGGATTCATTATTTATACCAATCAGAAAACTCACTCTGTAGCTTTAGGCAAGGCCCTTAATTTCTCTGGGCTTTGTTTTTTGTTTTTTTTTGTTTTGTTTTTTTTCATTTGTAAGGATAAGATTAATTTATGTCTGAGATCTCTTTCCATTGCTATAGCTATATGGCCAAAAACCTCAAATAACTGATTTTTTTTTGATAGTTAACTTTCAATCAATCAACAAATATTTATTGATTCACACTGTTGGTAGACCTTATGGCACAGGGGTAAAATTATCAAAGAATTTAAATCTTGTCATTTCTTATTTGTGAGAAATGGGGGAAAATATACATAAAATAATTATCAGGCTTTTAGCAATAATAGGTTATACAAAATGTCCCAAAAAATCTTGGTGCAGTTTTAACCTACTGCACTAATACTTTTGAGACATCTTATATATTGCTTGTTGTTTGCAAATAGTTTCCCCATAATTTTCTTTGAGTCTCATCAAAATCCAATGAAGATAAATGCTATACTATTCTTGTCTTCACAGATGAATAAACTGAAATTTGGGGAAGTCAATTAAATGACTTGCTCAAAATCACATAATTAATAAGTATAACTGAGGTCTTGCAGCTTCCAGATCCATCATTCCTTCCACTTCTTTATGCTGCCTACATTTCTATAAAGCAACTTCCATACATACTACTTTCATCAGGTCTTTTTTTTTTTTTTTAAATTATTCTTGGTTTTTTTTTTTTTTTAGCCTAAGAAAAACTTCCCAACAAACCTGCCTATTACTTCTTCACAAAATTGTTTTTTTCTCTCCAAAATAAAAGTTTATTAATTGAGGATGAGGGTGGGAAAGAAGTAGGATCCTCAATTTGGAGGTTGAGTAAATATTATTAGAGTACTGTAGTCCAGCCCCCACACTTTACAGATGAAACTGAAAACCACAGAAGTAAAATGATTTTCCCAGTTACACAAAGAACAAATGATACAGCAAGAAATCAAGCCCAGATCATCTCATTCTAATCCTATACTCTTCCTATAATACTACATTTAATTTCATTAATAGCTTGTATTTATGTAGAGTTTTAAGATTTTCAAAATGCTTTTACAATGATGAATAAGATGATTTCAGAGAGGCCTGGAGAGACTTACATGAACTGATGCTAAGTGAAATGAGCAGAAGTAGGAGATCATTGTACATTGCAACAAGATTATATGATGATCAATTCTGATGAACAGAGCTCTTTTCAACAATGAGATGATTGTCTCTTCAACCTGTTGCCTCTCGTGTCTCTTTATTATAGTATGAAATTATAATTAATGTTTACAGTGATGAATTTAAAAATAATAAGATCTGAACTATTTTCTGAATTCTCAAAGAAAAATTAAATTACATTCATCGTAATTCTAATTGTTTTATTGTTCCACTTTTTTGAAAATAGACTAATCTGATGCAATATGTGATATTTTTCAGGTTATCAAAATACTAAATTAGCAAGAAGAGTCCATTTCCTAACCATTTTGAATAGGCCATGTGTTTAAATGCCTTCCTGATAAAGACTTCTTCAAACATGAGCCACTGCCACACAATCACCCATATACCTCTTAGCACAGTGTCTTAAAATCAGGAGGCCCCCATTAATTTACTAATTTAGTTTATTGCAATGCCATATTTTCTGTATAGAGGTCTTCCCATGCTTGAAGCTATGTGATTTTTTTCCCATCTTGAACTAGATTTCATTCTATATCTTTTCAAGTATCATGAAAATTCCAATCTTCATTAGAGTGACTCCATATGTTACACATGATAGACTTACAAGATATTTCAATTAACCCATGTATATAAAGCCAAATATTCTTCTGCAACTGTTGTCTCTTCTGGAGTAGTCAAAATCCAATGATTTTATTTCATTCCTTTTTGCCTCACTTTCCATTTCATGAAAACTAAGCAGTTATTATATGCCATGATATATATTAAGACATTCAAGATCCTTTGTTGAAATGTCAACAGAAAGACTGTGTAACTGAGGTATTCTTTGATGGGTTCTCCCTCAGTTATAACCAGGTTCATTGCATAATAGCTATAGCTATCTTTTCCAATTCATAGTTTAAGCCCCCACTGATATCTCTCTTTCTACCAGACCAACCAACATGTGAATTCAAAACAAAAACATTTCATTAAAAAAGAATGACAACAGAATTAACACAGAACTAAACCTAGTTCTGAACAGTCTTAGTATTCATTCCCAAATAACTCATAGTACCATATATCTAGAGAATATTATAGAGATAACTATTAATTTCTTCTAATGCAAATTTTTCAATGGAGCAAATATTTTTAGCCACAGCATTAGATTACAGCTTGTTCTAGATACATATACTATTATTCCCTGATTTCTCCACCCCTCTTTGCTGGCTTCCTTTATAAGATATTGTTGTTGTTTAATGGTTCAGTCATGTCCAACTCCTCATAATTCCATGAACACTAGGTGCTTCTATCATCCACTATCTCAAAAAGTCTATCCAAGCTTATATTAGTTGACATGACACATGCTATTCTTCTCATCCTCTGCTGTTTTTGTTTCCTTTGATTTTTGATTTTTCCCAAAATCAAAATCAGAATCTTTTCCTGTCTTTTCATTATGTAGTCAAAATAGGTAAGCTTCAGCTTTATATCCCAGTGAATAGTTTGAATTAATTTCTTTAGCATTGACTGATTGGATCACCTGACTATCCAGGGGATTCTTACAAGTCTTCTTCAGCACTATAATTCAAAAGTTTCAATCCTGTGATGCTTATAGTTTTTTATAGTCTAATATTCATAATCATACATTGCCACTGGAAAAACCACAATTTTGACAATTACAGACTTTTGTAATCAAGATGACATATCTGCTTTTTGATATGCTGTCTAGATTTGCCATATCTTTCCTTTTAAGAAGCAAGCATCTTTTATTCATGGTTGCAGTCACCATCTGAGGTGATCTTTGAGCCAAAGAATATAAAATCTGATACTGCTTCCATTTTTCCTCCCTCTACTTTCCAGAAAGTGATGAGACCAGTTATCCAGATATTCATTTTTTACATTAAGGATCAAGCCAACTTTTATACTCTTCTATTTCACCCTCATCAAGAGACTTCTTATTCACTTTCTTCCATCAAAATGGTATCATATGCATATCTGAAATTGTTAATATTTCTCTTGGCATCTTAATTATGGGTTTTGATTCATTCAACCTGGCTTGCATATAAGTTAAATAAGTAGCATTTTGCATATAAGTTGAATAAGTTGCATATAATATATTGCACATAAGTTAAATAAGTAAGGGGATGATATACAACCTCACTGTATTCCTTTTTCAAATCTTAAACTAATCGTTTGTTCCATGTTCAGTTTTAACATTTATAGTCTAATCAGTGCTCTTGGATAGGCCGAGCGAATATAATTAAGATGACAATACTCCCTAAACTAATCTATTTATTTAGTGCTATACCAATCAGACTTTCAAGAAACTATTTTAATAACCTAGAAAAAATAACAACAGAATTCATATGGAACAACAAAAGGTCGAGAATTTCAAGGGAAGTAATGAAAAAAAAATTAAGTGAAGGTGGTGTAGCTGTACCTGATCTAGAACTGTATTATAAAGCAACAGTCACCAAAACCATTTGGTATTGGCTAAGAAATAGACTAGTTGATCAGTGGCATAGGTTAGGTTCACAGGGCAAGATAGTGAATAAAAATAGCAATCTAGTGTTTGACAAACCCAAAGATCCCAAATTTTGGGATAAGAATTCATTATTTGACAAAAACTGCTGGGAAAACTGGAAATTAGTATGGCAGAAACTAGGCATGGACCCACATTTAACACCACATACTAAGATTAGATCAAAATGGGTCCAAGATTTAGGCATAAAGAACGAAATCATAAATAAATTGGAGGAACATGGGATGGTTTACCTCTCAGACTTGTGGAGGAGGAAGGAGTTTGTGTCCAAGGGAGAATTAGAGACCATTATTGATCACAACATAGAAAAATTTGATTACACCAAATTAAAAAGTTTCTGCACAAACAAAACTAATGCAAACAAGATTAGAAGGGAAGTAACAAATTGGGAAAACATTTTTACAGTTAAATGTTCTGATAAAGGCCTCATTTCCAAAATATACAGAGAATTTACTTTAATTTATAAGAAATCAAGCCATTCTCCAATTGATAAATGGTCAAAGGATATGAACAGACAATTTTCAGATGATGAAATTAAAACTATTTCCGCTCATATGAAAGAGTGTTCCAAATCACTATTGATCAGAGAAATGCAAATTAAGACAACTCTGAGATATCATTACACACCTGTCAGATTGGCTAAAATGACAGGAACAAATAACGATGAATGTTGGAGGGGCTGTGGGAAAACTGGGACACTGATGCATTGTTGGTGGAGTTGTGAAAGAATCCAACCATTCTGGAGAGCAATCTGGACTTATTCCCAAAAAGTTATCAAAATGTGCATACCCTTTGACCCAGCCATACTACTACTAGGCTTATATCCCAAGGAAATACTAAAGATGGGAAAGGGACCTAGTATGTGCCAAAATGTTTGTGGCAGCCCTTTTCATAGTGGCTAGAAGCTGGAAGATGAATGGATGCCCATCAATTGGAGAATGGTTGGGTAAGTTATGGTATATGAATGTTATGGAATATTATTGTTCTGTAAGAAATGACCAACAGGAGAAATACAGAGAGGCTTAGAGAGACTTACATCAACTGATGCTGAGTGAAACGAGCAGAACCAGAAGATCAGTATACACTTCAACAATGATACTGTACGAGGATGTATTCTGATGGAAGTGGATATCTTCAACATAGAAAAGAGCTAATCCAATTCCAATTGATTAATGATGGACAGAATCAGCTACATCCAGAAAAGGAACACTGGGAAATGAGTATAAACTGTTATTTTTACCTTCTGAATCCAATTCTTCCTGTGCAACAAGAAATTCGGTTCTACACACATATATTGTATCTAGAATATATTGTAATATATTTAACATGTATAAGACTGCCTGCCATCTGGGGGAGGGGGTTGGGGGAGGAAGGGAAAAAATCTGAACAGAAGTAAGTGCAAGGGATAATGTTGTAAAAAATTACCCATGCATATGTACTGTCAAAAAAAATTATAATTATAAAATAAAATAAAAATTAAATTAAAAAAACATTTATAGTCTATATGCAGGCTCCTCAGGAAACAAAATAAGACCATTCTTTGATGACTTGCCAAATTTTGTTTTAATCCACACAGTCAAAGGCTTTAGTGTAATTGATGAAATACAAATAGATATTTTTCTGGAACTTCCTTACTTTCTCCATAATCTAGTAAATGTTGGCAATTTGGTCTCTAGTTTTTCTGCTTCTTCAAAAACTAGCCTGTTCTTTTGGTAATTCTTGGTTCACATACTGCTGAAGCCTAATTCACAGAATTTTAAATATTTAATAGCAAGTGAAATGAGCACAATTGGTAATCAAAGCATTCTTTGGCATTCTCCTTTAAAGTTGGGATGTAAACTGATCTTTTCCAATAAAATAACCACTGTTAAGTTTTCCTAATTTACGATAGTATTGAGTACAATACTTTGGACAGCATCATCTTTGAGTATTTTAAATAGCTCAGCAGGAATTCCATCATTTCTACTAGACTTATTGTTTGCACTTGACTTCATTTTCTAAGATGTCAAGCTCTAAATCAATAACCATACCACCACAATTATCAGGGATGTTAAGATCTTTCTTATATAGTTTTTTCTGTGTATTCTTGCTACCTCTTCTTAATCTCTTATGGTTTTAAGTTCCTACTATTTTCATCCTTTATCATGCCCATTTTTGCACAAAACCTTTCCTTAATATTTCTAATTTCCTTGACGAGATCTCTTCTCTTTCTCATTCTATTGTTTTCTTTTATTTCTTTTCATTACTCATTTAAGAAAACCTTATAGCTCCTTGATATTCTCAGGAATTCTGCATTAAGTAAGATATATCTTTTCCCCTTACCTTTCATTTTTCTTCTTTCCTCATCCATTTATAAAGCCTCTACAGATAACTTTTTTTTATTCTTCTTTTTCTTTGGGATGCTTTTTGTTTCTGACTTCTATACAATATTGTGTCCATAATTCTTCAGGCATTCTATCTACTAGATCTAATCCTTTAAATTTATTTATCACCTTCATTTCATATTCATAAGGGATGTTATTTGGGTCATAACTATACAGTCAAGGTTTTCCCTACTTTTTTCAATTTGTCTGATTTTTGCAGTAAGAAGCTCATGATCTGAGCCACAGTTAACTCCAGGTCTTGCTTTAACTGACAATATACAACTTCTCCACCTTTGGCTACAAAGTGTTTATTGACCATCTGGTAATGTCCATGTATAAAGTCATCTTTTGGGTTGTTGAAAAAGAGTTGTCTTCACAAAACTCTATTAGTTTCTGCCCTGTTTCATTTTGTACTCCAGGGCCAAATTTGCCTGTTATTCCAATTATCTTTTGATTTCCCAACTTTAACTTTCTAATCCCTTATGATAAATGTGACCTTTTTTTGGTGTTATTCCCAGAAGATGCTGTAGGTCATGATAGTCTCTTCAGCATTAAGTATTGGAGCAAAAACCTATATTACCATACTACGATAATGCTGAATGAATTGTCTTGGATTAGAACAGATATCATTATCTCAATTTTGAGATTATACTCTAGGACTACTTTTCTCGCCCTTATGTTGACCTTTATTTATTCTAAGGGATTCTTTCCCCATAGTGGTATGTGTAATTATCATCTAAATTAAATTCATCCATTACCAATGTTTTATGTTGAACATGCTAAAAAATGTATCCACTCATAGTGCTGGATAATGTACCCCTATGGAAAATGTCATGCACAAGTTTCTAGGAGTTGTCATTTAAAGAAAAGTTTTTTTAATCAGTAAGGGTCTACTGGCTCCAAAAATTGAAGGCAACAGGCATCTCTGCATTTATGTATCATTTGTTTAAAAATATGAAGTTTCTACAAATCACATTGATAATCATAATTGATTTATACAGGTAAACAATTATAAGTATTTATCATATGGCGTTTAGAACAGCTAATTATAATCATATCAAATATGAAAAACATAGGCAGATACATTGGACATCATATTGATATTAGAGTTGCATTAGACCACATATAATACCCAGAACACAATCTTATATATGGCACATATAAATATGTGTACATGAAATCTATGTATCACATTGTGGTTATATAAAAACATATCTTATAAGTACTTTATTAATGAGCTTCATCTAGCTACATGTATAACCTTCTCTCCCATTATTCTTTTTTTCTAGTAACATCTTATGTTTTTAAGTCTTCCTTTCTTAACACTGTCTCCTTCCAGAGAGCCATCCCCTTTAATAAAGAATGAAAAATGTCCGATCAATCAACATATCATCCAAGTCCAGCATTTATGTAGTATCCCATAACCATACATAGTCCACTATTTCTGTAAATAAATGAATGAATGAATGAATAAAATAAAGTAAATAGATAGATAGACAGACGGCTAGACAGATAAAAGGGAAATGCATTCTCAAACTTCTTCTTTGAGTCCAAGTTTGGTTATTATAATTTTGCAGTATTTAGTTCATTGTTTCCTACTTCTATGTTGTAGACATTTTGTATATGGTTTCCCTGGTTTTGATCATTTCATTTTGTATTAATTCATGTAAATCTTCCCATACTTCTCTGTATTCCTCATATTCATCATTGCCTACATTACAGGAATATTTTATTATATTCATATACCACAATTTAGCCATTTCCAAATCAGTGGGCTTCTTTGCTTCTTCAAAAAAATGCTAATAGCTTAAATAGCTTTTAACTTTAATCTCTTAAAATCTGAAGTTTTAGTAGTTTAAAAATGCATGACGATTTTGGAATATTTTCTATTTTGGTAATATATCTATATGTGTGTATATGTATGGGAGAGAGGGAGGGAAAGAGGAAAGGAGGGAGAGGAGAATGGGAGAGAGAGAGAGAGAGAGAGAGAGAGAGAGAGAGAGAGAGAGAGAGAGAGAGAGAGAGAGAGAGAGAGAGAGAGAGAGAGAACTTTTCTTTTTAGCATTCACCTCTTTGGGAAATTTTGCCTAGGATTAAAATTTCTGATTAAAAAAAATAACAGGCATGAATGTTAGTCATTTCCATAGCATAATTCCAAATGCCTTCCAGAAGAAGAAAGATTAGACCAATTCAAAGCTCTACCAATAGTGTATTAATATTTCTTTCTATAATCCTATAGCATTAACTATTCTTATCTTTTGTCATCTTTGCAAATTTGCTGAGTGTAAGATGAAATCTCAAAGTTATTTTGATTTTTCACTTCTTTTCCATTTATGCATTTGAATTAATCTTTTACACCACTCTAAATATTTTGCCGTTTGTTTTTAAGAATACTGTTAATATCTACTAGGGAATAGATATTAATCTTATGTCTGTTAAGATAAATGATTTTTTTCTTTACTTCCTGGCTGACATAAGCTTCTCCTTAATCTAAATAAATATACCAGTCTTTATAGAATGAAGTTACAAATCTTTGTGCAGAAAAAAAGGGAATTGTACCATTCAACAAATCCTTTACTTATAAAGGCAGCATCCTCTTTATTTCTCTTCTGGCTGCACTAATTTAGGAGATCTCTGACTTCGCCATACTACAAGTTCATTATTCAGAAACCTTATCATCCTGCAAGATCTCATCAGTCTTGGTACTCTTACCTCATCACCATCCTTTGTCTCTGTAATTATAGAGCAGAGCCATGAACTCCAAAATCTCCATTTGAAAAGAACACTAAGCTCAGAGCATTTCATTTCTCTTCTGGCTACATTTTGGCTCATGCCCCCACATGGGTACTTTTCCAGCTTCATTTGTATTGTTGTCTTCCTCTATTAAATTATCCTTCCTTAATTTCAGAGATTGTCTTTTTTTTTTTTTTTTTTTGGAGGGGGAACCTCTTTAACATTTAGCACATCAGGCATATAAAAAGTGTTTATTATTTATTAGTAAATGTTGACTGTTCACTAAGAAAAGAGAGTGAGCCACCAGTCAACTCAATAATCACCAGGGAATAGAGTTGTTGTTTTTTTCAAAGGTGCCAGTAATTTGTTTCATAATAAAGTTCCCAAGATATTTCAAAAGTATGCTAACCATAGAGTCTGCAACCCCCAGTCCAATATTGATAATACCTTTTAAACTAGAAGAGATCACCTAGTCTTCCTGACTCATGTTACCACTACTACTAATATTAATAATGAAAACATTTATAAAGCACTTTAAAGTTTGCAAACCACCTTACAAATGTCTCATTCTATCTTTAAAACAATCTTGGGAGGTAAATGCTATTACTATTCCCATTTTACAGGTGAGGAATCTGAGGCTTGGAAAAATTAAATAATTTTCCCAGAATCAAACCAATTAGTACATGTCTAAGGCCAGACAAAGGCATCATTCTGATTCCATGTTCATTGGTGTCTCCCCTGTGGCATCTAGCTGCTTCTATGAATAAAGAGATGAAGAAACTGAGGGTCTAAGAGGTTAAGTGACTGATCCAGTATCACAGAACTGAAAGTGTCAGAGCTGAAACTCCAAACTAAGTCATTGAACTCCAACACAGTGACCACACAGCCATCTCCAATCTTTAAAGGAAATCATATGAAAAGATGGCAAAGAACTAAGACCCAGAGGATTCCAGACCCTTCCACAAACACTCTGGGGAGCCTTAGAGATGCACCACTCTATTAAGAGACAAAAAAAAAATCTCTTGACTCTCACCCAATCAAAGAATCCATAGAGGGATCTCTGGAATCCTGCAGAGATTCTGGGATAGACAAGGAGAGAGAGTGAAAAGCAAAGGGTTAAGAGCAGCAGCTCCTGGAAGCTCCAGGGCAGTTTTAGCACTCCTTGTTTAGACCTGGCAGGACCCCAGCTCAGCCCAACCAAACACATCCCAGACTCATTTCTATAGGAGAATTGGTTTGGGGTTAAATGTAATACTCCTACCTTAATCTAAACAGAGCTGGGCCAACAGAACTCAAACCCATTTTGAGAAAAAGCAGCTTCAATCAATTCATAATGAAGCAGCCCAGCATCAGTAGCCCAAGAACTGATTACCCTGAAAATTAAAATGGGACAGCCAGAAAACAATGACTCAATAAAAAAAAAAGAAATATCCAAAAAAATTGGAAAAGTGAAAGAAAAAAAAAGTCTAAGAATTATAATATCAAAAGTACCTTAACCTGAAAAACATCAAGAAGCAACAAGCTGAGAAGGATTCTAGGAAGATGATGGAGGTCAAAAATTCCAAGCTCTCCAGATGGCTCCTGAAAACAAGACAAAATTATGCCTTATGGCAAACATAGAACAGTTAAAAACAAATAGAATTTAAGGCAGAAGAGTGGTCTTCTTGGAATAATCTGAGAAGATCTGAAGAAACATATCAAGACTGAGGTTTGTCCCCTCTCCAAATCTAAACAATTCCAGGCTAGTTTCACTGAAACAACTATTTTGGAGCCGTGGGATTAGCCAGATTGGGAAATAGCCTGGGCCTCAGTCAGAGGAACTTTCACCTTCCAGATAGTGGGGGAGAGAGAGCAGTTGTCTGATTGGGGAAGATTGAGGGAATCTCTGCCGATAAGGAACACCAGGCCCAAATGTACCCCTGGGTTGCCATCACCACCCTGAGTGAGAAGGAACAAGCCCAATGAGTCCCTGAGAGCACTTATAGGAGGGTGAAGTTCTTGGTTTTAGTTTCCATACCAGAGAAGAGAACTGAAGGAGGACCTGAGACCAAAGACACCATCCCCCCACCTTTACCCCAGGTCTAGAGTTGTTATTATTTAAAAAAAAAAAAAAAAAAGCAGGCAAAGGAGAAAGAACTTAATTATAGAAAGTTACTATGGATATTGGGAAGGGGAGTTCATCTATCCCCAAAGAGCAATATCATCAAATAGTAATCTGCACAAAAAAAAAAAAAAAAAAAAAAAAAAAAAAAAAAAGAATGCATAGAACTCAAAAAAAAATAAACTTTGAAAATCAAATAAGAGAGACTAAGGGGAAACTCAAAAATAAAAACAATCCAAGAGAAATTAAAAATTATGAAAAGAAAAGCAACCAACTATAAAAGGAGATCCAAAATCTTTTTTCATGTGTGTGCTGAGGCAATTAGGGTTAAGTGACTTTCCCAAGGTCACATAGCTAGGAAGTATGAAGTGTTTGAGACCAAATTTAAACTCAGATCCTCCTGACTTCAGGGCTGGTGCTCTATCCACTGTGCCACTTAGCTCCCAAGAGATCCAGAATCTTAAGGAAGAAAATGACTCTGAAACTTAAAATTGGGAAATTAGAAAGGGAAAGCCAGCAAAACTATGATATCAAGAAATAATAAAACAAAATAGAAAGAATGAAAAAATAGAAGAGAACATGAGATATGTCATAAGAAAAAAAAAAACAATAGATTTGGGGGACAGATAAAGAAGAGAAAACATAAGATTAATTGGACAACCTGAAAGCTATGATTGAAAAAAGAATCTTGATACAATAATATAAAATAAATAAATAAATAAAGTCCTGAAATGTTAGAACAAGAGGGGAAAGTAGAAATAAGAAAAAATCCACAAATCCCACCTAAAAGAGATCCTATAAGGAAAACCTACAGGAACATCTTTGCTAAATTTCAAAAACCCAGATCAAATGGAAAAATTTACAAGCAAAAAGAGTAATCAAAACAACAACAACAACAACAATTCAAATTGCTGGAGCCACAATTAGAATCACACAAGAGCTATCAATAGCGATAATAAAAATAGATGTTCCACAAGTCTTGGGATATTATATATTGAATACCATAATCCTAAATGGGGGAAAAATGAATATTCAACAAATCTCCAGACTTTCAGGATTTTCTCTCACATACACACACACACACACACACACACACACACACACACACACACACACAAAAAGCAAAAAAAACCCCAAAAAACCAAAAAAACAGGGTTTTGCAAGGATTAATGTTAAAAATTATCCAAACATATTTTTGAAAATTAAAAAGCTTTAATAAAATACAAATACAAAAATAAGACACAATGAGAAATATAAGATAAAAGTCAAAAACTAATTTCAAGGAATTCAATACGGACAAACTGCTTTGTTTTAACCATGGAAATGTAAACCATATGTCCAAAATTGTCATCAGTAATTGGATAATTCAAAACAAAGATTGGGGTGTGATTCTAAAAATCTTAGGAAAAAGTAAAAAAGCTTTATTATGAATGAAGTGTGAGAGCAAGAACTGATATAGAGGAATTAGGGGAGAACAACAAGTAGTTCTGAGATCCTACTCATATCAGGAATGGGTTAAAGAGGAAAACACACACACACATACATACATATATATAACTGGAAAGATATAAAACTCTTCAAAATTTATAAAGAAATAAAGAGGGGAAGGAAATAGGATAAGGCAAGATAAAGAAGGATATGTGGTAGATTAATAGGAATTTGACGAACAGGGAGGAAAAGGATAGAAGAAAAAGGATAACGGAGGGATCCTTGGTAAGGGAGGAGAGGAGGTTAAGTAATGGCAAAACAAGCCAGGGATAGAAATAAAGTAGAAGAGTCATTAGGAAAAGGAAACAATATTTACACACAAACATAATGATAATGATCTGCAGTAGAATTTATTAGAAAAAAACAGGAGCAGTAATCATTGATTTCAGACAAAGTTAAAGCTAAAATAAATTCAATCAAAAGAAAAAACTAGGGAAACTACATTATTATAAATCAGCCATATTAATATTGTTTTAGACTGTTCAAAACAAGTAGATAATATAAGGCTGGAATATTTCTCTGGCATAGGAAATGATGAGTTGGTGGATTTAGAAAAAATATGAAAAAACTTGGACCTAAGAAGGCTGATGTCATTCACCTTCAGAGAAACAGAGAACAAAATACAACCTTTCATAAATCTATATGAATGAATATGTGATATAAGTGTGATTTTATATATATAGTGATTATATACATATACATATATATATGTGTATATATACATGTATGCATATACACATGTATATGTATATATACAAATATGTTGTAGCTATATGTGAGTATATATATGTATGTGTGTATCTACATAGATAGATAGATGAGAAGGAAAAGGGGGAAAAGAATAAAGTAAAATGTGCACAACAAAAAACAAAAGAAAACCTACAAGAAAGCAAAGAAAAAATGGATAGTTCTGAATACAATGTATCCTATTATCATATATACTTCCTTGAAATGGAAATTTGTTACAATTTTGAATTCTCTCATGCTCTGCTGTGAACATGAAAAATGTTTTCTTCTATTTTATATTTTAAGTTTTGAACAAATAAATACTAAAAAAAAAGAAGAAGAAGAAGAAGGGACAGGGCAATTAGGTGGTGCAATAGATAGAGTATTAGCCCTGAAATCAGGAGCATCTGAGTTCAAATTTGATTTCATTAGCATAACATTTCCTAACTGTGTCACAAGGCTAAGGCAATTGTGAGAGACAGAGAGAGAGAGAGAGAGACAGAGACAGAGACAGAGAGAGACAGAGAGAGAGAGAGACAAAGAGACAGAGAGAGACAGAGAGACAGAGAGAGACAGAGAGACAGAGAGAGATAGAGAGACAGAGAGAGACAGAGAGAGAGAGAGAGACAGAGACAGAGAGAGACAGAGAGACAGAGAGAGACAGAGAGAGAGAGAGACAGAGAGACAGAGAGAGACAGAGAGACAGAGACAGAGAGAGACAGAGAGACAGAGAGAGAGAGACAGAGACAGAGACAGAGACAGAGAGAGAGACAGAGACAGAGACAGAGACAGAGAGAGAGACAGAGAGAGAGAGAGAGAGGAAATCTAAGAATTAATGGACATATAAAAACTATGATAAGAAAGCTCAATATGAGACAATAGTATGGAATATCAGCCAAAAATAAGATAATTAGATTTTAGACTGCATTAAGAGAATTATAAAGACCAGGAATAGGTTAAAAGAATTAGTTCTCTGTGATAGCCAGACCACTTCTAGAAGTTGGTATTCATTTTGATATCACATTTTAAGAAGGACATTGATGAACAGGAAAGTATCCAAAGGATTTGGGGAGTATGTTTTAGAGTAGATAATTTTCAGGTGTGGATGACTTTAGAAAGCCTCTGTAATTCCTTCTAACTCACAGATTCTGTGATGATATTATAATATACCCTATTATTTGGTATATTTTAAGTTGCTTTTTAGTCAATTATGACTCTCTAGGATCCCATTTGGGATCTTCTTGGCAGGGGTAATGAAATGGTTTGTCATTCCTTCTCCAGCTCATTTAATAGAGGAGGAAACAGAGTTTAAGTGATCACATTAAGCTTTCACATAGCTAGGAAGTGTTTAAGACCATATTTGAACTCAGAAAGAGTAATATTCCTGACTCCAGGCCTGGTATTCAATCCACTGTGCCACCTAGCTTCCCCAGTTGATATATTAATAATCTTTGTGTTTAAGCAGTATTATTAAGCATAATAGCAAACTCTTATATCCCTTTTTAAACTTTACATTTTTCATTTTGGCAAGACAGGTCACTTTATGATGAGGAAAACTGAGACCCAAAACATCTAATTGTTTCCTCAGTCTTTTATAGCAAATTTAACCATACAAGGTCTGACAGTTTAAAGGGAAGGCAAGGGGAAAATAGCAAGGATTACCTAAGCATTTGAAAGTTGGGCTAAAAATCATAGAGAAAGTAACTTGAGAATCAAAGAAAAACAAATATTCTGCTATTTAGTTTATACTCACTAATTTAGGCAAGTAAGAATAAGAAGATGATGAAATCCACCAGTGAAAATAAGATAATAATAAAATTTTAAAATCTTATATCTCACAGTTTGGGGAAAAGTGATTTATAGTTCAAAATTGAAATAAACTAAATGATTGTAGATTTAAGAATAACCAAACTGTGAATTCTTTTTAGTTTATTTTTTTCAATGTTAAATTATAGTTTGGTAAAAGGCAAGACAACAGAGAGTTAATAAGTCAATCTAATCATGTAATGAAAAGAAAAACAAGCAGAAAAGCCCAAGAAATAAGAACCTTTCTCCTCTAGATCTTTATTTGGAATTTAGCCTAAATCAGCAGTGACTAAGAGTCATACTACCTCCTATGTCCCTAGTTGTTGCATGGACCTCCATTCCATGGGGAAAGTATTCCTATAAAAAATGCATACGAGAGTTGGCACGTTTTATTAGACTCCACGTTAGGAATACCAAAGACCAAAGGTTAATAGCAAACTTTACCTTCTCTATAACAAGGAAAGAATGCTCCTGTGTACGAGATGAAAACAGAAAGAATTTTAATTCTAAAGTTCATTATTATAAATCTTTTTATTAATGAAATTAGTTCCTTTTTTTCTAAGTGAGAATGTTTTATGTGTCAAATTTAGAAAAATATCATTACTGCCTTAAAAATAAATTTGAATAAATATTCTGAACTATGCTAAAATTCAATAGTCATACTCTGTTGTCCAAAAAAAAAAACTGTTACATTATCAGATCATATATAGTAACATTTGCTTTCCCACTGGTGTAGTTCTTATGCTTTGTGTTAAATTTATAACATTCATTTGAACATTCCAGTAACTAATCTAAAAACACTTATTTGGCATTTTCACATCAAACACTTTCCCAACAAATTTCAAAATTTCTCATCACATGATGAATCACTAGCTATCTCCCAACTTGCTGACAAAATGTTGAGTCAAGATAACTTCCAGTGAAGTCCCAATCAGTAATGTCTTTCTGTTCCTTTTGGCCTTCTTTCGGAGGCTGGATTTATATGATGAGACTTGTTCTCTCTTAGAAATATGATTTTGAAGGATGATTGCATACTGTTAAATATAGATGGCTGAGATCTCCAAATCTGACAAAGACTATCACTTATAGAAATGCAAATTTCAGGGAAGTACATTTCCAAGTTCCTAAGAGTTGTCATAAAATCTACTTATAAATATTCTCAATTCATTTTTAAGTAAAGCAAATTTATTAGGTAATTAGGGGAGAAAATGGGTTGTTTAGGAAGAAATTTAAAAACAGTTGTGTTCAATAATATAATAGTGAATTTCTGAGCTATCACATTAAGAGTGAGGGTTTTTTCCATTTCTCTTTATTCTCACCCATTATCCCCTAAAATGTGTCCTAGAATTGTAGGCTCTGGTTCATCTAGTTCTAATTCTCTTCTGCTAGAACATTTGAGATAAATTTCAGATACAGGGAAGAATAGGAAGAAGAAAGAGAAAGAAATAAGCTAAAATTGAAAATAATGATACAAAAAAAAAAAAAAAAACACAGTCCCTCTGGTTAGATTTAGGTCTAGTCATGATTGTTTTAATATGCTGTCTAAAAATCAGATAATTTATTAATTTGGTGCCAACTTTTTTTAGGTGTTTGTATTTCTAAAAATAAAACAAACTGCTTAGTGTTTCAAATTTACATCCAAATGAAGTATTCCTAAAAGTCAAAAAACAGACTAATAAAAGAAAACCTTTAATAGTACAAAAAAGGCCTATAATTGACAATTTAACTCTTTTCTTGGCTCACATTCAGAATTCCAAAAGATCTCAAAGCTTTTCACCACTACATGATTCTTTCTTACTTGACAGATGAGAAAGAAAGGATTTAATTACTATAAGGATAATTCAATTGAACATATTCTCAGAGTAATTTCTGAGTAGTAACATAACACCATTTTGGAAATATTATTTGCCTAGAGTTTAAATAAAAAGAAGTAGTGTTCCTTAAGTACCAATGGACATGTTTGGAATACTCTAAAATCATAAACTTTACTAATTCTTCTATGAGTCTTGCATATGCTAAGAACTTTATTAGCAAAGTATATCTTAGTTTATTTATATGTTTAATTCAGGTTAATAAATTAGCCTATGGAAGAAGATAGGTTTGGGTTTTTTTTTTTTTAATATTTCAAGGATTTACCCTAGCATGGCCATAGTTTATTTAAGCAATCTTTTTTTTTTAATTTACTAATGTAAAAATCCAATTTTATCTGATCTTTTTTTAAAAATCAATTTCCTAATAACTTTTCAAACATAAGCATAGCCTTTCAAACATTTTATAAATATTTCTGTCTTCAGGCTATTAATGGATTTTTGAGTGATATTATGTTTTCAAGGGGAGAATAAAAAGACACTAAAATGAAATAATGTGAAGACTGGATGAATAAAAATAGTCTGAGATGCTTCCTTTTGGAGCTAACCATATGACGTCTAAAGTTTCTCATAATTCTAAGACTCTGTGGTTCATTATAGAGAAATATCCTGTTTAAGACCATTAATTGGTAACACCAAAACACAGTATTGAGGAAAATGGTATTTCATGGAACAGTATGAATGGAATAGCACTATAAATGAACATTTGAATAAAACTAACTTAGTCCAATAAACCTGGTTCATAGATTCACAGAGTCATAGCATTTAAAACTGCAAAAAAACTTTATATACCATATAATCCAATCTCATTTTGTAGCTAAGGAAACTGAGTTAATTGGTTAAATGATTTGCTTAAAGTCTCATGGACAGCAATTGCTGTCAATCAAACCCAACCCTTAGATTACAAATTCAGTGATTTTTCCCTGTCACCAAACAATTTATAAAGCTTTTTCTGACACAAAGGGGATACCGAGGAAAAAGTATTGAGGTTGCAGTCAGAAAGACTTGAGGTTTAAATCCTGCTTTAGACTCTTACTAGTTGTCTGACCCTTAATTTACTCTCTGCCTTAATTTCTTCACCTGGATGGACATGGCTCTCTTCAACAATGAGATGATTCAAACCAATTCCAGTTGTTCAGTGATGAAGAGAGCCATCTACACCCAAAGAGAGGACCATGAAAGCTGAATGTGAACCACAACATAACATTCTCATTCTGTTGTTGTTTGCTTGCATTTTTTCTCACTTTTTTTTCCTTATTGATCCAATGTTTTCTTGTGCAGCAAGATAACTGTATAAATATATATACATATATTAGATTTAACATTTTTTAACACATTTAACATGTATGGGACTACCTGCCATCTAGGAGAGGTGGTGGGGGAAAGGAGGGAATAATTTGGAACAGAACACTTTGCAATGATCAATGTTAAAAAAAAAAAAAAAAAACTACCCATGCATATATTTTGTAAATAAAAAACTTTAATAAAAAATAATTTTTTAAAACATTTCTTCATCTGTAAAAGAGGAAAATAACTTATCCCATAGAAGGATCGAATGAGATTATATATAAATATAAATGTCTTTTCAAAAACCTTTCAGATCTTAAAAACTCTTATTATTGGTGTATGCTAATCATTGTACTAGAGGAGACACAAAACTGAAATAAAACATGGTTCCCTTTTGCCTTCATAAAGTTCAAATGACCATAATTCAAAATTAGGAGTTGAAAGTAAGACAGAATTAAATACATATCCAAGGTTTTAAGAATTTTAAATGATTGGAGAAAGAACAATTAGGATCCTAAGGACCAAAATCCTATAGGGAAAATCAAATTCTTCTGCCTTCAAAAGGAGTTCATATGGCCAAAGGGTTATCAAACTCTGCATATCTTTTGATCCAGCAATATTTCTATGGGTTTGTATTCCAAAGAGATCACAAAAGAGGGGAAAGAACACATATGTGCAAAAAGCAGACTTTTATATAGTGACAAGAAACTAATTCAGTGGATTGAAATAAAGTGGATTTGATGTCTTTAATCTTGAGTCTTCTAAGACTGACATGGTTGTGAGATTTATTTTTTTAATTCACATAAAACTATTTGTTCCTATGAAATTTCCTCATTTTAGAATGAGCCTAGGATTCTAGTGCTGGTGAATAGTTTTTTAATATCATGGCAAAATGTATTTAATAAATTTAAATGTCCTAAATATCTGTCTATCCATTAAAAATAAATACTTAGGCTTTATCAGCATATAAGTTATGTGGTAGGCTATATTTCCAAGATACAGTGAAACTATCCAGTTATTTTGTCAGCATTAATAAAAATTATTGCTTTCACTTGCAAATTTTTCATTGAATTTTTTAATCTGATTGTCTCTTTGGAGATTGTAGATACATAATTTCCATAACAAATGTTGTTCTAATTAAGGAATATAGTATTACATAATTTCACATTTATTGCTATAGTTTATTCTTCTAACCATCATTTCCTCAAATTTGATGCTACCCAGAGTTGGTTTCCTGGCACTAAAATACATTGAAATATTCATTAAATTTAATTTGGAAAAAATTCTCTTATTAGAATATTCCATAAACATTAGGTATTTTTAAAGAGTATTAAAATGTTACATACATCCCAGGTAACTATACCACTTCTTACACTTTGAGCTCATAAAATCTAAGGACATGACCCTAATAGGGCCAATTTCTCTCATACTCATTGCCCCAACCTGGAATTGCTCCAGATAAAAATCCCAGTATATTCTTGGTATAAATTATTTTTAAGTTTCCACAAATGTAAGTAAAAGGGATTCCTGGAACACCTATATGTATTCAAGATAAAATACAGGTGTTTGGGTATAGGACAGATGTTATTTCATCACAAAGAAACCAAAGAATTTAAAGAACACACCAGAACCTATGAATAGATATGGAAACAAAAAGAGTGCTCAAAAGAGCCCATTAACAATATTCTACCTTAAAAGGAGCTAAATTAATTTATCAATACAAATTTCCATTGAAATCTCTCTGTCTCATAGGTTCACACACAGTCTCTTCCAGAATCAGTAGTACCCTGTGATTTGGATTTCCCAGAAAATAAATGTATTTGGGAGTCTGCTGAACAGCTTCCTTTCCATTGGACCCACATAGTCCAAGTAACTCACTGGCTTTGCTCTCCAAGTAGAAAACTGAAAAAGAATGATACAGGCTATCTTCTTCTTCTTCTGAAGAACCCACTATCTCAAGAAATGTTTTTTCTAAATTGCCTAGGGCCCAAATTCTCAAACACAGGAACCCTTGAATTTGAGTTTCCCATGAGGTAACTCCCATTTCAGTCCAACTGGACAAACACCTACCATTTCCATGTGCTTTTGCAAAAAAAAAATTCTTAGACCTTGGTTCCTACCATCTGTGAAACTGAGAAAGCCTATTCTCAATTTCTTCTTAGAGCACATGTAAGCATATGTAGTAAATCCATATGCCTCCCCTGCAAATTACCATTAACTGTTCCAGTAAAGGGGGAAAAGGTAGCAAAAAGAAAAATCCTATTCCTCCTCCCTGCTATACTCAAGAGGAAGGCACCAAAAAAGTGAAGAAGCTCTGAAAAAAATGAGACTAACTATCTAGCCTTTATGGCCCATCATAAAGGAATTCCCTATCTCTGGAATTCAATTAGTATAGTTCCATTGGACATGTTAACTTTCTATGAAGAGGTTGTTACTCAGTTATCAAACACTCGTCTTGTAAGAACTCCTAACAATGATGGTGACTGTCCCGCCTATATTCTAGGTACCTATGAAACCATAAACTAGAATTCATTCATTAAAAAAACCTGAAATGCAAAATTGTTCCTTTTACATTTTCCAGAAGTACAGTACTGTAGGCTGAGATTCAGAATCAGAGCAGCTGGGTTCAAATAGAAGGCAATAGTATTTATAAACATAAACTAAATATTTCAAACAAAGAAACAAACAGACTTTCTCTTGCCTAGAAAAAAAAAAAAAAGATTTCAGGTTCTTGTGAAGAACCTCTAATGAGAAAAAGGTGATAGAGCATTTCACCTTGGGATTTACAGTGGACAGTGGAATAGTTTCTGTCCTACACACTGATCAGCCCAGGAAACTTTACTCCAAAGTCCTTGCCCCCTTTTCGTGGCAGTTGCTCTCCCAGGTCTACATAGCTTCTTATAATTTTACCTTCTCCACCTTCATGGAAGGTTCTACCAATCTTGTCCAAGAGTGAATTCCTTTCAAAGTCTCTCTCCTTGACTCATCAGACTGATTTTTAAAGGTTATCCAGTTATTCAGTTTCAGACATGTGCAATTTTTCCTGACCTATTTGGGTTTTCTTGCCATATCAGACCACTGGAGTGATTTAGCATTTCCTTCTCCAGGTCACTGTGTAGCAGGGTTAGTGATTCGCTCAAACTAATAAGTCCACTTATAGCTGATAAATGTCTGAGGCTGAATTTGAACTGACAAAGATGAGCCTTCCTGACATCAGATCAGACACTACAGCTACTACACCACCTGCCCTAAAGGTTATGATACACATTGGTACAGTTATTTTGACCACTAGTTGTTTGGAGTTTTTTGTTATTAGATCTATCCTTACACATAAAATGAGGTTAGATTAGATATTCCCTAAGGTCACTTTCCAGTTCTAACATTGTGCGAATTCATGATGCACTCTGGTTCCAGCCAGGTCAACACTGACTTCCTTTATTGTTATAACTGACTTCCTATTAAATATGTACTTTTTCATATTTATATTTTTTTAAGAAAATTGTATTTTAAGATTTGAATTTATTTTATTGGTTGGTTTGTCCTTTTTGTTCTTTCTCCTTAAATCCCAAATTCTACTTTTATATTTATTAGCTATTTCTCCTTCCCCTACTTTATATATATATATGGAATAATTTATAATTCTTCATTCATATTTTTTTTCCTTCATGGAAAAAAGTACCACTTCCTGAAAGGTTTTCTCGTCAGTATTCTTCTCTGTTCACAAGTTCCTCTCACTGTGGTAATCATTCAGTCTTAACTGTTGGCTGATCTTGGTTGGCGGGTGGAATAAAGCTAGAATTGAATGTGGATAGTCGAACTTCAAAAGGCCTGTCATTCACTAGATGAAACTAGCCATCTGGCATAGATTCCCCAGAAGAGTCCAGTTTAGGAGTTCATTAAATCTTCCTTCCAAGGAGACCAGGCACAGATGTTAACTTTCCAGGGAAGCCAGTTAAGTCCCATAGCACCACTTGGATTCTATCTCCAAAGAGATATTTAGCCCATTTTGATTCATTTTCCAGATTTGTATAACTCTTTTATCTCATAAAGGCCTTTTATGTGATTTGCATAGTTTTCCCTCTTCTAGTGACAAGTTACCCCAGAATTCTGTGAGAATGTATACCACACACAAAAAAAGGGAGAAAAGGACCCACAAAGCAATAACTGAATACCAACTATATACAAAATACTATATTGGGAAAAATTTAAAAATACAAAAAAATTAGAAGACAATTATCATCATGGAGAAATTTGAAGTCTCATGGACTCATATAAAGATCATTAAATGAGGGGTCCTCTAGAATTTCTAATTCTTGAGATAGAATGGTCACAAATTCAAGTCACAAATAATCTTTCAGGCACCAGCTATTAGAACCAATCACAAATATAGCCACTCCTCTAAGTCAAGAAAGGAAAATACTAATCTCTTTAAAATTCATCTCAGCCTATGTCTGTTTTTAAAATGTTAAAATGAAACACAATCGATAAAAATAAAAATGATAATGTGCAATTCAAGTTAATATAGACTTTTAAATGCTTCCTACATACATGAAGTGCTTGAAAGTATAGAAAGAAAGAAGGAAGGAAGGAAGGAAGGAAGGAAGGAAGGAAGGAAGGAAGGAAGGAAGGAAGGAAGGAAGGAAGGAAGGAAGGAAGGAAGGAAGGAAGGAAGGAAGGAAGGAAGGAAGGAAGGAAGGAGGGGAGAGAGAGGGAGGGAGGGAGGGGGAAGGGAGGGAAGCCAATTGGCAACATTAACATCTAATTCACAATTAACAATCTAATTTACAAATGGCAACATTAACAGCTAATTCTAAATGGAATAGGGAGCCACTAGAGTTTATTAAATATGGGGGGGTGACATGGTAGGACTTACCTTTTAGAAAGATTATTTTGATAGTTGAGTGAGGTACAGGAAAGACTTGAGGGAGGAAGTTTTATTGGAAAGCTAATGCAGTAATCTAACAAAAAATGATGAGAAAATGTATTGGAGTAATGGCTTGTGAATGGAAAGATATTTGCAAAGGATGTTTTAGATGTTAAAAAAAAATTCCAATATAATATAAATAAGAGAGAGGAGATAGGAATGACATCAAAGTTGCTGATATGACAACGAATGATGATTGAGAGGGGGGAAAGACCATTCAACTTGTCCACTGAGAGAGCACTTGTTACTTTGGAGACAGCAGGGTCAATTGAATGATAAGATTGAAACTCAAATTGCATGGGATTTTTTTTTAAGTGAGGGTAAAGAAAATAGATTTTTTTTAAAAATCACAAATGTTGATAGTGTTTTCAAGGAATTCATCTAAAGAGAGCAGAGATATAGGATAATCATTGAAGCACATAGTAGAATTTAGTGAAAGTTTTTTGTTTATTTTTTTCTAAGATGGGTAAATGGACAAGTTAATGTTAACAGTGGACATTTATATTCACTGCATAGAGATTGTGTAATTAGAAAGCACTAGAAGAAGACAAGGGATTAATTCTCCTGGGGTAGGCAAAACCAAGATCTGATTGGATAATCCACACAGAACACCATTCCTATATTGAAGAAAAGAGAAATATTACCTACAGGAGGATAGAGCTAAAAGAAGAGAAGAAACTAGCACCTCTTAATTTAGAGAGACCTTGCTGCCAAGTATATATAGCAGACTTGGTTGACTACTTGGGTTCCTACTCCTGCATAGAGTCAGACATTGGTCTGTGCTGACTGTAAACATGAGCATAGGGCATTGTAAGGGCCCTTTAAATGGGCTGCACCACAGCGCATCATTGAGGCCCGGAAGTAATTTCTGTGGATATTAGGACTGCCTTGTAGGTGGGATCCTGTCCATTTTGAGATAGCTTCGTAATGGGTGACTCTCTCACTGATTGGCTGTGTGTGTGATTTCACAGGCCCTATGTAAGCCCACTGCAGGCAGCAGTGGCTCTCTTTAACCTGGCGTTCTTCACCCTGGCTTCCTAGCCTGGGTGGCCTAGCCAAGATGGATAGCCAAAAGAGGTAAGGATTTTGGTAGTGAACACGTGGGTCTTCTGACCAGGTCTTCACTCGGGAACCAACAAGTCAGGGCATCAGTTAGGGCATTATGTGAGTAGGTATAATAAAGGCTTTTAAGATTACATGTGGCTGTTCTTGAGTGCACTACCGGTTATTAAGCTATAGATTCAAGAGATTGTGGCCAGAGACCTTTGAAGGCCTCAGAGGAGGCGAGCCGGGTAGAGTTCACACTGCTAAGCACAGTGGTCAAAGGTACTCTGGTGGGTCTAGGACAGACTAGTAATTGTAACTGCCAGGAGAGCACGTTACAGGGGATAGTCTGAAAATGCATGGAGACAGGAAAAAACAGGATAAAATAAAACAGTAAGTGGTCCATTTAACTAGAAACATAGATTGGAAAAGAAGCTAAAAATAAGTTAGAGTCAGACTGGCCTTAAATATCAGATTAAGAAACTCCTATTTCTGCTATAAATCAATACTGATTAGAGAAATACAAATTAAAACAATTGAAGTACTACCTTACATCAATAAGATTGGCTAATATGACAGAAAAGGAAAATGATAAATTTTGGAGGGGATATGGGAAAATTGGGATATTAATTCATGTAGTTGTGAAGTATTCTAACCATTTTGGAGAACAATTTTAGAACTATACCCAAAAGATTAAAAAAACGTGCACACCCCTTGACTCAGAAATACCACTACCAGGTCTATATCCCAAAGAGATATGAATACAAAAACATTCATATCAACTCTTTTTGTGCTGACAAAGAACTGAAAATTTGAGGGGATGCACATCAATTGGGGAATAGCTGAATAATTTGTGGTATATGATTGTGATGGGATACTATTGTACTATAAGAAATGATGAACAATATGGTTTCAGAAAAAGCTGGGAAGATCTATATTAACTAATGCAAAATGAAGACCTGGGAGAACATTGTATGTAGTAACAGCAGCATTATACAGCAATCAACTGCGAATGACTTAGTTATTCTCAGCCATACAGTGACTTACGACAGTTCCAAAAGTCTTCTAATGAAAAATGCTATCTACCTCCAGAAAAAGAACAGATGGAATCTGAATACAGATCAAAGGATATCTTTTTTTGTTTTATTCTACTTGGGGGGGTCTGTGTTTTCTTTTGTACCATGGCTAATATGAAAGTATGTTTTGTAGGACTACACATATATCTATATAAAATTGCTTGTATTTTCAAAAAAGAAGCCAGGAGAAATATAGAAAGAAGAAAATTTGGAACTCAAATTTTTTTAATGTTTTAAGTTTTTTTACATTTAATTGGAAAAAATAAAGCTTAAACAAAACAGAAGATCCTATTTCATTCTAGAGGCAGTAGGAAAGAGTTACTAAAGTGGTTTGGCCTTTTTTTCTGTTTTTTAGAAAGGGAATGACATACCATATCTATTCATTGGGAAGATTGTTTTGGTAACTATGTGAAAGATGCATGGAGTCTGGATACAAGGAGACCAACTAGAAAAGTATTAAAAATCAAGCAGTTGAAAGATTGATATGTATATGTTAATTGTAGGGAGATGTGATTGATATTACTACTGTAGAATAAACAGTGTCAAACATTATAAAGGTCATCATAGCCAAGGCTTTTGAAAAGGTCATAGGATTTAGCAATTTATAATTGTTTGGCAACCTTGAAGAGAATGTTGTTCAAAAGAATGACAACATAAGGCAGAATAGATCTGAGTTAGATACCTCAATTTTTTAAAAACATTGTTATCAATATGGTGAAGACAAAAACTTCACACTGAATATTTTTTCACACTATGTAGAAACATAGTTAAAGTATTTTAACTTTTAAACCTTTCTACCCACATCTGTTTAAACTCTGAAACATTTTTATACATTCATCATTTTTTAACCTGGTTTGTTTGAGGAGTGGATCATATATGTTATTTTTTTCCTATCCCATTCATTGCCTCAACCACACATATATGATTTTGGGGAGTGAAGTACATTTTAAAAAATTATTTTAGATATGTAGTTGAAATTCAGCAGAAAGAAATTCTAGGGGGCAATTCTAAAAAATGTAAGTATTAATATATTTCTACTCTCCAAAATTTTTCCTGTTCATCATATTCCTTCGAGATGGCATTTTCCTAAGACAAAAGAAGGCCTTCTGAAATTCCTTTAAGTTTCATAAGCATATGGATATTTTAATTGGAATTTTAATTATGCTTTTAAAATCATATTCTATTTTAACTTGATTCTTTTGCTTCATTTGGTTATTATTATCTAAATCCCTCAACTTGACTAAATATGGCAAATCTATGTCCTTAGTCACAAGGGGGATGATAGAAAAGAGGATGAATGGAAATTACAAACCTATCCCCACTATTGAAAGGAAAAAAATTAAAGTTCATATCTAACTGATAAAAAGAACATTGCAAAACGTGCATATATAAGAATTCAATCAAAAGCATTTGCAAAGTTTCTGCCACTACTATTCAACAACACATTAAATACTGCTCTTTCTAAGAACAGTTCATGTAAAACTATTTTCATAAAGATTATCTAATTTTTTATCTAATCATAAAAAAAAAGTTTAGTTCACCTTTAAGGTGTCCATGAAATAAAAGCAGACCAAATATAGGAATCAGTATTGTACAACAGAAAGCATACTGGATTGGAATTCAGGCAACAGTGAAAGCCATTCATACCAGTGCAGGATAGACAATTATTAAATTTTCAATATAAATATTTATGCTTCAGAAACTAGAAAATTATATGAATTATCATTTTGTTCATTGTCTAGACTTAAGAATATGATAGGGAAAATATTATTAAGGAAGATTAAACTTTAAAATGTATTATACATACATTTTTCTCCTGAGGGCCAATTGTTGAAACATTTACCAACATATTCCTGAAGGCAAGAGATAGATTCAGGTCTTGCATCTGATATTAACTAGCTGTGTGTGATGTTGGACAATTTTCACATAGCTTTGTTCTCTGTGAGTCTGTCTCTGTCATCCCCAGTATCATCCTATATTTCTCATGCTTTTTATGGCTAAATTCTTAAAGAAGATTGTCTACATAGGAGATTCCAATTTCTCTCCTTTCACTCTTTTTTAAACTAATTCTTTATCATCTGAATTTCTACTCATCATTCAACTGAAGCTGTTCTCTCCAAAGCTATGAGTGATCTCTTAATTATCAAATCCAATGTCCTTTTCTCAATGCCTTCATCTCTCTTGATCTCTTTGCATCTCCTCCTAGATAATCTCTTCTCCCCAAATATTTGGGATACTGCTTTTGGCTGGTTCTCCTCCTACCTTCAATATTTTCATCAAAATTATCCCACTAACATGGGTATTCCACAGGCTTTATCCTGAGGCTTCTTCTCATCTTGATGTCTGCTATTTTATGTGGTGATCTCATCAGTTCCATTAATCCAATTATATCTCTCAACACTGATGATTCTCAGATCTATTTATCTAATCCTTAATCTGTCTGATGACCTCCAATCTTGCATCTCTAACTTCCTATTAGACACTTTGACTATCCTGTAGACATCTTAAACTCAACATGTCCAAGACTATACTCATTATTTTTGCTCAAAAATACAACTTCCTGCTAACATCCTACATCAAGATAAGGTCAAAATAGGTTTAATTATTTATACATAAAGGATAGTATAAGCAAATTAGGAGAGCAAGGGATAGTCTACTGGTCAGATCTGTGGAGAAGGAAGGAATTTATGGCCAAAGAAGAACTAGAAAACATTATGAATGCAAAATTGATAGTTTTGATTACATTAAATTTAAAAAGTTTTGCACAAACAAAACCAATGCAACCAAAATTAGAAGGGAAACTATTTTTACAACCAGTTGTGGCTGATAAAGCCCTCATTTTTACTAGAGAGAGAACTGGCTCAGATTTACAAGAACACAAGTCATTCCCCAAATAATAAATAGTCAAAGGATAGGAACAGACAATTTCCAGATGGAGAAATTAAAGTCATTTCTAGTCATATAAAAAATGCTCTAAATCACTACTGATTAGAGAAGTGCAGATTAAGATAACTCTGAGGTTTCACTTTATACATCTCAAACTGACTGAGATGACAGGAAAAGATATTGATAAATTTTTGAGGGGATGTGGGAAAACAGACATTAATACCTTGTTGGTGGAGTTGTGAGATGATCTAACCATTCTGAAGCATAATTTGGAACTATGTCCAAAGGGCTCTAAAACTCTGCATACACAGCATACACAGTATCAGTGTTTCTATTGGGCCTGTATTCCAAAGAGATAATAAAAAAGGGAAAAGGACCCATATGTGCAAAAATGTTTTAGCAGCTCTTTTTGTAGTAGCAAGAAACTGGAAATTGAGTGAATACCCATCCATTGAGAATGACTGGATGTTATGGTATATGAATGACATGAAATGTTACTTTTCTGTAAGAAATAATGAGCAGGTTGATTTCAGAAAAGCCTGTAAAGATTTACATAAATAGATGCTGAATGAAGTACACAGAACCAAGAAAACACTATATACAGTAACAACAAAATTATGTCATGATCAACAGTGATGAATTTGGCTTTTCTTGACGATGTGGTGATTCAAGATAATTCCAACAGACTTCTTATGGAAAGTGCCATCCTTATCCAGACAGAGAACTATGGAGACTAAATGAGGATGAAAAGATGGTATTTTAACCTTTTATTGTTGTTATTGTTGTTTGTTTCTTTCTTTCTTGTATTTTTTCCTCTTTTGGTCTGATTTTTCTTGCATACATGAAAAATGTGAAAATATATTTACAAGAATTGTGCAAATTTAACATACATCAGATTGCTTGCTATCTTGAGAAGGAAAGGAGGGAAAAATTTTGAAGGACAAAGTCTTAAAAGATGAATGCTGAAAACTATCTTTACATGTATTTGGGGGGGAAATGTCATTGAGAGTATATGGGAATATTATCTGAGTTTGACACAAATTTAATAAGTATCAAAATAAAAACTCTAAAGACCATGGCCTCGGTGAATGAAGTGAGCCAAACCAGGAAAACATTGTACACGATAAAAGCAAAATTAAATGATGATCAACTTTGATAGACTTAGTTTTTAGTAACACAGCTATCCAAGACAATTCCAATAGACTTGTAATGGAAAATGCCACACATATCCAGAGAGAAAACTATGAAGACTAAATACAAATTGAAACATACTAGTTTCACCTTTTTTTTTGTTTGTTTGCTTTTTCTTTCTCCTGGTTTTTCCCTTTTGTTCCCCTTTTTCTTTCACATCATGACTAATATGGAAATATATTTAAAATGATTGTACATGTGTAACTTTTATCAGATTATCTGCTACCTTCAGGAGGGGAGAAAGGAAGGGAAGAAAGGAGAAAAAAAATTGAACTCAAATATTTTTTTATTAATTTTATAATTTTAACATTTTTTACAACATTATCCCTTGTACTCCCTTCTGTTCTGAATTTTCCCCTACTTCCCTCCACCTCCTCCCCTAGATGGCAGGCATTCCCATACATATTAAATGTGTTATAGTATATCCTAGGTACAATATATATGTGCAGAACCAAATTTTGTTGTTGTTGTTATTGTTGCAAAGGAAGAATTGGATTCGGAAGGTAAAACTAACGTGGAGAGAAAAACAAAAAATGCTAACAGTTTACATTCATTTCCCAGTGTTCCTTTTCTGGGCATAGCTGATTCTGTCCATCATTGATCAATTGGAATTGGATTAGCTCTTCTCTATGTTGAAGATATCCACTTCCATCAGAATACATCCTCATACAGTATCATTGTTGAAGTGTATAATGATCTCCTAGTTCTGATCATTTCACTCAGCATCAGTTGATGTAAGTCTCTCCAAGCCTCTCTGTATTCATCCTGTTGGTCATTTCTTACAGAACAATAATATTCCATAACATTCATATACCATAATTTACCCATCCATTCTCCAATTGATGGGCATCCATTCATTTTCCAGTTTCTTTGGGATATAAGCCCAGTAGTAGCACTGCTGGATCAAAAGGTATGCACAGTTTGATAACTTTTGGGGCATAATTCCAGATTGCTCTCCAGAATGGTTGGATTCTTTCACAACTCCACCAACAATGCATCAGTGTCCCAGTTTTCCCACATCCCCTCCAACATTCATCATTATTTGTTCCTGTCATTTTAGCCAATCTGACAGGTGTGTAGTGGTATCTCAGAGTTGTCTTAATTTGCATTTCTTTGATCAATAGTGATTTGGAACACTTTCATATGAGTGGAAATAGTTTCAAGTTCATCATCTGAAAATTGTCTGTTCATATCCTTTGACCATTTATCAATTGGAGAATGGCTTGATTTCTTATAGATTAAAGTCAATTCTCTGTATATTTTGGAGATGAGGCCTTTATCAGAACATTTAACTGTAAAAATGTTTTCCCAATTTGTTACTTCCCTTCTAATCTTGTTTGCATTAGTTTTGTTTGTGCAAAAGCTTTTTAATTTGATGTAATCAAAATTTTCTATTTTGTGATCAATAATGATCTCTAGTTCTCCTTTGGACACAAATTTCTTCCTCCTCCACAAGTCTGAGAGATAAACTATCCTATGTTCCTCTAATTTATTTATGATCTCGTTCTTTATGCCTAAATCTTGGACCCATTTTGATCTTATCTTAGTATGTGGTGTTAAATGTGGGTCCATGCCTAGTTTCTGCCATTACTAATTTCCAATTTTCCCAGCAGTTTTTGTCAAATAATGAATTCTTATCCCAGAAGTTGGGATCTTTGGGTTTGTCAAACACTAGATTGCTATTTTTATTCACTATCTTGCCCTGTGAACCTAACCTATTCCACTGATTGGAACTCAAATATTACAAAAAGGAATGTTGAAAACTATTTTTACATGTAATTGGAAAAATAAAATATTATTAAGGGGAAAAAACCTCCTACCTTCCCTATTACTGTGAAAAGTACCTTACTCCTCCCAATCCCTTAGGCTCACAATTTAGTGGTTATCCTTGACTCAACTCCCTCTCACCCAACTCTCCCCACCCCTTTTCAATAGATGGCCAAGGACTATCTATTTCATCTTTGCAACATTTCTCAAATATACTTTTAGTCTCCTTTGCCCTTGCCATTACCCTGGTGCAGATTCCCATCACTTCATGCTTAATCTTTTGCAATAGCCTGCTAATTGAGTTGCCTAACTCAAATCTCCCCCAAATCTAATCCATCTCTATTTAGCCAACAAAGTGATTTTCCTAAAGTATAGGTCTAACCATGTCACCTCCTTCCCACCCTCAGGCAATAAACTCCAGTCACTCCCAGTTGCCTCCAAGATCAAATACAAACTCTGGCATTCATATTCACCATTGAAGAGAGAGTCCCATATCAATAGGCTTTGGGTTATGTCAAGAAACCTTTGTCAACTCCCCTTAATTCTAGTATCTTCCCTCTAATGATTATTTCCTATTTATCCTACATATTATTTTTTGTTCACATTTATTTGCATGCTATTTCCCCAGTAGCTCTTCTAGAACAGAGGTTCTTTTGCCTTTTTTTGTGTTCTCAAAACTTAGCATAGTGTCTAACACATAGCAGGCATTTAATAAATGCTTCCTGGGCATTTGGGCTACCCACAATTTTGATTCTTTGGAAAATGTGTTATTCCATGGTAAGTAATCTTTTTTTTTTTTTCTTTTAATGGAGTTGAGTTTCAGGAAATAACTGATGATCTGTACAAGTGTTACACAATATCCCTAATGCAATCCAGTTTAATTTCTTCTTATGGGTTTACAGTAGTTCTTCAGTTGAAAGCAAACAAGGAAGAAAGAGGCACAAGAAAGGAATGAATGACAGAGGGGTATAGCAATCTTTTTGTATATGAACTCAATTCCAGTTTTGTTATCAGTCTTTCTGGCTCCAAAGACAGCAATGAAACTATTTATTGCCATGTGGTACCAACCTCTTAGTAATTTATCTCGAGAAGGCTCCTTAAAGTTATACTGTGTCCTATTGAAACCAGAAAGGAAATATTGTGCATGCTTTAAAGACAAGACCTTCATTGGCCAGTTCTCCATTATGCTGGTAAGTAAAGGAGATTTACTGAATATAAAAAGCAAAGTAAAAAACAAAGAATTAAATCAAGCAGTGTACACTCACTTCCCTAATTTCTCAGGATTGAAAGTTACAAACAAACTCATGTCTGCTTCTTGAATTATTTTATCCTCCCAGTGATATAAGCTAAAGGAACTGGAAGAAATATGTGTGAGACCCTCCGTATACACTGCCCCATTGTATCTTCAACACAAGAGAAGAAATACTTCTCAGTAGACTAACAGGAAGATGCTAGAAAATCTGATTGTACTTCCTTTTCCATAGGATTTCTTGCAATTGTAATTAGGGGAATACCATGGAAATCTTTTGTTGACATTGCTCAAAATAGCAATATCATGTCTTGGATATGTGAGCTTCTTGCTCAACCTTTTTGCTCATAATCTAGAGTAAAGATTCAATACTTCATTTTGAAGTCCTGGCACCACAGCTGCTTCTGCTTACTATAGAATGGATAAGAGTTAGACATAGCTGGAGGGTACCCTCAAAAGATCACAAAGTTAGAATTCATCTAGTCCAATTTCTTAGCTTTGCAGGTTCAGAAAAAAAATCCCAGAGAAGTCAAATGACTTATCCATTGTCACACAACTCTTAAGCAGAGGTGGGCTTTGAAGCCAGATCTTTCTGAATCTGCACTCCAGCCATTTCTTCTCATGGCTCTCTAAGATTTTGCATACATTTTGCTCCTCCAGCTCTAGTTTTTCTACCTCAAAATCTATTAATTCACATCTTCCTCATGAGATCTTTTCCAGGAGTGGACATACTATCCATGCGTACATCCAACCAGCATTCATGCTACATGGTTGACACCATCTTCAGGCTAGAGGATGTGCAGCTTGGAACTTGTGAACAAGTCAGAAATTTGATGGAAGGATCTACTGATGGCAAAGTTATTTCTGGGGTCTCCTAGTATGTTAGGATTACTAGGTGAGAACTCAGGTTGTCTGGACAGTGACAAGGTGAGAATTCAGGTTGTCTGGACAATTACAAGGTGAGAACTCAGGTTGACTTGATAGAAGGAGCAAGCTCATTGGCTGAAGTGGTTCTTCCCAGAAGCCCTTGCATTATCCCATGCCCATTCTCTGGGAGGATAAAAGAGACAACAGTGGGCCTGGAAAGTCAGTCTGCCTGGAGAAGGATAAGATCTGGAGGAGATTCAGAGCCAGGATTCAAGGAGAAGACTCTGCACTACATCTGGCTTGACGCAGCTCTCTGCAGGAAGGGAAGTCGGCTCTCTGCAGGAAGGGAAGTCACTTTTCTGGACAAGAGTTAACAGCAACTGCCTGGAGACAACGGTTCGCTACAGGAAGAAGAATCTGTCTGAGAGATTTGAATAGACACAGCAGATCTCTTCCCAGAGAGTGATCCAGCAGCTTCTGGAGACGACAGCTCGCTACAATCCAGCAGCTTCTGGAGACGACAGCTCGCTACACTAGTACATACATATTAATGTCAAATAAGATTCCTTGATGGATGTCACTACAAAAATTACCTGATTATCAATATTGAATGAGAAATAAAATGGAGTTAGATATAAGCTTGCTAAGGATATTTGCCACTGTGATGAAGAATAATCCACAATGAGATCTATGGTCTATGAAAATATATCATAATATCCCTCAAAAGAAAACCCAAAAGTATGAAAAATATCTATCATTTAGACTATACATACAAGTGATAAGGAATCTATTGAGTTAATTCAGCAGTGTATCAGAAAGATATTTATAAATAGATAATAAGCTGAGCCCATAACTGAATAGAAACAAAAAGTTTAATTGGATTGCATTTGGTAAATTTAAGCTTAAACTCACTTTCCTTGAGTATCTCAATAGTTACATAAGCGAGAGGGCACCTCTGATTTGGGGGGTGTATTTAATAACTTCTGCCCTTGCTATACCTTCTCAGAAAATATCTTTTTGTCAAAGATAATTGATATAAAAGCTTATCTATATTAGCAAAACAAATGAGGGCTCATGAGAGATAATGTCAGAAACACCAGACTCCTTGAAGTTATCTCTAGAAACCCAAGGAAAGGAATAGAGATCTACCCTTTGGGAATCCGAATGGCCTGTGCAAGTTGAGGTTGAAAAAGTGATGATCTCAGAGAGGCATTATACTGTGATACTATTTGTTAAATTTTGATGTTGGTTGGGGATGGTTCAGTTGAAATGGATTTTTTTGGACAAGGACTTGAAAAGAAAATAGATCCAAAAGAACTTCCAGGAAATATAATTATCTTGCATAAGATATATTTCTCAGATAAACCTTATTGGAGGAAAATGTTTAAGGTTGTAAGTAAAAAATATATACTATACATAAATAAGCAAAAAATAGAGGGATTTTATATTCTCTGTACCATTCAATCAAGTTCTATAACTATACAAAAATTATTTCTGAAAGCCTACCTGTTCCCACTCCCATTTTTATCAACTCTGTATTCAGATCATTCTCATATAAATTTTATAATGATGAAAAGATTGGCAGACAAGTCAGTAGTTGTTGATATTCTATTAATTACCTTTTGGGAATAATAATACCACTTATCATTTTATTCACTATGAGTTCCTTTATCTGTTTTAGCTGACTTTAAAACATTAGTCTTAAAGCATATAAATATATAAATAGCATATAGTGTTTGGGGGTGTGAAGATATATATGTGTGTGTATATACACACAGAAAGATACACACATACATACGCATACATCAATACACACACTCAGGAGGCAGATGGGGCAGTGAAAAGAGCAACAAACTTGAAAGTTAGAATCCCAACATGTTTTCTATTAACTCTATGACTATAAGCAAGTCACTTACTCTCTCTAGCCCTGATTTTCCTTATCTGAAAGGATGAGGTGGTTGAAATAGATGAAACTAGAAGAACCATGATGATCTTACTTTATTTGTTCCAGTTCTTCTCATTTTCTTCTTCCTCACAGCTATTTTCACTTCCTCATACAGTACTGAAAGATTTGTTCTATTTTTGATTTGTTTATTATCTCTACATTTTCATACAATGTATAATCAGAAAAGAACATGTGCTAGTCACGTAACAAGGATGAAGGTTAAAATGTTACACTAGTATTCATGGGATGTTAAAAGACTTATGAAAAGTCTTCCATCATAAGGTGCAGGCCTTTAATGCAGGATTTATGAGAGAAAAACAATAAGAATCCCATAGGATGAGGCAATATGAATGGATTATCAATTATATTATTGTAGAGAATGACTTCTTTTGTGATATAAATAAAAGTGTACAAAATAATATAGAGAGAAATCAATAAGGGCAGTCCATGAATTCTATAAGTTTAATGTATGTTGGTGGAGTTGTGAACTGATCCAACCATTCTGGAGAGCAATTTGGAATTATATTCAAAGGACTATCAAACTGTGCATACCCTTTGATCCAACAGTATCTCTTTTGGGTCTGTATCCCAAAAAAGATCATAAAAAAGGAAAAATGACCCTCATGTGCAAAAATGTTTGTAGCAGCCCTTTTTGTAGTGGCAAGGACCTGGAAACTGAGTGGATACCCATTAGTTGGAGAATGGCTGAATAAATTATGGCATATGAATGTCATGGAATATTATTGTTCTATAAGAAATGATCAACAGGATGATTTCAAAAAAAACCTGGAGAGACTTACATTTAACACTTAACACTTATTACCTGTGTAAGTCACTTAACCCCAATTGCCTCAACAACAACAAAAAAAAAATTCTAAAAATGAAAATCATGTACCATAATATGTAATGCCCATGTAATTATAACAAAAATTATTCCTAAAAATGTAGAATAATTTATTCTTTGGCGATAAATAGAAAACAAAACCTTAAAACAATAGAAATTCTTACTCAGGCCAAGACCATACTACACAGAATAGATTAGAGAATTGCCAATTATTCACAGAGCCAACTATTTTAACAGTTCAGAATTTAAAATAATTATCATTTATTCTTCTAATTTAGGATACCTTGGACTTGAGCTGCAAGTAAGAATTTCTGGAGGATGGAAAGTAAATGAGTTAAGGGCAAAAAAGAGTTGTATAAATAGTCTAGGAGGGTGAAACCTGGACTGAGAATTAGTAAATCTGTGTTATATTCCTAGGGGCTTTTTCACTAACTGTTTGCTATTGGGCAAATTCTGTCCTTAACTTATCTAGGCCCAATTTTCATCAGGAATAGGCCAGATGTTCTGCTTCTCCTACCAATCATTCCATACTGGATGCCAGTCTAAGAACTGTCTCCTTTCTCTAAACAATGTAGAAATAGTCTAAATCTATTCAGTATCATAATAATATTCTGGATCATATATAATAAGTCCTGATGCAAAAATGAACTCATCTGGCTGAAGATGAGTACTCCAAATATACTTCACCACTCCATTAAAAAAATGGCTTTAGGACTCTATCAACCTCAATGTGAACCATCAAGCAGGACCAAGGACTGGACATTTCCTCTGTCAACAATCCTATTCTGCTACAACTCCATCTTCCAATTCTTTCACTGGGACTAATGTCAAATCAGTATTACTTTTGCTACTGTAAAAGAGATAACAATCTATGGATCTAGTCAGTAACCTTATGCTTCTGAGTTATTAGATGTGTTCAAAGCCAAAAATCACTTCTCCCTCATATCCTTCCATGTCAACTCTATCTTTCTGCTGTCCCCATCCACTCTCCGCTAACCTGTCATTGTGCTCTGTGGAATTCTTGGTCTATTATTAATGTCCTAACTTGTCCTAAATATTAGATCTGTGTCGTACCTGCAGAAATCACTTTGCATAGAGTCAACATTTTCTTATATGTATATTTATTATTACATCCCAATACAATAGACAGAAGTTATTTTAGTAACACGCCTAGTGTAGGATGAACAGAGTGCCTGGCAAAGTAACTAGCCTATAGTATTTGCTTGATAAGTGTTTGTTGAATTGAATTCATTCAATAAGCATTGTGTCTACCATGTGCCAGGAACTGTGCTAGGCCCTGGAGATAAAAAAGCAAAAACCAAATAGTTCTTTCCTTCAAGAACTTCACATAGTTCTAGAACAAGGAGTAAAGAGATGGGGAAAAGAAAGTAATAAATATCACATATGATATACACAGTTATAAATTATGTGTATACATATATATACACATATATATAATGCAGTTGTTTAAAATATGTCTGGAGCTAAAATACAAAATATGTCTAAAGTTAAAACTTTAGGAAAAGTACTAACAAATGAGAGTTCCCAGAGAAGGCCTTTGGTAGGACAAGGCATTTGAAATGATCCTTGAAATATTTAATTTAATTTAATTTAATTCTATAACAATTCTTTGAGACTAAGGGGAAAAGAGAATATATTCCAGGTAAGGGTATATACAAAGGCATAGAGGTAGGAGATGGCATACTGTATGTGGAGAAATTAGTAAATAGAACAACTTAATTGGAACTGATCAGGGTTATTAAGGGGAGTGACTGGACCAGATTGTGAAGGAATTTAAATACAAAACAGAGGAGTTTGTATTTTATCTTGAAATAATACCAAGTCACTGAGAATTTTCACACAGGAGAGTGACATGGTCACTCCTGTGCTTTAGGAATAGCATTTTAGTGGCCATGTGGAAGATAGTTTGGATATGAGATTCAAGTCAAAGAGACCAAAATGGGATTACTGGCTGTAATTTAAGGAACAAGTAAAAAGAGCCTAAATTGGAATGGTAGCAGGTAAGTGGAGAGAAGAAGTTAGATGCAAAAAGTAAAATGGAACTAGAAGACAAGACAAGACAGCACCTTATTAGATATAATTAGATACAAAGAACCGAGTTAGTGAAGAGCTAAGGATGACTCAGTAGACTACAAGGACCTTGAGGGCAAAGATTGTTTTGATTTTTTATAATTTGTAGCCCCAGAACCTGAAGGAAGTCTAGCACATAGTACATGATAATAAATATTTGTTGACTGATTAAATGCTTGTTGGTGATTTCAAAAGTTGTGAATCTGGATTCCTGGAAGAAATGAGAAATGGGGAATGAAGGATTTAGACTAACTCATCTCTCAAGTTTTTCCTAGCTCTATCATTCTATAAATGTCTCTTCTCTATTTTTCCATTTCCACCTGAAGTGAATTCTAAAGCTGTCAACAATTTTTAAAAATTAACTGGAAATTAAAATTAAACTTAATAAGTTGTTTTTGTCCCTAAAATCCAACTGAATTCAACTATTTTTGTACTTATTGTCCCTTTAAAAATATATATGATTATAGTTTAAGTATCTTTAAAAGATTCCATAAATAAATTAAATATAAGCAATATTTATCCAAGTGAAATATTATAAGGATAAACTTTCAACCTCTTATCTTAAGTAGAATTTCCATGTTTGTCTTTTTTAAAATAATAAAAGTCTAAGATGTCATTTCTTATAATTCATCCTTTACCAGCATACTATAAATTCCAAGTGGAAAGTCTTATTTTCAGCTTTTCTGTGTTTTATAATGAAAGTAAAATCATTCAAAGCAACTTTATCAAAATAATTTATGTTCTGAAATTCCTCTAAGTGCAGAGAAAAAACTCATAACTTCCATTCCATTTTTGGGCTTAGATTCAGCAATTTCACTGCTATATGACATAACATAATGGGGAAGAATCATAAATTACCCTAATATCATAGCACAATGTTCAAAAGTCAGATTTAAATACACATAAGGAATCATCTTTTTTTTTGTTTCTACATTGTCACTCAACACATAACTAAAGTATCAGACCTTTAATTTTTTTAATGAATTTGGGGAGGAGGTTCCATATTTGGAATTTGATAGATATTGGGAAATGATGAGAAAATAACCAGTGAAGTTTGGACCCTTCCTTCCAACTCATAGTTTTAGTTGTCTGAGACACTGAAAAGTGAAATCACTTGTCTAGTCCCACAGCCAGTATGTATCACAGGCAAAACTTGAGTTGTCCTAACTCTAGGTCTGATCTAACTATTACACATCTTCTTTATGTTTAGTATCAAAATGCAGGTCCAAATATCCACAAAGGGTACAGAGAACTAAATATTTTTGTTATGATTGACCTTTCATGAAAATAAGGAAGAAAAAAAATAGGACAAGATTCAAGATATTTTGAGAGCCACTGCAAAAAAAAAAATTATAATTGTTGAGGAAAATAGGCAAAAAATAAAATGTTGGCAAACTATTTTAATGATTTATTTCCAACCCACAAGGATATGTGAGAGGAAGCAAAGTAAAATAGAATATGAGTTGTATTTGGAGTAAACTGGAGTTTTGATATCTTGCTTGACACTTACTTGATGTATGATATGCTCAAATCACTTAATGTCGCTGAGCCTCAATTTCCTCATCTGTAAAGTGAGCAATAATAATAATACTTGTAATACCTACTTCCCAGGACTGTTGGGCTCAAGTAAGACAATATACACAACAGGTTTTACAAATCTGAAAATGCAGCCAGTTATTATCCAGTTATTATCCTATGTTTTCATTATTGTCAGCCAGTGATATCACAACCTGTCCCTTCCTAATTGGCCATCCTGGCTATGATCATCTCTTTGTTAGATTGTTCCTAGTACAGCAGGTCAGGTGTGAAGATTTCTAACTGAAAAGCTTTGTGATTTACTACCTAAATCTTTGGTCACTTCCATCACTATAAAAGGATAAAGTAATGGAGCAGAGATTTAATTTTTAATATAATTATATATATATACATTATATTGCTATATTATATGTATATAATCTATACTATATTGTACTATATATAGTATCTATGCTATACTATATATAGCTATATCTATACTATACTATATAGTATCTCTACTATACTATATATATGATCTATACTATATTATGTATGTAAATGTATTATCTACATTATACTGTATACATACTATCAATACTATATATACATATTATCTATATTGTAATATAATCTATATATACTATCTATACTATATACACTGTATCTATACTTTACTACATATATAATATATATATATACATATATATATATATATATATATAAGTATATACTATCCATACTATGGTACATTTGTACTATCTATACTATTTATACTACACTATGTTATATATATACTATCTATACTATATTGCAAATGTACTATCTATACTATACATATATATATACACATACTATCTATACTATATGATATATATACATATATTATCTATGCATACTATCTATATTGTGCAATACTATATACATACTAACTATAGGATACTATCTATATTGTACTATATACTATACTGTACTATATATATGTGTGTGTGTATGTGTACTACATATAATTCTATGTATAACATTAATATTAATAATATACTTAAATTACTTTAAATTAAATTAGGGACAGCTAGGTGTAGCAGTGGATAGATCATGGGCTTGGACTTAGGAAGATATGAGTTCAAATGTAACTTCAGGAACTTAACACTTAACTAGCTGTGTGAGTGTGGCAACTCCTAACCCTGTTTGTCTCAGTTTCCTCAACTGTAAAATGAACTGTGGAAGGAAATGGCCAACCACTCCATTATCTTTGCCAAGAAAACCCCAAATGAGGTCACAAAGAGTCAGATATAATTAAAAATGACAAAATAACAACCAAGATTTTGGAATTTCATGATTTGTTTTTGGCAGGGCAATTGGGGTTAAATGATTTGCTCAGAACAGAGCTAGTGTTAAGTGTCTAAACTCATATTTGAACTCAAGTCCAGTGTTCTATCCACTATGCCACCTATCTGCCCCCTGTTCCTGATATTCTTAATTCAAGTTTAGCATCTATGAACTCAACCATTTAAGATGCACAGTGGTCTTTATTAAAGAGATGCAAAGTGTAGAGTAGGTCGGATGCAGAAGGCAAAATACAATTATGCCTATAGAGAAAGCTTTTAGGTTTAGTGTCATGTTAAAGGGTTTGGGTTTTGTTGTTGTCATTGTTTACTTCTGTTTTATATATATATATATATATACATATATATATATATATAGTGGTAAATTTGTTAAACACAACTTCATCTCTCTAATGGTTCTAGTCATTCCTGATTAATTTGTTTTCTGATCATTCAAGATAGCCTCTAATTCTATGATGAAATCAAACCTCCATTGGAATTCCAGGCATTTGAGACTATTTTTTGTGTTTGAAATAAAAGTTTGCAAGTTTCCTCATGCCCATTTTGCAGACAAGAAAGAAGTATTAAGCATATTTTAAAAGGTGGATTTGGTGTTCACAGCAATGAAAGGCTTCAGGCAAATGAATTCCTTAATCCTGATCTACAGCTACCCCTCCACATTCCCCATCTGAGACTTCCACATCACAATCCATCCTAGTTATAATGGTTAATGTAGAGAATTCTCAAAGAAATCAAACAACTATCTACAGAACACAAAACTCATGAACTTCTTATACAACAGATAATTTTCTACAACTTCAGGTAAACTTACAAAGTAATTTTTCCTCTTCATCTAATCCTGGATTCAATGTAGGTCTCCTCTAGGGATGAAAGATTAAATCCATAGCATCACAATATCTTTGAGGTAGAAGAGACCTTTATATGCTTGCTTCCTTTTTACTTCCTGTCAAGTTTGGTTTGGCATTGTTTCCACCTTACAAGCACTACAGACTATTATTAAGACTATCTTAATGAACATCCTTCTTCAGAATTTAAGGCATTAAAATCCTATGATTTCTATTATTTGCAAAAGGATTGATGAAATTAAATCTGAGTACGAGCCTATTAAAATTTTATTCTTTGACCTGATTCTTTTCAACAATGAGGTAATTCAAGACAATTCCAATAGACTTGTATTGTAAAGTGCCATCCACATCCAGAAAGAGAACTATGAAGACTGAATGTGGATCAAAGCATAGCATTTTCACCTTTTTGTTGTTATTTGCTTGTTTTGTTTTGTTTTTTCCTTTCTAGTGTTTTTTTTTTCTCTTTTGATCTGAGGTTTGTTTTTTTCATTCAACAAGACAAATATGGAACTATGTTTAGAAGAATTGCACATGTTTAATCTATATCAGATTGCTTGCTGTCTTGGGGAGAGGAGAGGGTGAGTTTTCAAAGGTGAATGTTGAAAACTATCTTTGGATATATTTGGAAAAATAAAATACCATTAAATTTTTTTAAAGATTTTATTAACAATTAAAAAAAAACTTTATTCCTTGGAATGTATGCCCAGTGAGTTAAAAGAAAAGAACATGTTAAAAAAAAAAAAAAGGACTTAAGAATGTAAGATTGCCTTTGAAAATAGTACACTAATAGCTAACAGGGGAACCTGTTTAAAAACTGCTCATTGGCTCCTTCCTTAAACCACATGAAAGGAAGCCAAAGTCAGATTCCTGAAGGAGTTATGCTTGTCATCATCAAGTGATTGTGAAAGCAAGAATTAGTGCCTTAAAACTTTGAAGATGTGAATGTGCAAGGTCACAAAAATAACTCTATTTGGAGGCTGTTCCAAACAGAAAAGAGCTTCTGCATTCAACCTGCCTCAAAAACTTTACAAAACTGTCACAACCTCTCTAGGGTAAAAGTTCAAGGCAACCCCCAATGGCTCATATTCTGACAACAACAGAATATGAAAAATTATCCAAGGGGCCTGACTCACAAGCATATATACTTACACATGTGTACACACGCACACACGCAAATACACACACACAATTTCCCAACTTCCATAGTTCATAATACTGAAGGCTTCTCTATCCACACAACTCAGCTGCATGTTATTTATCTTCCTAAGTTCTTCAAGTCCCTATAGAAGAAGCTTTCAGAGTTTCCTTTAGAGAATCATAGTGAAGTGCATGTTCTAATAGATAATGAGGTATTACAGTAGATAAAATGTTGGGCTTGAAGTCAGGAAGTCCTGAATTCAAATGTGATCTCAGACACTAACTCTATGAGTGTACAAGTCACTTGATTGCTTTCTGTGTTAGGTTTCTCATTTGAAAAAAAAATGGGAATAATAAAAGCAGCTACTTTCCAGGATTGTTGTAAAAACAAAATAATATTTATAAAGTACTTTGCAAACTTTAAAGAAATATATAAATGCTAGTTATCGCTATTATTATTATCCCAACTCCCACTGATAAGTCAGGTCCCCAGAACATAACTATTACATAGACTTGGGGATTTAGAAATGACTCTTAAAGATTGATGTCTTTCCTAATGCATAGCTCAGGAGCCCCCTACCAATGTGCTTCTTGCCGTAATTATCAGTTGATTGTCAATTAACCAACCATTTAATTAGTTTTTAGAAAGAGCTATTTACTAAGGTAAGTAAATGATAGAGTAGATAGAGCACTGGGGTTGGAATCAGGGAAAAAGCATCTTCCTATATTCAAATGTAGCCTCAGAAACTGGTGTAATCATGGACAAGTCATTTAACTCTTTCTACTTCTATTCCCTCATCTGTAAAATGAACTGGAGAAGGAAATGGCAAACTGCTGCAGTATCTTTGCTAAGAAAACTTCAAATAGAGTCACAAAATATCAGAAATGCCTGAAAAGAGGAAGAACAATTGGTATAAAGCAGCCCATTCCTTAAAAATAAAATAAAATCTGTTGATACAGTCTTCCACAAATGCAAAGTCCAAGGATTGGTAGTTTGGTGTTTAGAGATCATCTGTAACAATGGTGGAAGTCATAGCTCCTGAAATTCCACTTGTTAGAGCCCTGCAGTGCTCTCTTTAGCTATGGTGTTGCTTCACGCCTCAGTTCTTTGCAGAGCTGTCAATCTGTGTTCCATATGCTCTCTACATTTGAAACAACTGATCTGGGGACACTGCCAGGACACCCATAGGAATATGGGAAGTCATCTGGACCTTTGAAGTACACAAGATCCTCTTACATTCAAGGGAGTGAGAAGAGAACTCTGCTCTTCTCTCCACTTGATTCTTTCACAGGGACTTAGCTAGAGTGCTTTCACCTCTCTTAGAGACTCTCCTTGGTTCTAAACTAGCTCCCAAGTTTAAGACAGGTTCCCTAAGACATTACATTTTCCTTAACCAATCTAAATATTCAACATGTAAACGACTACTTGATCAAAGAATTTTTTTTTCTGACTTATAAGACTATAATTAACTGGTTGATTGATTGAAACCTGCTCTCACCTAATTAAAGTATTAAGTATATCTTTTTATCTATAACTTTAAATGAGACAGAGTGACTGTATTGATTTACTCAACCAAGTACTTGCCTTTTAACAGAATCACAGATCTAGATCTAAGACATCTTCCTGAGTTAAAATGTGGTCTCAGATGCTTACTAGCTATATGACTCTGAACTATATGACTCTCACTTAAACTTATTTGCTTCAGTTTTCTCACCTGTAAAATGAACTAGGGAAGGAAATGGCAAAAATCCCATTATCCCTTTTTTTTCATTTAATAAGTATTTGTTAAGTACCTACTACATACCAAACACTGTACATGAGCTCAATGGATACAAATATAATGGATGGAAAAAATTTCTATTTGTAAGGATCTAAGATATTATTATATGTCAGGAAATATCAAGAAATACTAATAATTTTATATAATATATGTGGATAATATTTACCTCAATATATGCAATTATAATTATATATATATAAATATATAATATATTATTTGTTATAATTGCTTAATAGTGTTTATTGTATCTTATTAATGAACTCTATGCTATACATTACATAATTATATATAACTTAATACTATGATTATATACTATATGAGTATATAATAAATTTTGATGTTCTAAGACTTATTGTATAGTTATATAATAATTGTTATATAATGTTATATAATTGTATATTGTTATATATCACATAATTATATGAATATATATCATTTAAATAATACACAACTATATAATACATATTTCTATATTATTGTATATAAAATAGAATATACAAGTACATATAATAATGCTATATATATAAATATATATGCTTATATGCTAATGATAATATACAAGTTTATGTTCACTAGATATGTTTGCCCCCAATATATGGAATGACAAATACAGAATTTAAAAGGAAATGGAATCCCCTATAAATGATGAAGTCCTATTTTAATGCTATTTTGCTCATTGTATCAAACATCACTAAACATTTATTAACTACCTATGTCCAAGCACTTTGTTAAGCACTAGGGATACAAAAAGAGGAAAAACATAGTCCCTGCCCACAAGGAGTTTACAATCTAATCTCTAACTCAAAAGAGTTCAACCTAACTATCTACACAGGTTCAAGATATTTTGCATAAAGAATATTTTTCAATTCGTGATATATAATTAGATGGAAAAGCCATAGAGTTGATCCATCCGATCCATTCCAATCTAATAAGCATTCATTAAATGTCTACTATGTTAGGTGATGGGAATACAAAGCCAAAATAGAAATAAGTCTCTGTCCTCAAGAAGCTTACATTACACTAAGAGGATACAACTTGTGAATAAAAAAGTGTCTATTTAATAATATGAGGAGGGAGAAAGCACTTACAACTGGACATATTTCCCTCAGGATTCTAAGAGGCAGAAAAAAAGCTAAGTGTATTCCATCTAAGAAATAGCCAGTGCAATGGGACACATCCAGGAGACAGAATGCCCAGTTCAGAGAACAGTCAATATGCCAATTTGGCTTAAATGTATAGTACAGTAAGGGAAATAATGTAAAATAGTGTTGGAAAGGTGAAATGAAACAAGATTATAAAAAGTGTTAAATGCCCAGATAAAGAGTTCCTATTTTATCCTATAGGCAATAGGAAGCCACCCACTATGGCTGAGCAGAGGAATGACATGATGAGATTCATGCTATAGGAAAATTATCTTGCTAGGTGCAGAGATGAAGATGAAGAGACTAGAAACCAAATTAGGAGTTGTTCCAGTAACTCTGATGAGAATTGATGCCCCAGGGTGATGGATGTGTGCGTGGAAAAGAGATATTATAAATAGCATTATGGTAAAGTAAAAAGAATACTGCCTCTGGGGTCAAAGGACTCAGGTTCAAACACTGCCTCTGCTCTTTACTACCTATGGATCATGGAGAAAACACTAACCCCTTCTTGGTCCTCAATTCTCTCATCTGCAAAACAAAGGTTTTGAAATAGATGACCTCTAAATTCCATTCTAGATCTATGATCCTATAATATGTCATAGAAATGGAATCAACAAAATTGTTAACTGATGGAAAGAGGAGGATATGGAAATGTTAATTCATACATGTTGAATAGATGCTATGGATAGACCACGAACTGAAATCATAATTGAACAAGAGGAAGAAAGTAAGCTAAATTAATTTTTTTCAAAATTGCAAGGGAAACAATTTACAAAACTAAAGATATGGAGAACATTAATTGCTCATAAGTAGGCCATGCCAAAATAAGAAAAATGGCAATACTACCCAAATTAATTTGCTTATTCAGTGTCATACTAAGCTACCAAAGCATTGTTTTTTTAGAGCTAAAAAAAGTAATAATGAAATTCACATGTAGAAAAAAAAAAGGTCAAGAGAAATAATTTTTTTAAAACTAGAAAAGAAAAAAAGCTAATAGTGCCATAAATCAAATTATATTACAAAGCAGTACAAATATAAAGATTTTGATACTAGTTTAAAAACAGAGAGGTAAATTAGGGCACAGATTAGGCTGACAAAATATAGAATACATTAGATTAGGGATCAGTAAACTGGTAGATTCCAAATACTGGAGTAAAGATTCACTATTCAACATAAACTTTGGGGAAACATAAAATAGAGTCTGGCAAAAACTAAGTATAGGCCAACATCTCACACTATATTCCAATTTAAGATACAAATAGATGTGTGACTTAAATATAAAAAATAACACCATAAATAAATTGGTGGAATCAAGAAGAAATTAACTTTTGGATCTGTAGCTAAGGTAAGTGTTCGTGACCAAGCAAGAGATAGAAAGGATCACAAAAGATAAAATGAACAATTTTGATGACATCAAATTAAAAATTTTACACAGACAAAATTAAAACAGTTAAAATTAAAAGGGACATAGATAACTAGGGTCAAAGAGGGAATTTTTGCAGCAAATTTCTCTAGTAAAGATTTCATACCAAAAATATATAAGGAATTCATTCAAATTTATAAGAACAAGAGCCATTCTTCAATTAATAAATGGTCAGAGAATATGAACAGGTAGTTTTCAAAGTTACAACAAACACAAAAATCATTAATAAAGAAATGCAAATTAAAACAACTCTAAGGCTCTATTTCAACCCATCACATTGGCAAAAATAAAAAAAATAAAAAAAAAAAAGGAAAATGACTTAAAAAAAAAACACAGTAGAATTTTGCAAATTACCAAAATGTGAATATCCTTCAATACAGCCAAAAAAAGACCATAGGGAAATGACCTTTATGTACAAAAATATTTACAGCAGCTCTTTTATATTAGCAATAAACTGGAAAAAAACAGAGAAATCCCCATTTATTGAAAAAAGGATAACAAATTATGTTCCCTAAGAAACAATGAAATGAATGCTTCAAAGAAATCTTCCAAGACAAATATGAACTAATCTAGAGTGAAATAAGTAGAGCTAAAACAATATATACAATAATAATAACATCGTAAAGAAAAACAAGAATGAAAGACTTGAGAACTCTAATCTAGAGAAGAGGAAAGGAGAGAGGAGAAGAGCAAGAGGAAAGGAGGAAAGGAGAGGAGAGGAGAGGAGAGGAGAGGAGAGGAGAGGAGAGGAGAGGAGAGGAGAGGAGAGGAGAAAAGAGAGAAAGGAAAGGAAGGCATTGAGGCATATTTTTTTCCAGTCAATAAACATGAGCTACCACTTAACACTTCCTAGCTGTGTGACCCTGGGCAAGTCACTTAACCCCAACCTCAAGGGAAAAAACAAAAAAGAAATCTGGAATAAACATGAGGTACCAAATATGCATAATTAAATAAAACAATTTCCAACCTCAGTCATGTCAAAAGATATATGTCTCCTTCTGTATTTTGAATCTATTGCCTCTCTGTCAGAAGATGGATAACCTGCTTCATTGATGATTCTCTGAAATTGTGATTGACCATTGCAAAAAGTTCATATTATTTTTGGAGGTAATTGGGGTTACCCACGGTCATAGAGTTGGCAAGTATCTGAGGCTGTCTTTGAACCTCTAAGAAGATGATTCTTCTTGTCTCCAGGACCAGCATTTCATCCATTTTACCGCCTAACTACCACTTACTAGAGCTGTTAAAATGAATGAATTGTTTATACAAAAACACTTAATTACACCTTCCTTTTTTTTTGGGGGGGGGGGGAGTAACAAAGAACTGGAAACAAAGGGGATTCCCATCAATTAAGGAATGGATGACAAAGTAAGTTAGGCTACCAGAATATGTATCACCATGAATGTGATTGAATACCACTATGCCCATAAAAATGAAAGAAGGAATGTTTCAGAGAAACCTGGGAAGATTAGTAGAAACAAATACAGAATGAAGTGAACAGAACCAAAAGAATAATTTATTCAGTAGCAAAAGTGTAAAGACAAAGCTTTTTAAGAACTCTGTGTAAGAGCAACTAGTGATAGAGTGGATAGAGCACCAGCCTTGGAATCAATGGGACAAGACTCATTTGTTTGTTTGTTTTTAATGAAAAGAAAGAACAGACAAGCATAACATCTTTAAAAGTTACAGGTTAAATTATATACTTAAAAAAGTAAAACTAGCTATACTAATGGTATATATGTACCACATAATATTTTATTCATTTCTATGATTTTGATAAATAAATTTCTATATCTATAGATACAGAATTGCCCATGTTGCTATTCAGCTCGAAATAAAAATAAAGGATATTTCGCAGAGCTTTTAATGACCCTGAACGTTCTATTTCTATGAGATGTTTGTACTTCTGGTAATTGTGTATGGCTGCAAATCATGGAATACCAGAATACAAACAATTAAATTTGTAAGTTACCCAAAAGGGGAGAGGCTTATTTAATTGCATAATGGTGTAATGTCATCAGAGAGAAGTATAGAATGAAAAGTAAATGCAGTGGATCCTATGAGAGGGAAAGATAGCAAATAGACTCCGTGCCCCACTGATAGCCCCCAAAAGACCAATGGACCCCAGCATCCAGGATAGACCATTGTGAAGAATTTATGAGATGAGCATGAATAAATAAATAGGAATAGTAGGAGAAGGCATAGTCGGATGCTATCTGCAGATGCGTACAAACTATTAGAATGACTTTATCATGAAAACTTTAAGAATAAATATTACCATTTAGCAGGGCTGGGAAGACTTCCCGTTCCCCAAAATACTTTTCTCTGGGTGTTTTTTGCTAATGCTTAAAATTCTACATGAGGGAAGGGAAGACAGGAAGAGAAGGAGAAAGAAGGGGAAGACAGAAAGGGGAAAGGGGAGGGTCAGGAAAAGGGCCAACCTACTGGATGCTCATCTTCTAAATTTTGAGAGTAATTTATTCTTTAAGAAAAAAAAAAATTAAGAGGAATGAGGTGATCACTGTTAAAATCTTGTGTGTCCTGTGTATACATACACACACACATATACATGGGCATGTTTTTAACTGAAGGACTGGAGAAAAATGAGGTCTTATTTCAAACCACGAGAAAACATAGCCAAATGTGCCTCTGTCCAGCCTACATTTTATAGTTCCCCGAAAGGCAAAGCTCAAGGGAGGGAAGGAAAGTGGGAAGAAGCCGAAGGTGAACTAGAAGGGGGGAGAAGGGGGGATGGTGGGAAGGAGCTGAGGCGCCAGGAGCAGGGTGTGGGGAGGCGGAGCGGGCGAGTCTGAGGAAACCAAGGAGGCAGAGGAGGAGGGCGCGCGCCGGCCGGGGCGAGAGCGCGCGGAGAACTGAGCCGCTGTCTCCCGTAAGGGCTGCCTCACTTGCACCGGCCCTGCGCCTCCCTCCGTTCCCTCCCCCTTTCCCTCCCTCTCTCCTCTTCCTCCTCCTCCTTCTGCTCTGCCAGACCTCATCAGCTCAGACCCATCTTACTTCGCCCTGCATCGCACACACCTTTCCTGCCCCGGGCTGGAGGGGAAAACGCACCCCTGCAGGTAAGAGCCCCCTGGAGTAATCATCAGGCTTTTAGTGTTTAGTTAGCTCCCGAGCGTTTGCAAAGCACAAACATCCGAGTGTGCCCCAGTTCTTAGGTGGAGTACTGGTGAGAAATTGGGATTTGCATTGCGGATGTGTGGGAGCCACTCTGCTGGCACACAGATCCCTGTAGCTTTCTGCACAAGTTAAGAGTTTAGGTATCAGGTGTGTTCACGCGCGCATGTGTGTGTGTGTTTGTATTTATAGGTGTTTAGGGTTAGCTGGTAGTTCAGACTACGAATCCATACATCGGAATTGATCTGTGCACCCAAGCCTGTATGTACATTAGTGTGCTTTTTTTCATACAATATGTGTGCATGTAAATCAGCAAGTTTGCGCGGATGTAAAAACGGTTTTCATATTTCTGATTGCTTGCGTATGCATGTGCTTGTAGGTTATGTATGCATATCAATGTGAGAGTACTCTTGTCCTTCTAGAACTGAGTTAATTAAAAGTAGGAGCGCTTAGTTCTGTGACTTTGCCCTGTGAAGTTAAACTGGTTCCCCCAAAGAAGCTGGAAAACACCTCCGCATGCCCGCCCAGATCTCATCCAGTCGACCCCGCAACCCTCCCGACCCCCAACCGGGGGATACCCTTGTAATGCCTTTTAATGTGCCCTCTGCTTGGAGGCTACGGTCGAATTCTCGGGTGAACAAGGGAGAACAGCCCTCTGGGTTTCTTATCTGCTTTGCGTGGGGCTTGTAAGGCTGTTAGCTGTTAGCTGGGAATCTCTGTGGAAACTCCACTGGGAGAATTTGTGCGGAGGAGGAGGGAGCTGCCAAGGGAGGGCTCTATCAAGATGGGTGAGTAACAAGTAGGGGGAGGGAAGAAAATGCTTAGGAGATCTCTAAAAAAAATCCCAAATTAAGGAAATGTGGTGCTTCCCCCCCCCCCCCCCAGGGACTTTGCTTGGCTTTGCAGCCAGTTATTAGAAAGATAGTGAAAAGCTTTAAGAAACCTGAGGGGTTAAAAATACCCCTACACTCACACCTCTTTTCTCCAAAAGACTAGTAATAATAATTCACATTATCTCCTTTGAAATAGATTGTGGTTAATTCTCCCTCTAGGTGTAATAACCAGTGTACATACATTATATATATATATATATATATATATATATACATATATATATATATATGTTGTCTGTCAGGTAATGGATACTACACAGTGTACAAAGGCTTTCTGATGCTTTTATGCTAGTGAATGTCTATTTGGGGAAAAGGGAAGGGTGTAGTAGGGGAAGATGAAAAATCTAATTCTCAATTCGGTATAGTAGACTCAGTCTCTTCTGCCTTTTATTCTCTATGTAATTTAGAAGTTACATTATATCCCCTCTTGTCCTTTCAATCAGCAAAGATAGTAAAAAATCCATTTTTCTTGTGTTTCCTTTGAGATTCAGGATGTTGAAAATACTGGTCCTGACCACTTTGACTCTTGCTCTTGTAAGGTCACAGGAAACTGAGGAGACTATCACATACACGGTAAGGTTTGATGGAATTCCAGATAACTTCAGTTTAGAGAGATTTTGTAATACAAGAGAGAAATTACCTACCTCTGGCAACAGATGTGGGATTATTCCCTGCAGTCTTTAACATAATGTGTGTAATGAATTAAACAATACTCCAGCATGGAGGCAGACCTTTCAAATGTGTGTTTGTATCATGAAATGAGATAAGAACAAAATATGTTAGCAACGCAAGAAAAAAACTGATTTATAAACTAAAAGGAAAGGTATTTATACTATCTAGACATATTCATTAAACCAGAAAAAAAACTTGAAAGGGTAAGTAGGAAATCACATACTGACTGGTAAAACCAAAAATTTAGTCACAGATTGCTCCCAAATAAAATATTACAGAAGCTCCTTAGATAATTTGTTCATCTAATTGCATTTCTCAGATGAAGGAACACTAACTAGTTTATTAAATATGTTAAGGGATATGTGTGTTTAATAATGCCAACAGTAAAGTCAAATGTTTTGATGCATTTAAAGGCTCCCCTTTGTGAAAAACTTGTGTTAGTCAAAACTAGTGTTGTGTAAAAAGTTTTTTTTAAATATATTTTGTATAAATAGGTTAAATGAAATTTTTGTCATAATGCATAAAATTTCCAGTATTTCTTTGAGAAAATAATTGTATGGCTATGACCAATGGTTAATAAAATATTGGAAATATCTTCTCACTCCTCCCTTTGCCGGGAAATTGATGTGGTAAGAACAGAGGAGGGTCGAGACTGCCTCACTTCCGGTAAGTTTTTCACCCTGCTTGTGTATTCTGCTTTCTAATAATCAGTGTTATGAAGAAAATAATAACATTTGCCCTGGCTTAAAATGATCAAAAACAGTTCATTCCAACTTGCAAATTTACTAAATTCCAAATATTCTGTAAATTTTAAAAATTTTCTTTAATGTAAGTATATGATAATAAAGATCACCATTTTTAATACCATGTAATCCTCAAAATGCTAATTTTTTCTGGCAAGGTATCTTTGTATATTTAGGTTAATTTTAATGAAACACAATTTAATATGAATGATTTATTAATTTTATAAATCAAATGATAATTTCTTCCTCTCCTGGGCCTAAGCCAGGTCAGAAAAATACTAAATTAATGCATCTCCTTTTCTTAATCTCTAAACCTTAATATTCACTTATTAATTCACCCAAAGTCATTCTTTCAGAAAGCTAAAATTAAATTTTATTTCCCTTTATCCAATTATTTAATAAAATACTATTGCTTTAATTTGTTAGTTAACATAAACTAAAGAATGATTGTCTTGTAAGTGAATACTTGTAATTCATTTATCTTGTCTCATTTTACTAATCATTTAAATCTTTTTCAACCTTAGCAGCCGTATCTGTGGATTTTTAAAGAGTATATAGTAATTTCAAATTCTTGACTTAGAATTGACTCTTCATGCATAATAGAAGACTTCCTAAGTACAACAATTTTTGTACTTGTTATACTAAGCCTGTACTTGTTCATGGCTCATATTAATACTAGATTTGATCTAGCATATGCTCACAAGTATTTCTATATAAAAGATCATATTAAGTACCTAAAACTAACTGGGAAAGCATGTTTACCATGTTAAATTTTAAATATCATACCAATTACTTGTGTGAATCAGCTTTCTCTCATTAAGAGGACACTTAACAAAAGGCTTTGACAAACATTCCCTTCCATTCGATAAGCAGTTATTGTTAGCTACTACTGGAGGATGATGGGTTAGGAAGAATATACTTCATGTCCCTTGTACAAATAGTGTAACAGTATACATACTAAAGCAAGATAATAATCTCAGGTTAGAGAACATGTGAAGATTGGATTTGATCTGGTTTTTGAATGGAGTAAATGAAAGAAATTAAGAGTTGAGAAATGAGTTAATTTTAGAAAGAGCATGAGCAGTGGCATGAAAATGGAAAGATACAAAATGTACAAGAAATTATGAAGAGAGCAGAATAGCTCATGTAGAGTATTAAAGATAGCAGAGAAAGGAGGTTGGATAGGATGAATGGGTTAGGCTAAAAGGGGTGAATTAAATGATAAATTGAGATGGCACTTCACAAGTTTCTGGACAAAGAGTTGATTTGTTATTTGGGAACTTTTCTACTGGCAAGTATATAAAGGGTGTTGTTTTTGTTGAGTCATTTCAGTTACATCTGACTCTTTGTGACCCCATCTGGGGTTTTCTTGGCAAAGATTAATTAGAGTAGTTTGCCATTTCCTTCTCCAGCTCATTTTACAGTTGAGGAAACTGAGACAAACAGGGTTAAGTGATTGCCCAGAGTCACAGAGTGAGTAAATGTCTGAGACTGGATTTGAACTCATGAAGATGAGTTTTCCTGATTCCAACCCTGGTGCTCTATCCAAAATGCCACCTAGAGCCTTAAAGAAAAAATAACTTTAAAAATTGCTCAGTGCTGTAAAGATACCTCATTTGAGTCCTACAACTCTGAGAAATAGAGTTACAAGCTAGGAATCTGTTGTTCAGGTATGATGACTCATGATTGATGCAATGATTATAGAAATGGAATATATTTGAATAGGAGACAATGAAATCCAAAAATTTAGCAGATCTAGAAAGTTCTATAGAAATAGAGGAATTTGGAGTTTGAGGAAGAGTCACAATAACTCTAGAATACCAAGAGACAAATGAAGTCACTGATATTGGGGGGAGACAGATTTAGAAGGTCAATGATATGGTTAATTTTCACATTATTAAACTATCAGTATTAGGAACATATCCATCTACAGGATATTTACCTGTAAGTGACTACAGATAGGTAAATGGTGAGATGGTGAAAAGCTGAGTTTAGATGGATTTTGCAGTTATTTAATAAAAATGGTCACTGGATGCATAAAAGTAGATGAGCTCTCCAAAAATATAACTCTAGAGAGGAGGAAAAAAAAACTCTGAAAGAATGAACTTTGGGGCAATTTCCACAGTGGGAGAAAGAAAAATCAACAAAAAGGTCAGAAAGAAGAATCAAAAAATTAGATCTGAGTCATTAGTGTCATTTTGGTCAAATGAAGAAAACTCTAAGAAAGTGGTCAGTAAAGTTGAAACAACAGAAAAATGATTAGAATTGAAAAGAAAGTTAACTTTGACTATTAAAAGGCAAGCCCACTTTGCAAGCTTACCTGACTTCTTCCCAAAAGTTCTTCCTAAAATACCCATCTTATCATAGATTCTTGACAAAGACAGAGAATCACTATAACAGAAGAATGGTGTTTCAGAATGTTTTAAAGGAAAGTATGCAGTAATTAACTATTTTATGGACTCATTTTTTGATGTCTCATACACAGCAATGTACAGATGGATATGAATGGGATCCTATAAGGCAGCAATGCAAAGGTAAATGAATTCTAAAAGCTTTAAATTTTAACTTAATTTTGCATTTTTCTTTTCATGAGCAATTTATTTTATTTTTAAGTTTATTATTGAGAAAAAGTATGACATGTACCTGAAAAGTGTCATGCTTGAAAAAATCTTTTCCCCACTTTCCTGACTTGTATTATTATCATTATTGACTACAGATATTGATGAATGTGAAATTGTCCCAGATGCCTGCAAAGGAGGAATGAAATGTGTAAACCACTATGGTGGATACCTCTGCTTACCTAGAACAGCTCAAATTATTGTCAATAATGAGCCTTCACAGCCTGAAAGAACCCCAGAAGTCCCTGCAGGAAGAAATAACTTTGTCATTCGAAGGACCCCAGCTGATCCACAACGCATGACTTCCCATCCTCCTCATCAGATTCAGTGTGTGGCAGGGTATGAACCAAGTGAGCAGAATGTGTGCCAGGGTAAGTGTGTATTCCTTTTTAAATATTTACATTTAAATATTAAAATATTTATCATTACTTTTGATAAGACTAGGTCACATAGACAACTATTTTATTAGTAGTTATCAATTTATCCATCTGGAATTTGATATAGTGCCATTCAACAGTGTCACCCTTATATTTGTAAGATGTTGTTTTTTCATTAGTTATTAATTTTTTTCCTTTGAATCTCAGGAACAGGAATCATGTTCCATATTTCCACTGAATGATCTCCTCTTACCCCACCCATATTTATGAATGTATTTTAAAAGTTTGATTTGACCACATTTCATTTGTATCACTTGCACCATTGGCATTGTCTCCCTGGTTTTTTGTTTATTTTTATAAAGAGCATTTATCTCTGTGTCACTGTGGCAACAATAGTAAAGTTAAACTTACAAAGCTGATAAGAACCTGGTGTTTGGAAGAGATATAGGCCATTTACCAAATAATAAGTCCGTGATGAAAGATTTTTATGTCTATTTCCCCTCTTTCCCTTCCTAAGAACAACTCTTTTAATTGTTGCCACACACAAGTTATTGCTCATCTGAACAGTGCCTTAGAGATTGACTGCTCCAATAAACCTAATCATTAATTGTATAGACATGATAGGAGCATGACTGAAGTCAGGACAAGCTAAAGAGTGCCTAACTACTTGTCATCCATAGCAATGTAAGTCTCCTTACACAGATATGTCTGTGACTTAGTGATACTGTACTTCCATTTCCATTCTCTACCAACATGGACTCAGGAGGACTACTACTTTCCAGTAATCTATAGTAAAGTACTATTACTCCTTGTGAAAATGCACTGCTTTGCATTGTCCTAAATGTGAAAGTGAGAGTACAGCCAACATATTAAGCATTCTCAAACCTATCCCCTTGAGCCACCTATGAAATTATTTCTCATTCAATAGTATTTGGTCATTATGACTATTCATTTAATGTATGTATCTTACTCAAAAGATACTGCAATTTAGAATGCCCCATTCAGTGAAGGATCAACATCTGTAAAATCCATCATCATCTGCCTTTTTTTATTCTAAAGTATTCCCACTTCATGTACTGACTGGTAATGGGATTGTGTCACTTTTCAGAGGATTCTTCATATTAGCATCTGTTTTTTGTTACTTCTATGAGTCAGTATTTAGATATTGATGATGAATTCTTAAACATCTGCATGGTGTCCAGTATATTTAATTCAAAGATTATGTCACATGGGATGGAAATTAAGTTGATGAACTGATAATGTACATTATAGTAACATCTGACAAAGTGTCCTGAGTTTGTTGCAAACATATAAATTTTTTCTATTATTTAAATACATAATTTGGTAAGCTTGGTGTTAGGTTTAATGAAGATTTTACTATAACTTTTTTTTCAAAGAGTATAATTCACTTTTATAAGTGCTCAATTGTTTTCAATGCCTTGAATTTTAGGTATGTTTGTATCATTGTATCAACTACAGGGGTTTTTTTTAAAGTGATAATTTTCAAGGATATATACAATCACTCATTCCAACTGATACCATTGGTAAGTGATCTATAAGGTACATAAAGACTTTGGCCTAGAATCCAAAGGAAAGAAAAGAGACATAAGGAGGTTATAATCAAGCATTCCTGGTATTAAAACTAGGAATAAAACTGGTATAAAACTCTGCTTATCCATCAGTTATATTGTAAGGTCACCATTTGACATTATTGAGAATACCTCGAAATCATATTTTTTCAATGAAAAATTTCAAGTACTAAAAATTTATTCCCTACTATTTGAGAATTAAAAAAAAACTCTCACTAAACTCAATTTGGAGAAAAATTATTTTGTAATCTAGACCATTAAATACTTGACATATAGCATGAACCTAATAAATAACTGTTGATTGATTGAGTGCACACTAGTATTTCCAACCAAAATGATTTTCTTTCTAATCCATTTTGTAATAGGGAAGGGAAGAATAAGGTCTGTATAATTTTCAAGAAAGATGAAAAATCTTTGGGATGACTTAAGGCTTAAATTGGATTTCTTCCCACTTTACAGTTTTGCAAAGCTCCTATAAATGTGGATTTACTTAATTGTTGTTAAAAAGGGGTTATTTCATATGATAACAACTGGCTAATCTGTCAAGGGAATCTGACTAACTTAAGAAGAGTCACACTTAGGCTTGTCTTATTATTTAATCAAACGTGCAATCCAGCTTCTTCTAATTGCCTACAGATGTATGACATTCTCATTCCAGTCCAGCAGCACTAAATAATATTTTATAACCAATGTGAACGTGTGGGGACCTTTGTTTAAAACAATAGTACACTCTGAGGACCTATATTACTGACATCATATTGGAGTTTGAAGAGCCTTTTGCTTTAATAAAGATGCCCACTCCCTTTTAAGTATTGCCTGGTCGTATCTGGTAATGCAAGCACATTTACCATGAGCCAATGCCTTCAAATAAATGAATGAATGAATGCCTAAAGATGAGTCACATTGGCATTAAAAGTATCTCTCATTTCCCCATAGAATTTTTCAACAGGTGGAGTTCATTGGCACAAAATGTCTTAAAACTAAGAACATTTTATAAGTTATATGCTGATAAGTCCATATTAGCTTCCTACTTAAATGAATTCTCTATTAAATTTTAAGTTAGCAATTTAAAAATAAAATTTAATAAGGTAATTGTATTGATATGCTTTTTGATAAATTATCTGAGATACTTTTTTTATTTAGTCATTGATTTTCTTACTGACAATTAACATTTGAATGAAAAACAGTCATAAAATCTGAATATATAGTGAAATGAGCTCTATGAATTTCTAATACCTTTATTTTGTTTTTCCAGTTTTTTTAGTTTTCATGGGAAAATAAGAGAATTTTAACACAGTGTAGAATATGAATAACATTTCTCACTGGCTTCCTGAGCAAACTTTCACCACAAGAATGTACAGTAGCAACCCACAGAAAGATTTTCCAATGAGAAAAACTATGTATATAAAGAAAATGAAACTTTCCATTACCACAAATTGTACTTTTAACATGTAAATAATCTTTTTACAAAATTTTTAGTTTTAAAAGGGAGTTTAAATAAATGAAATTAAAGAAGCAAAAGATAGTACATACAACCATGTACAAATTGTTTTTGTACAGTGCAGGTTCCATGACAACAACCAACAAAACTCTCCCAAGAAATAATGGCTTATTCTCTAACCATGCAAAAATTTTAATTTTTTGGAAGTAAGCAAGATTTATACAATTTAACGACACATGTCTAATATAGATTACAAAAATCTTTTACTAAATTAGTTTATATTACAATATTACAATAGCTATCATATAGACATATATACATATATATATTTTATATATGTTATATGTATGTATATACATTATATATGTATATATATTGTATATATGTATATATATATTTTACATATATATATATCACTTGAAGATTTGCTAAGCACTTTCCAAATATCCCATTTTATTCTCACAAAACTAGGAGAGGGATGCTATTATTATCCCTATTTTATAAATGAGGAAATTGAAGCAAACAAGTTAAATGACTTGCCTAGGATCACATAGCTTCTAAATATCTAACACTGAACTTGAACTTAGGTTTTCCTGATTCCAGGTCCAGTACTCTACCAGCTGACCCATTTCGATGCTTTAACAACTTTGCTATTAAATGAATCAAAAAGTAAAGGAAAATTGCCAATTATGCTAATTTTGCTCTATATCTAAACTTTTACTTAGTTCTCAATATTTTTGCAATATATAAATTATCTTAATGTACCCCTTTCTGTATAATTGAAAATACCCAGTTTAAGACTAGGAAAAAATGTTTGTTCTCAGTCTCTTTTTTTGTGTTACTCATAATTTTTTCAAAAGATAGAAGCTTGATTGTGAAAAATGAAATAAAATTATCAAACCACTGGGCAGTGGGAGAAAAATAGACTCTGACCACTAGGGAGTAGGGGTGGAGGGAATATGGGGAATACACAAGTAGAAAAATAGATAGATAGATAGATAGATAGATAGATAGATAGATAGATAGATAGATGATAGATAGATAGATCTACATATGTTTACAGATTTCTTTCATCTAATGACTTAATTTTAAAAACAAATGTTTACATAATTAATTAGGCCAATTTAAATTTTGTTCCTATGTGCAAGCAGCTTTTGAATAGAAAGACTACTGTCCTTAGATTCAAGAAACTAGGTTTGAGCCCTGGCGCTGTCACTTGGGAGAGCAAGCCTGGGGGGGAGGCACTGCTGCCAAGGATCTTGGTCAGCATGAGGCCACCTGGAGAGTAAAGAATAAATGAACCCTGAAAAGGAAAGAAGGAGAATGCCAAAGAAAAACTTCACCTTAGCCACAGTTTTGCCTAAAGTTGGTGGTACTCAGGGCTTCATACATTAGTCATCCATTGTCCACAGCAATTAGAAACCCTTTTGATCAACCTAATAACCTAGATGCTCCCTGGCTTAACCTCTCCAAATGTAATGCCTGGTGGCTAGGGACTGGAGGCCCAGAGTGCCTCATTTTGGCACCAGTCAGCCTTTGACCCAAATGACTGGTACCATTTATGTTTTTTGATTTTCTCTAAATCCCAGAGTCCCTGGATTTAGGTAGACCACAGTAGTTTCCTCAGGACCTGAAACCCCACCTGAAATCTTTCCCTGATTTTCCATGAGTAGCTTATAAATTTCTTGAATGTCTTGATGAGGATTTACTAGAAAGCTCTATAATGAAGTCAAATAGTTGACTTTTATTAAGCACTATACCACACACTGCACTAAGCACAACAAATACAAGAGAAAGATAGTTCTTGTCCTCAAACAGCTTACATTTTTTTAACAGCTTACATTTTTATGGGAGGGAAAAGCATATAAAAGAGATGAAAGCCAGCCTGGGGAGTGGTAGAAAACTTGGAGTACATTAAGTGTTCACCAAAAAAGAGAAGGCACTGTTTTTGGAGGAATTACAATGCTACTTGATAGAATGATGGGCAGTTTTATCTGAATTATATTGGACTGCTCCTAGTCAGATCTTCCATGGAATTATATAGTACTTTATAGTACAATTATTTAAAGCACCTTTATTTATTTATTTATATTTATTTGAAATGCTATAATGTAGTACTTTAAAGTTTCTCGTTTGACTCTCATAATTACCCTTTGAGCTGATGCTGTAAATTTTATTATGAAGAATATGTGGCTTAGAGAGTCACACAGTTAGTATAGTGGAAGATTTTATCAACTCCAAACCCATATCTCTCTCCACTGCACATATCACCCATTCAAATTATCTATCTGCTCATAGAAATGCTTCAAGTCCCCATTGAAATAAATCGACAGATTAAGTAACAAAGTTCTCAGTTGCCATGATTCACTTTCTCTTAATACACATCCCTGTGAGGCTACAATCCAGAAAAGACCTTCTTAAACTTAAATACTTAGATTCATTTCCCAACCAGGGAAGGCATGTCAAAACATGACAAATTGGGGGGGGAGGGAACTTAATTTGTACTAGTCTTTTGCATCAATCTGAGAACTTATGTTAGCTGTCACTCTGGAGTATGAAACAAGGAAAAAATTCCAAGCAAAAAGTATAGGTCATGCTGAACAATTTTCTCTCTTTTCCTAAGTCAGTTCTTCATGTTTAGCTGAAAGTGTTATAAATTCATTAAACATCAGATGTTCTGTTTATAAATCTACATAGAAGAGATTCTATGGCCAAAATAGAAGTGATTTCTAATGTCTATCATTTCTTATTATGTTTGCCATTATACTCCTTCTCCAGGTCATATAATCAAAGTTGATTAAGGGTTTTTTTAAGGAAATATAAACAAACTGAGCATGAGAGTACAAATACAAAATATTGCCAAGTTTCAAAATATAAAAGAAAACTATACTTCTGAGAAGCTTGCTTGTTAATAAATGAGCCTATATGCAAGCTAATATATTATGTTACCATCCAGGGAAAAGTAAATCAAAGCTTTCATTCAAGGCTTTCTTTAATTAATGATTTTTAAATTTTGAATTCATTAAAATGAACAAAAACCCTCTTCATTACTTAAAAGTAAAATCTGACAATATAATTATTTTAACACCATTTTTGTTTAAATGAACTTCATTGTTGAGGGGGTTTATTGAGCCCTGAAATAAATTAATCTATACTTGGGCCATTCCAAATGGATCCTTTCATGCCTACAGGATATCGTAGTAGTAATATCTCCTTACATACATGTAAAACTTCAGTTAGCACTACCATTTCAGATTGCTACACATGAAAATTTTACATTTCCAAAATGAACATTCTGATTTATTTATCAAATCTCCAATTAGATGAAGTTTTTATTCCCCCAACTTCATACATAGTATTCAGTTGAATATTTATTGATTGGTGGATTTTTACCATCTGTGACTAAGGAACAATCTGAAAGCTCAAAAGGGCTGGCCTCTGGTAAAAAGTCTAAGATGTTAAGGAGATTATCCTCAGTGATTAAATTTTTATGCCTTCTGGGATCATCTATTATCTTGTGATATTTCCTTTACAGACAAAAAGAAAGCTAAAATATTGTTTTGTAAAGGAAAGAAGATCTTAGCCACTGTTCTACTCTTAAAAAAAAAAAAAGAAAAGAAAAGAAAAGAAAGGAAGAAAGAAACTTGAACTAACATGTATGGTACTTCTTAGAGGTTGAAAAAGTCCCACTTTGACTTCTTTAATTTGCAACTTAAAGTTACCTAACAATACAGAAAGGATTTTTAAAATTACAGTGTACCCAAGTAGTTTAGCATACCTGAGGTTATCATTTCCAAATAGCTTTCTACATTGCCTTACTGTTGATCCACAATAATGTTGTTGTAGTCTAGTTAGCTCAGTTCATTTTTTGTAGGGAAAATACCTAATTTTTGGTATGTATAATTACATAGTATAGCATAGAGCTTTGAAATTAGAAACTATATACTAAGGAGAGAAACTCTCTGCTATAATTGGGTAAATTATAGTATTAACCAAAAAAAGTATTGAAAAATACAATAAAATGAGTGTTTAGCCTACCTAAAGCATCTCAGTGCTTTTTTGGTTAAATCTTTCTGAACTTAAAAATTCATTAAAACTTTATGTATTACAGATTTTAATTTTTAGGATTATAGCTATTAAACATGGAATGTTAAGTCACAATTGTTAGTTCTAAAATTTTGATGTCATATTTAAAAAGTAAATTTTATAATTTCTTTTATTTATAATGTTCTTTTGCTTTAAAATATTTGTGCTTATTTAGTGATGAACTATTATATAATTATACATGGAAGCAAATTGGGAATTTTCATCAGAAAGTTGGACATTGGTGATTTCAGTAGAAAGGAGGAATATCAAAGACATAAAGAGGATGTCTCATTTCTGCACAATTCTCAAAAAAAACCCTGCTATTTTCCTTCTAGCAAACCAATCTTAACTTCAGGAAGGTATAAACAGGTCTTTAAAAAGTAGATCAGAGGTAAAAACTCTATCATCAGTTGGTTTAGGAAAGAGGAGCAAAGAATATTGGCATAATCTGCTTATTCACTGTTCCTTGCCTCTGAACAGTCAATTAGCAATCCTGTTTGATTCTCTGACCTGGCTACTGAGTACTGGCTTTGATTGCCAATAGTCTGACTTTAAAATCTGAGCTACAGCATAGATATTCTGAGAATTTGTTAGAAGCATGTAATTACTCCCTGAATCATGGGAATGAGGTTTTTGGATGTAAGCCACAAAAATGGGCATCTCACAAACCAGCAAGTGTTGTCATCTTTCTGTATTCCATGAGCAATGTGACTTGAGTTGGGTTTTCATTTCTTAGTTGTTTTTCTAGTCATGCTGATGAGTTGTGTAATAGAATTTTTTTTCAACTCTTTCCCTTAAGATAAATGATACAATGAGATGATCTCTTTTTGTGTTTTATTCATCAGAAATAGACTTGGAGTTGAAAGAAACCTTACTTACATAACCCAAAACAGTCATTTTATACAGATGAAGAAACTGAGACCCAAAAAAATGTTGCACTAGGAGTTGGTGAAAGAGCAAAGATTTGAAGTTGCTTCTTTGACACTAAATCTAGTAATCTTTGCTTTATACTATGCTGATTATTCTAAGGAAGGCAAATAGCCTGCAGGGAGAACTCAAACTCAACCTTGCACCTTTCATCTTGTCAGTGTAGTATATCTAATTTCAAAGAACAAAAGAGATATCTAGTTTAATTATGATTGACTGTTTACAATTGAGTTGTCAAGTATCTGAAGCGTTTTCATTTGCTATATCATCTGTTCAGTTTTGTTAAAAGATTTATTTTCTAATAATGGGAGAAAATTCTTGTTAAAACTAGTTAACATAAGCTGTAAAATGAAATCTCATCATATAATAGTAGCAATGAGAAGCAGATTTTAGCAAAAACTGCAAGCCTGGATAACCTCAGGAATGTGCAGTGGTCTTTGCTTATTATTACTTTCTCTAGGAGAAAGCCTCAATATTTTGTTTCTAGAAATCAACAAGTGGTCCAGCCTATAAGAAGTACCCTTGCACTTGCTGAATTATTGGCAGTTTTCTTCTTTAAAACCAAAAAGTAAACTGGATTTTTCCCACATGTGCTTGGTTTTGCACAAATGCACAAACATATAATTTATTCTACTTCTAAAACTCATCCGCATGTTTTTTCCAGGCAGTAACTATAAATTGCATGCTGAAAAATAAAGCTGCTCCAAAATTAGCAGAAGAAATCATGTCATTACAAAACATTTAGACATAATTATAGCCTTGTAGTATAACCTAAATAAATGATTGCAAACATTTAATAAAGCTGAGGGTGAGGAAATTATATGAAAGGGAGTCACAGTGCACAGATCCTAGTCTTAGCATGGATGGTTTATTGCTATAGTTTCCATATGGTTACAAATTTAAACTGAGAAGAAAACACTTTATCAAGCCATTTAATCATATCCTGAACAAACTCAGAAGCTTTTGAATAGAATCAATAAAAAGATTGTTAAATATGCATCTAGTAAAAGCTGTTGGATGCTAAATAACTGATGATTAAGTTAACTTCAAGAATAAAAAAGATCAACTGCATTGGATGAAATCCTGATAGATTGTCATTTTTTTAATTAATGCAGTATTTCAAGGATACATGATTTTGTAGGTATGTATACTCATTCCTTGTATGCAAATTACAATCCTTTTTGCCTTAGCATGTTGTGTTCATGGGATTATAGGATCATAGATTTAGTCAGAAGACTTGGCCTAGTCCAAACATCTCAGTTTACTAATGAAGAAGATAAGTAGAGGGAGGTTGTTATTTGCCTAAGGCTATTCATATAGTAAGTCAGAGGCAGAATTTGAATCTGGCTCTTTCTTCAAGTGCAGTGCTACTACACCATTATGTCTCATTGCAGTGGGACTTACATGGAAGAACTTAATTCAATTAAAGACAAATACTAATTGAACTTCTATTAAAGATAAGATGCTGTGTTAGAATTTATTATTTATAAGGGGGAAATAATATAAACATACAAAAAAAAGTTAAAATGTTAATACAGTAGTTAAGTAACAGTTACATAGAACAGTATAAGAAATGACATGTATAAGATGTAACACATTTACACAAAAATACAAAAAAAAAATTATATGTTGTCTCCTGGTATCTGAAACGGGCTCTACTCCTCTTACCTAAAGCCTGAGTTGGGACAAACAAGGAAAGCACATCCTGAAATTTTGAGGTAAGCCAGGAATCTGCTTTGGGCAGCCATTTATATTAGGACAAGTCTGGGGAGAGGACCAAGCCATCATCTAACTGTGTTATTGCCTTTGAGTCCTGATTTCCTGTAACTTTCATATGTTGGCAGTACTTTGTAGCAGAGAAAGGACTTTTAGGAGAGCATCTTGGAAGTAGCCTAAATACAATGCAAAAATATTCATTTTGACAGCACAGAATGTATTATTAGCCAGTCATCAAGCATACATTAAGCATTTACTGTTTGCCAGATATTGTGCTGAGGGCTTGGCATATAGAAAAAGGAAAAAACATAGTCGTTCTGCTCAAAGAGCTCACATTCTATTGGAAGAAACAACATGCAAATACAATGTGTACGTATCATATGTACAGTGTAAAAATTAGATAAAATCAGAAGGCATTAATAATTGGAGGTAGAGAGATGATCAGGAAAGGCCTTGACAAGATAGTACATGAAAGTACTTGTAAGTGGGAGAGAAGGAGCTAGTAGACAGGGAGAGACTGAAGATTAGTGAAAACGTAAGGATGATAGAAGGGAAAATCTTTTTCAGAAGACAGGATGGAATGGGATCAAAGATACATGTGTAAATATTGTGTGTGTATGTATGTATGTATGTAAATATATATATAACCTTGTGTGTATATATAACATGTATATAATCTTGGCAAGAAGAAAAACCATCTTTTCATATGACATAGGGATGAAGGAAGAAATATCAAAGGGAGGATATCTGAGTGATGTGAGATGAGAAGAAAAGAGGGGATTCTTAGCAAATGGCCTCAACTTTTTTGGTGATGAATGAAGTAAACACTTCAACTAAGAGAATTAGGTGGGGGGAGATTTTGCCATAAAATATTTGAAGGAGGATTAAATGATTTGGAAAAGCTGCTAATGGGAAGTGACATAGTGAATCAACTAGGGAAGTGTAAAAGGATTGTTAAGTTTAAAGATCTGAATTATAATTCTTGCTTCACCACTAATAAATGTGTGATAGAGGAATGACTTAACTAACCTATGTAAAATTTAGTATTCTAAACTCTAAAGTGAAATGCTCTTTGAGGTCTCTTCTAATTCTAATATGCTATGATAAAATCTATCTGCATCCCAGAACAAGATGAGAAATTAGGAAAAAATGGATGTTCCTTTGTGTTTCAGATAAGCCACTTATGGAAATCATGAAATTCAATAAATGATCTATATAGCCAAAATTTTTTCTATCCCCATCATAGAAGAACTGTGTATAGTCCCATTCCAGCTGAAGCTGGCAAGTTTTTTTGTTATACCTATAATTTATACCAGTGTTTGAACTAAAGAGAGAGAGATTTTGAAATTCACTGTTCTCTATGCCATTCACAAGGCTGATTAACTCTAAGAGAATTGTTAAATCATTTCAAGCTTTGAGAGAAAATATGCATAATAATCTTTGAAAAGTAGAAATAAGAAGAAATGGATAGGAGTAGCTGATCTTGGTTTTTTTTCTTGGATCACAGAATGTGAAATAAAGTAATGCATGGAAATTTTGGTGAAAAAAGTCCAATGAAGTTATTTAATTAAGATTCATCTGACTGTAAGGAGAACAGTTTTGATCTACTTCTGAACAAATGACCTGGGGCCCAGATAGATGGGATCTGCTTTCCTCAGGGACCAAAGAAGCCAAAAGGAATAGAATTCTAGACCTAGAATAGGGTTGATACTTGTAAAAAAAATAAAAAATAAAACAAAACCACTGTAGGTTTGCATGGGCCACACTGAAGTGAACAAGGAGAGGATTTGCCATCACTTTTTTGTGTATAGTCTCTTCTTTAAATCTCCACAGGTAAATTCATTTTTTCCCATTCCAAACAATTGTTCTGCTTGATGGAGGGAAAGCATATTGTAAAGAAAAAGGAGAAGAGATTATAGATTACTCTTATTCCACTTCACTTGGAACCCTTAAAACAATTTCTCAGGGTTGCTTTTTAGAGTCATGTTGTGACACAATCTGAATCTCCTATATATAAATAGTTTTAGGTAACTAATTCTAATTTATTTGTAAAACATTTTGCTGTCTACATCCTAGATTCCTAAAAAAAAAAAGGTATCATTCTATGAGTATTTCTATGATATCTCCATTGAAAGCAGATCCAGCTCAACAATATTCCACAATATTTCAATTTTCTAATCTTACTAATAATATTTTCTAATATTTCCAAGTCTGTAAACATACTAGTACAAACTCCATTTTTAAAAATCTGCTATAGAATTCTTAAAATTGTTACTTTAGTTCTGAGGTCACCAAACAACATTTATTATCTATGGACACTATATATACTAAGTTTTGTGCTAGGTGCTAATAATACAAATGAACAAGTGAAATTGTTCTTGCCATCAAGAGCTAATATTCCACTGAAGAACATAACATGTTCAAAGATAAATAAATATTTGGTGTATGTCCATCAATAATAAATGTTTATTAAATGACAACTATATCCCAGGCATTGGAAATATAGTGACAACAGTGAAATATTATCATCTCTTTTAATTTTACATTCTGATGCTATGAAAAATAAGGACAAAATGAAGGGGGTGGGCAGTACAAAGTGGAGAAATAAGGAAAGGCCTTTTGAGAGAGGTAGCTCAAGCTGAGTCTTGAAGGGACTAAAGGTCTCCAAGAGGTAGAAGTCAAAAGAGAAAGCATTCTAGGAATTAGGAGACAGACAACAGCAGTTGGAATGGAATGTATGGAGTGAACAGCAAGTAGGCTGGAACAAAAGGTATATGATATGAGGAAGAATAATAAGTAGTCAGCCTAGCAAAGGTCTGAAGCCAAATTGTGAAGGGTATTAAGAGTTAAACGTTTTGTTTAACATTAAATTTTTACCTTAAAGTTTCTATTTTAGTCTATAATCCCTAGGGTATCACTAAAGCTTTTTAAAGAGGAATGACATGGTTAGATTTTTCATTTAGAAATATCAATTGGTAGTTGTGTGGAGGATAAATTGGAGACTAGAAACTGAAGAGGAGACCAATTAGGAGATTATTGAAATAGATGAGAAGTCATGAGACTATGAACTATAGCAGTTATGATATGATTAGAAAGAAATAGACACATGCAAGAAATACCGAAAAAAAAAAAGGTAAAATTGATAAGGCTTGGAATCTGATTGGGTAAAGGAAGGTGAGTCAGTGTCAAAGCTGACTCCTAAGTAGGAAGAATGCTGGTGCCCTTGACAAGTTTAAGAAAATTAAGAGAAAAGATAAGTTAAGGAGAAAAAACAATGAGTTCTATTTTGGACATATTGAGTTTGGTTTGCTTTTGGGATATCCAGTTGGACAATCCAGCAAATGGTTGGAGTTATAAAAATGGACCTTAAGAGAGAGATTGGGACTAAATATGTAGATTTAAGTAATATCTACAAAGAAGGTATTGAACCATGAGTACTGATGATATCATGGGAAGTATAAAGGGAAGAGGGCTCAAGACAGCCCTGGATGAACATATGCAGAGAAGATAAGGTGAGAATGATAAAGCCAGAAAAGAGATCAATCTAGCAGACAGAAAGAGATTCATATCAGAGCAGTATCACAAAAACTATGTGAGAAGAATCTATGAAGAAGTGATAGTCAACAATATTAAATACCATAAAGAAAGAGATAATAGGTAATCTTACTAATTAATTCTGTTTGGGAGGGCTACCCTACTTCAAACCATATACCCAGTTCTTGGAAGATTATTCAGTAATCAGGCTTTCAACAAAATTTAACTTGCCCAGTCTTGTAGTATTATTTAAATATACCTGTTATTCTAATCCTTATTGTTTCAGCATACATGGGCTTTTCCATAGATTTTATTGTCTAAAATATCCACAGCCACATTAATAAGACTGGATATGTTGTACCTTTTCATGAGTAGCTAGTTCAAGGCCTGGTATCAAAAGATCCCTGATCTCAGAATCTATCCAGAAAAAAATTTTATAAAATATTTTAGAAGACCATTTATTCATTCAAGATTAATGCCTTCTTTCCTTGCCTAAATTTAGCTTATTTACAGTCGCATTTATATGTAACACACACACACACACACACACACACACACACTCATTTATATGCACAAAGAACTTATATTATCTGAAATTATACTGACTAAAATGATATAATAAATGGGTACATGGTAATCAACTTAACTTTTCTCTAAATTGTATTTTTTGCTAAATATGATGTTAAAACTCCAAAGTAATATGATCTATCAAAAGAAAAAGGGGCACCTTGGACAGCTACCATATAGTTTTTCTCAACCAGTGCAAGGATTCCTATTAAATGTCAGAAAGGTCATCCAATGTAAAATAACTTTAAAAACAGGTTTAGATAGAGGCAAAAATAGAAATATTACCTCTGAAGACAAATTGTCTCATCTCAAATAATGAAACATTATTATCCAATTTCTTTAATTTTGTCCTTAAGAAATATCCAACTTCAACCCTCACAGGCAAACGTGTATTTCCTCCTGCAAAATATTTTTTTAATCAAACAATTGAAATTATGGTAAAACTTTATATAATAAAATAGAAAATAATATTCTGAGAACTGATATCTTCAGAGCTCTTTTATTCTTTGGACTTATAAAAGTTTAATCATCAGGAGACATTTAGGAACAGAATTCCATTCATTAAGCATAAGTAGAAAAATCTAGTCATTCATGATAATTTAATCCTCCTGTTCAGTTATGTATGCAATGATCCCTGTTTTCCTGCTGCAAGTTTCAGGTCAAGGAATAAGCAGAAGAACTATTAATCACAAAGTTTTATGGTATGTACTTATCTTTGTCCATTTCCAAAATCTCACCAGGATCTTATTTTTTCTTGCTGTTTTTGTGGTTTTTTAGCAACATCTAGCTCACAAACTCACCTAGCCCCAAAGCAGTTCTCATTCCTTATTAAGTTATTTATCTGACATAATCTGCTTTCTTAATCTTGACCAAGAAAATACCTAATGTTTCATAATTTTACTTACAAAATGTCTCCAGTTGTAAACAATTTATTTGAAAATTTATGAAAACATTTTGTTTGCCTTTTTCTTTTACTCTTTTTAAGGAATTTATGAATAATTTAACCTCCATATTAAATTTAGAATGCTAACAGCATTTTCCTCTATGGCTTGACTTTACAGTAGATACCAATATCCCATGAGGATTTTCTAATAAAGCAATATTCCACTCTAAAGTCACTAGCCATCTGTGGTAGCTCAATTTATTGGACACTATTAGACTAGCTGCCTGACAAGATCCCCTTTTGTCTTCATTAGAAAAATCAATGAGATTTTTTTTCATCCTACTTAGGGATTAGCTCATATTTATGCTAGTTTCATTGTTTAGCATTTTTGGAATGTAATAAATTTAAAATAATATTTCCTGTTCTTTCATTAATGTTCTAAAATTACTAAATTCATAAATTATTATAGATTCCTTTTAATCATTTGCTTTCTTTAAAAATTAAAGAAGGAATTTATAGTATTGATTGAAACAACAGGGAAAGCTTTGCATCTTTTCTGGTTAAACTAGATAAATTTCTTTAAACTTTAAAATTATTGAAGGAGATGCTACACATCATTTGGTCAAAGTTTTGCTTACTAGGAAAGAAATTTCATTAAATTTTCCAAGTGGGAAAGAAAAAGAATTCTTTTATCTCCTATCAGTTAGATAAATCCCTTAACTATATAAGCAACATTTGGAAAGAGTTAAAAGTTTTTGCAGGAGAATCAAACTCTTCTGGTAACTAAATTTAAGTGCCAAGCTGGATAGATAAATATATATACCATATTGTGTTGATGGCATTATAAGGTCTCATATCTAACTATACAAATTCCTTCTCTTTTCTCTTCTGAATGGTTTCTGCAATGCTGAATTGAACTGATTTGGAGAAATATAAATTCAGAGGCTAGTAGACAAAAGACAAAGGAAGCTGAAAAAAATGGTCACCATTGTGTTAGCAATCTATGGAACTAGAGAGAAGCAAAATATAAAATATAAATCATTGTATTATAACCTAGTGTGGGCTCCTTACTTTGGAACATGACAGCACAGAGAATGGGAAAAATAAGAAAAAGAAAATAGGAAAAAGAAAAAAAATACTACAAAGAGGAAAGAGTAGTACTATGATAATCATGGAAAGAAATATTGTCCTGCTGTAACGGATCTTAAATCTCTAGTAGCTATAAATAAGATCTATCAAATAATCTTATGATAATTCAATTAAACAAGCATTTATTTGATGCCGAATTCATGCCACACATGGTGCTGAGAATATGAAATTTTTAAAAAATGAAACAACATTTACCCTCAAGAAGTTTATATTCCACTAAAATAGAATTATCAATATCCACATTTTCATGGAGAAACCTATTTAAGAGGCAGACCCTACTTAAAATATTTCTCAAGGAAACAAGCTAAGGGGGAAAAGCATAAATCTTAAATAAATGGATTTTACTGTTGTTAAAATTTGACTGGCTAAGAAGGTTGAAAACAATGATTAACAAATATGTTATGTTTTCTCTTATTTAATACTTATTCAACATCTATACTTTGTTTTGTGCCATTTTTAAAACACCAAATAAACTTTAGGATTCCTGTTAGGAACTGACATTTATTTCTGCATTCAATTGTCAAGAACCATTTGAAAATGGAGACCAGATTTGATAACCTTTTTATTTGTTTTCTGTACACAGAAAGAGATGAAAAATAAGAGATGTATAGAATAGAGGTGAGAGAAGGCAGAGAGAAGAGAGATGTTATGCAATTGTGATGGCATAGATAATAGAGCACTAACATTGGAGACTGAAGACTTCATTTCAATTCCTCCTCTGACATAGACCAGCTGAGTGATTGTGGGCAAATCAACAGTCATTTAATCCAGAGGTCTTCAAAATTTTTTAATCATATTGACAAATTGGTACAGTATATAATAAGCACTTATTATGTATAGGTATTTTTATACAAATAAAAGAAAACAGGACAAAGAACTTAATTCCTCAAGGAACTTATATTCTAATGAAGATAACACAAATAAGGGACCTGGGAGGGGCACATAGTGGCTAACAAGAAGAATGAAGAGATATATGGAAATTCAAGGCATGAATGAGGCAAAGCATGGTTGAATTCCTTCCTGAAATGGAGTCACCAGTAAGGAGAGAAAGGCCTGAGATTAGAATTTTCTCTAGGGTGAAAAGATAGCATAAAAATTTTTGTAACATATTCTCCAATATATAGATAGATAGATAGATAGATAGATATGTGTGTATGCATATTTGTTTATTTTTAAGTTATATACCTATAGTACAATACTAATAATTAAATGTAGTATTAATGTATCTATTTTATATACCAAAAAAATGAAAATATAAAAAGTATTAGATAAAGATAAAATCCTATTTGAACTTTGATTTAATAGGGAGCCACAGGAGATCACTTAATGACATGGTCATACCTGTCCTTTAGAAACATCATTTTGTGTGGAATATGAAATAGAGAAAGGAGGGATTTGAGGAAGGAGTACCTAGACACTTTAGATTATAATTGCTACTGAGGGTGCAATGCCCAGTTCAGAAAGTGAAACAGGTTGCGAGTTTATACAGAGAGGGAGAAAAGAGAGTAGGGAAGTATCAGGGGATACTTAGCAAGCTCTAGAATTATCTGTTGAGAGGAGGATGAGATGTGATTCATTTTACTATTCTGTGATTGGTTGATCACATATCCCTTGGGATGACATCATAGTCAATACTTTGAAGATCACCTGATAAATTTCTGGGACTATTGTCTAAGGCAATGATTTACAATGGAGTTATTAATCTACAATACCCTATACAAGGAGTTCCTTGTGCTGACAGATCTGAATCAAAATAACAACATATTGTTATATTGTATATGTGTGTGTGTATGAGTTTTAACTAGGGAAACAGCTTTGCACAGGGCAATTTGTTTTGTACATTCAGTATTTTACAATACAAATTAAAATGTGACTGTTACTATAAGAGATATTATTTGTAACTATTTGGTAATTAATATGACTTTGTCCTTTAATGTGATGAGAAGATGAAAAGAGATGAAGATATTAGTTTTTTTAACTTTCTAATTATTGACATTTACCTAAATTATAAAACTTTAGAATCTTGTTCTAAATATCTAGTACTGATACATACCATTTATCTATAATTTTATTAATAGATTGTTTCTTTATTATTTGGAGGGTATCTTTATCCAGAAAACATACCAAGCCATACTAAAATGTACCCTCAGAAGAGTTCATGTGTATCTTTAACCATAACATAAATGATTCTAAGACAAGAACCTGAAAGTTTTAATGTTCTGATACTCTATTGTAAAACAGGAAGTGTGATGTATGATGTAGATAGGGTGCTGGACTTGGATTAGTTTACACTTGAACTCCAAGTAGTTGTGTGACCAGAGACAAGTCCCTTTTCTTTCTGTAGAATTGAAAAGAGAGAATTAGGACTCAATGCCTTCTAGAGTTCCTCCCAAATCTATGGCAACCAATACTAGTTGTTTTCTATCTGGACCATAACACTCAAGTTTTAAAAGAGTAGAAATTTTTCATCCCATAGTATATTTGGGAGCTAAAGATTTTTAACTCAATTCAAATATTTATGCACTCTGGATACACAATTGATACACAATCTCAGAGATTAGGGTAAACTGTTTACTTGTGATTATGACACTAGGCTTAACTCAAGATAGTAATAAGTCCTGAGTAATTCTTCCTCCATTTCCCCCAAAAGGAGGATCTAGCATGGGAAAATAATTTCTTAGATCCTGCTTAAAAAGAAAATAAAAGAGCAATGATTAATCCAGAATTTCAAAAATAATGCAAGAGCATTTTAAAGCATCTACTGTCTTTCAGTCATTGTACTAATAAGCTCTGGAGTATGAAAAAAGGCAAATAGGCCATGTTAAAGGAACATCAACTTAATTTTTAAAAAAAGGAATTTATTTGTACCTCATTTATTAATCCTTATAATATATTTGCTTGACTAACCTCTCCTGTCTACATCAGAGACATTATTAGTCTTTATTAATATGAAACAATATGCTTCCCTGTTTCCCAAGCTCAAGGTTTTGCTTAAGATAATAAATGATTCTCTTTCACAAAAGAATTACAAATAGAACTATGGTTAATTAAGATGCTAATTTTTGGTTCATGCTTATCAACATTATTTCTATTTGTCTTGAGCCAGATCTTTTTAATTACATCTGGATTTTTTTTTTTCCCCAAAAAACTAAGTAGGAGTTAAAAGAAAAACTTATAACCCCCGAAGGGCAGGAGCCTGGATGATTCAGATACACAGCCTAATGGGTGTGGTCAGAATAGTCAGTGTATTGTCCAAAAGAAGATTTGGGTTGCTTCTAATATCTTTCTGGGTGGTTTAATAAATCTAATCTATTTTACCCATGAAAGTGAAATTTCTAAAAGCAGTATCAATTTATTCCTAAATCACTTAATAATCATGGTTATACACTTTGAGTTCTCTGTTTTGTTTTTTTTTAATTAGAAAAAAACTCTTTTATTTGGATCTACACATCAAAAATATTCGTGAAGCAAAAAGAAAGTAGAAAAACATACATGTTAAATTATTCTGTGCAGACTGGCCTGTTCCCACATTTCACTGTATAAAGGAAATTTGATAATCATTTCTGCTTCATATTAATTACATTTTCTGTTCAGTTTGGTAATTTGTTTTCTGGAGGAACTTAGAATATGACAGCAAATTCAGAAGCTTCTAAGTTCAATACCAATCCAATGCCCTACATAATAGTTCATATTAAGAGGCAACCAAGTAGTACAGGAGATAATGTGTATATAGATCTGGAGTCATAAAGACTTAAGTTCAAATGTAGCCTCAGACACTTATAAGCTGAGGCCCTAGCAACCACTTACTGTTTGTCTGCCTCAGTTTCCTTATCTGTAAACTGGGAATAATAATAGCACCTACTTCCTAGAGTTTTTGAGGACTAAATAAGATGATATTTGTAAAACATATTGCAAATCTTACAAGTTCTATACAAATGCTAGATATTGTTAAGGAAAACAATGGTTTATTATTAGGAGAAAAAAAAAATTTGAGATGAGCACAAAGAAGAATGAAAATGGTTCAAGTTGAGAAGTTTAAGCAAAATCTTAGTATGCAGACAAAAAGGGGAGATTATTTAATCAGCTCTATTTTGAATCAGTTACAAGAAAAACAGTTGGCATCAGTGAAAGAACAAGAAAAATGCTATAGTATTTAAAAAGTGACCAAAGAGGATTCTGTAGAGAAAATGGAAAGAAATCAAATATTCCTAAGTGACTTTAGAAACCACATAATACAGTACTGTGTGAAGGACAGTCATTTTTCTCTTCTATTCACTCTCTCATCTGGGTTTTTCCATGCTTGTTCAGTTCTTAGATGCCAATGTTTTAAAAAATATATATATACAGCTCTATTAAAGAGCAATTAGGTGATGAATGGGTACCATGCAAGCCAGGTACATGCCAGCTTCTGGCTCAAATATAAGAGGATTCCCAGGAGGTGAGCTTGATCCAGGGCTATAACCAGGGATTCTAGTTAGTTTCAAAGTGGCAGCTCTGAAACACAATCCTTACTAGGGTAAGCCCCCAGGTTGAAAAGAAAAGCTTTATTTCTTTTGGTTTTCTTTGTGTTGTACTTTGATTGCACAGTGTATCTACCTAAATATTTGTGAATCCATTTCCTTGACATAAGTAGTCCCTCTGAATTCCTATCTCCTCTCATCACTAAAGCTGGATTGATAGTTTAAGGATTACCCTTTCTGCCACTTACTATGAAGGACAGATCCAAACTATTTTGGTTTAGGTTTTTTTACCTTAACCACATAGCTGCAAAGCTGAGTGGATAATCAATCATCTTATGACTAACTCCATCTGGAACAAATTTGAAGAAGTAGTCAAATATGTTTCTTTAAAAAAATAAAATAAAATCAGAGTTGATCTTTTCAACAGTTCAGAAAGAAAAAAATTTAATAGACTCTATAAATAAGATTTATTTCTTGCCCCTTCCTTGCCACCCCAATTCCCACCATCCAATTAGTATTGAACTTAATCCACCTAGAATTTCTGGGAAGGAAGGATGCCTATTTACTCCCTAAGCAATGAAGTCACAGTCTGTGCTCTTGACTCTGATTAAATGTGGCTAAGATACTATCTATCCACTCAGAACCCAAACAGGTAGAGACTACTTTGGAAATTATAAATTAGAATGACAGTCAATAAGGAATATTTTGTTATGGAGTCACTTTCTATAGCTTCCTGCTCTACAGATTCTAAGTGGAAATTTCAGTATCAAGGACCATGTTTTGAGTTTTTTTTAATAGCCAACCTTTAACTTATAGAATTACAGAATTTCAGGATTATAAGAAGCCCTGAAAGAAATCTAACCAAGATCTAATTAGGAATCTGACAACATCCCCAGCAACTTGTCATACAGTCTCTGCTTAAGGAAGCAGGCGTATTGTGGAAAACCTACTAACTTTCCAATATATCCTATTCCACTTTCATTAAGTCCTAATTATTAAGGTAATCCTTCTATATTCCCCAACCTTATGAAGTAGGCACAAGTATTTCTCTTCATGTAACAATTAAAAATTACTATTTGCAGAAACTACTAAAAGTTCAGAAACATTTGACCATATAGTTGATAATGAAAAGTTGAATCCAAGCCTTTATAGCTTGAATTCCATTGCTTCATCTACTATGTTTTGATGAGAGAAATGGGAAATGATATTGAAAAAAGTTCATTTGTAGCCAGATTAAGGGAGTTTTGGGGTGCCACTATAAGAACTTTGGGCATTATTTTATAACTAATGGGCAAAAATGATGATGGGACAAAATAGTTCAGGAAGACTTGGTTTCAAGTTCTATTTCTGGCACATCCTGGCTTTGTGACCTGAAAAAAAAATCATAGGATTATAGATTTAAAGGAAGAGACTTTAGAAGTCATCTTGTCCAACTTCCCTCAACATACAAATAAATAAACTAATTTCTCCATGTTCCAGTCAGCTTTCTTAAGATTATGTATGAGTTGCAAAATTCATTTTTTGTTACAGTTCTATATTGATAGAGGGAGTAAGGAGCCATGTAATACTTTTGAACCATAGTAACATAATTAAAGCATTAATTTCAAGTACTTTTAGTGTAAGAAGCAAAACAATTGCATGTACATAATTAGATTTTGCTCATTTACCCTCATTGTAGCTTGTCAGTCTGATAGTAAAAACTAAGAATGTTTCCCAAGAAATAGTGATACTAATTTCAAATATACTCATGACTTTATCAATAGGAAAGTCCAAAATACTTTAGGTCTCTATCATGGAGGTCTTTATTAAAACTTTAATAAATAGTTTCAAATAACTTGTAATAAGCCCATTCATACTTGGAATATAAATACCATTGATAAAATAAATGCCATTTACAAACAATACTTTTACTCTTAAGTAGGATAAATGTTTTCCAGTTAATAGTAGTAATTATTCAGCAATCATATTTACTCTAGATAAAGACAAATCCAAATATTACTTCAAAAAAACATGAGTTACTTATCACAAATTCCAAATTAGCGCAAGTTTTAACTGTGAATTTGTTTCCATGAAACAATATGCTGTCTAAATAATCTCTTGAACAATCTTTTAAACTACAGTTTTCTGACTCTTACCTACACCTAGTAAATTATAGAACATTTATTATTAATTTTAACATAATGCAGTTGAAGTGATTGGGAACAAGTTCTTGGCCATATGTGGTTTGTAAATAGAAAGTTAATAGCAATATTCTTTTAATATTCTTTTTGCATTTTCCTAGGCAATGACTATGTGGGAGCAATGAATTCAAGTTAGAGTTAGAGTTGCCACCCTACTTTTAATAAGGTGCTTTGAGGCTACAGGTTATGATAGTTGGGAGGCAAAAAGAACTCATATTCATATAGAACTTGTAAATTTACAAAGTACTTTGGTCAAAATAAGATTTTCAGGTAGGTAAGGTAAGTATCCCCCCATTTAAAAGATAATAAAACTGAGTCCCCAAGAGATTTTTCTGCTGCCAACAGTTAATTGATCTAACCCTTCTATAAGGAAAACCATGGGAATGAGCAAAGAAGATAAATCCATTTTCTCTTTTGCTTCTATGGAAAATTCTTTTTTTTTCCTAGAAAAAAAAATTGTAAGAGAAGAAAGTGTGAGACAACAAAATCTAGAAAAATTGGATAGAAACAGAGTTTAGAGATTTGAGAATATATTGACAAGCTTATGGTACACACAAAAGGAATTTTAACTATGTTTAGATCCCATTTCATTCAATCTTGACTTTCCAGCTTTTCTTTGAAGACCTCCCTACAATCAAAATTTGGCAGAGGCAAAACACCTGGCATATCCATTTATGGGCCAATTTAAATTTCCATCTTGGAACACCTCATAAATAAGGAGTATGCCTTTACTCATACTTTTCAGAGGTGAAGGTTTGCTTGAGACTTTCTGTATTAACTGTATAGACTCCCCTTTATTATTTCCCATTAGATTAGAGAATCTTAAATCCTGACATGTAGAAGAGAATTTTCTTTGTATGAAATAGCATAAGAGAATAGCACACATATAGGACTTCAAAATCTATAAAAATCACTTCGAAGTAGAAATGAACTTAGTTTGAATGCCCAGCTGAATATAATTTGTTGATATAATGACTTGGATCATATTCAAATACAAATCTTTCAAAGAGTTCCCTCTACTGTGATTAACGACCAAATTTGAATAGGCAAATTTGACAGCCTTTCATTCCCTACAAAATGTAGTTTTTGCTCCATAAAATATATTTATTTTCTTCAAAAGTCTATTTCTGACAAATAGGTTAAACTGGCTGGGCTTTTTATATAATTAATGGGAGCTGTTTTGTAAGTGCTACAAATATAAATAAAGATGCACATCATTTTTAAAAGTATGAATTTATTATTATAGAGTTATAATGTAAAAACCTAAGAAGGTTTTCTTTTGTTCTCTGCTGTGCATGCTTTACTTTATTCTTTTTTTCCCCTTTCTTCTCCAAAAAGGCTACAATTAAGAATGAATATACATATATATATGTATATATATACACATATACATATAAATATACTAACTAATACATGTCAATATCTATAATCATACACATATACACATGATTATACATAGATATTTATAATCATGCACACAAAATATATATGCATGCTTGTGCATACATATACAAAGATATTTATAACCATATACATATATACACATATACTTTTACTGCATCTATATAAGATTATACTATGCTTGTTTGCCTCTGTTTGCCATCCTTTATAAGTCCAAGTTTTTCCATATTTTTCTAAATCCAACAACTCATTTCTTAATGCATTTTCAATCTATAATATCATATAAGAAATTTTATGTTCTTAGGTTTAGCCTATCATTCTGGCCTACTTATTAATGAACACATCAGCAATCTGGAATTTTGTGTCACCTACAACTGGAGAATTAGGGAACCCGAAAATGCTGCAGCCAAATGGGACCTTACAGATAGTGTAGTGATTTTATTTTACAGGTTAAGTAAATGAGGCCCAAAGCATTGAAATTTTACAAATAACAGAACTGATACATAAGCTCAAGTTTTCTGATTCTAAAGCTAAGTTTTACTATGACCTATCAGCCATACATATGTCCCCATAGCAGCAGGGATTAGTGAGGAATAAAGAACGAGAATCGAACAACCATACAAGCATCAGGGATGCTCTGGAACTTCACTGCATCCTCTCCAACATGGGAATTCTTCACCTTTTTGTGTCATGGACCCCTTCCACCTCTGGTGGAAGCCTATGAACTTCTCTATGAACTCAGATTAATATCTTTAAATAAATAAAATAAAGTACATAGGTTTATAAAGGAAACCAGTTGTATTAAAAAATAGTTATAAAAATATTTTACAGAACAAGTTCATGGTCCACAGATTTAGAACCCCTACTAATGTTTCAGATTACAATCTAGTCTAAGTCCTGTGAGTTTGATTCTAGTTTGCATCCTCACATAAATCCTTTAAAGGGAATCCCCCCACAATGTGCCTTTATGACAGTACCAGTGAAACACTAGTTTATTCATCTCTTATTCCTATATATTAACTGGTCTTTTTTTTTAGTTGACATATTTCCTTTTAGGCCACTACAAGTGGTAGTTGTTATTAAGAACCACTAATCCTTTACCCATCAAATGAGTGTTTTTGCAAGATCTTTAGATCCCCCACAGTTATGATTTGGAGATTAAACCTATTTGCCTCAGTTTCATTATATGGTTTGTCCCTGTGGGTGCTCTGTCCAAATATGTAGACCACAATCTCCTCCATGCTTGGGCAGTCTCTCAGATGACAGGCATAAAGCATAACATAGGGCTTATTCTTGAAGTCTTTTTAAAGTGATTCAACCTGAAGAAGCTTATGTTCAATGGCATTACTTTCAAGAATTGTAGGTCCCCTCAGCACAAAAATGAAGTATCAAAAGAGAATTTTTTGTCATTCAGTCATTTCAGACATATTCAACTCTTTTTTACCCCATTTGGGATTTTCTTGGCAAAGATACTGGAGTGGTAAGCCATTTCCTTCTCTAGCTCATTTTACATATGAGGAAACTGAGGCAAATAGGTTTAAGTGCCTAGCCCAAGGAAGTGTCTGAGATCTTCCTAACTCCAAGCCTCACACTGTATCCACTGTACCACATAATCACCACAGAGAATTTAGTGAAGGGTAATATAGAAATGGCCTATAAAAGTTCAACAACATAAAATGCAAATGTTGAGGACCCAAAAAAGAGAAATATATACATGTTTTTATTCTCAAGGAATGTAACAATAAGAAAACATACATCAATCCACTTGTCAGAGTAGCCGGACAACCTTTTATTCCAAGAAAAAGACAGCAGGGAATAAATACATTGAATAAAGTGTTAGACTTCAAACGAGGAGGATGAGTTCAAATCCAGCCTCAAATACTATTAGCTATGTGAGCCTGGGCAAATTATTTAACCTTTGTTTACTTCAGTTTTGTCATTTGCAAAGTAAGGGAATTGGACACTATGTTTTAAGGGTCCTTCTGACCTGATAGTTATGATCCTATGAATACATGAAAATCTGTGATCTTATTTCAAGTTTTCCTTTTTTAGAGATGCTTGTGGCATAGAAGAAGAAGCTAATAAGAGATAAAGTACTGGCCTGAAGTCAGAAAGACCTGAATTTAAATTTGGCCTCAGACACTTAATATTAGGATGACCCTGCGTACTAAACCTAGATTTGCCTCATTTTCCTTGACTGTAAAATAAACACCTTACCTTCAGACTTATTATGAGTATCAAATGAGATAATATTTGGACAAGTGCTTAGTCCAATGCCTATGACATAGTAGATGTTATATAAATGTGAATTCCTTTCCTTTCCTATTAACTTTAAATACCACAGAATACATCCCCTATCTCTGAGCACTTATTTTGCCTTCTTCTATAGAAGGTCATGTGAGATTAAGTTAATTTTTAAATAAAATATTGTATTATTTTCAATTTTTATTTGCAACCTTTAATATTAACATTCAGTCAAATACTTTTTGAGCATTTGGATTCATACAGCATGACTTTTTTTTTATTCAGCCCAAAATCAGAGTCATATGGATACTAAGATTAAATGTCCCTTCATTATATGCATACGGAATTGATCAACAAGCAATTTAGAGGAGTCTTCCAAGGCTTGCTCATCAGAAGACAGTCAATCTGATTTTTCTATTTCTTACATACCCACAATGAATATGACCCTGAGCTTTGATCTAAAAAAATAGTATTTCTTTCCTGTTCAGCATACTTACCTATTAGTGATCATGGACATGCATTGGAAAATGATGAGCTATTTCTGACCTAGAAAATAATTTTTCTTCATTAAAAATTATTCTTAAGGGGCAGCTAGGTGGTGCAGTGGATAGAGCACCAGCCCTGAAATCAGGAGGACCTGAGTTCAAATTTGACCTCAGATCCTTAACACTTCCTAGCTGTGACCCTGGGCAAGTTACTTAATTTGTTCTTATTCATATAAGCCATTTTTAGATTGATTGGACTAGATAAGAATTTTTTAACCTAGGGTCCATGATTTTTTTTTGTTTTGAAAATTCTATTTCAATATAATTGGTTCATGAAATAGTAGATTACTATAGTCATTTCCTACTGTGTTTCGTGTATCTCCTATTCCACTGATCTACCACTCTTTTTCTTAGCCTATACCAAATAATTTTGATGATTACTACTTTATAATATAGTTTTAGATTTGATATGGCTAGGCGACCTTCCTTTCCAGTTTTTTTCAATAATTCACTTGATATTCTTGACATTTTGTTCTTCCAGATGAATTTTTTTATTATTTTTCTAGATCTATAAAATATTTTTGTTAATTTATTGGTATGGCACTAAACAAGTAAATTAATTTAGATGTAATTATCATTTTTATTTTATTGACTCAACCTACCCATGAGCAATTGATATTTTTCCAATTGTTTAGATCTGACTTTATTTGTGTGAAAAATGTTTTGTAATTGTGTTCATATAGTTCCTGGGTTTGTCTTGGCAAGTAGAATCCCAAATAGTTTATATTGTAGTTGTTTTAAATGGAATTTTTCTTTCTATATCTTGCTGCTAGACTTTGTTGGTAATATAAAAAAATGCTGGTTTTTATGTGATTTATTTTATATCCTGTATCTTTGCTAAAGTACTTTTTTAGTTTTTTCTCCAGCATTCTCTAAATATACCATCATATCTTCAAAGAGTGATTATATATTTCTAATTTCTTTAATATTGTAACTCCTGGGTTATGAAAGAATATACCTACTATTCTATAAAATGGCCAATTTACCATCATTTTTTCATTGCCAAATTTCTACCTACCATGACCAAAAAAAAGGTATAAAGGTGTAATCTTCCATCTACGTCTCTTTATACCTTGACCTTTGAAGCACAAACATTACAGCAGTATCTCTGTGTTAAGAATTATAATTTCACCATTTGCCTTTTGTCTGAGGTCAGAGTTAATACTTTTATTCTAGAACACTAATCTTGAGGAAAATTGCTTTACAGGCTAGTGAGAATTGAGGGGAATACTTAGCCACTTATGTATTCAACAGAGTAGCTCAATCAATGCATAGCATGATAGGTTTTTACTTATGTTAATTGTATTTCCTGGGAGCTTCAGATGGGAGGAAAGGAACCCAACCTTGGAATTCTATTTTTTAAAATAGCTGCTCTTTCATCAAGGAAAAATTCATTTGAAAAAAAAATGACCTTTTATACTCTGGTTCTCATTCAGCAAACAATGATGGTTATTAACACCAAAATAATTTCTTATTATATATTCAGGTCATTAAAGAAAAGGTCACAATGTTCTCATCAGAAAAATTTTTCCCAAAAATTAGTTCATAATAAGGTTTTTTCCCTCATTACTTACATGACATATTCACCATAATGAAAATTATATTTGAAATATAATTTTTAAAAAATTTATTGTTTAATAATAAAAATACCTTTTTATTGCTATGAAAAATTTCAGTAAGCATCAACAACAGATTCATTCTGTTTGCTTTTATTAGTATAAAATTTCCTTTAAAAAGCAGATGGGCATCTGTTTTACAATTTATAGCCTTCTTTGCCAGAGACAGTTAAAAGTTAAACAACTTGCCTAGAGTCACACAGGGAAGGAAATAAGTGTCTATATAGTACCTGTTATGTAGAATAAAGGCACTGTGCTAAGCACTTTTACAAATATTTCATTTGATTCTCACAACAACCATGTGAAGTAGATGCTATTGTTATCCCCATTTTACAATTGAGGAAACTGAGGCAGGCAGAAGTTAAAAGACGTGTCTAAGCTAATTAGTATCTGAGGTCAAATTTGAACTCAAACTTTCATGACTCCATGCCCAATAATCTATCTATTGAACCTCCAGCAACCACCAATAGCCAGGATATATGAAAATGTGAGGCTTGAATTTAGTTCTTCCTAACTTCAAAACTAGTTCTTTATCCACTGTACTGTATTCTCTCTCAAATTAATAGGGTCAAATGAATTTAGATCTAAAAGAAACTTCAGTGGTCAAGCCTTTCATTTTATGAAAACTGGAGCACAGAGAGTTTAAAAGATTAGCCCAAGATCACAGAACACAGAATTTATTAAATGCAAAAAAATCCTATATTCCTTGTACCTGGTTTTACATTCTCTCCTTTTAAAAAATTATCAACACATTTTGTTTTTGTCTAACATTTATATTTCAATATATTCTTAGTGTAGGAAAAACTAACATCAGAAGTGAGAAAGGAGTTTTAAGAAAAGGCAACAGTGTGTCCATTGAAAGCCACAATTCCAGGATATTAAGAGAACTACAGTGCTTAGCTACCGCTGGAAATTGTGAAAAGAGTTTTCACAATTAAAGATCACTTATTGGTACCTTTAAGCCAAGTCTGACAGCTTCACAATAAACAAAGTTACCCAAATCTTTGTGCCTGAAGCCAAAAGTCTTTATTAAGAGGGTTCCACAAATAAACCATAGTGAACAAGAGCAAATAACTTAAAGCTAATTTTCAGGTTGGAAATTTAAATTGATTCCTTTTCTTATGGAAAAAAGAAAACAGAATATTACATGGTCCATAGGAGGACTTCATACTATAATTATTTTAAGGAATATATACCAACTCCAGGGAAATTAAAGTAGAGCAGATTTTTTGACCTATGCTACTTTATGCTAAAAATTTACTTTAGGGATTTATTTAATTTGGCTGTCTCTTAAATCAAATGTGTGACATCTCTTCTTTATTTTCTATTCATTGTGTTCATTTCCCATTGTTTCCTTTCATATTTTTTCTGAATTTACAAAAATTAAGCAGTTCTGTGGTTTAATGACAATCCAGCAACACTGTAGCTCCTTTAAGAATAGGTATTGTATCTTTTTCTTTTTTTTTCCAGATTCTCAATGTTCTCTCAGAATACTTGGCAAACAGTAGGTTTGCCAGTCAAAGCAATGCTTGCTGACTGATAGTTGCACAGTTAATTCTCAAAGAGAAAATTATTTCTAACACACTTGTACAAAGTCAGCCATCCTGGAGAAATTAGTCATTTATCTAGTTCAGAAAGACGGATCATTTCTATACTATTTTTTGCCCTGTGAGGGAGCTCCTTATCATTTGTGTTTGCCTTAACTCCCCAATTTAAATGCAGAGGAAATTTTAAAAGTAAAAACCCAAAATTTCATTTTACTCTGGATTGGGAATTTAAGAAAGATAACTTCCTCTGACAACTTCAGGTAAATGTCACAAGCATATTTGGAGCAGAAGAATTTATTTTTAATGTTGCTTCTTCCTGAGAAACTTTTTGAAATAAAAACACTCAACTTCCTTAAGTACTTTCATTAAACAAATAATTTTCCCTTTTTCCCATCTTGCTTTTAGGTATTTTGTATAAAGACTTAGACAGTTATTTCAATGCTGCTATTTCAAAAGTTAGTAGCAAATCTGATAGATACCCCCCCAACATAAGATACAAAGGCATTAATCATTAGTATCTGATAACAACATAAAATTGAAATTGGTAAGAGGACAATCTTGCCTTCTAATGGTCTCAAACGCTATTTAACATTAATATTATCTGACTTCTAGTAATAGAAATAATAGTCTTCTACATTTTACAAAGCACTTTTTTTCATAACAACCCTGTAAGATAGGGATAGTACATATATCATAATCTCCTTTGCATATGAGAAAATTTAAGCACAAAGTGGTGACCCAACATGTCAGAAATCAGGGCTTTGGAGGACAGTGCTCTTACTAGAACACTACACTTCTATGTCTGAGAATAATGCAACATCATGAAAAATGTAAAATGTCCAGGAACCCAAAAGGCAATGGAGAAATTTCTGGTGGTTGGAATTATACCATGTTACTAAGAATGACTGCATGTGAAAAGGAGCTTCAGAGACATCAAATGGAAAAATAGGTTAGAAAGTCACCTAGCAAGAAAGAGATTTAGATGGATAGCCCCAGGGCTAGCGTGATACTTCATATTCTAGAGGATTAAGACACCAGTTCAACAAACAAAAGGGCAAAGGTGGAAGAGAAAATAGAGTGCTAAGTTTAGTGTTAGGAAGATCTACATTCAAATTCTGCTTCTAAATATTTTCCATGTGACCCTGGGCAAATCCTACCTCAGGCATTTCCTTGGGACTACCACCTAGAATTCTCTAAACTGAGAAAATCAGAACAGCTCTTTTGTGTATTTGGGTAAGAGCCTAAGGAAGAGACCTTCTATCCAGAAAGAAGCTATGGTTCAAGTTGTGTTCTGACAAAATAAATAGAATATTATGCCAGGTCAAGCCAAAGTTCAAAGGGTAAATAAATCCAAGGGAATATGTAATTTTAAAGAAGTTCATGGAAAGAGTCCAAGCCCAAGTTTTCAACACAGAATATATCAGGGGAAACAGACTACTAAAGGAATACTAAGTATTAAAATGATCACTTTTTCCTATGCAACTTCTCCACTTAAGAAAGAATACATCTATGGCTTCACTGTGGGAAATAGGAATATGCTTCTAGAATTTGATGCAGTGATGAAAATAGGAGTGATTAACTTGGTCTAACACTATTTAGTTTTCACAAACATGAAGATGTTTGCTTCATCACAGTGGTTGATAATGGTGGTGGATATCCTTTGTTCTCAAAAAAGACCCACTATGTTAGAATCAAGCTATGGTGTGTCTGACTGATCAGACCAATACAAACTCAGAATGCTCTGCCACAGGTCGGACACAAATAGTCCATGTGAACATTTGGGGTGAATTTTCTAATTTTACAAATCTCACATTTCTTCTGAGCTAATTCAATTCTGTTTTGCTCATACAGCACAGCACCTTCTCTGATGAAGACATGCCATGTTGGGCAGTCTTACACCAGTATCTCCCATGTCATACAACCAAGTTCTTGAGAGTGTCCTTGTGACATTTTTTCAGATCGTTAAATCAGCATCTCTCCATAAAGTAATATTTTTGGCATTCGAACAATTTGGTTAGCCCAATGGAGTTGTATTCCTTTCAGTAGAGTTTGAATGCTATGCAATTTAGTTTAAGAGAAGACCTCAGTATCTGGTATCTTATCCTGCCAAGCAATCTTCAGAATCTTCTTACGATAATTCAAATGGAAGTGATTCTGTTTCCGGGCATGGTGCTGGATACTTGGACACCATAATAAAGTGAAAGCCTTAAGTAGATTGTCTATAGAGGATATAGGAAAACAAACAAAAATCACATTAAATGAGGAGGATGTGAAAGTTTGCAGTTTGCATTAGTAGAAGTATATACTTTGGTAGTGTTCAGGCAACCAGAGAATTATGGATCATCATCACAGATGGATGATCAAAACATAGAACTGAAAAATATAAGAGCCTTAAGAGAAATGATGGCCATGATCCCAATATGGAACCAAAGCATGGAGTCATTTCCTACTTGACTTCTTGGCATGAAGGCACGAAATCATCATTTATCTAAAATATCTCAATCAATAAATATGAAATGCCTTAAAGCATATTGAGAGTTGTAGATTTTCCCTCATTAAATGTCATTTAAAAATACATTCAACAATCATTGTCCAGATCAGACTTACACACCCACCTGACTAGAGGACCCTGCATGATCATTGAAGATCAAATCTTTTCCAGCCATGCTTTGCCTAATAAATTAACTTAAACCATCAGAACTCAGGTTACATAGGGGGAAATTGCACAAGGTCAAGAGAAAGACGTTGAAATGAAGGGGGAAAGCCAGAGCATTTCTTCAGAGGAACAATTTTAAGGAAAAGAAAAAGTTCTCTCAGAGGAAAATGTCAGATAGAAGGCAATTATATCTTCCCTCCAAGGAGTTGGCATGTATGGAATTAAACAAGTAAAACATGCTCATAGGAATATACACAACACACTATGCTAACTTCCTTTATACAATGAGCATCACAGCAGGACCAATACAAAGAAGACTGAGAACCTAAGAATCTCATCCCGCTTCATCCCTTGCTTCTACCTATTCATTCACACTGCCAAAGCAAAATAACAGAGCTAATTTAGAAATACCAGTAATTCATTATTGTTCATTTTTGCTTCAATGTATCTCATAATCATATGCCACTTCAGAATCAGCACATTTAACAGATGTTTTCCCAGCTTTAACATTTCAAGAATCTATTACTTCACCAGTATGGATACTTTCACCATGATACAGTTTGCAATCAATCCACAAACATTTTAATAAATAGATTCTAGGTGCCAGGCACTGTTTTTAAGGGCTAAGGATACAAAGGGAAAAAAAGCAAAAATGTTCTGCAAGGACATGAAAGTATTTGAGAGTTTCTGTGACCAAAAATATTAATCACTAATATTGTAACTAATCTAGCAAGAAACATCTGTGAATTTAACTAGACTGATTCTTGGACAGCCAACAGAGAGTCTATTTGACCCCATGGTCAAAGCCTCTCTTTTTGTCTTGGTACAGCTTTCCAGTATTGGCATTCTTCTGACTTAAACACAAGGAAGGAGATAGTACATCAATAGAGATTGTCACTGATATTCTTTCTATTGCTGACAAAATCAGGAAAATATAAACAGAATGGGTAGGAAGCTCAAAAAGCAACAACCACACATTTGAGTCTGATCTAGTAAATATTAGGAAACCAACAGAGATTTGGAGAAAAATTACCAATTCTGTTTTCTATAAGTAAATTAGGTAACATATTTCTATTTAATTGTCTGGCCAAAAGCTTCTAGAATTTGATGCAGTGATGAAAATAGGAGTGATTAACTTGGTCTAACACTATTTAGTTTTCACAAACATGAAGATGTTTGCTTCATTGAACATTCTTTCCCTCCAAATAGTTGCAAATTGTTTATTTTTCCTACTACCTTCCAAAGGATCAAATTTAAATCTCTCATTTCTGGGATTATCTTTTCCTCCTTTTTTAAAACCGAATTTCAATAACTGAATAAGATGGGAAGGGAAATAGGGAGGTTATTAATAGGTTAATATAATAAGTTATTTATAAAAATGCCAGCATATACTCCTGAAGTTAATTTGCTTCTTTACAAAATAGTGCTCTATTCCCTATAAGTTGTTTCATGAAGTATTCACTTTGGTAGTGTGCAGGCAACCAAAGAATTATAATGAGTACCCTTGTTTCTTTTCTCTCTCTTCTAAAAGTCTCTGGCTAATTGACTCACGTGTTTAATGAATGATTCTGATGAGTCATGGAATCAATTTCCACATAAGCCAGTTAACTTTTCTCTCTTCCATAGCCATAGACCACACCTCTAACCCTCATTTGACCATTTCACAGATGTGTGCCGCTAGTCACAAGGGAGACAAGTCAAGAGAGGGTTACTGGAAAAAGCAACTGAAAACACATGCAGTAGCATCATTTTTACATATGAATGACAGCATATTATTCCGTTATGAAATCCAGGACAGTTGACTTGGCAGTTTGTGCAAAAACTTAAGTCCCATTGTTTAAAACAGGAACACTGAAAGGACTTTGGAGTGCTATTTGTTGAATTTGGGAAAGATTTTTGTTTTTAATTTAGGGCACAATGAATTATTTACCATCTCTTTAGCAGCACTGATAAGCAACAGGAACTATTAACCTTTTGTTGGACATTAGTAAAGATAATTTTCTTCTCTTACTTAATGACATTCACTTTCTCTCTCATGACTGTTTAGCATGAATAAATTCTAGCTTATTGTTTCAAAAGGGTGAAAAAGCTAACTTGGACTGGGCACAAGGCCCAGATTAATTTGATCCCAGTATTGTGAAGGAAGAAGCAAGGAAAATAAAAAGTCTTTGACAGAAATCATTGATAATTGGCTGAGAACTGGGGAGGGAACCCAGAAAATTTGGAACATTATGAATGTTATTCTAATATGAAAGGAAGAATCAAGGGAGGAACCAAAAAACTACAAAGTAACAACCTTCATAAGGAAAAATAAGACAAATGAGAAGAGCAATACATTTTCTTTGGAATTCTTAAGGAGTGGGTTGTTCTTATTGTAAAGTTTTCCAGGGAGTTTAAGTTTTATCCCCATGAAGTACCAAACCTTATTTTATTTTCACCATTCTGTAAAATGCACTTTTGAAATACACCATATTCAACTAAACCTTCTTAGAGTGTATTGAGCATAATTAAACCTTTTCTTGATGACTCACAGTCACCATTATGAATATCGTTATTATATGGCTGTAATACAGTACTGCCTTTTAGGTCTTCTGGTTACATAAGGTTGTTTGTTCCTACCGTAAACAGGCTAGATTGCCATGAATTTTGAATTCTTGTGTCTTCTCTTTATAGTTTTTCCTATTCTCCTCTTGCTATCAGCTCTTATTTCTTGAAAGCATACCTATAACATCTATTTCCCTGTTAATTGTGTTATTTCTAACCTTTGTGGACCTTAAAATCAGACTGTCACACTTATTAGAAAGATATAAATATATATGTAACACATATATATATATATATATGTAAATAGTTTCTGGGTAAGGACATAATAGGTTCTGTTTTGAGTAAGTTACATCAGTTCTATCCCATTTGACCTCCATTTTTATTTGTAAGTACTCTTTTGTTTACCTAATAGTTTCCAATTACATTCTAGTTAGATGTGCAATTACTACATAATGAGACTGACTGAATTCAACTAGTAAAGATTTGTTGAATTTCGATTTGAATAGCAAGCTCTTTAAAAATATTTCCTTTGTGTTATATCAAGGCCTAGCACATTGGTACTTATATGCTTATTGAATTGTTGATTTGATGTCAAATTGTCATGGACTAAGAATATACATTTAAGTTTACTCAAAGTATTCAATTTTTTAAAAAGAATCATGTCAATGATTTTTTTTTAATTAACAGAAGTTTATTAATGTACTGTACTGTATCCTCTATAGAAAGAGAATAAGTATGCATCAAGCACCTACTATGTCCTAGGCACTATGCTAAGTTCTTTTTTTTTTATTTTTTTAAAATTAATTTTATAATTATAACATTTTTTGACAGTACATATGCATAGGTAATTTTTTACAACATTATCCCTTGTACTCCCTTCTGTTCCGAATTTTCTCCTCCTTCCCTCCACCCCCTCCCCTAGATGGCAGCCATTCCCATACATATTAAATATCTTATAGTATATCCTAGGTACAATATATATGTGCAGAACCGAATTTTATTGTTGTTGTTGTTGTTGCAAATGAAGTATTGGATTCTGTAAAAATAACCTGGGGAGAAAAACAAAAAATGCTCACAGTTTACACTCATTTCCCAGTGTTTCTTCTCTGGGTGTAGCTGATTCTGTCCATCATTGATCAATTGGAATTGGATTAGCTCTTCTCTATGATGAAGATATACACTTCCATCAGAATACATCCTTATACAGAGTTGTTGAAATGTATAATGATCTCCTAGTTCTACTCATTTCACTCAGCATCAGTTGATGTAAGTCTCTCCAAGCCTCTTCTGTATTCCTCCTGTTGGTCATTTCTTACAGAACAATAATATTCCATAACATTCATATACCATAATTTACCCAAACATTCTCCAATTAATAGGCATCCGTTCATTTTCCAGTTTCTAGCCACTACAAAAAGAGCTGCCACAAACATTTTGGCACATACAAGTCCCTTTCCCTTCTTTAGTATTTCCTTGGGATAGAAGCCCAGTAGTTATACTAAGTTCTTTACAGATATTATTTCATTTGATCCTCACAGCAACCCTGGAAGGTGGGTACCATTATTATCTGTATTTAACAACAAGTAATTTTAACTTAACTGGATTTTAACTTAAGTCTTCTTAACTGCAGGCCCAGTGCTCTACCTGCTGCCATCTAAACTGCCTCTTTTATATAGAGTTTTTGCCTTATCTAACTATATTTAAGGATCATGACTATTTAGAGAGACATTAAAGATAATGATAATGAAATGGCTGTTGCAAAAATCAGATTAAACTAAGAGTGTTTAATTAGAAAATAAAAAGTTAAAATACTTTGAATATTTGGAAAGAAGCCAACACATCTGTGAAAACAAATCAAATAAATTCAAAACACCATTAGGCAAGAAGTAGACTTTTAAGGATAGGTAGATAATGAAGCCAGAGCTTATGTAAGTGAAGAAAGATTTATCAATGCAAGAAAGCTAGATATTCCCTAAACTCATCTTCTGAAAATGCATCTCAAGGAAGCTGCATGAACATGAGATATTAGGTAGCTCTGAGGTCTTCCTTTCATTCAATTATTCAACAATATTCGTATAGCATCTCCTATCAATCTAGGAACTGTGTGGTGATACCAGAAAAGCTTCGTGGTACCTATAGTTCCAATCCTCAAGAAACTTATAATAAATTTCAGAGGATAAGAACCATTGATATGCAGTTATCTGGGATTCTGTCAGTCTGCATACTTCCTTCATTGACACAGAACATAGCCTCCATTTCTATTTGAGTTTGACACCACTGCCCTAGAGGTCAAACCAATTCAGCCCTTTCTCCCCGAGGAGAGAGCTATGCCTAAACAATCCCAGACATATTGGCATATATCCAAATCTCAAAATATTATAAGGAAGGAATAACTAGAAGAGTTGTGTCTGATACTCACTAAACACTGGACAGTTGTTATTTATATCAAATATAAATCCTTCCTGCCATTTTCTTTCATTTATTCTCAATGTGAAAAGGCCCTAATTGGAAAACAAGCAAAAACTAAAGTTTTTGAATATATACAAATCAAAAAAGACCTGACATTTTCCCTGCCGGTATTAAAAAAAAAGTCTCTTTTAAATAAAAATTGTAAAAAACAAAAACAAACCATTGTTCCAGATACTATATGCCCTAACTAAACATATGCCAAAGATATGGTCTTTGTCCTCCTGGAAAATGATAGGTTTTTTTAAAATCTTTCTAATGATCATCATGAAAGGGGCTGGAGTAAACAGTATGTCTACTTTATAGATAGGGAGAGAGAGGGAAAAAAATATTGGAATCTCTGCCAAAGGCTACAAAATGAGAAGCCAAGCCAGAAAGAATTCAAGTCCCCTGCTTCCAGTACTAATTTTACCTTTGTTCTGTAGCCTCTCAAAAAAATTATCATGAATTATTTCATTTTAATACAGATTCAACACTGAGGATCTTCATAAATCAAAAAAAGGCCCTCAGGGAAGCTTTACAGAAATGTTTTGAGTGAAGTTAATTCTTACATTGCTGAGAACTCACTGAATGCCCATGTGCAGTGCAAAGTTATCAAGTTGTGGAAAGAACATTGCAGAGATTAAAATGTTGCATAAGACAGAGAGCAAGCAGCATGAGTCAGGGGTTTGGGAAATATGAGTCACAGAATGAGGAAAATTTGCCAAACTCATGGTTTAGAAAATGAGAAACTAAGCAAAGACTGAATGGGCATAAGTGAAATGGGGATACAATTGTCCCCATTAAACTCTGAGAGAAATTTAAAATATATAATGCCATGAAATAGTCAATAAGCATTTATTAAGCACCTCTAGGTGCCAAGAATCATGCTAAGCACAGGGACACAAAGAAAGGTAAGATAGCCCTTGCTCTCAAGGAGTTCAGTTTGGGGAGGACAATATGCAAACAAACATACAAACAGTCATATACCTACAAGATAAATAGGAAATATTTTAGAAATGAAAGGCACCAAGGTCAGGAGAAGGTGAGAAAAGAGAGAAGTTTGCCACATTTTTGGAAAATGAGGGAATTGTTAGCTATCACCTTTAGCAGTATTTAGGGTAATAAGAAAATGTAACTTGACATTTTATAACATTTTACAAAGTGGCATTATTTTTATAATTTTTTTTGTAGCTGATTTTAGTTTTTCTCCCATGTTATGTATCCAAGCCATAGTCCTTAGCTTGGCCTTCTAAGTCTTCTACCACCCGCCTTAATTCCTTCTTTACATGGACTATTTGTTTTAGCTGACTCAATTTAATTACTGTTCTCCATAGACAACTTATTTGTTCTTGGCCCTCAGTTCTGTGTATATACTATTCCCTCTTCCTGGGAAGCTCCTCCCTATTCTTTTACAACAAATCTAATCTTCAGAATCCAATCCAAAATTGAACTCTTTAAGAAACCTTTCATGGTTAATCCTACCCACTTATTCTATACCTCCTCAAAACTTATGATTAATCCTCTGATCATAAGATCATATACATTTAGAGCTGGCAGAGGTATTAAAGGTTACTAAATCTAGCCCCCTCATTTTCTAGATGAGGAAACTGAAAAAATTTAAATGACTTTCAAAAAAGCAACTAGATAGTGTCTGAGATTAAATTTGAACCCTCATATTTCCAAATCTGGCACTTTATTCATTTTTCCATGTTATCTGCAAGATAGTACTAACTTTAAGAGTTATTTCCTAGGTCATTCCAAATTCAAGAATTCCTAAACTTGGACCCTGTATCTTCTAAAGAAAGAGGAGTATTCTGCTCCTCAAAGAAAAAAGACAACAATCCACATGGTCCAGGGAAGTGTTCTGATTCAAACACAAAGCCAGATACAAGTTCCTGCTCTTTCTAAAAGAGCATCATGGTAAGCTATCCAAAATTTTCAACTTATCCAGATGTTGGAAGCAGTGGAAGCCATAGCAGTGAAGCATCTGGCAGCGTCCAACAAGGCAACATCCTGCAGTGTCCGATATCAAAATGTCTGGCAGCACTCAATACAGCAGCATGTATTGGAGACTGGAAACCAAGGTCGCAAGAAGCATTGAAAAGTCAGAGTTTTTATTGCATAAGATCTAAGAGATGCCCCTCTCCAGGCACATACTGACCATACATGCCGCCTTTCTACTCCTTTATATGACCTTTATGTGTGTCTATTCTCTGTACTCATCTTGAGTATTTTTTGTGGGAGAAGACACCCCACATGGGAAGAGATGTTTTGTTTCTCCTTTTCTTGCCCTAATTTTTCAGTAAATGCCTTTACTTTGAATTTATTGCATCCTCTGATTATTAAAGTAAACATATTGGTGAAGGTTTAGAAATAAAGACTGAGTACATTGAATATGCCTAACTATTCTTTGGGGAACTCATCCTGTGAATTAAGGGGTATACCCAACAGATAAATATTTAAATAAGCCATGAGTATAAATAAGGACATTTGGGTCTGGGTAAACAATACGAACCAAGGCAATAAAAAGTAAAAGAAAGAATTGACAGAATAAATGATTCATTGATGCCCCTTTCACCTAGTACCCATGGTCCACAATAAATGTTTAGAAGTATATTGGAAACAATATTATTGTATCATAGAGACCCCTTGGCCCATGAGTTGCATGCAGCCCATAATGCTCCCTAGTGTTGCCTGAGGGAGACCAAAACATAATCCTCACCTAATTTTAATATGTGGGTGTATTAATTTTTTAAAAAGAAATATATAATGATTTCTAAGTCAATATGCAACTCTTCAGGAATTCTTTTATGCTGTACAGTTTGGTGACCCTGATTTCTTTTTAAATTTGATGCTACTATTGTATTCCACACATCCTTCTTTTAAAGTGACAAAGGATTTTTTTTCACAATTTAACTTTGATGTATAATTTCACAAATTAGCTTTAATCTTTCTGAATAATTAGTTTGTTTGCTGAGAGCAAGACATTGTTTAAAGCTCCTTCCTAAACCTTCAAGTAACTTCTCTGGTATTACTGCCTATACAAAGTAAAATACTGATTACAGAGGTTGATGAATACTTGGATATCACTACACTGAAAATGCAGAAACAAAATAAAAACACCCTCATGGATCTTCATGTTTCTGTTATGGGATTAGAGAGAAGAGGAAGGAGTAAGTAGAGATATATGTTGTATCAAATTCTAAGGGACAAGTGTAGTTAACAGCACTAGTTCAGTTAATTGTAGTAGTGTTTATCTAATATCAAATCCTTCCCTACTGAATGAACTTCCCTAGAGTTGAATGGATATAATATTCAAGAAGTCAAAAGTTTAGGCAACACTGAATTTATTTATGAAAGCTAATTAATTCTAAACTTATCTCATCAGAAATCTCAAAATCTCAATCAGTTTTATCAAAGAAGATTTTGGAATGCAAAATAAAAGATGATATATGGGAGTCCCAAACTATTCAAAATGTGAATGGGGTGGAGACATTATGAATAGAAAAGTCTTGGAAAAGTATCAGTCATTTATGAGGTTTCCTTAGAAAATGGAGCAATACAAACACAAATCCATAATTGACAGCCAGCACTTGCTAAATGGGGAATCTTGCCATATCTGAATCTAGCATTTCAGTATCTCTAAGGGTAGTTATCACTGTAAGTCCTGGCAAAGTTTCTTGACCTAAAACAATAGGAATCCTTCAGTCATTTTGCATGAGAGAGTCATAAAGCACTGAAGAAATCCCTACAGGAATGTTTTCATCAGCTGCAAACGAGAATATAATAGAAGGCATAAAAATTGCACAGATTTCCAAGGGGAGGTAGGCTCCACCTCTGGCACAATCCATAGAAAGAAAATAACTGGTAATTACTGCCTCTCAGGAGGCTATTGAACAGTCAAGGAATTTTACAGCACATTCAGAGGAATATGTCAGTCAGTATGTGTCCATAGGTATCACAGTGGTATACATCTGTCTGTCAAGCATATTTATCTAGCAATATAATTTTGATTAAATTAAGAATCTGACAGAGCATTTTCACAAGCCCAATGCAAGGTTAAAAGTTAATCTTTTGAGAGTTGATATGAAACAGGTGGATGTCTACTCTTGTCTATTAGCACCTGCCCCTCCCTCTTCCTCAGGGAAAGAATCTGTCATCTCATTTCAATGTCCAGTCAGTTTGAACTGATGTCTGAAATCCTACCCTGTGCCTGAACTCAAACTGCTCTACTGGCAGAATAGGGCAACTCAGGAAGATATTTATGCTTTAGTAATCCACATAGACATGTAAAATATAGACATGTAAAAGACAAGTCTACAAAAAAGCCTGAACCATAATTAAACCTGCCAGATTTGGAGATGTGTACTTTCTATGAGTTTGGAGAGAGGCAAGTATTGAGAATTAAATTCACATTAACAGTGTTCTATTTTCTACTGAATCTTTGGTCAAAATCATTTCCATTTAATACATTAAAAAGTTCATCATTTTTTCCAAAGCACCACCCGGAGTCTGCCACCGTGATGTTCTGAAATCCCCAATGCTTGTAGCCAGTTCAGCTAAGAAATTGGTTGACCAGAAATCACAAGTTTTGAGGAATTTGTTGATGCAGTTTACCATCTCCAGTTGCTGAAAGATTGCATAATCCTTTCATTTACAACTTTAAAATAAGGATCATCAGACATGGCAAAGAAAATTGAGATTAAATTGCATAAATTACTAATATTGTTTATATTAGGATACAAATTACAACATATAGCACATTGTATATATATATATATATATATATATATATTTGTGCTTGTGCATGTGTGTGTATATATATATATATATATATATACATATATATATATCCAAAAACACACAAAATCACACATTAAGGTCAAATTAAAATTCTTTCAAGTGACTTCATGTGTTAGAGCTGAAGTTTAAAAAAACTGTCCTTTTCTCTTGTATCAAATCTAATATGAGATTTTTCACACATATATGCTTTTAGAAAGGGAAGGAAGAGTACATAATCTGACATTTTAAATTATTCTGTCAGAAAAACCAGGAAATTTTGAAAAATTAAACATTTTAAATTATAGTACTCTGTTGTACCCCACTAGGATATGTCAAATGTGTTTCAATTCATTTTGAAATTTGCAATGGTTTTTTTCTTTATATTCAAATGATAAAGTCTGTAAAAAACAATAGTATTTGTAGGTCAAGAAACATAAACTGGTTTTTAAAAATCTGAATATTGATAGAGTTCAATAGAATTTGATTAAAAGGGCACCTTACAGAAGTTATGTCCTCATCATTTGACTTCATCATTGGGGATATTCCTTCCATCAATGTATATTGCAGTCCTTCCAAGTTTTCTCAGGCTGTTCATTACTTATCCCTGTCTTTCCTTAAGTCCTTTAAGAAAGATCCACCCAATGAAGTGGAGCTCTTTATCCAGTTTTTGTAGCAATATCTTCTGAATAAAATGGAAACAGAAAATTTCAAGACCAAAAGATAGAAAGGCAATCTTTCACAACTGGCTAAAACTACTTCTTTGTGTCCTATTTGTTTTTGAAAGACATCGATGAATGCACTACAGGGACTCATAACTGCAGAGCAGATCAAGTCTGTATCAATTTAAGAGGATCTTTCAGCTGCCAGTGTCGCCCTGGTTATCAAAAGCGGGGAGATCAGTGTGTTGGTAAGTATTCTGGGGGATAAAGCTTTGCTGGTTCTAGATGACATTGCATTTTTTAAGTGTATAGGCTCTTATGTTAAACCATCTCCATATTCCTAAAAAATGGTGGCTAACTGGGGGAAGAAGAGAGGAAAAAGGAAGAGCAAAAGCTTTTATTAAGTACCTAACTGTAAACCAAATACTATATTAAGTATCTGACAAATGCTATCTACTTTCCTGCCATCAGCCTGGACTTGAATACTATGGAAAGTGCCTGGCCATTATTTAGACTTTAATCTTTGACTTTACTGACTAAGCCTTATGCTTAGAAAAAAAAAACAGTCTAAAAAATCAGCAGGGATTCAGCTTTTGCACAGCTCTTTCTTTGTCAAATAGCAGTTTGTTGAATACGAAGATCATAGAAAAATCCTTATTGCTGAAGAAAAAATAGAAAATCACACTCAAAGTCTTTTCAAGAACAGAATAAATATTCTCAAAGACAGAATAAATATTGACAGTAGATCAAGAAGAGTCTATAAGCTACTTGAGGGCAGGGTCTGTTTTGTTTTTCTTTTCTTTTCATAGCACTTAGCTGTGTTTGGTCCAGAGTAAATGTTTGATAAATGCTAATTGACTGACCTGACAAATATCTATTAAATGTGCACAAAATATGCATAACATATACACAGGATTGTGGGAAGGGCCATTTTCCAAGCATATTCTTATAGAGTATTGTCCAATTAGTAATTAACCTCAAGTGCTCGATTGTCCAACTTCAATGCATTAACTCAAGAGTTTCAGCCCTTTACATAGCTCTAACACATTGTACTATCAAAAACATAAAAATTCAATATATAACACAATTCCAAATTAATTAGATGTTAACTGAAAATGTTAGCCTTTCTCTGTGTTGCTTTAGTGTAAATTTATATATTAGGAAATACCATTAAATACTTACTAGGTCCAGAGCACTATGCTTAGTATCTTAGGTAGATAAAATGTTTGGAGAAGACATGATGCATAACACTGAATAACTGGCAGTCCAGTAAAACTATATGATATAATCAAATGTCTAAAATACAAAAGAACCATGATGTTTTTCATTGGAGAATGGAAAGTATCCTGCCCTTGGAATCAGGAGGCCTGGGTTCAAGTACTGGGTCTTAATGTGTGTGACACTGTGAGCAAGTCACTTAGCCCTCTTATGGACTAAAATAAGGATGTTTGCATAGATGACTTCTGGAGTCCCTTGCATTTTTCAATCTAGGATTTTATTAGCATATAAGGTATACATAAGGGGGCATTTGAGTTAGCCTTTAAGTAATGGGTAGAATTCAAAGAAGGGGTTTCAGGTGTGGGGAACACCATTGTCAAGGACAAACAAACTTGAAAATAACTATGAGGAAAGGCAGTAAAGCAGTTTGGCTAAGAAATATAATATATGGAAGGTGATTACAAAAGATAAATATATAGTGATACCAGATTGTAGGTGACCTTATATGATAAACACAAAAGCTTATCTTTCCTCAGTAGGTAGTTGAAAGCCTTTACAATGTTTTGCCAAAAGGAATGGACTGACCAGACTTAATAAGGAAAATTAATCAGGCAGTGATGGAAATAGATTAACTTGAGAAAAGAGGAATGGCAGCAGGAAGAATTGTTAGGAGGCTATTTCAGTAATCTAGGCAAATAGTAATGAGCAGATAGTATAGCACTAAGAGTAGAGAGATATTGCAGAGATAAAATCAATAGGACTTAGATTATTTATTGGCTAAAAAAGGATGAGGGGTGGGTTACAGGAAGAGAAAGTTGAAGAGAGTGTCAAGGTACAGCTTATAAATATTGATGCCACTGACAGAAATAATGAATGCAGAAGAAAAAGCAGGTTGAGAGAGAAGGTTTGGAAATTTAGATCTGAATACTTAAAATTGAGATGCTAAAAATTCATTCAAAACTGAAAATGTGGAACTCAGTAAACATCTTGGCTGAAGTTCATATTTCAGCATCATCAATATAAAGGTGTTAAGTGAAGCAGGAAAATGGATAAGAGATTATAGATATAAAAAGAGTCCAAGAATAGAATTTGGAAACTACCCACCTAAAGAGATCAAGATAAGGAAGGGGAGACAGCTAAAGGAACAAGGAAAGAACAGTGATAGAAATAGAAGAACCAGAGAAGCCTGGTATCTCAGAAGCCAAGGGAGGAGAAAGTTTCTAGAAGTATTTGGGGTTTGAGGGGAAGGGGAAGGTATGAAGAATAAAATGCTACAGAAATCAAAGGGAATGAGGACTTTTTAAAAAGTTCTCATTGACTTGGTTATTTTTATTGGTAATAGCTAATCTTTCAAGGTTTGCAAAAATATTTTCTGTATTATCTCATTTGCTCCTCAGAAAAGCCTTTGAAGGGAAGTGCTATGATTATCCCCATTTTACCAATAAGGGATCGGAAGTCAAAAGAACTTATGTGACTTCCTTAGGATGATCCACCTAGTGTCTGAAGGAGTATTTTAACCCAAGTCCCAATATTTCATTCATCATGCCACCTCAAAAGAAAAATTTCAGTGGCTGAGTGGCAGCAAAAGCCAAATTTCAAGAAGTTTTGTGGTAAGAGTATATGGTGAAGCAATAAAAGCAGCAATTTATATAGGGTTTATGAGGATTTTAACTGTTCAAAGCAGAGAGAAATAGGATGATAGCTACATAGTGTATAAAGGTCAAAGAAAGGTTTTTTTTAAGAATTGGGAAGCTCTAAATAGGTAAGAACGTTAGTTTGAAAAGTATGTGAGAGAAAGGATTTCTGGACCAAAGTTCTTAAAAGATGGTAAGAGATAAAGTTATTAGCATTAGCTAAGAGGAGGAATAACTCTCTGACATAGGAGGGAGAGGATGAAGTGCTACTTTTGTAAAACATAATTGTATCAGTTCCTTTTTTACAGAATAAGAAAATAGACACTGAAAGGCTGAGTGACTTCCCAAAAATTCATTGATGGATCTAAAACTTAGGGTTCTGAGCCCTTGGGCCTGGAATTTTTCCAATGATATCACCCAGAAATTAGAATTCTGGTTTACCTTACTCATGTGTTACATATTGTAGAGATATTTTCTGTATTATCTCATTTGTTCCCCAGAAAAGCCTTTGAAGGAAAGTGCTATGATTTGAAAGTAATCATTGTATTCTCTTTAAGTTTTAATCACACATATTGCTTATAACTGATTTGAATAAATAACTCATCACTCTTCTTAGAAGTTTGTGATAAAGAGAAAGACATCTTGCCATCTTCCTAACATCATGATGAAATTTAAACCAAGAAGTGTTCAAGGTACTTAGCTATATCCCCAAAGTATCAGGTATAGGAAAAAAATAATTTTGAATTTCCACTTCTTCTTAAGATTTATTTGTATTCATAATTCTAAACTGGGGGCATAAACATAAACTATTGGAAAAATGAATAAATAATAATATTTTTGTCCTGTGATATCATAGATATAGATGAATGCAGCATCCCTCCTTACTGTCAGCAAAGATGTGTGAACACACCAGGTTCCTTTTATTGTCAGTGCAGTGCTGGATTTCAGTTGGCAGCAAACAACTACACCTGTGTAGGTAAGCCTTTTCATGAAGGAATAACCCCCTTAGTTAGCTTAATGAGGTTTAAAAAAAAAAAGCAAATTTCCCATCATAGCATGGTTATTTCCAGTTTGATGGGTTTTTTGTGAACTAGTTTTCATCAGGATCCCTTAAGCAATCCCCAAACTGAAAAAGACAATAACCAATCTGTTTTCCAAAACATATCAAGATGTGAATGGAAAATTTTTTTACTCTCAGTTTTATTTCTCCTCTGTGTATGCATTTAAAAAAAACTACAGAACAGTTAATGTACACACACCAATTAGTCAATAGCGTGTGAAATAAGGGTTGGAGGTGCCAAAGGGATAGGGGGTTATTGCAAGTTCATGTACATAAACTTTCCACTGACAGCACCTCCAATTCTCACATGCTGCTTCTCTCTTTTCAGAATGCACTGTCACGGCACACAATTTTAAGATTGGCATGACATGGAAAGAATCTAGCACAGGAAAAATGCCTTTTCACAATATTTTCAGTGCCTCAGAGCATTGCAAAACTCTGTATGAGTCTCAAAGGCCCATGTTATAATTGTAATGGAATTTAACAGAACCTATTTAAAAAGTAATAAATAGCACAGATAAATCTTCACCACAGCATGCTGAGAGACCATATCAGTGTGTGTTTCTTATATCAATTATTTATAGACTTGGCATTTTGTACCTGAAAAAAAGAAAGATGCTGGAATGTACAGTTTAATAGCAGCACTAAATTGTTTTTGGAAAAGTTCATCACATGTTAGAATAGCTGTCATTCCTCGAAAAAATATTCCAATGTTTCTAAAAAGAAATGTAAAGAAGTGATCTGAAATTGTTCCAGTGACGATGAAATCTAACTTGATGTTCTCCAATGAGCTTCTGCAGGGCAAAAGATTCAGCTAGGGAAATCAACCACTTGTCATCAGCTGACGTAACTGGTACAAAGAAAGAAAATATGTTTAAAGATGTGAAACCTGTCCTTTCAGATATCAATGAATGTGATGCCAGCAATCAATGTGCTCAGCAATGCTACAATATCCTTGGTTCATTCATCTGTCAGTGTAACCAGGGATATGAGTTAAGCAGTGACAGACTCAACTGTGAAGGTGAGTTATTTTTCAAATCAGTGCAATTTGAATAGTACAAAAGTGAGGTGGCCAGGAGTAGGGAGATGTCCTTTACCTTTTATGGAATGAATTTCTGCTCAGAGAAATTCAACTTTGAATTCTAATTAATATAGTATATTAAAGTGGAACAGCTAGATAGTGCAACTGGATAAAGCATCAGACCTGAGGTCAAGAAGATTCATTTTTCTGAGTTCAAATCTAGCCTCAGACACTCAGTAGCTGTGGGCAAATCACTTAACCCTGTTCACCTTAATTTCCTCATTGGTATATTGAGCTGGAGTAAGAAATGGCAGGCTAGTATAGTATCTCTGCCAAGAAAACCCCAAATGGGGCCATGAAGAGAGTCAGACTGAATAACTGAATAAACAAAACCAATAAAATCAGATTTATAGTATGAGTTGTCAATGAGAAGATATCAAAATAAATTATGATAGATAATATGTCATTTGATAGATAATAAGTCATTTAACTTTCTTAAGAGAAGAATGTGATATAGATACTCAGATACTAGATCCCCTGACATCATTTGTGCAGTGATATGACTAATCAAGTCACTTAAATTCTTGGCCTCATTTCCTACAGCTGTAAAAATGAAAGAGAACATTGGATTCAGAAGGTTCTGTTCCCAATTCTATTACTACCTGTGTCACAGTGCCATAGTCTTAGACATAGTCTATCCAGACCAGTCCCCTCATTTTTCAGATGAGGAAACAGGTTCAGAGAAGTGAAGCAATTTGTCCCAGAACATACAGGCAATGAGTGGATTCAAATTCAGAACTTAGCACTCTAATTCCAAAACACTTTTCATTATCTTAGTGACTTAATTGTTTGATACCTCAGTTTCCTTATTTGTAAAAGGAAGAAGTAGGACTATGTGATCTCCTGTTTCCAAAGATAGAATCTTATATAATCTAAAGTCACAGACACACCGAACTGAGACTTGTTTCTTTGTTACTTAGTTGATATGGGGAGGAAAAGTAACTCATCCCTTGAAAAGCATGCATGTGCAGAGTCCCACAAGTATAATTCGAAAGGCATGAGATTTTCCTGAGGGTGATATCATCCACATTTCATTTCCCTTTCCACCCAAAGGATCCTCCAAGTTTCACTTGGGGCCATAAGGGTCATACCCCACCCTACAAACCCCACATCATGACTACTGTACTTCAGACTGAAAGAGAGTTGCTCCCTGGAACTTGTCATTGCCCCATCGAAGCAAGTGAGAGGGACATCACCACAAAGAAATGCAAAGCACTCCTTGCCTCCAGGCCTGAGCATGCCATTTCCCAAAGCCTGCCAGGCCTTCCCACCCTGCCAGCGCTGGGACTTTTTTATTCAGTCCTCAGATCATTTTTATGACAAATTTACCCACTTTCTGAGAAATTTAATTTTTTATAGTGTGCTTTTAGGACTGCCTACTCAACAAGAGAGATAGTTGTAACTTTATTAACTAGCTCATTCAGTGTGTATTAGAAACTCCCCCACCTTCAAAAAAAAAAAATTTCCATTCAATTCATTTTGTGCTCTGAAGAGTACCTAATATAATTAGCTTTTTTACATATTGTTAGTTTTTGCTAAAACTTACTTTTACTTCTTATAATTCTCTTTGTGTCTTAAAAAGTTATATATTTGTTTTCATTTTATTGCTCATCTTGAATACCCAATATAAGTCTCTTGACTTTATCTTATTTTTCTTATAGACTGTAAGCTACATGAGAGTAGGAACGTGTCTTATCTATACTTTGTTTCTCTCTCAACAAGAAACACAGTATCCTGTATTCACCAAGCATTTCATAAATATTAGAATTGTATTCTTGTTATACATATTTATTTTTTAAATAGAATCATGTAATCTTAGGGAATTCAGAGACCATCTAGGAGTGAATAGGTGGCAAAAAAGATCGAGTATCAAGTCTAGAGTCAGGAAGATTGGAGTTCAAATCCAGTCTCAGAAATTAGCTTCGAGAGCCTAAGCAAGTGATTCAACCTCTGTTTTCCCTCAGTTTTCTCAAAAGTAAAATGGTGATAATAGAGTTACATCCCAGAGTAATGAGGACCCAATAAAACAAAAACTATAAAATGCTTACATAATGCCTGACCCATAGTTAAGTATTATTAAATGTTAACTTATTATTGTCTATTCTATCATCCATATGATAATATGAATCTCTTTTACATTTCCAACAAATTGTCTCTGAACACATTCAAGTGATAGGGAACTCTCCCTGCTTTCATATTAGAATGTAAGCTCTTGAGAGGAGGAATTATTTTACTTCTTGTATTTATATCACCATCACCTAGCAAATGCTTGGCACAAAATAGGTACTTTGATTGATTACAGTAAATTCATTGCATGGAGTTAGTTATTGTTCTCGTCTATAGATATTGATGAATGCAGAACTTCAAGCTACCTATGTCAATATCAATGTGTCAATGAACCGGGAAAATTCTCCTGTGTGTGTCCTGAAGGATACCAGGTCATTGGGAGTAGAACCTGTCAAGGTAAGTTTTCTTATTTCAGTACTTTTAAATTATTTGGCATTAGCTGGGAATTTCACATGGGGGAAAATTAAAGGAAAAAAATATTGAATCTTCTAATGTTGACCTTCATTTCACTATGCTAACTCATGTCACATTTCAAGCTCTTTCCTCCTTCATTCAACAAGAAAAGTATCAGATCAAAAGCTTTTGTCTAAATATACAAATGAGTTAAAACATGAACTTTTTTTGAGATTTTGGAGCCTTTTTTTCTAACTCATTTCTTAGCTTTTTATGGATGGAATTTTTATGAAATACAAATCTTAGCATTATAGAACTTTGTTATACATAAAAGACCAAAGTTCTGTTGTGAACTTGATTTTTAGATAAATTATTTAGATTCTTTATATAAATAAGTTGTTTTAAGGATACCAATGTTTTAAATTAGGAAATCACTTATATTCCAGGAAATTAGGACTTCTTTTGTCATAGAACTTGCTATCTACCTGGACACAACTTGTGTTTTTGGAGAAAGAAAAAATCCTATTAATCTCAATCTCTGTTTCTTATACTTAAGAATAAATTTTATGCTTACAAGCAATAAGAAACCAGCTAAGTAGTTTAACTTCAAGGGTTCAGGAAAAAAAAATCTTTGGGCTAAAAATTATGTCTCTCTTACCTATTCTGTAAAATATTAATTTCTATTAATGGAAGAAAAATTCCATTAATATGAAAATAAGGTCATCTGTGATAAAGTTCAAAATGCATATACTAAATGCATACTTAGGCATTAATAAAGTATCGATTCTTTCTTGAAAGCAAAATTTGGATGAAGTCAGTTATCTTATATATATTTGCTTATTTGCAAGTCTTGTCTCCTTCATTATAGTAGGGTCTTTGAAGGTTATATTTTTGCCTTCAGGCTTAGAACAGTGCCCATCAAACAATAAGTTCTTAATATAAAAGGCTTACTGGCCAAGAATATGCTAGGAGGTGAATGTTATTCCCTTAATGGCCCTGACCATTTTTCATTTTTGTCTTTCAATTCTCATGGATTGAAATAAGTGCAGGTATAATGGATAGAGAGCTGAGTCCAGAATCAGAAAGGCCTGATTTCAATCCTGCTCCAGATTCAAGTCAGCTACTAACTATATAATTCTGGGCAAATCATTTATTCTACCTCAATTTCTTTAGCTGTAAAATGTGGATAATAATAGAAGCTACCTTCCAGGGTTGTCATGAGGATCAAGACTTGATATTTTAATCAATATGAGATATGAAATAATAAATTAGGCACTTAGCACATTGCCTTGATTTTAATAGGAACTATATAAACACTATTACTGTGATCTAGCACAGTGACTTTAACATATTAGGTTTTTAAATGAATTGAATTTACCTTGGACTCTGCCTGAATAAACCTTATTAACATTAAGTGTGAGGAGCTAAGATTTGTTTTTTATTCTGCATTCTTTTGTTTACCTATAGTCCAACTCCTAAAAAGAACTTAAAAGAACCAGACCTGGGTATTTTTTAATGAAGCTTAGTTCTTTTAAGTTATAAAAGGAAAAACCTACTTTTTATCTTATATTCTATAAGCCTATATGACTTAACTAATACTCAAACAACTCATTGAATAGAGCTGAATAACTCCCTTCTTCACATCAGTATTCTTACTCCAAGTACTAGAATTTTCATAACTCATCAAAATCATACTGTACCACTAAGTCTTTTGTGGCAAAAACAATCCTTTAAAGCCTATCTAGATAGATAAGAGTTAAATCAAAATTCACATTACTGGAAGTTGTGAATGAGACTGCAGTATAATGGTTCTTTTAGCAGTTGCTAGCCTTTAATTAACAAACTGCTCTTGGCTTCTGTTGCAACCAGAGAACAAATGGCACATTTATACTTTAAAAAATATATTTAAAAAAATATCAAGGGGGAAAGTCTCCTGAAATTTACTCTGGTGGAATCTCAAATTTCTATTAATAGACCCACTGAGTTTATAAGAAATCTCTCTTATTCATTGGATCTTAAAATTTGTGACTTTTAGGCTCTTCTAGAGATTTAGGTTAATTACATATAAATCAGAGGTTCAGAATATTCATTCTTAATTTTTTAAAAATAAAATGAGAAATGGAAGATATCCAGTTAAGTGCCATTCATTATGATATAGAAGAAACTGTGACCAGAGAATAATCCGGATTTAACCACTAACTCTATGATGTGGTCAAGTCATGTGACCTTTCTAAATCTCCATTTCTTGTTCTATTAGATGAAGTTAATATATAACCCTATTCTTCCTTACTAGATTGTTGTGAAGTTCAAAATATCTAATGGGCATTCATTTATGTTAAAGAAAAAAACAAAACTAAAAACCAAAATTAGATGGGAGCCTACTTAACTATAATTTAAATTACTTAATTATAATTTTAAATTATTTAAAAACAAAAGTTATCATTGGTTACTGTAAAAACTAGAATCTTTCCCAGTACAAATGGGTAAAGCAAAATTGCCTCCTCTCACTATTATTATTTGATGTAATTCCCAAAATGCTAGTTATAGCTGTAAGATCACAAAACAAAATCAAAGGTATAAACATCAGCAAAGAAAATTATTATCCTATTTGAACATGACATGATGGACCTTTAATTTTTTAGATAACTCCATGTTAGCAAAAAAAAAAAAAGATTAATCAACATTATTAATAGTTTCATTGTGATAAACAGAAATAAAAGCATAAAATCACCAGCATTTCCATAAAGTACTCACCCCCCCAAGAGGAAAAGCTATAAGAAATTAATTTAAATTACAAAATAAATAAAATATATGGTAGAAAAACTACAGGTACACACAAGATTTATACAATTATAAAACACTAATAAAGGGAGACAAAATATTAAAAAGATTCACTGCTCATGAGTGGGCAATACCAATGTAATAAAAATGACAATGCTATTTAAATTAATATACATATTTAATTCTATGCCCATCAAATTATCAAGGGGATACATTTTAGAATTAGACAAAAATAACAAAATTCATTTCAAAAAAATCTAAAATCTTAAAGGAAATAATGAGGAAAAACTGAATACAAGAAGGGGCTTAGCATTACTAGATCTCAGGCTATATTATATAATAGTAGTAATCAAACTTTTTAGCACAGGTTAAAAAGAACAGAAAAGTAGGTCAGTAGAACAGACTAGATAAGCAAGAAGCATAAATAATCAAAAACAGTTATATAGAGAAAGAAATCTCTTTTTTGATAAAAAGTGCTAGGAACACTGGAAAGTAATTAAGCAGAAATCTGATTTGGACTATTATATACCATATCACCACAATAAGTTCAAAATTGATAGACAAATTAAATAATAAGATTAATAAAATAAAAGGTCATACCATTAAAAAGTTAGAAAATAATGAAATCAGAAACTTTTACTTCTCTATGGTAGGGAAAGAATTCTCAAATAAGGAACAGAAAACCTCATGCAAGATAAGATAGGCACTTTTAACTAAATGATATTTTAAAACTTTTGTATAATAATATCAAGAAAGAAGAAGTAGAAGAGAAATAAGAATGGGAAGTTTCCGAAAGAATTGCAAACTATAAATGAATGGGAAGTTTCCGAAAGAATTGCAAACTATAAATGATCATTTCAAGACTTGCTCCAAATCATTAACATTAAGATAAATGACAATCAGAACAACTCTGAGATTTTGTTTTATGCAGTGAGAAATGGCAAAAATGACAAAAGTTGGGAATAATCAATTTTGGAAGGGTTATGTATATAATTAACCTAAATCTCTAGAAGAACCTAAAAGTCAACTTTTTAAGAGCCAATGAATAAGAGAGATTTCTTATAAACTCAGTGGATCTATTAATAGAAATTTTAGATTTGGAAGGGTATGGAAGGGATATACTGATTGGTAGAGCTATGAAATGATCCAATAGTTCTACATATCATTTTGAAAGTATTCAAAAAAGTTTCCTACATTGTCCATACCCTTTGACCCAATAGTGCCACAACCAGATATATACTCTATGGAAAATAAGTCAAAGACAGAAACTCCAATATATTCCAAAAAATTCACAGCACATCTCCTTATGGTAGTTACAAAAAAAAAAAAATAGAATAGTATATCTATGCCATTGATCTAGGGATAGTTGGAAAAACTTGTTTTATATGATTATAAGGAAATGTTCTTTTTTCAGTAAGAAAATAATTTAAGTAATTCAAAGATATTATGGGAAGAAAACAGAACAAAGAGAACAATATACATAGAAATTACAACAATGTAAATGAAAATTTCACTAAAAGGAAGTGGAGGCTAAATCCTTTTCAGGACTATGCCTACTATGAGGTATTCTCTCTCTCTCTCTCTCTCTCTCTCTCTCTCTCTCTCTCTCTCTCTCTCTCTCTCTCTCTGTGTGTGTGTGTGTGTGTGTGTGTGTGTGTGTGTGTGTCTCACACACACACACACACACACACACACACACACACATCTCCCTCCCTCATAGTATCCCCTTGATGACATGTTTCTTCTCACTATTGCTAACTCTGTTTAAACTTGCTAAACTCCTCAATGGATTTAATCTGTCAGTCGATGACATACTCAGGCATGTTCTTTTAATGGATTCTTCTAAACTCCTTTGTTTGTTAACGCTACTGCTCTCCCAAATCTATTTCATATCTACCATTCCTAGTGCCTATTTTACCTCTTCATTTTTTTTTGGTAACCTCATTTCTTAAATAACCCTATCTTTTGGTAAAAAAAAAAAAAAAAGAAAGAAAGAAAGAAAGAAAGAAAGAAAGAAAGAAAGAAAGAAAGAAAGAAAGAAAGAAAGAAAGAAAGAAAGAAAGAAAGAAAGAAAGAGAGAGAAAGAAAAAAAAGAAAGAAAGAAAAAAGAAAGAAAAGAAAGTAGAATCCAAAATAACTGGAAAACTAGGAATATCTCAGAGAAGAAATAGTGAAGATAGAGAACTACTTTATTATTGTATTTGTTACTAGATACACTTATTATATTTAATACTTTTACTTAATTTTTTTGTCATGGGCAGTTATTATGATGTTGATGCAAAAAGCTTCTATAAAATATTTTAAAAGATTAAATCATCTCCATTCTTTGTTATTAAAAAAAAAAGAAATCCTTTGCAAAGTCAGTATTTGACATTTAGACACTTATTTTTATATAAAAATTATTTTGACTCATCATCTCTAGATATAAATGAGTGTGACATAGCAAATGAATGCCGGGAAGAGGAAATGTGTTGGAATTACCATGGTGGATTCCGCTGTTATCCACGAAATCCTTGCTCAGATCCCTACATCCTGACATCAGAGAAGTAAGAAAAATCATCTCTTTCAAAGATGGCATTGTTTAGAACTCAGAAAGCCAAAACAATTAGCAGCTTTATGAATATATATGTCCATTTTGAACAGGTTTTTTTTGTTTGGTTTTGTTTTACAGTCGTTGTACCTGCCCTGTATCCAACGCCGTATGTCGAGAGCTTCCTCAGTCTATAGTCTATAAGTACATGAGTATCCGATCAGATAGGTCTGTGCCATCAGATATCTTCCAAATCCAAGCCACTACTATTTATGCCAACACTATTAATACTTTCAGGATTAAATCTGGAAATGAAAATGGAGAATTCTACTTACGAGTAAGTATTTTTACATTATGTCTCAACTATGGAGAGGAGGGGCAGTATTATTTCTTCATAAAATGCAAGTTCACCAAATCAATCTTTTAAAAAAGGTAGAAAATAATCTTTAAAAGTTTATTTTTTAATCTCAAAAATTTTTCATTTTTCACTTGCAACCAAGCATATTATTTCTTTAAATGGGTTGAGAAATGTTCTCCCTCCCAAATAAACCATTTCTGCCACTATTACTATTACTACTCTTCCAGGAATTACAAGCTAAAAACCTTAAAGTCATTTTCTCTCCTTCCCCTCCATCTGTCATTGAGTCCTGACTTAGAGTATCTCTCAAATGTATTCTATTTTTTTAACATCTATTACCACTTGAGTTCAAGCACTTAATACATCACAACTGGATTATTGCAATAGCCTCCTGTGTTCTCCCTATTTCAAGTCTCCCCGAGTGCCAGCCTATATAATCTCAGTGAGTTTATTTTTGGTCTTAACTCTGGCACATTTTAAAGATCAACACCCTTCACAGAGCAGTTATAAGTTGATAGAGGCCATTTCATTCTAAAATAACCTTATTCATGAAGTTAAGTCTTTCTCAAAAATCCCTTCAGGAATAGTTTATTCTTAATTAACTTTAAAAGCCAAAGTTTCATTTTAAGAAAAGAAAAAATAAACTGGGGAAACTATGTGGTAAGGGTTGCAGATTTTTTAAATGTTTACCTGTTTACACAGTTCTGTGATGTATGTGTTTCTTTGCCAATGAACTAGATATGATTAATTTCTTATAACTGACTCTGAAAAGAAAAAAAAATGGCCATCTAAAGTTTGACCTTACAACTCTTTGATACTTTTTGTTTACTTATGAGAAGCACAGATTCATTCAATATTTGATATCTAAAGCCTAAAGTGCCAGATATAAAATTTAATAGGGTGATTTTTTTCCTTCTTCAAATAATGCTAGGTCAGTAATATTGGATCATTAATAATCATCATAGTGCAAAGTAGTTGACTAGAATTATCTTACAATTTTCCTTTTGAAAAATTAACTTTAGAGTTTAAAGCAAGCATAATTTAAAATCTAAGGAAAAATAATCCTAGGACAACTAACAAGCAATTAAAATAGGGCACAGTTCAATCTGTCCTTTTATATAAACATAAATATGTACTTTTTGAGAGCTGAGTGTAGTTACAGTACTTCTTACAAGTTAACTAAATCCTTTGTTATTGTTTATATATCCAATTCATTCAAATATAAATGCCATAGCTTGCTTATTTACAAACTAAATGTTTTCCCAAATGAAAATAATAAATTTTCCCTGTCATGAATGAGATAAAATGCTGACAACTTTGGGCTTCTAAATTTTAGCCATTTTTATTATTTGATTCAACAAGAATTTTTAAAATGACTGTGGGAAGAGTATTACATCCCACAAAAGCACCATCCCACAAAAGCATTTCATATTCCATAATTCAAAAGAGTAGCTGAAACAATTGCTGCAAAAATTTTCCCAATGAATTTTCATTTGTGCAAAAGTTTAATCCAAAAATTCAGTAACTACCGTGTGCCCCAGCTCTACCTCCATGGTAGATGTATTGCAGGAGGAAGAAGAATTATTAATATATTCTTGCTCTCAGAGAGCTTATTATACTTAGACAACATTAATAAATATAAAACAAGCATAAAGCAGTTCTATTATAAAGCAATTGGTACTGACAATACCATTAATGAAAAAAGACAATTTTAAAAACTTTTTTTTAAAGTGTGAATTCAGGGCAGCTAGATGGTGCAGTGGATAGAGTACTAGTGCTGAAGGTAGGACACTTACTACTTCCTAGCTGTGTGACTCTGGGCAAGTCCCTTAATCCCAATTGCCTCAGGGGGAAAAAAAAAAAAGATGTGAACTCTCCCAACATGATTCATAAAGCAATGTGTTAAAAATAAATTTTTAAAAAAAACTTTTTTTTAAGTATGAACTGTTACAGTTAGAGAAAGTTTCCAGAAGGAAATGAAAAATACAGAACTTTTGATGTGCCCTTTAGACCACAGTTTGAGTAAGTGCTATCAGATGAACAGTAACTGTGGAGCCCAACCAGCTAGCCTTTACACAATACCACATGATGCCATTCTTCATTTTTTATTAAATAAATTCTGATTAAATTTATCACAAATATTAATCAAGTATTAAAATTTTTCTTTGGAGGCAGGGCAATGTTTTTGTATCCTTCACAATTTTTGACAGAGTACTTTGTACACAGTAGACAATCAATAAATACTTGTTATACACTGTATAACAAAAGCATTTTATGATACATACATACTTCTATCACTCCATTTCTTCCAAGCTTCAGCACATTTACATGAAAAGTCACTACAAATTATTTTCTTCAATCCTCATCTTCAACTCTGCTCTGCCAACTGGCATTAAACATGCATTCATACTTTCACTCTTCTAGTCCTATTTGTCTTTTAGCTTTCTTTGCAATAAACAGAAAACAAGGTTTTAAAATGCTACAGGGAGACTCCCAGGATCTCAATGATACTCATCTAGTGCAGGGGTTCTTAATCCGAGGTCCCTGAACTTGTTTGTTTTGTTTTTAATTCATAACTGCATTCCAAAATAATTTATTACATATATTATATGTTATGTATTCATTATATATATAATTACAATTATTTCATGTAATCCTTATTTTATGTACTTAAAAACATTATTTTGAAATAAATCTTTCATTGGCTTCACCAGACTGCCAATGACACAAAAAAAAAAAGGTTAAGAAATCCCTAATCTAGTCCATTTTTTTTTTTACTTTACAAATGAGGAAACTGAAGTTCAAGGAATTAATGTTAAGTGACTTTCCCAAAATCAAAGAGAAAAATATTTTAGACTTGAGTCCTCTGACTTCAAAGCCATTACTTCTTGCCCTACACTGAGACCTCTTATTTTCAGTCAGAAGGGAATTATTTTGATTTATATGACTGACTAAATACAAAAAATAAATAAATAAAATAAATAAAGTAAACATTTATCACATAAGTTGCTTGAACATTCTATCTCCTTCCAATTATCTATCTTGCATTTGTTCAGCATCATTTTCTTTAACAAGCTTTGTATTTTGCTTCTGTTTTACCCTGTTTCTCAGAAACATCTAAAAATAATTTGTTTCTGACTTTTTAGAGAGTCCAAGCCCTTTTTCTCAAACATTGTAAAAAATTCCAAGCACAGTAAAGTTTAAATATTAAGGATATATTGTAGTTTCTCCATAAATGTCTTTTTATGGGTCCTGAAAAATTTGTCATTCAATTCTACAAATTCATAATATTATAAAGAATAAAGGGATATTATGATACTCTCCCTTCAATACAAGTGATTTTCCAATATTTTTTAAATGCTGCATAGAAACCCTAGAAAATGGCTAAAGATTAATTGTTTAAATCATTTGTATTTATTTATTAAAGTTAATAGACATTAACTGAATTCCCATGCTTAGTAAGCATTACAGCCTGAGAATTTGCCAACTTTGGTATTTAAATATATTAAAATTTCCCAACTAGAGCCTCACATGCTGAAACATTTCTATATTATACAACTTTTTAATTTATCATCTTTAAAATATCATAAGATCATAAGTTATTTATAGGAACAAATTTTAAGAAGTACACTAGTATTATGGCATTGAACACTAAATGAAAAAGATGTTAAATACTTTTAAAGGACTTAGAAACAGAAATCCCTAACATTTCCCAATGGAACAGGGTGGTTTGCCCAGCTTCACAATCAGTATGTGACTTACAAAATGCAGTATGTGACTCACAAAATGTTGAAAACAAAGCACAAGGAACAACAACATCCTACTTAGACAATGATAATGCAATGTTGATTCTTTTCATTTATTTTTAAAATGATCCTCTCATCTAAGTAATCTTTAGTTAAAGTTGGGTTTAATTAAATGGAAGACTATAAACACTGTTGGAAGCCTGCCAGACAATTTACTGTCAAGAAGTCAAGACATCGGGAAGAATGATGGTTGAAGGTGAACAAAGAACAAAGTGAGCTTAACATAGAATCAATTTACAGGTTTTCTCACAACTTTTAAAAGATTCCTAGTAAGAAAAGTAGCAGACTGAGAAAAATTCATCTTCTTACTCTCTCTTTTTTTTTCTAATTTCAGCAAACAAGTGCCATAAGTGCAATGCTCGTGTTAGTGAAGTCACTAACTGGACCAAGAGAATATATTGTAGATCTCGAGATGTTGACAGTCAACAGCATAGGAACCTTCCGGACCAGTTCGTTGTTAAGACTAACAATAATAGTAGGGCCATACTCATTTTAGTCAGTCATCAGAAACCATCATAGGCACTTAAATCAGCCAAAGAATATTGTTATCTTAAAGCACTTAATATTTTATTTATAGATATATCTAGTAAGCCTGCATCTGTAATCTGTACACTCACCTATAATTCAAAAAAAATTAGCACCGTGTTTATAAATGGGCATTGTCACATATTGTTAAGATTCAAAGTTTGCCTTCTTTGCTGTATCTGAATTAGACAAAAATCCACTAAACAGGTCTGGTTCAAAAGACCTATACATATACTATCCTGTGAAATTTCAGAGTTGGTTTGTTTTTTTCCTATCAAAATAGGACAAAGCAAAAGATAATACATGATACTTATAATGATTTTTAAAACAATTTTAACACAGTTCTGCTGACAATCACATAAAGGAAACAAAAATTTTAATATTAAGTAACATACAAGTGAAAAATTATCTAATAGGCTAAATGTATTTCTTTTTTTTAACTGCCTTGTAAGAAAGAGAAAAGGTCAATAAAAATCTATTTCTTTAGAAAATAAAGACCTATCTTATATTTGTGTTGTTTTTTACATCTGGCTTAGAGGTGGTTATTTATTACATGGCAGAGGAGAGATTGTATTGAAGCTTTGATTACAATACAATGATGTTCATTTCCAAGGGACATCCTAGTTTTCTTTTAAAAAAAAAATATGGACTGTGATTATTCATTCTTTTATTCGATTCATTCACTAAACATTTATTAAGCACTTACTATGTGCCAGGCACTGTAAATTTTGTTCAACAGTGCATGAAACTTTTAACAGAAAATCAGTATTGAAAGGTATTTTCAGTATTCTTCATATAAGAAAAATATGACTATTTCTAGCCCTGTGGCATAGCTGATATCATTGATCTGAATAGAGTTCCAAGGAACAGAAAAGCTCCTTCTGACATCAGAGTGCCATGTGACATGAAACAAAATGAAGATAAAATACCATTTTTCAGAATTCTTTTGCTGAAAGGACTTGCCTTCCTGGATAGCATTTATGTCCCAAAAGTTTGCTGCCTTATCCATAACTTTTAAGTAGTACATGACATATGAAAAAAAAAAAAAAAAAGCAGGAATGATCTGATATATAAGACTTGAGATTTTATTCCTTATGTCCAGAATAGGGAGGAGCTAAGAATTGACATTTAAGTGACCAATATCAAATTGCCTTTCCATTTATATATGTGAAAAAAACTTTTGTGTCCTCTTCTTTGTCTCAAATGTAATAGTTTTTACTTTGATGTACAAATATATTTTTATAAGAATAAATGTAATTCTTATAGTGGATCATCTAGTCTCTGGCCTATGTGAAATTTTGGTAGCCTATACAATTTTGTTTTTGAGGGAAAAAAATCAGAAAAGTATTCCAAATCTGTGTCTTTTGGAGGAGGAGGAGGAGGAGGAGGAGGAGGAGGAGGAGGAGGAGGAGGAGGAGAGAGAGAGAGAGAGAGAGAGAGAGAGAGAGAGAGAGAGAGAGAGAGAGAGAGAGTATTGTATATTGTAATGCCGGAGAAATTGAGATGAGATAGAGGTTAGAGAGTTATAATAATTTAATTTATTGGAGAATAAGTCAATTGACTGGATCAGACTATCATCTCCAAGTATCCAATATCGAATGTGGGGTATAGAGATTCTTTATTGGGAGTGACATGATTGGGAGGCACTGGAGATAGGAAGATTATCTGATATTCTGATGGGGGAAAGGTATCTGATATTCTAATAGATTGGGAGGAGCAGCATCTGATATTCTAAAATATAAGATCTTTTATCCTTATCAATTATTCTGATGATCAAGAGGGAAGGGTGGTATGATAGCCAGAGGTTTGGGGCAGAATGACTGAGGTAGGGCAGTTCTACTGTGACATTACAGTATCAATCTATGCAAAATTTAAGTTTTACCTGTCAAAGGCTTAAGCAAGAAGTAGAAGTTTAAAGTAAAAATCAAAACCTACTTTAATTAGTTACTACAGGGATGAACAAGGAAATTCTATGTGATTGAGCAATAAATATTGGCAAAAGGTTGATTTTATGTCATATAACTTCTTCACCCAAGACATGATCTTTTATTATGGTGGTATCACAGCCATAACTTCTTGCTGTTCTATATCAGCATCATTGTGAGCCCAGACATCACCTTTTCCTCTAGAAAGTGTGGCAAGTGAAAGTTGAAATAACTAAAAAAACAAAGATTCCATCTTCCAAACATATCAATTTATTAAGCAATGAATGTTAGTTCACTAACAGATTGGGACTAGGCTACTTCCACAGTTTAGGACTGGACCCCAAATACTGGGGCAAATAGACTTTTATACATTAAAAACTATCCAATAAAGCCAATTATTTTTTTTATTGGATTCTAGGTCCTTAGTATTTTTAAAATTAATTTTATAATTATAACATTTTTTACAGTACATATGCATAGGTAATTTTTTTACAACATTATCCCTTGTACTCCCTTCTGTTCTGAATTTTTCCCTCCTTCCCTTCACCCCCTCCCCTAGATGGCAGGCATTCCCATACATATTAAATATCTTGTAGTATATCCTAGGTGCAATATATATATATATATATATATGTGTGTGTGTGTGTGTGTGTGTGCAGAACCGAATTTTGTTGTTGTTGTTGTTGCAAAGGAAGAATTGTATTCAGTAAAAATAATCTAGGGAGAAAAACAAAAAATGCTCACAGTTTATACTCATTTCCCAGTGTTCCTTTTCTGGATGTAGCTGATTCTGTCCATCATTGATCAATTGGAATTGGATTAGCTCTTCTCTATGTTGAAGATATCCACTTCCATCAGAATACATCCTCATACAGTATCATTGTTGAAGTGTATAATGATCTCCTAGTTCTGCTTGTTTCACTCAGCATCAGTTGATTTAAGTCTCTCCAAGCCTCTCTGTATTCCTCCTGTTGGTCATTTCTTACAGAACAATAATATTCCATAACATTCATATACCATAATTTACCCAACCATTCTCCAATTGATGGGCATCTGTTCATTTTCCAATTTCTAGCCACTACAAAAAGGGCTGCCACAAACATTTTGGCACATACTAGGTCCCTTTCCCTGCTTTAGTATTTCCTTGGGATATAAGCCCAGTAGTAGCACTGCTGGATAAAAAGGTATGCACAGTTTGATAACTTTTGGGGCATAATTCCAGATTGCTCTCCAGAATGGTTGGATTCTTTCACAACTCCACCAACAATGCATCAGTGTCCCAGTTTTTCCACATCCCCTCCAATATTCATCATTATTTGTTCCTGTCATCTTAGCCAATCTGACAGGTGTGTAGTGGTAGCTCAGAGTTGTCTTAATTTGCATTTCTTTGATCAATAGTGATTTGGAACACTCTTCCATATGAGTGGAAATAGTTTCAATTTCATCATCTTAAAATTGTCTGTTCATATCCTTTGACCATTTATCAATTGGAGAATGGCTTGATTTCTTATAAATTAAAGTCAATTCTCTGTATATTTTGGAGATGAGGCCTTTATCAGAACCTTTAACTGTAAAAATGTTTTCCCAGTTTGTTACTTCCCTTCTAATCTTGTTTGCATTAGTTTTGTTTGTGCAAAAGCTTTTTAATTTGATGTAATCAAAATTTTCTATTTTGCGATCAATAATGATCTCTAGTTCTCCTTTGGACACAAATTCCTTCCTCCTCCACAAGTCTGAGAGGTAAACTATCCTATGTTCCTCTAATTTATTTATGATCTCGTTCTTTATGCCTAAATCTTGGACCCATTTTGATCTTATCTTAGTATGTGGTGTTAAGTGTGGGTCCATGCCTAATTTCTGCCATACTAATTTCCAGTTTTCCCAGCAGTTTTTGTCAAATAATGAATTCTTATCCCAAAAGTTGGGATCTTTGGGTTTGTCAAACATTAGATTGCTATTTTTATTCACTATCTTGCCCTGTGAACCTAACCTATTCCACTGATCAGCTAGACTATTTCTTAACCAATACCAAATAGTTCAATAAAGCCAATTATTAAAAGCTACAATACAACATTAGGTGATCTGATTTCTAAACTGAAAGATTAGAGACTTCCAAGTTGGGAGATGGAGAGTAAACAGATGAAATTCTCTGAATTCAGAAAAAGAGGTATCCCACTTTCTCCAAAGTTTCTGTGAACAAAGGAACATGGAAATAATAACTGATTGTTCAGTACAGGACCAATTCTCAGATAAGACATATGGGTTGCTTGAGATAGATAATTGTGAGAAAACTACTTGCATCACTTTTTGGAGCTGACTTGAGTTCTAGTCAACAAAGCCTAAATCCTTGGTTAAGGGTTTCTAAATAGCAAAGATGGTCCAGTTTCCCAGTAACACAGGGCTAGATTCAAACAATGCAATAAGGTTTTCTCCTAATTTCCACAACTGAATAAAGGTTTTTCACAAGACTGAATTTGGAGTAGACCCATAATTGAACAGAAAGGGCATTGAACTAGCTCCAGAATTAATTCACAAGATAAGTCCAAAGCAGAGTCAAGTCTACAAAAGAACCAAGCCTGAAATATACATATTTTCCTCTCTTCTTTCTCTCAGGATCATAATCCTACATAAGACATAGAATATTTAAAGATTGAAAGGACTTTAGAGTTCATTCAAAGCAGTGGTATCAAATTCAAATAGAAATAGGAACAATTAAATCCTATATAAGGGTCTCTAAAGTCACATATTGACTTAATTTTAAAATGTAATATTATTTTCCAAAGGACCCATGATGAAAAATGCTTATCCATCTCCAGAGAACTGATGAATTCTAAATGCAGATTGAACAATATTTTAAAAATAAAACTGTCTTTACTTTCTTTCAAAAAATAAAAATGTAATATTATCTACATTTTACTATACCGCATATTTATTTGTTAAATATTTTCAAATTACATTTTTATCAAGTTTAGGCATCACTTAAGAGTGTTATGAGCCACAGGTAATGTGCTTAACACCTCCTATTTACAATACACTTATTTTACACTTAGTGACAAAGAAGTGAAATTTTCATCTCTCCTCCCTTAAGCTCAAATCTCCTCCATAATTCCCTTGACCCTAAATTGCCTCATTTTCCCTTCTTCCCAAACCATTTCTCAGTAGTCTCTCCAGTCCTTTTATGACTACAATATCCATGGTCCCTTCACCTCCATTTTTCATTCCCACTGTACTATGCCTTGCCTCACCTCAATTCTATTCTATTGCAGAATCCCAACCTATCGGTTACTTCCTTTTCGATATGTTAAATGAAAATTGTAGAAAAAGAAAAAAACCAATGGTGTTAGCTTCTCTTCTACACTGCCTCTAGAAGGTAAATGTTTCAGCAAACTGAAAATATGGAAATAGAAAGAAAGATCATTCAACACTCCAAGACCACCTGAGCATAGGATGATGAGATTATTTTCTTTGGAAACTTCACAAATCAAGTTTAATTGTTGAATCTTGTTTCCATGACTCCAAGAAACTGCTTATGTTTTGAATAACCATACATGTCTCTAACTTTTTAACTATCCTGTTACAATATAGAACAGCTGCTGGACTGGTCATATGTTATGCATATGGAGCCCACCAGGGACAAAGCCCACTGTTAACATGTAAAATTATTTTTAACACTCTCACATTTCTATACCAAATCATCATCTCAAAACCATGGCAAGGTTCCATATTTCCCAGCTGGGAGAACACCTGTAGAACACAAACCTAAGCTATGATACATCTGGTATCAAAAATCAGAATTGTTTCATCTAGCCAGTAGACCAAGATATCAGGTCCACTGAACAAAACTGGAGCAAAAAAATAAATAAACAAACTTCTTCTATTTGGTCAATAAAAATATCTATCTCGGTAAGATACTTGTTAACAGAAGACATAGCCATTTTATTAGACAGATATGATTTAAGAGAAGTTTTAAGATATGAATACAGAAACTCAATTTTAACCTTCCACAAGAAAATGTTCCTCCATATCAAAGCATTGTCATTTAACAAGAGGACACAACACATATTCACTCCAGCAAAGCAATTTAAAATTCTTTTAAATCAAACTTTTCTGCCTAATAAAATATCCTATTTCTGTTTCATTGAACCCTGGGTTCAGTTTTAATTTCTCTGCACCCTAGTTTGCTCTTTTGTATAACACAGGATAAAAATACTTTGACTTTCTGCTTCAGAGATTTTTTTGTGATGAAATCACTTTGTAAATGGTAAAGTTCAACATATAGTGAAACCATAATGCCTCCTTTAAATTCAGTTGATCTCTCACCTCTACAGCTAAAAACCAAGATGTCCTATCAGATAAATTTACCTAATCTTGACCTCATAAAGTATAACTGGTTTCTTCTCATCCTAAATGTAAGAATGTTATATAAGGGGAAAGAATAGAAGATTAATTGTCGAATGGATGATATGAGATGAATTCAGAAATGAGAAATAACAGAAAAAATTGATGGAAGAAGGACCTCAGGAGAGACTTAAAGGACAAGTAAGCTTTGGATAGAGGGGAAAATTAGGGAGAATATTCTATACCAGTCAGATGCTGAAAATCAAGATGGAGGGATCCTTGCACTGACATGATCCAACGGTGTGGATTGAGTGTTGGATTTGAGGTTAGGCAGACACAAGTTCAAAACTAGCTTCAGACCACCAGTTGTCTTGTACCTCGGTTTCTTCATGTATAAAATGAGAGAAATAATAGCATCTACTTTGCAAGGTCTTAGGAGGATAAAAATGGATATTTGTTTTTTTTTTTTTTTTTTTTTATTATATATATATTTTATAATATTATCCCTTGTATTCATTTTTCCAAATTGCCCCCCCTCCCTCTATTCCCTCCCCCCGACGACAGGCAATACCATACATTTTACATGTGTTACAATATAGTCTAAGTACAATACATGTGTGTGAATATCATTTTCTTGTTGCACAATAAACATTAGAATCCGAAGGTACATGCAACCTGGGCAGACAGATATTAGTGCTAACAATTTACATTCGCTTCCCAGTGTTCCTTCTCTGGGTATAGTTATTTCTGTCCATCATTGATCAACTGGAAGTGAGTTGGATCTTCTTTATGTTGAAGATTTCCACTTCCATCAGAATACATCCCCATACAGTATTGTTGTTGAAGTATACAGTGATCTTCTGGTTCTGCTCATTTCACTCAGCATCAGTTGATTAAGTCTCTCCAACCCTCTCTGTATTCCTCCTGCTGGTCATTTCTTACAGAGCAGTAATATTCCATAACCTTCATATACCACAATTTACCCAACCATTCTCCAACTGATGGACATCCAAAAAATGGATATTTGTAAAGTACTTTTCAAGTTTTAAAGTTCTTGCTAGCTATGATTATCTCAGTTAGCATGGTTTTTGAGCCATATTTCTATCAGTCTCTCTTCATGGACTAAACACAGTTATTCAAGTGTTTCAAAACTGACTACCATCAGAAGTCTTCTTGCCTTCATTTCCCACCAAGATTTGATGGTTAGACAGTAAGTTAAAAGACTCAAAAGCTAAGTCTAACACTAGAAGCCTAAACCTTGTTCCTGAAACCATCTTCATTATTCTAATATATGTGGTATAGCTGAAAGTTTTTCATCATGCCCAAGAATCTTTGTGTTTTGGGAAGAAAGGGTCTGGATGGAAGGAAGATATGAAAGAAAGGAAAGCAGAAAGGAAAGAAAGGAGGGAGGAATGGAGGGAGGGAGGAAGGAAGGGTGAAAGGGAGGAAGGGAGGAAAGGAAAGGAAGGGAGGAAAGGAGGAAGGGAAGGGAAGGGAAGGGAAATAAATGGAAGGAAAGGGAAGGAAAGAGAATGAAAAGAAAGGGAAGAGAAGAAAATAAAGCAGAAAGGGAAGGAGGAAGGAAAAGAGGGAGGAAGGGAGGAAGATAACCAAGAAGGAAGGAAGGAAGGAACAAATGAATGAGCAAACAAAGGAAGGAGGGAAGGGTGGGAGAGAAGAAAAATAAATCCTAAAAAGTTATTATCTTAATATATGTAGCATATGTCACATTTACCTGCTCTGGAATGCCAGTCAGAATTGCCCCCCCAAAAAATCTGGTATTATTTCAAATACAAAAGTCAACATAGAAGATATGTGGCTTTAAGAATTCCACAAATACTGACTGGTTCAGTTATAAGCACGAAGTGAAAATGAATTATCATAAGGCCTTGTTTAGAAAAAGCAAAGGTAAGCAAAGGTAAAATAATCAAATTGATGAGGAGTAAACTGAGGTTCTAAACCGACATGGGTCAGTTCCTTTTCTCTCTCTCCTTCCTTCCCCAAAGTAACCAAGAGTGGGGTTCGGCAGCAAAGGAATTTGCTACTTAATGCTGTATGGAAACAAAGTCTTTATTGATAGTAAAGGGATAGACAGGCATTTGACCTTCAGGAAGACCCAAACTGCCTGAAAGGGGGACGTCAGTTGATGGGCATTTGGCTGATATACACCAAATGTAAAGATTTCATTTTTCAGCCTTCCTTATATACATCAAAACAGTGTTTGCACAGAGATGTTATCAAGAGGTTTCAGAGATATTTGTCAATAATACAAGAATTCTCTGTTGTTGTAAATAAGACAAGAATTTTCTTATTATTGTAAATAAGACAAAAATTCTCTATTGTTATCTCCTTCAGTCTCTCCCCAAAAAAGGAATTTCCTGTTGGTATTTTTGATCTTAAGCTATCTCCTTTCCAAATCTCATCAAAATGAGATAGATTTTTGTTCATTTTATTTCACCTGGAGAAGTGTGGAGCCATCCTAATTGGAAAAAAAATTTCCATAAAAATCTCAACAACAGATTTAATTCCTTTTTGAGAACTGAGCTATGAACTAATAGAAAGATCAGCAAATTGAGGCAGTCCATGACAACCAAGAGCCCAATTTTTACAATTCTGTAGTTAGGTATGACACAAGTTTGATTGATGGTTCAGAGAATTCTTTCCATTTCTGAAAACATTTAAAGAAGGCTGCATAAACACAGGCCAGGCTCTAACTGGGAGGAGTCCAACTTCTGCCTGCATCAAAGCTGGCAGGATTAAAAGAGACAAAAGTTGTTATGTTTTGAGGAAATTGTTTTGTTAAGTCTTCCTAGTTTACAAGATGTATAGCATCTCAGTCCTCTAAAACAAACAAACAAACAAATCTGGTCCTTATTTAGCTGCAAAGAAGTCTGGGGAGCTTAATCAAGTAGTTAGCTACCTTTGTATGATAAAATTTCCCTTCTATTCTCCAGGGTCCAATAAGAGTAACCTTCATTATCCTGGCTTATGTTCTCTAAGATAACATTTCATTAAAATGCATAATACTAAATTACCAAATTTATAATACTAAATTTAATACTAAAATTTACTAAAAAATACTAATACTAATACTAAATATTACATATTACTAATACTAAATACTAATAGTATTATACTAAATAATACTAAGTTAATAATACTAAAAAGTAACCATGAAAGTACCAGCAGAGATTCCTGAGTCTCTAGACAGAGTGTGGCCATGACAGCTGCCTCTCTTGTGAGTCCAATTTTCTTCTGTTGGTGGTGGTGGTGAGGGTGGTCTTTCATTCTCAAAGAGAACAATGACATCATTAGGATGATTTCATGAATTGAATTTGAGTGAGGCAGAGTTAAAGCAAAATCATCAGCCTTGTTCTCTCCTCCTTATTCATTAAAGTCCAGTAGCAAGATAAAAGTCAAGTCCCAGAATGAAGTGAGTGATTTTGGTTTTTCTAAATTAAGGCCTTTCAAGACTGCTAGATGGATCATTGGAGAGAGCACCAGCCCTGAAGTCAGGAGAACCTAAATTCAAACCTCAGACACTTAACACTTCCTAGCTGTGTGATCCTGGGCAAGTCACTTAATCCTAACTGCTTCACCAAGATAGATAAGTAGATAGATAGATAGATACATAGATAGATAGATAGATACATAGATAGATAGATAGATAGATAGATAGATAGATAGATAGATAGATAGATAGATAGATAGATAGACAGACAGATAGACAAAGATTTTTCCCAGGTCTCAGTTTATCTGAGGTCACATCCATTCAATGCATAAAGACTAGGTAAGAACTGAGATAAAAGATAGCTCAATTTACTATCCCAAAGTTATCAATTTGGAAAGGGAAGACCCTCAGAGTTTCTCACCAGAACAGAAAACAATGCTATTTACAATCATTCTAAGCCATCAAAACCTAAACAGTGAGCCACTAAGGCAAGGTTATTGGACATTCAGTAAAAGCCAGAATGATTTGGGTGTAAAGGCTGGTTAAGTAGCTCTATTTAAAACACAATGAGGTTTTTTAAGTCTGTTTTTCAGAACTTTATTTCAAGAAAACAAAAATGAAAACTGTATAGGATAAAAGTAAATTGTCTCAGGTTTTTGAAAAAAATATATATATATATAGGAGAAGGAAGAGGGGGAGGAAGAAAAGCCAAAAAAAAAAAAAAAAAAAAGGAGGAGGAGAAGGAAGAAGAGGAGGAGAAAAGAAATAATAGCATTTCCCAACTTCTGTTTCAATTGATAAGTTGGATCACATGGTAAAGATAGTTAATACAAAACCTCCAAACCTCCTAAGAACTTGGTTCACTCTTTCCCACAAGTACATATAGCATCCATGGGAGGAGTAAGCTTAGCCATGATAGTAGTGAGACCTACATATAAGAAATATGTGTGACAAGCTTTAACTCACATCACTTGTTCAGGAAGTCCTCTCTCTTGGTGACCTCATGCAGAACCTTTATTATTTTTGTCCTGGTGTCTCCCCGCAGCCAGAATATGGTCCTCCATGGGCCCTCCATTGAAGCCTAGGTGAATGGATTTTAAACTCAAGTAATCAAGTTATAATTGGTCATTTTCTCCTGTAGTCATTACTTGAAGGAAACCTGTGAAAATCTGTCTCCCAAGGAAGGAAAGCCCTGAGGTGGCAAAATCAGATGAAACAAAAGATTACATGAACCAGCTCTTAGGTTTATCCTTTTATATAATACTGTATAAAGAATGCCTCTCCCAGAAGCTGAAGAAGTCAATAACTCTGTAAATTGAGAATAGTAAAGGTTGATTATCCCTTCTGGGAATACATGCCATCTGGCTTTATTAATTCCAGTTTTTTAACACTTAAGAAGATGCCAAGCATTGAACAGCTCTATGCTATTCACCTTGAGAGGCAATGGTCCATAGCCATGAGGTCTTTAGCATTCCTGATGTGCTAGACTTTGCAGGCTTACTCAAACTTACTTCACATTTGGAGCTGGTAGAAGCCATCTGGATGTATAAGCCTCAAGTTAATATTTTGGGGAAGTTTTGTAATCATAATGGAGCTTTTCCCATCTCTTCTGAACACAAGCTGAAAATTTCCATAGGATTCAAAATTCAAATCTTGCATCTGTGGGATGAATGTTTCTGAACTTCTTTGTATTCCAACTATGGGATATGGAGGTGCAGCCAGAATCTCCCTATACTGGCCACCAAATGTTGGAGTATGGGCTATTATTCCAAAAGTATATTGAGGTTACAGGCCAGTATCACAGATTGTCCCAAAAGAACCTGTAGCCTTAGTAGATTTTATCCAAATCAAAAGGCAAAAATCTATATCCATAAGGGTTTTTAGCAAAAAAAAAAAAAAAAAAAGAGAGAGAAAGAGAGAGAGAGAGAGAGAGAGAGAGAGAGAGAGAGAGAGAGAGAGAGAGAGAGAGAGAGGGAGAGAGGGAGGGAGAGAGAGGGAGAGAGAAGGAGAGGGGGGGGGAAGGGAGGGAGGAAGGGAGGGAGAGGGAGGGGGGAGGGGCAGGAGAGGGTTTAGCAACTAACAAGGAAAAGATGAGAGCTAAGTTTCCTATCAGAACTCACAACTAACCAGGAGGAAGACTCCATTAAATCCTGGCAAGTGTAGAATTATGCCATTGATTGGTAGGCTAACCCTAAAAAGAAGTTAGGGTCCTAAAAGGTCTTAGCTATTGTGAGGCTCAGAAAGTGAACTAACGCTACAAAGAATTTAGCAAAAGAATTACAGTATAGTAAATGTTTTATGGGAGACATGTAATCTTCAGGATTGACACGATAGTTTTCTAATTGAGATATAGTAACTGAGAGGTTGTAATTTTGATGATTCAAGACAAGAAATAGAAAGACCTACTTAAGAATAAAAAGTCCATTTAAGGCATCAATGTTTCTATCAGTGCTCCTTCCTGTTTGTCAAAAAGAGAACTTAGGCTTCCAGATTGTTTACAGTAATTTAGTCTCTCTATCAAGCTCCAGTCACCAATATTTGGGCCCTTCATTTTGAAGTGAGATTCATCACATCTCAATCTTTTAAAGATTTATTTTGCATAAATTTATGCACTTTTGTCATGAGGAATGGTTGGGAGTCAACAAACTCTTTGTAATATGAAATATGAAGTATTAGCTTTTGCCTGAAACTTGGAACAATTAGAATTAGTTCAAGTTCCTTTCTTTAAGAGATCTCATCCAACATACAATTGAATATAGTTGATGATCAGGTTGTGTTTTTTTTAATTTGTATGCTTTTGTTTTAGAGCTGTTCTTGAAACAAATCTTTGCTACCTCATTATAAATGCTACTTGAAAAAGTTACATGAAGTTAGAATTCAGCTTTCTAGCCAAAGATGTTATCTTCTCTGCACTAAAGATGGCAGAATTGAAGTTCCCACATTTTGAAACCCTCTACATGAGATAAGTAGACAAACTGATTTGGTGAAATTTGGCTTAGCTGATTCTGGCATCCTCGCAGATAACAAGGTTTTTTCCTCAACTACCTGCTCATTTATAATTGCCTTCATTTGCTCACAGACCTTTCAAAATGGATAGGATTTGTTGATCTTACCTTGGTGAAACATTATGCAGAAAAATTTTAATCTTTCAGTCAGTTTGTTGAATTTTTGCCAAACCTGCAATTTATCTCTTTAGACCAGATGTTTTGTGAACCATTCAAGAATTGTGCATATTATGATCTGAATTCAGGTACAGGAATAGGCATTTCATCAGCCCTTGTGAGGAACAAGAAATTCAACAATGAAAATGCCATTCTTCAAAACATCAACTTCCATATGCTCAATAATAATTCCCAGAAGGTTAATGACCAGAATGAGGAGAACAAGACTTGCCAGGATGAATAGGCTGAAGAGCAGTAGATTGCAGCTGAAGCATTGAATGGCATATAAAAAGTACCTCATGGTGATAGAGTAGAAATGAAGGCCCAGTTCACAGACAGGCGGTTTTCTCATGGAGACTGTAAAAACCCAATCAGTCTCTCAATCCATAGAGGTTGATGGAAAACAAGCAGGACCCTGTAGTCTTCAACATACTGCAAAAGCAACATCATTACCCTTCCTGATTCAGACTGCAAAGATAAGGAAGACAATATGGGAGTCCTTGAAACCTGCATTACTAAAAAACAATTCTCAGAACTACTCTGAAAAGAAGCCAAAATCAGAGAACCAGTAGAACACAGGCAACTCCCAGTAAATGAAAAAGGCAAGATGCCATTTTGAAAGAGATGCAACTGCTCCCATCAAAAGGGCCATTTGAAATTATCTCTGTCAAGAAAAATAGCTGTGAGAAAGGCTGACAAATCACAAGTGGATCAAAGCAAATATGAAATAGCCAGTAACATGCCCAAGAAGAAGAAAAACAAAGATATTTATTCCAGTTGTGACAATAGTCCAGATCCTGTGGGCAATTCCTACTTATGTAATACTGCTTTTCAAAGCCCTGACTTTGTAAGAGCTGTGACTGGAACTAGTGAACCCATCACCACAGGACTAGACCCATCCCAGCTTTTCTTTGTATCTGCTCTCTTTGTAAAACTAAGTGTTCAAGGGTCACTGAAAGAGAAAACTCAGTTTTCTCCTACAAGAGGTTTCAGAAACCATGTAGCAGAACTAGCAGATATTCTGATAAAAATGAGCTGCCTTTGGTCAGTAGACTTTGTGTTGTAAAAGGTTCCAATGGCATAGGATCAGAATTTTTCCTTTAGGGCTCTCCCATCTGGTGGATCTCCAAGCTCATTCAATGACAAGAGGACTAATGAGAATGTCTATGGAGCCACAGGTAATAGCAAGAAATAAAGTTCCCAATCTGAGAGTTTTAAACACCTCTAATGAGAACCAGGAGCAAATGTTCCCATGTACCACTCATATCTGAGTCAGAGATTACCAACCAAAGCCATGTCATGCAGGACCATGATATCATAAAGGTGATTCCATGACATGCAAATAAATTGGATTTAAATTTTAAAAGGGCTGTACAAAGTAAACAGCTTCATTTTCACCTCCAGAACCATCTGAGTCCAGTGACAAGATACAGATCAGAATGACTAGAGATGGCCCTGGTTGCAATGAAAGACCTTGGCCTTTTTAAAGCTGATCCCCAATCAGTGATTAAGGCTAAGTAAGAAATGATGCAAAGGGTGTCCTCTTTTACTTAGACAAAAAAAAAAATAATAATCAGGGAGGGAAAGACCCTCAGGTCTTCTGGCCCAAACTACAATAATTGCTATTTACTTTCACTCTGCTCCGATCAGGGCCCAAACAATGACCAATTGGAGCTTGGCCTAGGAACTGGGACTGGAGACAATCTGCATGCAGTGGGAGACCTTGGCCTTTCACAGGGAAAGGCTATCCACCAAATAAGAAGTTCCAAATCCAGAACAAAGGGCCCTAAATTTGTGTAAGGTTCAGAAAGAGATATGATATCAAAGAATTGGAGATGTAAGGAGCTCCCATCATTTGAGGAATAACTAAACAATTCATGACATAAAAATGTGATGGAATGCTATTGTGTTGTAAGAATGATGAAGGGAATGATTTCAGAAAAACCTGGAAACATTTGAATGAATGAAATGAACAAAACCAGAATAATTTATATACTAATAACAATGCTATCAAAAAAAACTTCAAAAACTTTAGTTACTTTGATCAACACAATGAGGGGCTGAGATTCCAAAGAACCAATGATGAAGCATATTGTCACTTTCTAATAGAGACAGATACAGTATATAGGTGACACAGTAGATGTGACCCTCTATTAAGTTATTTAAATATCTGCTTCAGTTTTCTCATCTGTAAAATGAGGGTAATAATAGCATTGGAGAACCAATAGAAGATCCATATGATTGGATTGAGTGTGAGTCCGCACCACTGATCACTCCCACTTTCCAGTTATTTCTCTAGCAGAAAACAAGAGGATATGTTGGACTACCTTAGGGTACTCCAATGTCTCAAACCAAATTCTCAAAAAGAAGTCAGGATTCCTAACTTGATTTTGTTTAGAGTATGTAGTAATTATATAAGAAGATTAGCAGCATGTAGAAAGATTTGTAAGTAATTGAAATATGGAGATATAGAAGTTTCTTGAATCTCACATGTTTTTATATAATTTTAAAATCCAAATTAATGAAGATAGGCAGTACAAAAGAGTTGCATAATAAAAAGGGTAAACAGGACAGGCAAATTGGTCCATTTGCCTAAAACCAAACTGTGAAGAGTTTTACATACTAGAGAACTTTATACTTGATCCTAGAACTATTAGGGATTTGTTTTGACTTTTTTTAGTCGGGAGTAACAAGGTCTGACCCTCATTTTAGGAAAATCACTTGGTTGCTTCATGGGAGATGAACTGAGACTGAGAGAGACTTGATGCAAAGAGATTAAATAAGACATTATTTGAATAGCCCAAGGAACAGTTGATGAGGGCCTAAAGAAGGGGATGATAATATGAGTGGAAAAAAGAGAATGAGACTAAATTTCAAATGAATGTCCCCATTTGCATCAATAGAAAACATTTCTACACCTATAAAATTACACGGATAAAATTTCCAGATCAAGAAACAAAAGATACTATATTATAATTGATTCAGACCTGTTGAAGAGTAAGGGAAAATTTCATTACAACATGTTCAAGATTTGGCATCCTTCCCATCTGTAAGAACAAGCCTAATTAGCCCTGTGGAAATCTATAGATAACAAGCCTAGTCTATTTCGCTTCATGCATAATACAAACAGGAGAAACTTTGCAAATCATCAGGGATTTATTCCATTCTTCTCTTTGTGATTGGACCATTTGAAAGTGAACCTTGGAGTTTTCCTTAGCAGTAATTCTCCACTTCTGCAGAGTTCAGTATCCGATTTTGGTTAGATTTAACTTATTCTACTTCCTCACCTTTCCCAAAAGAAAAAAATAATTTTGCCTCTTGAGAAAAGTAGAGATAAATCTGAAGCATCCCCAAAATAAGATTGCAATTAAATTATGAATTATAAATTCAATGCAATTCATTTCAGAAAAAATAAAATAAAATAGCAATTACCTATTATCTTCAGAGCATTGTACTAGACCAGAAAATGAAATGTTTCTCTTTTCTTAGCAGTGAAATTATGGACTACAGGGCCATGATGTTGCATACATTATCAGTCTGATCACTGCTTTGCTTAATTATATTTTCTTTATTACAAAAGAAACATCAGTTTGGGGAAGGATGGGAGAGGGGATGGGGCAGGATAAATACAGAAATGGCTATGATATAAAGATAAAAATCATAAATCTTATTTTTACAAAGGAAGAAACCTATTTAAATATATATTAGTTCAACTTGAATAGAGTACAAAGTTAAGCAATATGAAATAAGACATCATTTTGAAAAATATAATGTCCAGAGAATGATGTTTTAGTCTGATAAGTCACAGAGATGTGAGGTAGTGAATTGAGATGTTCATTTTTTGAAGCCATGGTAGTACTTTTTTGATTGAATACTGTTTCCAGAGCAAGAAGTGAAAAGGGTATGAGGATAGGGTGAGGCAAAAGGAAGATGCCCAGAAGCAGAACAGATGTCAAGAAGACTGCCAAAGAAGACAGCTGGATTATATGTAAAACGTGGTCTAATGGGTCATTATCAGGACAGCTCCAGGCCACAGCAGGAGTTCCAAAGCTGAATAGAGAAAGTCCTCCAGGACAAGCACTCAGGAGGTCTATGGGTTTAAAGTATATAATGGGGGAGGGGAGAAGAAAATGGCTGAGATGGTCCACAAATAACTATGTAAAATATCTCAAAACATTTTGAACTTTATCACTAAGGCAAAAGAGAGACAATGAAGTTTTTTGGACATGTGGTATGTACATAATAACCATACACATTTATAGGGCACTTTTTAAGATCTACAAAGTGCTTGCCTCACATCAACATTGTTATATAGATATCCCATGACTATAATTATTCTAGTTTTCCTGATGAAGAAACTGAGGCTCATAAAGATTAAGCCACTTATCATACATCACCAGTTATTACCAGAACTTGAATTCAAATCCAGGTCTTGTGATAAATGCCATGCTCTTTCCATTAAATCCCATTACCTCTGATTCAGTCTGACAGGAATTTGTAGAATGGTTTGAAAAAGAGAGGGAGAAACAATGGGGAGACTTGTTAAAAGGCTACTGCAATACTGCATGTGGATGTTAATCAAGGCCTATTGAGTGGCAGCAATTAGACCAGAGAGGAAGAAAAATGTTGCAAAAACAGAATTGATAGGACTAGATGTGAAACCTGAGGCAGAAAAAAAGGATCAAAGACAATGGTAATAACACACATTTCTATTGCCCTTTAAAGTTTGCAAAATATTATTGCCACAGTATCCCTATCAGGTAAGCCACATCAATAGTATTGTTCGATTTAATCAGTAAGGAAATCGAGATTCAGAGAGGTTAATTGATATGACTGAACACACACAGTTAGTTCAAAGTGTCAGAATCAGGACTTGAAAGCAGATCTCCAGTCTCCTAATCTAGTGTTGTTTTCACAATGCCCCCATCTAGCTCTGGAGGCAAGGTGAATGAATGGTAAGGGATGTAATCTACCCAAAGCAAGAACAAGACAACAAAGAAAGACACCCAGGATTGTGAATGCCAGCAACAGAACAATAGAAAGTCCAGTATAGAACTTGAAATCCTCTGAAAAACTTTTAGTGTACAAGCTGCTCACCCTTGCTCCTGAAGATGGAGAAATAAAACCATCTGCTAAAAAAGCATCAAAGAAACCTCTCTCTTTTTTTTTTCTAAAGGGCCAAACCAAATCAAAGAAGATATTTCATCTTGAGGACACTGAATGATATCGATGCACATTTTTTATTCTACAGGACGTGCTCAGAAGAGGGTGGGACCAGTTTCAGTGTCAAATAAATCAATGGAAATGATAAATGAAAAGCAAGAGATGAAAAATGATGTAATGCAAAGCTATTTAACTCTGCCAGATGCTCCCGTAGCAAACAATGCTGAGCACAAAGCAAATTAAATCTATGACTCTTTATCTTCTCAATAGTTTCCGTAACAAGCTATTTGGTATGGCAGCAAAATCAGTTTCTAGTTCTTGACAGTTTTATAGTTCCTGGTCAAAGTTTCCAACCACAGTTTGGTCAGAACTGACTAGATTTTCATATATGCAGTTTCCCGCTTGCACATAACACAATTTCATCCCTTAGGATGTGCCAATAAGCCAGGCTACATTAGGCAACAGACAAAGGGAAACTGACCAAAGCAAAATGGGAATACTGAAATCTACCCTATGGAGAACAAAGGAATCTAGCATGTTTCCATTATTCTTTCTTGCAATTACCACAGAGAAGCATGTCAATTACCAATACATCTTCTGGATTATAAACTAAACGTTCAAGAAGGAACAGAGTGAACATAAGGTAGCACAGGGTACTGGAACACACAGCTGTACTTGGAACCAGGAGAAAAATGGCTTTGAATGTTCTCTTCAACGCTTACTTATGTTGATCAATGAGCAAATCAACTATCCATTTTTCAATTCATTTTTCTCATCTAAAAACTAGTAATGATATCTACTTTACAGGATTATTGTAAGGATCAAATGAGACTTCTTTTCAATTAGAGCCATCAAAAAAGGCATTGGACTGCCTTGAAAAGTAATGGATTTGTAGTTGTTCCAAATAACAATGGATAGAGCACCAGCCCTGAAGTCAGGAGGACCTGAGTTCAAATCAGGCTTCAGACACCTAATACATCCTAACTGTGTGACTCTTACTTAACCCCAATTGCCTCAGAAAAAAAAAAAAAAAGAAAAGAAAAGAAAAGAAAAGTAATTGGTTCCCTTTTATTACAGTTATTCAAGCAAAGGCTATGTACATCCTGGATTTTCTTATCTGTGAAACTATTGAATGTCACCAGTATAACATTCTTCTATTTCTCTTGAGGGCAGGAACTATCTCACTTTTGGTTTTGTATTCCTAGCATCTAGTTCAATACCTGGCATATACATATATGCATAATAAATATTTGTTCATTTATTGATTTTTCATTATTTATAGAGTGTTTTGTAGTGGAAACTTTTTGGTACAGGCTAAACTAGATAACTGCTTCTAACTCTAAAATGCTGTGATTCTATAAAGTACCATAGAAATACCAGCTGTTACTCCTTCCTTTCCTGTGTATCAAATGTTCACTATTCCCCTCCTCCCTAAATCAGAGAGGAATCTGACACAATGATTGATTGTGCATTATAAGTGAGTTGTTATCAATGTTATTACAGCCTGTAATTCCTAATTTTAAGATGAAGGACTTTGTTTTTCTGTCATAGAAACTTTGGGCAATCACAAGATGGGAGGAAAATATTCAGAAAGGACAAAAGGTGAAAGATTGTCTCTCCCTTGTGTGTATAATTTTAACAAGTGTTTAAAATATCCTCATTGACAAGAATATAACAAAATGATATGGGGAGAAAGATCCATATGATTCTATTAACCAACTTGCAGTATCTCACATCTTCTCAGAGGTAGGACTTCTGAAAGGTTTTAGTACTTAGAGATAAAAAGCTTTATACATACATAGATAGGTATGTATGTATGTATAAAAGCATAAAAAGAAAGAAAAAGAAGGAAACAAGTATTAAGAGTAGCATGTCATGTCATGCATGTGCTAAGCACTTTAAAACTATTATTTTATTTAATCCTTACAACATCCCTGAAAGGTACTGATATTATTTTCCCCCTATTTTTGCAGTTGAGGAAACTGAAGTAGACAGAAAACCAGCATCAAACAGTAATGTATGAGAGCAAATTAGAACTCAAACTCCTGACCAAGCACTCTATTCATTGTATAATCTAGATAGATATCCATTTTGTCTAATAATTTTTGTCAGATAGTGAATACTCCCTCCAGAAACTGGGGTCTTTGAATTTATCAAACAATATACTACTATATTTACTTGCTTCTCTATGTTATATACCTAATCTATTCTATTGATCAACCTTTCTTTTTTTAAAATCAGTATTAAAATTATATGTGTGTGTGCTTTGTAATATAGTTTGAGATCTAATACTAATAGAACTTTTTCTTTATCACATTTTTTCTTCATTAACTTTTGTTTTTCCATGTGAATTTTGTTATTTTTTTCTAGCTATATCAAATATTCTTTTGGAAGTTTGGCGAAATATTGAATAAATAAATTAATTTAGGTAATGTCATTTTGTTATGTTAACAACCTATCCATGAGCAATTAATATTTTTATTTTGTTTTTAGGTCTTTATTTCCATATAGAGTGTTTTATGGTTAGATTTATATAGTCCCTGGGTAAATATTGGAAAATATACTTTCAAGTATTTCATAGCTTCTGTAGTTATATTAAATGGACTATTTTATATTCTCTTCTTTTTGGCTGAATTATATATAAGAATGCTAATGATATGATGTACCTTTTAACTTTGCTGAAATTAAGAATTATTTTAATTAGTTTTTAGTTGACTCTCTAGGTTTCCTTAAGTACACCATCATATCATCTGCAGCCTTCTTACTGTATCATGCTGTCTATTGACATAAAAAAAATTCTTATATGATATAAATGATATTCTTAACAAAAATCTTTAAAATATGATACACAATTATTTCTAGAAAGGAAAAAGTAGTAACTTTCAATTTGTATATGTTGTAGGCTCAGTGAATCCTATATGGGTATGAGAATATTTGGACTTTCCCATTCCTAGCAATGAGAGAGAAAAGAGAATTTGTTCACATGAAAACAGGGCCAAGCCCCTATTTCTCTGCTCAACCAAAAAGAAAGAAAGTATGAAGAGTAAAAGGCTGTTTCCTTAAGTAGAAAGCAAGAGAGCAAGAAAGGGTAAGAAATAAACTAGAAATCCCTGGTTTAACCCAGTTTTCTACTTCCAATCAAATTGGTTACATATTTCTAATCATCTAAATCCAAACTAATTCCTTAGCTACCCCCCTCTACATTGTTCTCAGCTCAAAGTTTTCTGGGATCTTGCTTCCTTACCCCAGACAATTTTGTTCTATTATTATATTCCTATTTACCAAGTTTTTCTCTTCCTCTTTAGCTTTCTACCTTGCTTTGAGAACCCAAATTAACATCACAATCATCTGCAATCAAATTAACATTGCCAGTGAATCTAGAGAAGACATGTCAGTACATTTCTTCATTACTCCACTCTCCATCTCTGTGGCTTCTCAAAACAAAATTCTTTTGCCTGGCCAGCACTTCTTAGTATAAGTTGTCTCCCCTATAATAATATAAGCTCCTTTAAAAAAAAAAAATATATATATACACATATATATATAAATATATATATATATAAGCTCCTTGAGAGTAGAGACTGTCATTGCTTTTGTATTTGTATTCTGAAAACTTGACACACAATAATTTTTTATTAAATGTTTTTAATTCATTCATTCATACATTGAAAGTTTCACCAGTGTCTAAGTAGTAAGTTTTGTAACAAAAGGAGTATGACATCATCATCATCATCACTAACATTTATACAATTTATATATGCGTGTACATATATATATATATGTTAAACATTAAAACAGCACTAAAGCTTTTGGGACAGCTTGTATAAGATTTTAAAAGCTTTCAAAGTACTTTATAAATATTATCTTTTTTTATCCTCATAACAACTCTGGAAGAAGAAAAAGAGAGAAATCAGTCTCCCTTAATCCAGGCTATACAACTTCTCAGGAATGGCATAACTAGATTAAGGAGGTCCTATTGTATATTCATTATAGAAAGCCATCCTCTCCATTCCATGACCCATATAAGAACAATAGTTATCCAGGTAGGCACTCGATGGTAGTTGGATGGATTCTTTCAAGATCACATTCTTATATTTATATGGTATAAGTTGCTAACTGATAGTGTCAGGAAAAGTGGAAAACTGAGGACACTTTATTACATGCCTCATACCTGAAAAATAATCTCTCCCCACCAAAGATTTTATAGCATTTTGTCCAGGTCTCCCTTTTGTCCTTATCACATTATATCTTGTACCATACATTTCCTTCTATCCCCATTAGTTTTAAAGTCCCAGGGACTTTGTGCTTTTTTTCCTGTCTTCATATGTCTATGCTTAATAAATCTCATTGAGTTGAATAGAATTTAACTGATGTTCTACTCCTATCACATCTACCGGTCATTCACTTAACTTACCATGTCTATTCTAACCTCTAGGAACAAGTCATTATCCTTTTTACTAGAATACTTTTACCTTCACCTATTTAAACCTTACTATTCAATGGGGTATTCAGGAGGTGTGAGGGCTGCCAAGTCCTTGTCAGGGCTGTTCATTCACCTTTGGTATCCATCTGATTCACCCTACTCTTACTTATGGTTCCAAGAAGCTACAACATATACAGTTGGTAAACCATCTCAGGAGATGGACTAAATCAGGTTGAGAAGATCTCAAACCCAACAGTAAATTAAGAGGATTATTTACCCCCAAGGATGTGAAGACTTCTCCCAGAAAAATGGACAGAAGTGAACAATTTGTACCAATGTCCATGAAAGCAATTGAAGTAAACACTGTGGAACTCTTGGAGGTTGGTCAGATATTGAAGATATCAACCACTTCATCCTGGGCCATCATCGGTCATCTTTACTTTTGTCCTGCCACTAGACGTGGATGACACAGGAAGACAGAGTAAAGCTGACAACTTTGTGCAACTCTACCTAATTCAAATCATACACAAGTTAAGACATCACCCATGATGTCACTGGTTCTCTTTGAAAACAAAGGATGAACAACTCTTCCTTCAATTCAACTAAACAAGCATTTGTTAAGACTATTATACAGTTTTATAAAACTTAGAGATACAAAGAAAAAAAAAAATCCTTTCCCTCCAGGGACTTATATTCTGCTGAAAGGATGTAATTTTAGATACAAGTAAATACACTTTCTAGACAGTCATTTTTGACAAAAGGACTTCTCCTGTTTTAAAATACCTTTTACAGGACGTGGTACCCCAGCTGAGACTTGAAATGGAACTTGGGATTCCAAGAGGCAATATTGTTTTAAAAACAACTTTGAGCCACTAAGTAATTGTGACTATTAAAATGTCCAAACTAACTGTAAAAGACCTATGAAGAAAGATATTAATATATCCTTTCAGCAGAATATAAGTTCCTGAAGGGATAGAATAATTTTTGTCATATCCACAGTTTGTAGTCCTATATAATAGTTTTTTTTTTGATAAATGCTTGTTTAGTTGAAAGAAGAGTTGTTGTTCTTCCTGTGATAAGCTGAAGTCTGGATAGAATAATTTTACTTACATAACACACACACACACACACACACACACACACACACAAACACTTGTGTCTACTGGTAGCCATTTCTGGGGATGGAAGGGGAAGAAGAAAAAAAAGAAAAAAGAAAAAGAAAGATACATGATAACTTTATTATATATTTAAAAGAAATAGTAAGTTGTATATAATAGATTTGCAGTTTCATATACAGTCATCTTTTTTATTCTGCTGTTATGAAAATGCTTGTATTATTTCATAAATTAAAAATAAATTTAAAAAAAAAAGTATTCCAGGCATAGAGATGAGATATGGAATGTCATAAGGAAAATCAAGTAGGTTAGTAGAAGGGAAGGGAAAGGGAAGGGAAAATTCCTACTATGTGCCAGGCACTGTGTTAAGTGCTTTATAAATATTATTTCATTTGATTTCAAGATAAATTCTGCTATTATTCTCATTTTAATGTTTCAGAAGCTAGGCAAACAAAAGCTAATGACTTGTCCAATGTCATAGAGCTAGTAACTGTCTCATCAGATTCCTTACTCCAGGCCCAACAATCTATTGATTCACCTAGCTACCTCCAAATAGCTAGAATGTAGAAGGTATGAGAAGAAGTAATATCAAATATGGAAAGTCAGAATGGAAGATTGTAAAGGGCTTTAAATGCTCAATAGTCTCTATTTCAATCTGAAAGCAATACAGAGCTTCTGAAATTTCTTATGTGTTGGAAAGTGATATGGTCAGACCTATGTTTAGGAATAATCACAGAACAGCTATTTGAAGAGTGGATTAGAGGGAATAGAAGCAATGAGTCCAATTAATAGATTATGGAAATAATCCAGTGAGATTGCTCTAGAGTCTGAATAGAGAAAAGGGCCCAGATGTGAGAAATACTGTTGGAGGTAAATGGGTTTAGAAGGGTACCTGATTCATGGTAGATATTTAATAAAATATTGCTTTGATAGAATTGCTCATTTAACATTTACATTCTAGCCCCATTCTCTCAGGATCCAGATGCTTTATTGTCTCTTAGTATTCCAAGAGGGTGTTCTTCCTTATAGCCAATGACTCAAGTTCCCACTATATGTTTCCCCCATTTGTTAAGAAACTGTGATTAGGACACCAATTCCATTTTACCATTTAATATGGGTTGGTTTTTACAAAGGGATATTTACTTCAAAAATACAGCAAAAACAAAACACACAAACATTTCTCCCAATTTCTTGGACGCATAATCTCCCCAATCTCATTTTGGTCTCTAGTGAAGATTACTCTCAAAATGTAACTCAGTTCTTATATAGTATTAGCTCCACAAAGTTCACATGCAGAAAGGGACATTGTTGTGATCCTTTGGGCTGAGCTCCTGCAAGTTACTCCCAAAGGTCATTCCTTGTTGCCTTTGGGCTTCAATATTGGACTAGCCATAACATCAAATTTGTGTTTTCTATCCCCAGATCCCTATAACTTTGTGCTCTCAATTCAAATTTCATTCCCTGCACCAGATATAATGAAGGAGAAATTTCCTTGTTCCACCAGATGCCTTTCCAAATGTCTCCAAAGCCAATCAGACAACTTTCCCTTCATCACAATTAGTCCACTGAAACTAGTTACAGAAGGTCCACACATGTTTCCATCTCTCCAAGATGCTTCACTTTCACATCATCACAATTCTCTTGGAAGTAGATCTCTAGCATCTTCCAGATGGTAGAGAGACATCAACTCAGGTGGTCTGGACCTGTGCCAGACTCTCATTACAATAAGACTTGGCAACTGATCAGACATGGGGATGAGTAAAAGTGACGAGTCAAAAATGACTCTGAAGTTGTAAACTTGCATGATTAGAAGGGTGGTGGTACCCTGTCAGAAATAAGAGAAGTCATAAGAAAAGAATGGGCTTAGGGAGAAAGATAATGAATTTGATATGCTTATGAAACATCCAGGAAGGGATGTCTACCTAAAGACGATTTAGATCAGAAGAGAGACCTAACTTAATTCAAATTCCACCACATCTGGGAGCTCAGTGGATTAAGGGCTAGACCTGGAGTCAAAAGACTCAAATTCAAATTCAAGCTGTATGAGTATGGCAAGTCACTTAACTTCTCTGCCTTGGTTTCCTCATTACAAAAGTGGAATAATAATAGCATCTACCTCCCAGAGCTGTTGTAAGAATCAAATAAGATAATAATTATAAAGTGATTAGTACAATCTCTGAAAAATAATTAATACTATATAAATATTAGCTATTATTATTTATTAAATCTTCCCTAAATACTCACAATGCCCTCTCACTTACATATCCTCCAATTACACTTATTATTACACAAATGACACTCTAAGTCATTTGTTCAGCACACATCACATCCTGCCTTGGATTGGTTTTATTTTTTTTCCATGTGTGTTTATCTCATCCTCCATTTAAGGTGCTTGCTAGACATTTCCACTTGGAGGTCTTACTAATACATCAAATTCAACACTTTGAAAATTGAACTTGTCAACTTCCTCTCCCCCCCCAAAAAAAAAACTTGCTCCTCCTCTATTTCTTTTTAATGATTTCACTATTCTTCTAATTATCAAGGCTTGAAAATCATGGTGCTCACTGAACACTCTATCTCCTATGCCCCCACTATCCAATTAGATGCCAAGTGACAGACTGGTGAATAGATACACAAGTTGTTAGCTTTCTATTCTTCCTTATCCACAAGTCTAATCAAAACAACAATGAAATCATTCCATTATTGAGCTACCTGATTCTTGACTAAATCTAGAGGAAATTGCCTCTCTTTTCTTGGGTCAAGTTGACCTCATTTATCCTAAAAACATGATATAGTCAGCAACTGGCAATTATTTATCTTACAATTATACTTTTTCCCCTCAAATATAAACATATTTTTTAAAAAAATGCTTTGGTGGAATTGCCAATCTCATTTACCAACACACTACCCCCATCTCAGATTTAATGAATCTATTCTGTTTTATGGATGCTACAAAAGACTTGGCAAAGAAAGAGAATAAATGGAAAACATGAACAAACTTGTTACATTCTAGTTTCAAGGGAGAAGCTTACAATCTCCTTCCAATTCTAAATATCTATGATTCAAAACCAGAGGCACACAACTTTAAAAGGAGTGGGAGAATTCTTGCTCTTTTCTGATTTGCATAAATCTTAAATTGTCAAAGATTTCAGTGGAATCTGGAAGATTCCAGAAGATCATAGCAGCTTATTTGCAGTTTTAAATGAGAATTGTTTTCTCATCTGCCAGACGATAGACCTCCAACATACTCCCATGATAGGTATCATTCTGCTGCTCTCGTCCAAGTAACAAAGAATTAGAGTTCTTATGAGAACCTAAATCACTAGACAATGACAAATAATTTATTCGAAGATTATGATAGCACAATACACATAATAGGTGCTTTAAATGTTTTAAATATAAACAATATTTATTGTTATTATATTATATTATTATATTAATGAAGATCGTTACCAATTAACTTTTTTTATATGAAGCTGCTATAGTAATTTATGAAGCTTTCAAGCTTCAATACAGTACTTATGTACAGTTGGTACATAGTAGCATTTATCAAGTGTTTATTCCCTTCTTTTAGAGTCAATATATGTTATTTACTATGTATTGGGCTCTAAGAATATGAAAAGAAAACAAAGAATAGTTCCTGTTTTCATGAGATTTGCATTCTATAAAGAATATACAACATCTAAACAGAAGAATGTATATATGATCTTTTGAAAAGGAAGAAAAGAACACTAATACTTAAGAGAATCAGAAAAGGCTTCCCACTTGGGAGTAGCTTATAGGATTTAAAGGAAAGTAGTCTTATAAACTCATGAGTTATTGTTATCCTTCTGTTCTTCATGCTCCTGCCTAAGACAGCAGTCTTCATCTATCTTCAGGAAATACTGTTTTTGCAGTTCTGTGTTGTTTTTGAAAAATTTGATTGGTTTAGTAGTCTCAATAATGATAATTGGCATTCATGTAGCATTTTAAAGGTATGGCATAATGTATAAAAAAAACTAGCTTTGGAGATGGGGTGATCTGGGTTCGGGTTTCTTGACACTGGTTGTGTGACTCTGGGCAGTGCCCAAGCCAACTTTAGTGGCAAATCTTCATTGGGAAAGAATTTGTATTTGAGTTCTGTTTGTGCTACTTGAATTTGAGTCAAAGTTATTCAAATGGAATCAAATAGAATTCAGAATGTTCTTTTGAATGGAATGAAAGTGCTTAATGTATACTATGTATCATTATTCTTTTTAGAATCAAATCTTTTCATCAAGACTCAAAATAATCAATGAAATTAAAATGTTATATATAGTAAGATCCAATGATGATATATTTGGTTACATGGTACTAGTGCTTTTCTCCCTATGATTTAACCTGTAAACCAAATGCTATCTCTGTCTCAGCTCCAATACTATACTGAAATCATATTGTGCAATAAAAGTATGTTTATCTAAATGCAAAAAAAATTAAATAAATAAAAACATAAAAGAATGTAGGGATTCTAAAGGGCTGGCAGAGGTAGGAGAAAGTGCATTCCAAACTCAGGAAACAATTATGTGTGTGGGTGTGTGAATACCCTATATGTAACCTAGCATTTTATAGGAATGGAGGAAATAAGTATTTATTAAGTCCACTGTGCTAAACAATCTTTACAACCACCACCCTGGCACATGGGTATTATTATTATCCCCATTTTAAAATCAAGGAAAGTAAGGTAAAGAAAAATTAAGTAATGTATTTAGGATCTCACAGCTAATAAATGTCAGAGGTCAAATTTGAACACAGGTCTCCTTGACTCAAGCCCAACCACTTTATCTACTGGGCCATCAGCTGCCCTTAACAGTCTACCCAAAATAGTGAGACATTTTTCCAAATCTCAAACTTTATTCATTGCTGTATTTTGTCTCACTGACTAATTTTTAGAACAATTTAATTTACATTCTACCATAAATATTTTGAGGCATGTATAAACTAATGAAGAATAAAAAAGGAACACATCCAAGAGAACTACTTATACAATAGCAATACTGTAAAGATAGATACATTCGAAATCTGTAAGAATTCTAGTCGATGTAATGATTGTCCGTGATTTCAAAGGACTGATGATGAAGAAGCTTGCACACTCTCTCAGAGAAGTACAGTTTCAAGCTTCGAGTGATGTACATAGATATAGAAATAGGTAGATAGAAGATAGATGATAAATAGATAGATGATAGATAAGTGGATAGATGGATAGATGATACATAGATATATACTAGATAAATGATAGATACATAGATGATAGATTGATGATAGATAAATAGACAGATAGACAAACAGTAAGACATTTTTTAAAGCTGGCAATTTTGACAGCAAGATGGCACAGTGGATAGAAGTCTGGGTCTAAAGTCAGAAAGACCTGAGTTCAAAAGTGACCTCAGATGCTTATTAGCTGTGTGACCCTGAGAAAAAGTCACTTAAATTTCCTTATCTACACAATGCATTGGAGAAGAAAATAACAAGCCACTACAGTATTTTTGCTGAGAAAAACCCAAATTTGTCTTCTTTTTCAGTCAGACACCACAACAAAACAACAACAAAGATTTAATTTGCTTTCCTTGACTTTGCATATTTCTAATAAATTTTATTTTCTTTTCCAATGGGGAAAGGAAATGATGGGAGGTGGAAAAATAGATTTCTATTCATACAAACAATTTTTTTAATAATTCATTAGTGGACATTATGTTTCTGTTTGTCACATTCTATAACTTGGAGGCATGGTTACTTTCCATTAAATCTAATGAAAGATTTCTATGTGACCACAGATTGCAACAGAGAAAACTGCATGGTCTTCAGATAAACTTTTTCCTAAAGTACATCCTAAAAAGGAAAAAATTGCTAAATTCTTACCCCCAAAAAAAGATCTAATTGATAAATTAATTCAGCTAAATTAATAAGCATTGAGTTTATTTTTAAGCAGAAAAAAGGAAAAGGACTTTGTTCCCAATTTAACAGCTGGATTTGCTCTAATTTCCCACAAAGGCAACTAGAGTCATTTAAAGGAAAGGAACAAAATTTAAGTTCATCAATCAATCAACATTATGGATTGTTTGGAATATATGTGAAGTACTATATTTAAACCAGAGGTTCATAGTTCTAGAGCAAAAAAGAGCTCTCAGAGACCAGCTCGTCCAACCCTTTCATTTTACAGAAGAATAAATAGTGATCTCAGAGTGATGATTTGTTCAAGACCACAAAAGTTCAGACGTGAGATCTGAATCTAAGTTCTAAAGATGATGGTGGAGTGGTTTACTATTTCCTTTTCCAAATCATTTGGCAGATAAGTAATTGAGGCAAACAGGATTAAATGACTTGCTCAGAGTCATATCAGTGTCTGAGGCCAAATTTGAATTCAAAATAATAAGCCCTATCTTCTATATTACCTAGTTGCCATTATAACATATAACATTAATATATAGTATTTATTTGTAATATTTAAATGTAATATTTACATAAAACATATAAAAAAGAGAAGGCAGCATACACATTAAAGAGGAATTGTAGGTTTATTGATATCTATGAAGGAATGCTGAGCTGAATTTTATGGGATAAATAAGACTTAAATGGATAGTGGAAAAGTAGAGGAGATATTGAAGAACAGAATTTGCAAGTGGGAGAAATCTCAGAGGTGACTTAGTCCAATTCACTCATATTAACAATTAGAAAATTGAAGTTCCCTCAACACAAATATTGAAATAACATCCCTCAAAAAAAAGATTTCAGAGAAGGATATAAAATTATTTATAACAGTAGTTACTAGTAATATTTCTAGACCTATTTGTAATGCACAAAGTATTTTCCTCACAACAATAACTCTGTGAGGTCATTATCACAAATATATGAACACTAGGGTCTTTCTAGTAACTGAAAGCTTGTGTGGCTCTATTATTACATCAAATAGAGAAGAAAGTTTGTATCTTAGAAAATTTAGAAATTCATTTCAACAGAATTTCCAGCTTTTCAAAGATTTTCAGAGCCTCATAGCTATTTTGATCAATGAGTACCTATCAAGTGCCTACTATGTGCCAGGCGCTCTGCCAGATAGAGAAAAAAAATTTTAAAAAGCAAAAAAAAAAAAAAATTCAGCTTTAGGAAACTTACACTCTAATGAGATGGTGCTTAGAAGTAGCTGAATTATATGTGAGTCTGTTTAGAGGGTTCTTTTGGATTTTTGCTCTGACCCTGACTAGCTTTATATGATTATTGGTAAATAATTTGATGATATCCAACAAACATTAAGCACATTGTACTGTACTATTATTATCAGCAAAAATTAAGCCACTACTGTATATGTTATATTCTGTGAAGTGCAGAGGGAAATAAAAACTTTTGCTAAGTCATAGTCCCAGACCTCTGGGAATCTTTTAGACTCTCTGAGACCCAGACTCAGTTTTCTTATCAAAATGGGAGATCAGCAACGAGGCAACTGTGGTGAAGTGCTAGAACCTTAAGGTCACATTGATTTAGATTCAAATTCCACTTCTGACATCTAGTCACTGGAGGATCCTGGAAAAGTCATTTAACTTCTCAAAACCCTCAGGCAATCTCTATAGCTTTAAGTGGCACAATAATTTTCCATCTTCCTTAGCAGAGGCAATTTCCTCACTGAGAAGCTTTCTAATGATGAAATTACAGGTATGGGCAAAAAGAAAAGTGCTTCCACTACCTACTGAGAAGGAGATGTGAGGAAAGAGTTTAGTAAATCATATAGCACTATATGTAAATGTAAGCTGGAAGCTACTATTAACATAATTTATTAACTTAAAATTTGGATGAGCATATAATTTCCTAAGATAGAATAGACCAAGATGGGAGATAATGGTATGAGTCAAGTGTTAAGAGCTAAACACATACTAAAACATCTGCACTATAGAATCTAGGATAACAATCCAAAAGGAACTGATTTTCATGATGTTATCTAGCTATATGACTCTGAGCAAGTCATTTCACTGCCCTCAATTACTTAATTTCCAAAATCAGAGTTGGACTAAATAATCTCTAAATTCCCTTCCAACTCCATCTACCTCCAAAGTCTTCTTGCAGCTCTGATTCTATGATCCACTACACTCAAGTGCATCTCTTCATAGAATTATGGCATCTCATGGCTGGAATGACTCTGGAGAGATCATCTAATTCTCCACCACCACCAGCAGCACCCCTGACACCCCACACCCACACCACACATTCAGACAATTCCCTGTTTCCCTTCAGAGACACCAGAGCCATTTGTTCTGTGGACAGAATAGTATTAAGCAAGCCTTGAGAGTGAGTTTCATTAAAGTTCTGTGATGACAGTTGAAAAGGAATGCTCTCTCTCTCTCTCCTCAAAAGAATGAAGAAATAAGAAGAGATGGTAGAGAGATGACAGTGTCCAATTAGTTGAGAAGACAGAGAAAGGAGCGAGGAGAAGGAAAATAAAGATTGAGAAAGAAAAAACTCAAAAAAAGAATCAGAATGAATTTGGGACAGATAAAACCAAAGAAGTGGAAAGAATGAGGTTTTGGTTTTTATTTGTTTTGGCATTTTTTACAAAGGTAATGAAAGTTTATAATACAAAAGAGGCATTACAATATTCTGTATTTTGGGAAAATGGGAATCTCTGAGGCAAATTTCTGAAGCAAGAAAAGAAAGGTAAAGAATTGAAAAAATAGAAACATCAATGAAGTTAAAATCTCTCAATTGTACCTTATATTTGTTTTTCAAGGGATTAAATTAAGTAGCTAAAAGGAATTCTGAAAAGCTTTAATTTTTTAATTTTTCCATGGCTTCATCTTACTTCTATATGGTGTTCTTGGCTTGTCAATTTGTACTTTCATAAATGGGGTTTGAGGAGAAATGGATGCATACATAGAGGATCATTATGTTGGAAAGATTCCAATAGCCCTGGGCTTGCTTCACTGGAATTTTGGGAAGTCCTTTCTCTCCTTTCACTCAGGGGCAACATGCTATACCCTTGAGAAGTATATTATTTATTAATGAGCACCCTCTCCTTCCAGCCCTAGATCCTATGGGATCTACATGCCTTGCTCCAACATCAGTTTTAAAAGTGAAGCACTGATGGGGACTTCTACTAGATCTAGTACCAACTTGAGATGATGGGTCTAAGACACAGAAAAAACTTCTTCCTCTCCAAGGGAAAAAAGTAACATCAGCATGGATCCAAGGCCAGAAAGAACTTCTTCCTGTACAAGGGGAAAAAGTAACATGGGCAGGGAATAGCTTCAGAGTAAATTTTTTTTAATTTTAGCAGAAAAAAAAAAAAAGTAATGAAGTCAAGAAGAAGAATAGTACCTCCCTCCTGTCCCAAAGCTGACTCCCTGGGAGGGGCTCCCCAGAGCAGCCTTTGAGTCTATTGACTTGTTTTTTTAAGCTGCTAATGTAACTTGCAGTTACAGTGGTTTGTTTTGTTGTTGTAACATGGTCTCCATAGATGTGCATTGAAATGGTGCCCAGATGCACTGAAGCCAGTAACCATGCAATCGAGGAGTTGTGCAAGCCCAGCAAATTACTGGGATCCAAGGTATCCAGTGCTTGTCTTGCATGTCCCCTCCTCTCACTTCTAAAGCTCTGGCTCTCCAGCCCCTGCCACATAACCCTGCTGTAGGTCTTGGATCAAAGACTCTTAAACAGGTGACTAGAGAAGCAAATAAGACAATAAAACCAGAGATTTACTTGCATGACTGTGTGTTGGGGAAAGAATATCTATAGTAAATTGGACCAGGCAGACAAAATTGTAAAGATGAAATTGCACTTTAAGTCTTGTTCCTTCCCCTTCAGATGTACTTTTCTCTCTCTCAGCAGGAGCCAACTGTACTGTTGTGCTCCCCATCATCTTCTCAAACAAGCAAGCTTTCACTAAAAAACCTGGGAGAAATTCATTCACAGAAAGGGATATAATGACTGATGAGTTAAGATATTAACCAATTCATCTTTATCAAAGGTAAAATCACTTTGTTGGCATAAATCAAAGGAATAAAACCACCTGTAGAACCAAAGGCTTCTAACCTTAATTTGTCATTCTCAATAACACCATATGTTTTGGTCTCCACATTTAAAAAACAAAACCCAAAAATTCTAAATGAATCTTAACCTCTATTAAGACAGTCAACATCCAATGAGCCACAAATACAACTATAAAAGCTATGAGTGTAATCTTTTAGCTCTCAAACAAAATTTCATCAACTACTATGTATCTATTCTGAGCGAATTATGGAAGATAGTCGATCAATATCATTTATTAAATGCATACTATGTATCAAATACTATGCTAAATGCTGAGAATACAAATAAACACAAAGTTGCTGCTCTCCAGAAACTCACAGCCTAAGGACTGAATATACAGTTGAAAACTATATAACTAGGTTACCAAAGGAGCATACAGTGGTGAAGGAAGAGTGGGAATTAAGAAAGGGAAAAAGGAAAAGCCAAAAAATGAAAAGTGAATATGTAAGAGCTCATATGAAAAATTTCAGGGGATTTTAAGTATTCTCAGTGTAACTAGGCTGCCTAAAAGGTTATCTCAATCATAAGCTGCTTAAAAAAAAAAAAAAAAAAGGCAAAGTGTAAAGGATGAGGAAGGTGACTGTCCCACTGTCCTGGTCGTCAGTTTTGTGCTAGCTTATGGGTGTCCAAAACAATGGGACTGTCAGGACAGTGAAATGACTTGAAACAACACCACTGAAGCCCCAGTGGAAGGAAGTGAGGTTGTTTAGTTTTGGGGGGAACAAGATATTTGTCTTCAGTTAGGTGAAGGCCTCTCATAGAAAAGAGGGAATAAACTTAATCTATTAGAATTTATAAATCAGAATGAGAAACATTCAATTAAAATTGTATTGCAGAGAAGTGGATTTTAGACTCAATATAAGGGAAACTCTCCTGATATTTGAAATTACCCAAAAATAGAATGGGCAACCATACAAGGGTTCCCCATCATTAAACAAGTCCTTGTCTGGATTTTTCAATAGTTTGTTTATTGATGAGGCTTCCAACCTCAGTTTGCAAATGAAATTGCTTTCTTCAAAGCTATAAATGATCTCAATTGCCAATTCAAATGGTTTCTTCTTAGTTCTCATCCTCCTTGAATTTTTATGGCATTTGACACTACTGATCTCCTTCGTTTGGATATTCTATTTTCTTTGGCTTTTTGTAACTCTGCTCTCTCTTGGTTATCCTCATACCTCTCTGATTACTCCTTAGTTTCTTTTACTGGTTTTTCATCCAGGAGTCATCCTCTCCCACAGTGGGTATTCCCCTACACTTTGTTACAGCTCCTTTCATTTTTCACTTTACTGTTTTTTTGTCTTTGCAATTACTCTTATCTTCCATTTCTCTCTACAAACACTGTATTCCTTCCACAAGAACTTGTTTGCCGTTCGCTCACACAATACTCCACCTCCTGACTCCCTATCTTTGTACTAGATATTTCCTATGTCTGGAATGTTCTCCTTCCAAAAATAGACTCTATGGATCAATGAGTTCCTTTAAAACTGAGTCTTTTCTACTATTTTCACCTTTGTTATTGTTGTTTGTTTGGTTTTTTTTTTTTTTTCATTTTTTCCCTTTTAATCTGATTTTTCTTGCACAGTGTGATGAATATGAAAATATATTTAAAATAATTGCACATTTAACCTATGATGGATTGTTTGCTATCTAGGGGAGAGGAGACTGGAAGTAGGGAGAAAAATTTGGAATACAAGATTTTACAAAGATAAATGCTGAAAACAATCTTTGCATGTATCTGAAAAAATTAAAGCTATAATAAAAAAATAAAAGACAGCCTTTTTTGGTTCTTTTGGCTGCTGGTGCCCTTCTCTCTAAGATTACCCTCCATCTTCTCTATATTTATCTTGTATGTTCGGATTTCTATTCATTGTCTCTCCTTTTTGGAATGTTCAATGGATAGACTGAAAAGGAAGTAACATTGTCTTCTTCCTGTGGATCATGTGACTTCCTGTGGATCATGTGACTTCCTGAAGCTTAGACCTAGGGTCTGTCCTTTTCTGCTCTATAATCCTCTATGAATAGGGATCAGGAAGTCACCTGATTTTCCTGAAATGTAGGCCTAGGGTCCTGCAACCTCTGAGAAATCTTCACCTAGTCCTATTTATGGTCTTTTAGAAAAGAGAGTGGTTTTAGTCAAATGATTGCAAAGAAATCTCTTGGGAGGAAAAGGGGAATAGTAAGGCAAGAAGAAGATTAGGATGATCTTCTGAACTTTGGAGGGTGAGAGGATTTGATTGGTATCTTAATACTGTTTATTATAGGAATAGCAATGCATGCAATCGGAGTCAAAATACCCTGAAGAAAGACAACTTTGATACACCTTCTAGTGTATACCTTCTAGAAAATTCCACCATAGACACAAATACTTTGTTGGTGGAGCTGTGAACTGATTCAATCATTCTGTAGAGCAATATAGAATTATTTCAAAAGGGCAAACTACATATCCTTTAATCCAGCAGTGTCTCTACTGGGGTTTATATCCCAAAGAGATTATAAAAAAGGGAAAGTAACCCACATGTACAAAAAAGTTTCTAGCAGACCTTTTTGTCATGTCAAGGAACTAGAAACTGAGTGGATGCCCATCAGTTGGAGAATGGCTGAATAAGTTATAGTATATGAATATTATGGAATATTATATGTTAGGTTTTTACTAAGTGCTAAGTCGGTACTTAACAATTCTCTAGTTCCGCACCTTTGGTTCCAGCCTTTAAAGGGAGTTTACCCTTTTGAATTTCTGAGGACGAGTTTACATATGAAAAGGAGTTTATACAGCCTTTAAAAGGAGCAAGTTCATTGGTTGAAGTAATTTTCCAGTAAGCCCTTGAGTTCTCACACGCCCCTTCTCTGGGAGGATAAAAGAGACAACATTGGGCCCAGAGAGTGAGTCTACTCTAGGTCAGAGTTGGGACGGCTCTCTACAGAAAGAAGAGTCTGGCCGGGAGATTGAGTTGAGACAGCAGATCTCCTCCCAGAGAGTGATAGGTAGTTTCTAGAGACAACAGAACATTATAGTTCTATAAAAAACAAGCAGCAGGATGATTTCAGAAAGGTCTGAAGAGACTTAAATGAACTGATGCTTAGTGAAATGAGCAAGACCAGGAGATCATTGTACACAGTAAGAAGATTATGTGATGATCAACTGTGATAGACATGGCTCTTTTCCACAATGAGGTGAATCAGGTCAATTCCCATAGACTTTGATGGAGGGAGCCATTTGCATCCAGAGAAGACTGTGGGAACTGAATGTGGATCATAATATAACATTTGCACCTTTTTTGTTGTTGTTTGCTTGCTTTTTGTTTCTCTTTTTTTCTCTTTTTGATCTTATTTTTCTAGTTAAGCATGATAATTGTAGAAATATATATAGAAGAATTGCACATTTAACATATTGAATTACTTGTCTCTAGGGGAAAGTGTGAGGGGAAGGTAGGGAGAAAAATTTGGAATACAAGGTTTTTCAGAGGTGAATGTTGAAAACTATCTTTGCATATATTTTGAAAATAAAAAGCTATTATTGAAAAAAAAAGTTACATTACATCTAAAAGTTTCCACAAAGAGGATTTTCAGAACTTATTGAGTTATTTCCCTGGGGAATCTGAACAGCTTTTTTTAAGGACCACACTATTCACCTCCTAGAATGAGGAAGGAGCTAGAAAAGGTACTCTAAAAATTATCTATTTCATCCAACCCTGGTCTGCTTGCCATGGCAGGCAGAGGTGCCATTCTGCAGTAAAACATATCCTAAAAAAGTACAAAAATGTTTGCAAAGATGATTCCACTCAGGATCAACACATGGAATATGCAAATGCTTATAGACAACAAGAAATCCAATAAAACTGAGACATGTATATGTTCCTGCCATTTCAACCCTGATAAGGTCAAAGAAAAATTCTTTGAAGACCTAAAAATCCTCACTATCAATGTGATGGAAAAGCTTGTAATACCAGGTGACTCTAATACTAGAATAAGCACAGACTACCAGGCATGACAGGAAGTCATTGGGAAGAATGGAGTCTAAAAGAGCCACAATAACAGACAATGCTAAAGGCTTGTGTGTCATAATTTCATCACCAATATTGTCTTCCACTTACCTAAATACAACAAAATGTTGTGCATGTATCCTCACAGCAAGCATTATCATTCAATGACTACCTCATGGTGAGGAGAAGAGACAGGCAATTTGTGAGAATGATGGAGGCAACATGGAGCACAAAGTGCTCATAGACTTATACTCTCCAAGCTAAAAATTTGAATTTAGCAAAAGCAGTGGCCCCAAGGCCCCAAAGACAGCATCAAAAGATTAAAGCCCTATTCCATGCTTCAACAGTTTATTGCTGATCTGAAAGGAGTGCTGAGTCCTCACAGTTAGCAACAGTGGAGCAGAAAAAGAGTGGGGATGTTTCAGAGATTTCATGTACAGTACTGCATTTGCTCATTTGGATTAGAGTATCTTGAAAACATCAAGATTGGTTTGATGAGAATGATGGAGAAATTCAAAGGCTACTAAATGAGAAACTAGAATTTCATAGGATTTACTAATAGGATAGATCATTGGTCTCCAAAAAGGTAGCATTTAACTCCATCATAAGAAAAGTGCAAGTGAAACTTGGAGAGATACAGGATTCTTGGCTCAGTAAGAAAGCAGAAAACATTCAATTTAATGCTGAAAACAACAATCCAAAGCACTTTTATAGTACCCTGAAGGCTATTTATGGGCCAAAGAGCTATGGTGCATCTCAACTACTCATTGCTGATAGAGCCATATTAATTAGTCATAAGGAAATGAGCCTGAAATGTGCTGAATTTCCAGTGTTCTCAACAGGTCATCATCAACCAATGCTAAAGCTATTGACCTTATATCTTAGTGTGTACTCAATCCTTCTCTAGCTAAACTTCCAATTGAAGAACAGATTTTGAATGCTATTAGAATGCTAGGCCTCTCTTTTGGCAAAGTGCCTGATGGTATTTAAATTATAGCTGTGATTTATAAGGTTGAGGGAGAGGTCTATTATTGCTCATACAAAAGCTGATTGAAATTTTCCAGGGTATACAAGAGACATCCCCCCCAGGAGTTCAAGGATGCCTCTATTGTTCATCTGTCCTGTGACAATCACGGAAGAGTATTTCTTTTAGTCATTGCTGGCAAGATTCTTACCAAACAGGATGATTTCAGAAAGGTCTGGAGAGACTTATATGAACTGAAGCTAAATGAAGTGAGTAGAACCAAATGAATATTGTACATAATAACAACAAGAAGATTGTGTGATGATCAATTCTGATAGACTTGGCTTTTTTCAACAATGAAGTGATTGGGGCCAATTCCAATAGACTTGTGATGGAGAGAGCCATTCATATCCAGAGAGAAGACTATGGGAACTGAATGTGGACTACAACATAGTATTTTCACTTTTTTTTTCGGTTATTGTTGTTTGCTTGGTTTTTTTTTTCTTTGTTATTTTGTTGTTGGGTTTGGGTTTTTTTTATTTTTGATTTGATTTTGTTTGGCTAGATGATAAATGTGCAAATAAGTTTAGAAGAATTGCACATGTTTAATCTACATTGAATTACTTGCTGTCTAGAGGAGTAGAGAGATGAGAAGAGAGGGAGAAAAATATGGAACAACAAGGTTTTGCAATGGTGAATGTTGAAAACTATATTAACATGTATTTTGAAAAATAAAAAGCTATTATAAAAATAATTTTTACAAAAATATTCTTGCTAGAGCCTTAATAGGTTGATCTTTCTACTGGAAAATGGTCATTTGCTTATGAACCAGTAAGGTTTCAGAAAGGGCCAAGGAATGATAAATATGGTGTTTGCTGACTGACAACTCCAGGAGAAATGCCAGAAGCAGATCAGAGGTCTGTGCACAATATTAATCAACCTGACTAAGGCCTGTGATACTGTCAGTTATGAGGATTTATGGAAGATCATGGTGAATTGTGGTTGCCTGGAGAAATTCTTCAGTATTGTATACTAGTTTCATGATGGCATGTTTGCATGGGTTCTAGATAAAGTTTGATGCTCTCACATCAACTGAATGTGAGAGTAAAGCAGGATTACCTGTTTGCTTACATGTTTTTAGCATGATGTTTTTTGCAATGTTGTCAGTCTTCAACAAGGATAAAAATAGCATCAAGGTCAGCTACCACATTAATGGTAAACTCACTTGAAAAAGTTAAAAGCCAAGACTAAGGTGGAAGGAGATGTAGAGTGTAATTTTTTTGTTTGCAGATGATTAGGTATTCAAAGCAGCCTGTAAGGCTGAGATGCAACAAAGAATGAATCCATTCTCTGCTAGTTTTAAATTGACAGTCATGTTCTCCACAAGCCAGCATTACACCATTCATACATAGAATCATTGGTTATAGCAAATGGAGAAGTTATGGATGCTGTGGGTAAGTTCATTTACCTTGGCAATATACTTTCTAGGGATGTCCACAAAGATGGTGAGATTGATGAGCATATTGACAAAGTTAGCTCAGCAATTGAGAGCTCAAAAAGAAACTGGAAGAAAAGAGGTATTAGGCTGCCTACTAAACTGAAGGTCTACTGAACCATCTTGCTGATTTCACTGCTGTATGTTTGTAAAAACTAAACAGTCTTCCAATTCCATCCGAATTGTCTTAGGAAGATTCTGGCAATCATCTGACAAGATAAAGTACCTGACAACGAAGTCCTCCCTCAACCTCCAAGAATTGAAACTCTATTCCAGAGAGCACAATGCCAATGGATTGTCCACATAGCCAAAATGCCAAATTCACTTACCTAAAAGTCTATTTCAGATAGCTTGACAAAGCAATTGGTCACATGATAATCAGAAAAGATACAAAAAAACCTCTCAAGGTCTCTCTAAAGAACTTTAGCATCAATTGTAAGACATGGGAGAGTCTGGCACAGGACCACCCAGCAAGGAGCATCTATATCAAAGAAATCACTATATTCCATGAGCAAAGCAGAACTGCAGCCACAAAAAGGAAATATCTGTGCAAATCCAGAGACATCTCCATTCCAATTTTTCTAACAAACTACTTGTTAGACTTATAGTAGAGCCTTCTAAACTCATATTGAATTGATCAGCCACAACTGAACATGCTGTACCTTTCCTTTAACATTGTAATGTCACTGATCCACTTTGAAAATGGAGGATGAACAATAACAATAACAATAACAATAATTTCTCCACTCTTCAATTTCTCAGACTAGCACCCCAGCTTTGGCTATACTCTCCTCCATTGCCTTTCTCAACCCCTTGGTGAACCATTTACTCTTCTCTCTCTCTTCTAAAGTTTTTAAAATCTGGCTTTCAAAATCATTATTTAACTTAAAATGCTCTTTCCAAAGTTACTAAGGACTCCTAATTGCTGAATCTAATTGACTTTTCTCAATCCTCATCCTTCTTGCTGTCTCTACAAATCAAGTGGTACTTACCCATCACTCTCCCTCTTTTGACACTTTCTTGGCTCTTCAGACACCTACTTATCTGACTACTCCTTCTCAGTCTCTTTTGCTGGATCTTTTTTCAGGTCCTGTGAGCTAATAATGGATTGTCTCCCAAAGTTCTCTCATGGGTTCCCTTCTACGTCTATACTATCTCATTTGGTAACTTTATTGGCTTAAACTGGATTCAATTATAATCTCTAAGCAGATATATCTTAGATCTATTTATCCAGCCCTAACTTCTTGTCACTCGCAAGAATCCTCTATTGCACTCTATTCCAATCCTCATTTAGATAGTTGCAATGTTCTTGTTCTTGTCTCCTTGTATCCTCATCTGCCTTCTTTCCAGTCCATTCTCCACTTAGATGCCAATATGATCTTCATAAAGTATAAGCCTGATCAAGTCACTCTACCCCCATTCAATAAACCCTAATGGCTCACTATTACCTCCTGGATGAAATATAAATTTTGTTATTTAAAGCCTTTCACAACCTGCCCCTTCCTTCCTTTCCTTTATTCCTACACTTTATTTCACATACTCTATATCCCAACCTTCTGGTCTTATTTACAATTTCCTGCACATGGCATCATCACCTGCCTCCATAACTTTTTGCTCTCTGTGTTCCATACCTGAAAGGCTCTTTATTCTCATCTTTACTTCCTCCCTTTCCTAATTGCCTTCAAGACTCAATTAAGATCCTATCTTTCCCAAAAGAGGCATTTCCCATTCCTCATCCAGTCCCCTATCTCTCCAGCTAGTATCTTTGCTCTAGAATGACCTCTCATGTATACATCTCATTTGAACATAATTGTTTATATATTGTCTCTTTCATTAGACTGTGAGCTCCCTGAGGTTAAGGATTCTGTTTTTGCCTTAATATCTCCAGCATTTAGCTCATTATCTGACACATAGTAAAAACTTAATAAATACTTGTTGATTTACAAGAAACTAGAAAAATCTATGCTCTAATCCCAATTGAGTACTAAAACTTGTGTTCTGTATCCAGCTGCACTGGAAGATCTTGGAAATCACAACTTTTCTAGGTCTTAGTCTTCTTCATTTTCAAAATGGAAGAATTAGAAAAAAATGGTTTCTTATAATACATTCCATGTCAAATTGTCTGATGAAGCAGTAAAAGTATAGAACAAGGTAGGAGGGGGAGGAGAGAATGAGATGATACAGGATTAAGTTGTAAATATAGAGATGAGAACCCAAAAGAGCCAAAACTAAGGAGGGCTAATTGGGAATTTCCAGAGTGCTGAAATTTAAAGGGCAATCATAGTAATAATATTTCTGCAGCTAGAAACAATTGAACCTAGTTAGCAAGAATAATTAACCAAAATGGAAAGCTTCCAGATGGAATACTTTTTTTCCTATCATCACCATATTCTAGATAAGTTGTTCCTCCAAAACCCACTCCACTGCATTCTGCTTCCCCCAGCTTTGGCCTACTCTGCATCAACTTCAAAATGTTTTAGTATCCTCTTCCTATAGTGTCCAGATATCCACATGCTGAAATGCATGGGCCACAGTGTCAAAATTGCTAGTTAAGACTCTGTGAGAGAACCAAAAAAAATTAAATCAGGAAACAAGAACAAGAGGACAAAAAACATCTTAACTTTCTCCTTTACTCAAAAATACAGGAATAAATTAGAATCAGGGACTTCTGTTACAGAAAGGTTCAGTGACAGCTAATCCTCATGATTTAAGGGAATTATAATAGGTCCCTATAGGTCTCATGACAAAAAATAAAATTTAATAGTTAAAAGTCAAATCCAGCTACTTTATTATCTATGACTGCATAAGCAAAACCATAACTAGGACTTGGCAACCACTATTTTGTCTCATGATGGGAAATTGCCCAAAGATGCCTGAAACTCTCTCCTTCCACATCTCTGACTCCTAGTTTCCTTGGCTTCCTTTTAGGCTAAGCTAAAGCCCCATATCCCACAAAAACTTTTCCCAGTCCTCCTTAATCTTAGTGCCTTGCTTCTAAGATTATCTCCAATTTACTCTGTAAATGCTCCTATTATATGTGCTTGTTTTCATATTGTCTCCTCCATTGGAGAACTGTATCTCATTTTACCCTATCTCCACCCCATTTTTTTGTTTGGTTGGTTGGTTGGTTGGTTGGTTGGGGGTTTTTTGGCTGAAGCAATTGTGGTTAAGTGACTTGCCCAGGGTCACACAGCTAGGAAGTGTTAAGTGTCTGAAATTAGATTTGAACTCAGGTCCTCCTGACTTCAGGGCTGCTGCTCTATCCACTGTGCCACCTAGCTGTCCCTTTAAGCTTTTTTCAATGCCAAATGAGAAGAAATAACCAATTATTCCTGATAACTAGAGTTGGGGCTGAGAATGTGAGTGGGCAACCCCTTGAGCAATGATCTTGTAGTATTCTGAAGTCCCTGTCTCTATGGGATAATGGATGATATCCATTCCCACAAGTTAGAGTGCCTTCTGCACTGCTTACTTCAGTTGTGATGCTTTTCCTCAGAGGGAGGGGGAAAAATCACTTGTTATGGCTATAGGGATAAACGTCTAATCCCTAAAAAAAATTTTTATTCTCTTAATCCAAAAAAAAAAGTTTGATACACAAAACCTTCATGTATTTGAATGAACAGTCAAGAGAATCTAAGCTTTTATTCTACCCTCAAAAAAAAACCAATGACTCCCATAATTTCATTAGGACCAATTTTGCTTATTTTACATGTGTTTATTCAAGGAATTCTAAATCTATGCTGAACTGAAACAGCTTCCCGAATTCAAATACAATAAAAACATTAATTAAAGCATATGTAATTAGAAACACTCAACAGAAACCCTAAAAGTAAATAAAATGTGCTTTGTCAATAGCAATCACATAAAATAAAGGTACCTAATTAGAACTTGTAATCTACCCATCTAAATTCTCAACAATTTCTTCAACTTTCCATTACTGAATTAGACATCCTATGGTTATTGGAACTGTTAACCCCCTTCTCTTCAGTTTCTTGATTTAACACAGTCCTTACTTGTCTCCTGTTTACTTTGCAAAGAAAAATCCATAGAATTCTCACTTTGTGCATTTTGCAATGAGAAATTCATAGAATCCTCAAGTTTGGCATAAGATATTGGTGTATGAAACTTACATAATCACTAACCTCAGGCAAGGCAAGAGTCACAAAATTGCGACCCCTCAGCTGAAATGTTCCCTCACATTAGTAAATTAATAAATTAGTTTCCTGACTCTGTCTAAAGAAGTTCCTTCTCTTTTAGGCTCTAAACAGCTCCAAGTCTACTGAGAATGCACTAAGACATTAACTGTAAAAAGAAGAACAAGAAGAAGAATGAGAAGAACAATAACAAGAAGAAGGAGGAGGATGGATGGGTGGATGGATTTTAGACAGTCTAGTCACCTCTAATCTGGAGGGAAATGTATTTGCTAAATAGTCATATTAGATTGTGACTTATCCCCTCCTCCTTGACTTCTAAAAATTCCCTAAATTCTTTATTTGTTTACATAGCTAATTATGCTTGAAAAATCCAATCTAGCATGGGCCTGTTTAAGAGGTAAGATCTTATTTGCAGGCATGTTGTGTCAAAGACTGGTATCCAGTGAGGGTTGCCTACTATGAAAAAATGAACTCATTATAAGTTCCTTTTTTTAAAGGGCTCTCATGTAAGACTAAAGTTGTGCATGACATTCCAGTGATCTATCTCAAAAACAATGTCATAAACTATAGAACCAGCAGAGACTTTAGACATCATTTCATCCCATCCTCTCATTTCACACCTTAGGTCACTGAAACCCAGAGGGAATGAATGACACAAGATTGTATAACCTAAGTTTTCTAACACTCCTTACAGCCAAGTAAATTAAGATTTGAAAGAAAAGCATGATTGATTACATGAAATTCAGATAGTGGTGGGAATTCTATTATTTACTATTAGACTGGATTCCAATTTTTTTCCCTTAAAGAATAGTGTCAATATCTTAATACAAAGTGGCTATTACCAAAGCTGATAATAACTGCCTTTTCTCATACATCTGGCCCATATTATGGCTCTGGAAATTCTTACCAATTATATATAATGGGTTTTTTAAAAATACACAATTTTATGATTTTGTCAAGTTGGCTAGGTGTCTTTTGATGACTTGCTACTACATTGTAATGTGAGAGAGCCAGAGAATGGGAAAATGGCAGGCTGGTACCAAAGAGGAAGAATAACATTTTTCTTCACTCTTAACCTACATACCAACTTTTCATCCTGAATCCAATTCCTACCTAATTAGTTCAAGAGCAAGCAACTCCAACCAAGATTAGATATTGCTTTCCTGTTTCTGAGAGCTGGGCTTTCACCAAATGCAGCTCTCCTGTTACTCTTTGCATTTTAAATAAGTCATTTTGGAGCATGGTGCTTGTTTTTTCTTTAATATATGCATCCCTTGGGATTACATTGAGACTTTCAATGGCTCTCCGCCTGCAGTCAGGGCAACAGAATGTCTACAAGATCCTGCTTTGTCCCACAGTTGGCTTTCACTGCAAAATTTTACTTGTAAAAGAAAGTTACAAGTCAGATTCTCAGAAATACAGGGTCCTAATTCTTCAACAACGAACCCTGAATTTACTTTGGTCTTTTGATTCATTTTTGTTCAATGTTTTTAATATAATATTTAATAGAATTTGCTGTACCTGAGTATATTGAGGAATGATGTTACACCTAAGAGAATTTATTAGATAAGTTGTACTTCACATATCCCCAATATTTTAGCAATATTTTGATTTGAGCTAAATTATTCCAATTCTGTATTCAACCTGAATACAGATTTAGGCAACTAAAGTTTAAAAAATGTACTAAGATGTTTGAGCCACTTTGTATATAAAAGGTCACACCATAAAAAAATAGACGAAAAGAAAATCAAATACTTTTTATAACTTCGTCTAAATTGAGAATTCATAAGTAAATGAAGAAGTAAAGGAATCACAAAAGAGAAAAAATAACCTTGACGACATAACAATTTAAAACTTTTGCATGAATAAAATCATTAAAGACAAAATTAGATGAGGAAAAGCAGAGTAGGGAAAATAGTTGCATTAAATATCATTAACAAAAGTCTCATATAAGATGCATCTATGCAGCACAGCAGTTAATGCTCTGAACTTGGAATCAAGAAGACTTCATGAGTTCAAATCAAATCTCAGATGCTTACTAGTTGTATGATTCTGGGAAAGTACCTTAACTCTGTTTGCCTCAGTTTATTCATCTGTAAAATGATCTGGAGAAGTAAATAACAAACTGTTCCAATATCTTTGCCAAGAAAACCCCAAATGGTGTTACAAAGATCTAGACACAACTGAAATGACTCAACAACAACAAAATAAGATTAAGAGACATTTTTCACTCATAAGAGCCATTTTTCATTTTCGGTTTAAAGAATGTTTAAAAAAAAAAGCAATTTTTTTTAAAATTGCAAATTATTCATGCTCAAATGAAGATATGTTCTAGATCACTAATAGTAAGAAAATAATGCAAATTAAAAGAACTGTAATAGTTCAGCACTCCAAGCAAACTGAAAAAGAGGAAAGAAAAGGGAATAAGTCTATGTTGTAGGAAGTAAGGAAAGACAGAATGACAGTCACATCATAATGAAGTTTTCACTTTGGAGGAGGTGAATAGAAATGTGATCTAAAGACAAAAGACTTCAATTTTAAAATAAAGTGCAATATGTTTAATCTATATTAGATTTCTTGCTATTTTGAGGAAGGGAGAGGGGGGAAAGGAGAAAAATTTGTAACACAAGGTTTTACAAAGGTGAATATTGAAAAATATCTGCATGTACTTGGAAAAATAAAATACTATTTAAAAATGTATATATATACAAATAATAAAATTAAAATAAAGTGCAAGAATTCCAAATATTTTATTTGCTTTTGATCAAATTTTCATTCTTGAGGGGTTTTTTGTGCCACTTGAAAGAATTTTAGTCCATTGTACCTACTGTAAATAAGTGAGGTCAAAGTTATAAAGAAATAGGTGTCACTAAAAAGTATCCCTTATTTACTTAGTTTTTAAAAATCTGATCTATATTTTATTGTTTTTGTCTGTTTTGTTAAATATTTCCCAATTTTATTTTAATCTGTTTCAGGAATATTGCTGCCTGTGTATTTGATACCTTTGTTCTAAACCCTTTTAAATCTTCCAAAAATCTAGAGTTCATGTCATCAAACATAATTTACTATATTTTGCCCAAAACTCACACCTCTTTCTATTTCTGTTAAGGCCACTACAATCCTTTTGGTCACTTCGGTATATAACCTTGGTCTTAGTCTCAATTTCTTATTCTTATTCACTTCTCATAGAAACCAAAAGATTTGGACACTGAATGGATAAGTCCACAATATTTCTTAGATACATTCCTTTCTATTTATCTGACTCTACCACCCTTGTTCAGGCACTAATCATCTTCACCTTGAGTACTATAATAGCCTGTTAACTGATGACTGCCTCAAGTCTCTCTTCATTATAATTCATCTTTCACACAACAGTTAAATGATTTTCCTAAAGCACAGGTTTAACTATGTGACTCTCTTACTTAAGAAACTCTAGGGATTCCCTTTTACATATGGAATGAAATAAATCTCTTCTGTCTGGAGAGTAAAACCCTTTACAACTTGGGTTCATCCTACCTTTCCTGTTTTATTGTATATCACTGTCCATCATGCTCACTACAATCCAGTCACATCGACCATCTTACTGTTTCTCACACATGGCACTCCATCTTATGTTTGCAATGGGTTTCCCCCAAAACCAAAATGTACTCTCTCCTAATTTTCATCTCTTAGAATTCCTTTAAGGCTCAACTTCAACATTACCTTCTACATGAACCTTTTAGTGACCCCAGCTGTTAATGCCTCTCTTTCCAAATCATTTTCCATACAAATTTTATATACCCTTCCATGTCCATGCTGGGTTGGTCCCCTTTTGTCTCAATATCCCTAACACATACCACATTTTTGGCACAGAGTAGATGTAGAATAAATGTTTTTTGATTGATTGATATGAAACCATACCTAATTTTTCTTTCCTTCTATATTTCATAATTTCTAAGATAGTTGTAACTTTAAAAACCATTTTGGAGATTAAGGGGTTTTTGGAAGGAAGAGTAAGAAATAGGTCCAAGATTAGTTTTTTAATTATGATCTTTATTTATATTGAGTTTGTTATTCCTGCCTAGCACAAGGGAGAAGCTTAATAAATACTTGTTTCTTGGGCAGCTAGGTGGTAAAGTAGATAGAGCACCAGCCTTGAAGTCAGAAAGACCTGAGTTCAAATATGACCTCAGATACTTAATATTTCCTAGCTGTGTGACCTTGGGCAAGTGATTTAACTTCTGTTGGGGGGGGGGGGTTGTTTCCCTCCTCCCTAAGCCTTGTTTGTTGTAATCATCTTGAGGGATAAGAAACTTAGCTTTTTACTTCATTTGTGTTCTACATAGCACCAAATACTTGGCACGATAGTAGTTGTTAAAAAATATATATTTAGTAATGAAAATGATTAGGAAATCATACTGATCTTTAGGCTCAGTGACTTCTACCATGGGATAGGAAGATAAAATATGCCAGTTCTCTAAGAATCAGGTAAAGGAAAGCTTTTTTCACATTCAGAAACATGTAAAAACTAAAGTACCCACATAATAACGAAATGTTAATTTAGTCATGAACTACTTCCAAGTAATTTGGGAGAACAAACCAGTAATTTTGAGAGAACAATTTGTCATATAATTCTACTGTGCCCTTTGTTACCTTTAAGCAATTACAATTGAAAACTGACTTTCTGAATCATTGCATAGTCAAAAACCATGAGAAAGGGGGGTTAAGTGGAAAAAGACGGGACAAATAAATAAGCTTGAGTATATATAATGATGGATTTGGAAAACTATGAATCTGAGCAAATCTGGAGTTGAATAACTTGACTATTAAGGTGGCAGAGGTAGCAAGTATGTTATGTGTAAATAATTTTTGTTTTCTTTTTTAACCTCAATTTCTCTGCTCTTTTTTGTTTTGTTTCTTGTAGCTGCAGTTGCCATGAGGACAGTAAAGTTGTGACCTGCAAGTCATGCTAAATATTTATATTTGAAATGGAGGCTTCACTTAGATCATTCAGGTTTATTGGCCACATGCTCTGGGGGTGGGAAATCTGCACTCATCACAAATAGGCTCACTAGTAAAAACACTTACGTGGCTCTTGGTAGCCAAACCACAGAAATCATTGCTTTTGTGAATCAGAATTTTTCCCCCCCTTCTGCTCAGCCCCTTCCCCACAACAAAGAAAGTGGAGGATTCAATAAAAGTGCATCTGATTAAATGTGGAGCTGAAAATTGCAGATTAACTGGGCTGCTGTGAGCTTATGGAGGTGTTAAAACAGACAAGGGATCAAATGCAAGTCTTACATTAAAACTCTTCATTTACTCCTTAAATTAGCATTAGGTATATCTGCTGTTGGAAGTCAGTATCTAGTATTAAAGACAAATTCAGAAGAATTAAATAGCTAGTCCATATTGAAAGTAATAAACGCTTTTTATTTAACATGCTTTGGGGGAGGTCACCAGGATTAATTGTATACACCCAAAGGAATATGGAGAGAAAGACACAGGCAACTCAAGGGAAATGTTCTGTGCCAATATCTATTTTCCAAACTGGAGCAGTAGTTTGATACCTCCTCATAGCTAAAAAATTAAGGCAGCCTCTGATCTACCTGGGGACTAGGATTTACACCTCTAAACTAGAGTTGTATGTCAACCAAATTAATTTCTTCAAAGGTGGATGGGGAAGAGCAGAAGGGGATCCAAACAGAAGAGTCAAAAGAAAGCTTCAGGCACTCTGAGCCTGGCAGGAAGAAAAGGTCCACCATCATCTTCTGAGAGAGTGTTCCTAGAACTTGGCACATTGGGACAAGATCTGACTCCATCTTGACTTCTGAGGGTAGCTCAGGGGGATCAGGGTAGTTGATGAGTTCTATCAAAGAGGTGGAGTCTTTCTCGGGAAAATCTCTGGGATTTCTCACTTCTAAGGTCATAGTCAAGAAGCAGTCCCTTAGCTATAGCAATAGAGGTTTCTAGATTAAAAGTTGAAAGTTTCCAGATATTTAAAAAAATGGGGGGAATAGAGGTATACACAAAGAGTTTCCATAGGAAAAGGAGAAAAGAATATGGTTAGGTTTTAGATATCTGGTTTGGTTGTTGTCCTTTGTTCTTGAAGACCAAAATAACATCACTATGTTAAGGTCAAGGTACAGTGTATCCAGCTGTGGCTAATCAGACCAATATAAGCATGGAAGATTCTACCACAGGTCAAGTACAAATAGTCCACATAAATATTTGAAGTGGAAATGTCTCTGGATTTGTGCAGCTTACATTTCTTTTGAGCTGTGGCTAATATGCTTTGCTTATAGAACACAGCACCTTCTTTGATGAGGGCACCCAGTCACACTGGGCGATCCTGTACCTCTCCCATATTTCACAATTGATTCCAAATTTCTTTAGAGAGATCTTGAGAGTGTCCCTCTTCTGGCTCACTTCTGGCCTTCATGTGAGCATTTGTCTTGTACGAATACTCCACAAAATAGTCTTAGACAAGCATACATTCAATATTCAAAGTATCTAATGGAGTAACCCATTGAAGTTATGCTCTCTGCAGTAGAGTTTGAAGGCTTGGCAGTTCAACTTGAAAAAGGAATTTAGTGTGCCATACCATATCTTGCCAAGTGATCTTCTGCCTCTTTCTAAGACAATTCAAATAGAAGTGATTCAGCTTCCTAGCATGTCACTGGTAGAATATCCAGGTTTCCCAGGCATGCAACAATGAGGTCATCCCTGTAGCTCTGTAGACCTTTAGTTGGATAGTCATTCTAATATCTCTTCTCTCCCACACTTTCCTTCTGAGCCTCCAAAACACTGAACTAGTTCTGGCAATGCATGTGTCAACCTCATCGTCTACATAGACATTTCATGAAAGTACATTGCCAAGATAAGCGAACTTTTCCACAGTCTTCAAAATTTCTCCATTTGCTAGTAACTGATGGATAGAGAAAGACTAGACCAAAAAAAAAACTGTAGGTTGCATCTGCAGTTGCAAAAACCAAGTATTTACCTTTCTTGTACATAAAATTTGAAAAGTTGAAGACCTTTTGGAGAGGTATTAAGCTCTTGTTTCTTTAATGCATATTGTGATAGTATTAGACACCAAGGGATCCTTAGAAATCATTTAGTCCAGATTTGACAAATAAAGAAACCAAAGTATAGAAAAGTTAAATATGCCTACCATTCACTGAAAGCAGATAAGTTCAAATTTGAACCCTGCTATTTTAGAACTAAGCCTTTTTGTGCTGTACTTGATTATATATTTTCATTTGTAGTAGGCAACTAGGTGACACAGTGGGCAGAGTGCTAGGTTAGGAGTCAGGAAGATCTAAGTTCAAATGTGGCCTTAGATAATTAATAGTTGTTTGACTTTAGGCATATTTTACAGAAGAGGAAACTGAGGTTCTGAAAGTTTAGTTAACTGCTAGTTGTCTGCAATCTCACAACAAGCAGCTGAACTAGACCCTGAACACAAAACTTCTAATTCTAAATCTAGTACTCTAATGATTAAGGCCAGTTCCAATGATCTTATAATGAGCTATCTACACCCAGAGAGAGGACTATGGGAACTGAGTCTGTACACAACATAGCATTTTCACTCTTTTTGTTGTTTGCTTGCATTTTTTTCCCTTTTTGATCTGATTTTTCTTGTATGCCAAGATAATTGTATATCATGTATACATATATTGGATTTGACATATATTTTAACATATTTAACATATATTGGATTGTTTGCCATCTAGGGAAAAGGGTAGGGGAAAATGGAGGAAAATTTGGAACATAAGGTTTTGCAAGGATCAATGTTGAAAAATTATCCATTGATGTTATAAAGAAATTGCTTATGCATATATACTGTTAATAAATTATAATTATAAAATTAATTTTAAAAAAATTACTTGTCTACAGCTGAACAGTGAAGTAGTGATTGAGCTAAAAATAAGACTTGTAAAGTCCTGCTCTTTAATTTTAAATGATCATCTTAAGAGCAAAAAAAAAAGTATTTTATCAACAAAGATTGTTATCCTCGAAAATAGTGTCCAAGCTCTTTTTTTCCTCCCATTTTTCAGGGAGTCCGATTATTCTCAAATTGTCTCTCCTGGATCTGTTTTCCAGGTCTGTTGTCTTTCTGGTAAGGTACTTGACAGTCTTTTCAATTGTTTCATTTCTCTGGTTTTGCTTGACTCCCTCTTGGTTTCTCCTTGAGTCATTCATTTCTACTTGTTCCAGTCTAATTTTCAATGATGTATTTTCTTCACTCACTTTTTTTATATCTCTTTGTAATTGTCCAATTGAGTTTTTATCTTCTATGGAATTTTTTTCCATTTTATCCATTTTATTTTTTAGAGAGCTGATTTCTTTTTCCAGCTCTCTAATCCTGTTTTCCTTGGAGTTGTTTACCTTTTCCAGCTCACTAATCCTGTTTTCCTTGGAGTTGTTTACCTTTTCCAGCTCACTAATCTTGTTTCTCAATGATTTGATTTCTTTATCCATTCTGTCTTTGAATGCATGGGATGACTTCTCCAGGCTCTCTTGCCAAGCTTCCCTTTCCTTTTCCCATTTCTCTTCCAGCTCTCTTGTGAGAGCCTTTTTGATTTCCTCTATGAGGTTCTTTTGTATTGAGGAGCAGCTTATATCCCTCCCAGGGGATACATCTGGGGACATTCTGTTCCTAGTCTCCTCAGCATTTGAAGTCTGCTCCCTCTCCACACAGAAGCTGTCAATGGTTAGAGCCCTTTTGAATTTTTTGTTCATTTTGTCAGAGTAGGAATCAAAGAAAACAAACTGACAAGAGAAACAATTGGTCTGTTTTGCGGGGGATGGGGCTGGATGGTATTAATGGGCTTCCTCTACAGACTGGGGGTAGGGCAGCAGAGAGCCACTAACAGAACAGCAATGACTGTACTGAGTCTGCGCTCTGAGGCTCTGAGAACGCACCGAGTCAGTCCAGGTGGGGGTTGGGGGTGGCCGGGCTCTAAGAGACACTGGCTTTCTGGGGTTTTAATCTTCACCTCCGGTGTTTACACCCTCTCTGCTGCTCCTGGCTTGCTGCCAAGACGGAGCATCCACACTGGGGCAAAAGCCCTTTCACAGAAACTGCAGAGATCACACCCCTCCCCCTCCGGTCTGAGCTGTGTGAGCTGCCTGTCTTGCTCTGGCTGTCTGCCCTCAGTCTGCGCCCAGTCTGATTGACCCTCCCCCGAACAAACACAGACCTTTTCTGGCGACTCTCAAGGATGTCTTCTCTTGGTGATAATTTGTGGATTTCTTTCTGGGTCAAGCATTAAGTCAGAGGCCTGTCATGGAGTGAGTTCTGAAAGAAAACGAGGAACTCAAGCAGCTGTCTGCCTCCACGCCGCCATCTTGGCCGGAAGCCCTAGGAAATTATCAAAGAGAACTGCCCAGACGTTTTGGAAACAGAGGGTAAAATAGACATTGAGAAAATTCATCGATCACCTACTGAAAGGGACCCTAAAATCAAAACGCCAAGAAATATAGTGGCCAAGTTCAAGAACCATCAGACAAAGGAAAAGATATTGGAAGCTGCTAGAAAAAAACAATTCAGATATGGAGGATCCACAATAAGGATAACACAGGATCTAGCAGCGTCCACATTAAAAGAACGCAGGGCCTGGAACATGATATTCCGAAAGGCTAAGGAACTTGGTATGCAGCCAAGAATAACTTACCCAGCAAGAATGAGCATCGTTTTCCAGGGAAGAAGATGGACATTTAACGAAATAAATGAATTCCATCTATTTTTGATGAAAAAACCAGACCTACATAAGAGGTTTGATCTTCAAATACAGAACTCAAGAGACTTCTAAAAAAGGTAAAAAGAAATCTTGAGAACTATACTTCTGTCAAAAAAATATATAAAGAACATATGTACAATTTGTCTTAGAAACTAGAGGTGGAAAGGAGATTATATCATAAAAAAGTATAAAGTGGTGGTACTACATCTCATGAAGAGGCAAAGGTAACCTATTATATCTGAGAGAAAGAAAGGAGGGAGATGAACATAGCGTGTATCAATAGACATATTCGATTTATGGTGAAACTTCTTCCACTTCATTGAAAAGTGAAAGGGAAGGAGTAAGCTAAGGGGAAGGGAATACAGTAATTTCGAGGAAAAGGGGTAAAATAAGGGGAGGATCTTTAAGGTGGGGGAGGGATCCTAAAAAGGGAGGGCTGTGAAAAGCAAGTGGTGTTTACCAGTTTAATACTGGATAGGAGGGTAAAAGGGAAGGAAAGGGGAAAAGCATAAGCAGGGGTTAATAGGATGGCAAGCAAAATAGAATTAGTCCTTCTAACCATAAATGTGAATGGGGCAAACTGCCTCATAAAGAGGAAGCAGTTAGCAGACTGGATTAAAAGTCAGAATCCTACTATATGTTGTTTACAGGAAACACACCTGAAACAGGATGAGACATTCAAACTAAAAGTAAAAGGGTGGAGCAGAATCTATTATGCTTCAGGCAAAACCAAAAAAGCAGGGGTAGCCATCCTCATCTCAGATCAAGCAAAAACAAAAATTGATCTAATTAAAAGAGATAAGGAAGGGCATTATATCCTGCTAAAGGGAAGCATCAATAGTGAAGCAGTATCAATATTAAACATGTATGCACCAAGTGGTGCAGCATCTAAATTCTTAAAAGAGAAATTAAGAGAGCTGCAAGAGGAAATAGAAAGCAAAACTATAATAGCGGGAGATCTCAACCTTGCACTATCAGAATTAGATAAATCAAACCACAAAATAAATAAGAAAGAAGTCAAAGAGGTAAATAGAATACTAGAAAAGTTTGATATGATAGATCTTTGGCGAAAGCTAAATGGAGACAGAAAGGAATATACTTTCTTCTCAGCAGTTCATGGAACCTACACAAAAATTGATCATATACTAGGGCATAAAAATCTCAAAATCAAATGCAGTAAGGCAGAAATAGTAAATGCATCCTTTTCAGACCATAATGCAATCAAAATAACATTTAATAAAAAGCCAGGGGAAAATAGACCAAAAAATAATTGGAAACTAAATAATCTTATACTAAAGAATGACTGGGTAAAACAGCAAATCATAGACATAATTAATAACTTCACCCAAGAAAATGACAACAATGAGACATCATACCAAAATGTGTGGGATACAGCCAAAGCAGTAATTAGGGGAAGTTTTATATCTCTACAGGCCTACCTGCATAAAATAGAGAAAGAGAGGGCCAACGAATTGGGTTTACAACTAAAATTGCTAGAAAAGGAACAAATTAAAAACCCCCAGACAAACACAAAACTTGAAATTCAAAAAATAAAAGGTGAGATTAATAAAATTGAAAGTAAAAAAACTATTGAATTAATTAATAAAACTAAGAGTTGGTTTTATGAAAAAACCAACAAAATAGACAAACCCTTAGTAAACCTGATTAAAAAAAGGAAAGAGAAAAAGCAAATTGATAGTCTTGAAAATGAAAAGGGTGAACTCACCACTAATGAAGAGGAAATTAGAACAATAGTTAGGAGCTACTTTGCTCAACTTTATGCCGATAAATTCGATAACTTAAATGAAATGGAAGAATACCTTCAAAAATATAGCTTGCCCAGATTAACAGAGGAAGAAGTAAGTAGTTTAAATAGTCCCATCTCAGAAAAAGAAATAGACCAAGCTATTAACCAACTTCCTAAGAAAAAATCCCCAGGACCAGATGGATTTACAGGTGAATTCTACCAAACATTTAAAGAACAACTAACTCCAATGCTGTGTAAACTATTTGAAAAAATAGGGACTGAAGGAGTCCTACCAAATTCCTTCTATGACACAGACATGGTACTGATACCTAAACCAGGTAGATCGAAAACTGAGAAAGAAAACTATAGACCAATTTCCTTAATGAATATTGATGCTAAAATCTTAAATAAGATATTAGCAAATAGACTTCAGAAAATCATCCCCAGGATAATACACTATGACCAAGTGGGATTTATACCAGGAATGCAGGGCTGGTTTAATATTAGGAAAACTATTAGTATAATTGACCATATTAATAATCAAATTAATAAAAACCATATGATCATCTCAATAGATGCAGAAAAGGCATTTGATAAAATCCAACATCCATTCCTACTAAAAACGCTTGAGAGTATAGGAATAAATGGACTATTCCTTAAAATAATAAGGAGCATATATTTAAAACCTTCAGTAAACATCATATGTAATGGTGATAAACTAGAACCTTTCCCTGTAAGATCAGGAGTGAAACAAGGTTGCCCACTATCACCATTACTATTCAATATAGTACTAGAAACTCTAGCCTTGGCAATAAGAGCCGAGAAAGAGATCCAAGGAATTAGAGTAGGAAATGAAGAAATCAAATTGTCACTTTTCGCAGATGACATGATGGTATACTTAGAGAACCCCAAAGACTCTGCTAAAAAGCTATTAGAAATAATTCAGAATTTTAGCAAAGTCGCAGGATACAAAATAAATCCACATAAATCCTCAGCATTTTTATACATTAACAACACAATCCAACAGCAAGAGATACAAAGAGAAATTCCATTCAAAATAACAGTCGATAGTATCAAATATTTGGGAATATATCTACCAAAGGAGAGTCAGGAATTATATGAGCAAAATTATAAAACACTTGCCACAAAAAAAAAAAAAAAACAAAAACAAAAAAAAAAAACAAAGATTGTTATCATTTTGTCTTGTAATTAATAATCTTTTAATGGCATGTTAGCAGCAACATTCAGTAACCTGTCTGAGAAATCTATTTTAATCTTTAATTAAATTTTTTTCTTTCCAAAAAAGAAAAAAAATTATCCATGCATATGTTTTGAAAAATAAAAGGCTTTTTTAAAAATCTAGTACTCTACCCAGTCTTCAACACTTATTAAAGTATCTAGGAGTACTGCTCAAAGATCTGCTTCTTAGCTGTACAACCCTGGAAAATCTCATAATTCAGAGTACTCACCTGAAAAGTAAAGGAATATATGAAAAAGCATTTGTTAAGTACTTATTGTGTGCCAAATATTGTGCTAAGCACTACAGATAAAATACAAAAGCAAAGATATTCCATGCCTCAAGATAGGGGGACTTAATGGGAAAAATACTAGAACATAAGAGTGGTGGTCAGAGAGGAGCACTTTGGTCCAGGGATGAGTAAAGTAAAATGAAGCATATTTGGAGCTTTCCTGTGAAAATGTTCGGGGAGAAGTAAGCACTAATCAGGAAAGGGAATATCAAGGCAGAAGTTCTTCCCTGCATGTTGTTCTCTGGTGTGAGTGGCAAGGTGGCTAGTAAAGAGACTGTGGAGGTAGTGGAAAAAATTTTAAAAAGCATAAGACTGTGAATCAGAATCCTGAGGTCAAGCCTTGGCTATACCACTAACTAGTTGTGGGAAAATCTTTTAACCTCCTTGAGGCCTCATTTCCTTTATATGGGAAAATAGGAATGGGGATGTTACCCAAACAGAGAAACTAAAGTAAGGGACTATCCCTGGCTCCAGATGTACTCTGGGAGATTCTGTATATCAGTTCCGCTCTAAAAAAAAAAAAAAAAGAAAAGAAAGAAAGAAAGAAAAGGTATCAAGTCAAAATAAAGGAGTATCAAGTCTGTATCCCAAAGAGATCATAAAAAAGGGAAAGGGACCTGTATGTGCAAAAATGTTTGTGGCAGCCCTTTTTGTAGTGGCCAGAAACTGGAAACCGTGGATGCCCATCAATTGGAGAATGGCTGAATAAACTGTGGTATATAAATGTTCTATAAGGAACGATTAGCAGGATGATTTCAGAAAAGGATGAAATTCAGAAAAGGAAAGACTCACCCAAACTGATGCTGAGTGAAGCAAGCAGAACCAAGAGAACATTGTGCACAATAACAACAAGATTGTGTGATGAGCAACTGTCTGTGTGATGAGCAACTGTTATGGACTTGGTTCTTCTCAACAAGACAATTCCTTTAGACTTGGGATGGAAAATGCCACCTGCATCCAAAGAAGGAATTTTGGAAATTTAATATGGATTGAAGCATCATATTTTCACTTTTTATTTGTGTGTTGTCCTTCTTTCTCATGTTTTTCCTTTTTTGAACTGATTTTTCTTATACAACATGACAAATATGAAAATATGTTTAAAAGAATTATACATTTAACTTAGATTACTTGCTGTCTTGGAGTGGAGGGATGTAAGAGAGGGAAGAGGAAAAATTTGGAACACAAAGCCTCATAAAAATGAATGTTGAAAATCATCTTACATGTAGTGTTTGAAAAATAAAATACTATTGAAATTTTTTTAAAAAAAGAAAGGAGTCTCAAAAAACAACAACAGATATGTCTTTGAAGTTGTATTAATGAATTTGATAATAAAACCCACAGTGTAATGGAAATAGCACTGATATGGGAGTTAAAAGACTCAGTTTTGTGACTTTAGGAAAATCATTAATAAGTACTTGAAGCCAGACTTGATTACAGGTTTCCAACTCCAGGTCCAGCACTTTTATCTATTAGCCAACCACTTGCCTCTAGAAGCTAACTAATTATTGAGGGCTGGTTCTGAAGCCTTCCAAATCAAAACTGTTTACTTGAGATGAGGTTCATATCACCAAAGCAAGGTGAAATTATCATAATTATATAAATTAGTTGGTCTATATGATTTTGGCCAGAACAGGTTTTTAAGGTCCCATCTAAAGCTATTTAATTTAATTCAATAAATACATATCAAGAATGTAATATGTATTAAGCATTGATGCTGATAAAAAGATAAAACATTCTCTCTCCTTAAAGAACTTATATTCTGTTAGAACAAGGGGAAGAAATACAACAAATATACAGTAAGTATAAGATAAGGTAGTTTGAGAAAAGAACACTAGCAACTGAGAGATCAGGGAAAGACTCAGATAAGAGATCTGTCTACAAGATAACTTTAAAAAAAAAGTTTAGCCATTAAACTAATACAATTAATCAAATTTGATGAATCACCAAAGTTATAACTAGCACAAGGCCATTGGGGCTCTGCCACAGTCACTAAAACAGGAGAAAAGGACTCTCTTCACAGTGCTCACTCTGAAAGAGAAAGGTCAGAACAGAACTCCTTGAGAGTTTACCTTCCCTGACTGCCACTTTGGTATAAACTGCCCATATGCTTTCTAGCTTGGGGTATCCATACCACAAAGGACCAAGATCAGTAGTGATGGCAGCATGTACCATCTTTCATCTCAGCCAATTGAATTTGCCCCAATTATTGCTCTCTATGTCAATACCAGGAGCAGACAGGAAAGGCAGCCAGGGTGAATAGCTAAAGATTAACCTGTGAACCAAGTTCAGGCCAAAGTAGAGGTATCATCAGATATAGCTAAGTATTTAAAGAAGACAAGTCAAGAATTTATTATTCACTTTATTTTGTGCCTAGAACTATCCCAGTGCAGAGACTACAACTACAAGCAGAAAAGACAGACAATTCCTGTCCTCAAGGAGCTTCCATTCTAATTGGAAATGACAACACTAAAAAGAGCTGAACAAGAGAGGCAGTGGGATTAGGGCAAAATTTAACAAAGCTTTTCGCTTTCTATTAGCCAGATGTCTCTCAAGCCAATTAGACTGAATGACAGTCCTAAATTAAAGAATTTAGAATAAGAGGTAGCCTTAGACATTTAGGTCAATCCCTCCACTCATCTTCCCTCTCACCTCTTTTTAACTAAACTGAACTTCTGCATATCTGCTTTGGTTTTAGAATTCTGACTTAAATCATCTGTGTTCTTGTTCTTCTTGGTGGATATAACATCTGCATTACTACAGAATATGATCTGACCCCCAACCTAGTAACTTAAATCCAATCTCCTGGTGCTCCCTCACTTAACAATTTTACTTTTCTTCCATACTCTAGATTGGTTCTCGACTCCAATTAGCCTCATCTTGATATATCAGCAAGCTCCTTCCCTTACTAATTAGGTTAACAAAAAGTAAATAAGCCTACAAATCCCCACTTTTTCCTCTGTCAGGTTAATTGACCTGGATCATAGCAGCATTTCTCATAATGCCTGGCATATAATAAGTACTTTATAAATGTGTGCTGATTGATTGATCCATATGACAGCCTCACTTTTTTGCATGATTTTATCCATCTGGGTGCTTTCTGAGTGATCCAAGTGAGTAATAGATTTTCTCAAATTTAACAGATAATTGGTTATACCTCTTGACATTATTATAGACCTGTCTATAGATATCAGTCCTTCACACTCTAACTGGGAATTCTGTGTGAAGGAAAACAAAATGAGTTGAAAAATAACATGGTATCACAAGGTGTATGAAGAAAACAAATAATAACAAAAACTACCAAAAATTCATTTCAAATTTTACTTGTCTCTACTATGGTTTCCTACCAAAAGGGCTGCTTTAAGGTAAAGCTGGCAAACTCAAATCTGTCAAAACTATAAAATGTGGCTTTTTTTTTGGTGAGGATATGATTTTGGGAAGGTTGAAATTGCTTCTGGCATAACACTTCACTAGAATTAAATTGCACTTGTTTAAAGATATGTTTTTAGTGTTATTCTAAGTACCTATTTTGTAATTTCAATAAAACATTCTTAAACATAATATAATTAATAACACTTTTCTGCTATACCAAGACCCCTCATCTCTGCTCACAACCTCAATAACAATCCAAGGCATCCTATTCATCATCATTTAGCATATGCTTTTCCTATTCTATTGCTTAATTGCCACTTTGGTTATTCATTTATCTGATGTATTAATTCCCAAAGTAAAATCAAAATAAGAAGTGTCACTGTCCACTGATTACTCTGGAAACAGTCCTGGGAGTAGCCTATCTAAGAAAATTTAAGATCAAGAAACTAAAACTATCCAAAAAGGAGGATTTCAACACATATTCTCTTAAGTAAATGAATCCCAAAAACAATACCCTCATCATCCCCAAAACATGCTATCCTACTTATTTTCTCAATACTTGTTCTTAGAATGATCCGGTTCTGCCCTTTTGTTGATCCAAACTTTTATCTGCTTTCAAGGAATAAATTTAATTCTAATAATTCCATGATACTTTTACCATAATACTCCAATTCATTAATCTCTATCTCCCTTAAGCTGTTATAACCACATATAGTCCATACCACCCAATTTTGTATTTTATTTTATTTTATCCTGAGTTTATTTTAATCCTGAGTTTTATAATTCCTTGTGCCTTACTCTCATCTCCCTAATAAGAATATAAATTCCTTGGAAGAAAGAATTCTCTGCATGCTCCTTTATATCCTCCACATGGTTCTAAGTATACTGTTTATTAACTGATTGACTAATTCAGATAAAATTCTTGTTCTCCTTCCAGAACAATCTGTAGATAATTCCTGAGATTGAGACCTTAACATTCTTGAGCCTTAATTATCAGACAAAAGATTCCTACCTTCACACAAAATAAAAACTTGAAAAGAACATTAGTTATTCTAATTAATAATAAGAAAGATAATAAGAAAGTTATTTCTTTATTCATTTTTAATATTCATTCTGAGACCCAGGGAATAAATTTATGGTTTCCTGCTGGTTATTCTACTACTATTCTGATAACTCAGAAAAGACAAAATTGTAAACAAAGTTCTGTGCTCATGGTAATATATGATACAACATTTCAACACATTTTCCCATAATATATAATTATAATAAAAGTTCATAATCCAGCCAATCAACAGTTGCTAGATTTTCAATGGTTTTCAAAAGAAAGCCTGGAATTTAGAGCAATGTTTTCATTGCCCATGAATATCCTTTCTATTCTCTTTAGCTCCAAAGTGATTCAATTGGGACTCCCTATGATACTCCATAGATAAAAGGAAGTGAAGATAACTGAGAGAGTTGGCAAGAGACAAATTTGGAGCTGGAATTTGGATTAGTGAGGAAGATCTTGAATAGAAGGAGCAAAAAACTCCAGAACTGATAGTAATTTGTATAAAGGACAAAGAATCATTCTGGATGAGTGGTGAAAAATAGGCAGAGAATAAGACATTTCCATGTAACAATCTGAATAAAGTTCCCATTATTGAGTTACAAGTGGTTCCATAGTTAGGAAGAGTTCTTTTGTCTCATAAGCCAATGATCCACTAGAGAGGATTCTTAAGCCAAAAATTAAGACTCTGGATACTCTAGCCTGATTTATCAGGTAACCTTATTTACTTTACAGCAATAATACTTAACAGCCTTCAACCCTTATCCTCCATACAGGAAATGGGAAAAGTAACTATATTCTCTATTTTTCCACTTATATGTGTTTCTTAAGTGTATCACAATGAGAATGAATTTTCACTATGAGCACTATTAATTCAGTTCAACAAATGTTTATTAAACACCTTGAGACACACCATTTGGAAATTTTGTTTATTTGTTTTTCAGACCTATTATTTCATTGCTACATTTCATTGTTACAGATACCTCTAGTGTCATACAACCAAGTATATATATCAATGTGCTTCCTTTAGCCTCTTCTCTATTTTTAAAATTCTAAAAATACTTTGATATTACTCCACAAACACACTACTTTATCTCTTTCTCTGACAATAAGGCAGCTCTTCTCGACAAGGCCAACTTAATTGAGTTCTCTTTGCACTGTTTCTGACTTTCATTGTTCTCATCCATGTTTTCCTAACTAACCTTAGATTTCTTCTTTTTACTAGTAAAAACTCATCTTATTTATTATTGCATCTGTCTATGAGTCTCAAAGAAATTCCTCAGTTAGGTGATAGCTTTACTTTCTATTCCTTCAACACTCTTTTTATAAAGAACTATAATTTCTTCTACATGTTACCAAAAAGTCTGATCAATTCAATCAACTTGTTCTGGTTTTTTCTTACATGATATCAATCAGTTCCACAGGTTCCCCTGTCTGAATGGAATGATTGGATACAGTGTCAATAGAATTGTAAAAGACTGGGATGAGGGTGTAGCCTAATTGGCTCCAAATACAATAATGAATTTAAGATAAATTATTTTCTACTTACAACTTTTAATGGATGTATGTTTGCCTGCTGTCTGCCCCTTTAGACTAGAAGCTCCCTGAGGACAGGAACTATCTGTCTCTTTTTGTAAGTCCAGCATTCAGCACAGTACCTGGCATATAGCAGCTCTTTAATAAATATTTATTGTTTGATTGACTGAAAAGATAATTGTATTTCTTGTTACCCAATAAAATCGGTGAAATCTGATATTTGTCAAAGGATCAAGTGTTTTCAGAATTTACTTTTAAGAAATTCAATTTAATGAGCAGTTATGAGTCATAAAAAAAAGACTGAGTCTTCCAAATTATTATTTTCTATTAATTCTATTAATTCATGTGTCTACCAACACATGAAGGATCACTTTTTGCCAACTGTGCTTCTTGTTACTGAGCAAAAATGGTTCCCTATCCCTGAAACCACCTCAAAAGTATGTAGCACTCCATGGATTTGCATAATGGAGGGACCCTTTCTCCCAAATTCAAAGCAAGTACAGATATACTCTCACTATAACCCTTCTGCTATAAGGATATTTTAAACTGACTCAACCCACATCTCGGTGGCTGTACTAAAGGTACAATCCCTATCCCTCATCTTTCTTTTTCTTGATGGCCTCAAGATTTAAAGGTGGCTCTGAGTTCTGTAGCACTGGCAAGGGATGCTTCCCTTTCTCACCCCACCCCTCATCTCACTAGGTTGGCTTCCTGCATGGAGGCCTCCTGGGAAAGCTCATGCTTTGAGAAGGACCTCGTGAGATCTTGAAAGACAGCTGGTATTTTTTCCCCTTCCTAAGTGTCTTAACAGCAGGGCAATGGCTATCACAGAAGTTATGGTAGGAACAGCAGCTGAGAAAAAAAAGAGATGACCACAGGGAGAAAAAAAAACTACTGTAAGAAAAAAGAATATTGTTCTTTTTAGTGTTCTCAGTAAATAGCTAATGGCCTTCCTTATTGAAAAGATCTACTAGGCCTACATATTTGCCTTTCAACTGAGGATTTTTTTTTTGCTTAGGAATAAAAGTACTTATTCCATACTTGATTCATGTATATATATTAGACGCCTTTTTCCTTTTTCACCTTTACCTAAGGAGATTCCCTTAAACTAGAGCTAAAAACAGAATTTTTCCTCAAGAATATGAGATGGTGAAAAGATTGAAGAACTGAGAACCTAGTTCCCGTATTAAGGAGATTACACCAGAACAATGAATCCAGAGCAAACTGGAAGAGTGGTTAAAGGAAAGAGGTTGGCCAAGGTTGCCAGCTCCTGTGGCCTCAGTCCAGCAGGGTTTAGAAAGCCCCAATGAATACCACAGCATTTTCTCATGTAATATGTCACAATCTACTCATGCCCATCACAGGCCTCTCTCTTGCCCTTTGGATGACTCATACCCTTAATTCTTCAGATACTATTATTCCATTATTTAAATTCATACAGCATTGCCACAAGAATAGTTTTTAAAAAGCTATACCTTTATTTCAGAAAGATGTTTGGATTGATTAAAAGTATTATGCATTTTCTCAAAATTAATCCATCCCACTCTTTACCTCCTATTTAACTCTAAGGCAGAATTACTGGCTATATACTTTCCACATCTGCATATCAAAGTATAGACAGTAGTCAGACTTCATTCATTTGATTTTCCTATATGACAATTAGGTTCACCTCTAAAATAAGATTCCCCCAGTTGTTAAATGGGGAGAAATCAAAGCCTTGATTTGGAAGATTTATATACAGGGTCTGAGTTGACTTTTTGCTTCCTTTGTAAAAGCTTTATATTTGGAAAGTACTTTCCTAAGATGGAGAGTGTATGTTGTTTTTCAAATACTGACATATACATGTTATTCTGGTAACTTCAATAATTAGCAAGGATACGAATTTGTCATTGGACCTTGTAGCAGACTAGATCTCTAGATTTCTCTCTCCACTACAGAAAATCCATTCCAGTTCTTCCCCTTATCCAATCTATCTTCCCATGCTAATATTCTCCTTTCCCCTAATGGGAGAAGAATTTCAGGACTCCTGTAATGCATTGCAAAAAAATTGCTATTCTACAGCATGAAGTCATCATTTTCAGAGGATTGTGTCCTATTATAGGAGTTCACTCTCCTAGTTCTTTGCTGATAAGATGTTCATTATGTACAGCTCATATTTTCCATAAACTTTTCCTCAACCTGTCAAAGGTATTGTAGATGCATGAAAGTTTTGAGTTAGCTAACTTTTGCCATCTATAGGCTGCAGAGAGAACCACTTTGGGAGGGAGGGAGGCAGGAAGGCAGGAAGGGAGGAAGGAAGGGAGGGAGGAAGGCAGGAAGGAAGTAGGAAAGAAGGAAAAGAGGAAAATAGGAAAGGAGGAAGGGAGGGAGGGAAAGAAGGAGGGAGGAAATGAGGGGAAGGAGGGAGGAAAGGAAAGAAGGAAAACCAAGAAGGAGGGAGGGAGAGAAGAATGGAGGAAAGGAGGAAAAGAGGAATGGAAGGAGGAAGGTACCTTTTCAGATCTTTTTTATATGTTATCAGTCCCTATTAGAATAGAAGCTTCCCCAGAGCTTAACACAGTTCCTAGACTCTATATTTTACTCTTTTCCTAATTTCATTTAATTCTGAGCCTCAGATTCTTCAGCTACAAGAAGAAAAGATTGAAAGATCTGAAAGAGCCCACTCACTCATCACTCATACTCTTTTATTCCCTATAAGAGACATATCCTTGATAAAAATGGAAGCAGAAGTACATAAAACCAACTGTTACCACAGAAGAAACCATATTCTGGAGAGAAAAATTGATTATGATTATGATAAGGGCAAAGCTGAGAGTGAAGTTCTCCCTAGAGTGTAACTGGGTCAAGGAAGAGGCCACCTTCTGAACATTTCTAAAGCAGAGCAATACAGGTAAAGCCAGAATAAGGGTCCTCCCCATTCTTGCTAGGCCATAGGTTTCCAGGTTTCAGCACGCAAATTCTCAATAGGTTGAAAGATATGGGTGGTGGACATCATAAACACGTCAAGAACATCTCATATAAATGAATCAAGTAACTGGCCAAAAAACAGAAATGAGGTGTTATACAAATAGTTTCTGATTCCAGTCAGACCTAACAGAATAAAATTTCCCAGCGAATCAAAATTGGTTTAAAAATTAATTTGAAAAAAAATATAAGACAAAAATATATGTGTGCATCTAACAATATTACCAAGTCAATTATAACAGCAGCTTTGTTATGTCTTGGACCCTTAGAGATTGCATGGCCTGTCTCTCTACCTCCTGAAAAAAATCTAATCCTGAAGCTGGAAAAACTTAAATGTGAACAAAGCAGATTCTTCATTCAACTTGCATTGTTTTAAATCATACTTTAATTCTCACCTGTATGTAAATGTTCCCATCTATCTGTATAACCTAATGATCCCACCAATAGGCATATATCCCAAGGAGGTCAAAGACTAAAAGATAATATAGGTATCATCTATATCTACAGATATATGTTATAGACTCAAATATGCCCAGCTTCACCCCTACAAGAGCAAAGAAGCATAAACAGAGGAGATGCCTATGTACTGAGGGGTGGCTGAGAAATTGGCACAGGAATGTAATGGAATATCATTGTGCAATAAGAAAAAAAACAGAGATGAGGAATTCAGAGGAGCATGGAAAATTTTGTATCAAATGACTCCCAGTTCAATAAGCAGAACTAAGAGGAGGAATTAATATTTCTGTAATGCTTAAAGTTTGCAAAGAACTTTACAAATATTATCTCATTCGAGAGGTCAATAGTATTATGATTCTCATTTTAAAGATGTATAAACTGAGACAAAGATTAAGTGATTTATATTGGATCACATAATCAGTATCTGAGGCTAAATTTAAACTCAGATTTTCCTGACTCCAGGTCCATCATTTCGCTGTCTCACCTAGCTGCCTCAGATTAACATAAACAATTACTGCAATGATGTAAATAAAAAGAATGCTAAAAGAAAATCAAACTCTGAGTAATTGGAATAATCAATCCTGATCCTGAGCAACAGATAATAAATCATATCTCCTTCTTTCAGCAGAGAAGCAGAGGACTCCATGGACAGAATATGTATTAATGGGATGTTCCATTTAGCTCTCAATTGAAGTCCTCAGTGACAAATATTAGCATGCAGAATACCTAGTAAGTACTTTATAAACATTGTTAATATACTCATTTTTAATGTAATATTTTGAATTTCTAAAGGGACCTAAGTGGGACCCCAGAATTTCATTCTGACCCATAGCATTGAGGTTACTTGCACCCTAAAATTCAATCAATATTCATAGCTCCTAATGCTATGTCTCAGGACCAGCAAGACCAGAATCAAAATAATCATACATGAGGGTAGTTCACCAAAATTAATATTATGTCAGCATTTGAACAAAAGAAAGGAAAGAAAGGTAGTGAAGCCTTAAATCCTGGTGCATATTTTTAAAAATAGTAGATTTATGTAATATACAAGTTGTGCAGGAAATTCAACACAGAGTTGGTCATATCACTTAATGAACAGTGCAGAAAAAAACAAGAAATGTTTTTCTGAACTGTGACTATAAAATAAACTTTACATTAAAAGTAATATAGGAAAAAAAGTAATATAGGAAAATTCATCAGTTCTCCTAAATAGCTGCTTGGTAAATAGCTAATTCAACAAACTTTTAATTATTTACTATGTACAATACACTCTAGTAGGTAGTGGAAATATGATGAGACAAAATTTCTTGCCCTCAAGGAATTAACAGTTTACTGAAAGAATAAACATATAAGCAGATAAGTATATACAAGGTCATTAGACAAATAGACTGAGAGTCCTAGCAGCTGGCATTAAGCTTTGCTTTGAAGGAAACTAAGAATTCTTTGAAGCAAAGATAAGGCAATCATATCACTTGGGGGTAGGATATCTGCCATGTTTATTGAGTGGCTCCATTGTCAAGCTATACAATGCTTGACCATCACCTGAGGCTGCCAAGCCTGAAGTATATCCCCAAAGCTTCAGAAGTTAACTAGTGAACTACTTTCCTCATTTTTTCAGGCAAAATTTTAGTCATCAACAGAAAGAGCTGACCTCTATAAATTCCATATTTTGAAATATTTTACATGATATATATCACATAAAACATAGCGTATAATATCACTAACATACAGAATATGTACAACTTATCTGGACAAATAGGAAAGATCTTTTCTGCTCTTTAGATTTGAAACTAGAGAAATTACATGGGAAAATTCAATCATCTCTTTATTACAAAGCTCCTTAAACTGTGTAAGTCACAACCCTATCATGGGGGTCAAGTAACTGAATATTAGAGACATAAAATCATGATTTATTATCAGCAAATGTTTGATTTGTATACCTATTTTATATGTATAAATACCTGGAGTCACATAAAAAAGGTGAAAGAAATATAATAAAATAGCTATAGATTTTCTCTCTCTCAGTATAAAATCAGATCTGAAAGAAAAGGACGAGTGACAGAAAAAGATCCAGGAGGAATATTGAATATATTCATCAAATTTATGTTAGCTCAAGGCTCATTCCTACCAATAAGAAATAGCTGTAAAAAATTCTAAAGATCTGGGATCTCTAATTAACTCACTCAAATACACTAATTTTGACTGTTTCCCAGTGACAGAATTGATTGGATAACTTTTGTCTTCTCATATCAGTTTGCCTATGTCGAAAATAGAAGTGAATATATTTAAGTGACGCAGATGTGCATGGTACAATCAGCTATTTTCTGAGTTGTTTGGTTTTTTTGTTTTCAGTTTTCTTACAATTGAAAGATAATCAAGATAAACCCCAGAGAAAGACAAGAGATTTGCAGAAATACATTTTGCTTGGAACACCCTCTGTTGTACTGCTCATTTCCTCTGAGGGAAAAAGTGCAATGAATAATCTGGTTCTGAAATCAAGAGGGAAAAACAGTTGTTTCAGATGTAGCAATCAAAAACTGGGAGATATTGCAGATGTTTAAGTGTATATTGTCCTTTTATTCCTCAGGCTCCTTAATTATCACTTGTGGACTAATGGTGGCTAACTTATGGACCAAAGGGATCAAGGAAAAAGAGTAGCATTGGACATAGAGACTACAAAGGTAATTGTATATGAGTAGAAAGTTGGGTTTGTTTCTGTTTGTTCTAATTGAATGGGAAATGCTGCCAACCTAACCTTCCTACTTTTGAGACTTTGAGTAAATCACTCTTCTGGACCTCTGTATTTTCATCTAAAACCTATGATAAAGCAGATCATCAAGGTATGATCAGGAGAAGATAAATGGCCTGAATTCTACTACCTCTTTCCCCATTAACAAGCTATGTAATCTTGAGCAAATTGCTTAACTTCTCAGGGCTTCAAAACAGCATATTACCTACCAAAAGGCATAAGACAGACCCCTTCAGTCCCTTTCAAATCTTTTGTTTACCCCTACTTATATACTTTACTCTTAAATTATGTTTCATAATAACTGGTATATAATATAACGTTCATTTCCTCTACTAGAACAAACTAATAATTCAATGGCCCTATGATAACAGATGTAAATTCCATTGATTGTTTTGCACTATCTTCTGGTTTTCCACCAAACTGAGGATCTGGCAAATGTGCAGAACCCATTAACTAACCTCAGAAGATCCTAAGGAACTATTCCTGGGAGAATCATGATGATTTGGAAGGGAAGTACCTTTGAGAGACAAGAGCAGGGATGGACATTCCTTAGCTTATTCTGATTGGCCATCTTTGGATTTGGGATTATAGAGCCAAGACTGTCAACTTCAGTTACTTTCTTTGTCCCTCTTTGATTAAATGTCTTTGGCTACATTCTGGTGATATGATGGTGAGAAATTACTATAAGAAGAAGATCTGGGGTCCATATGACCCCTGGAAAATGAGATTTCCCTTGCTTTTTCATTCTAAGTGTAGGCAATGTAGTCTCCAACCTTGGGAATTTCAAAGGCCAAAAGAGCAAAGCCAGTCAAGACAAGCTGATGATAGTGTGTTTCCGCATTATTAACATTTTCTCCATCATTTTTTTGAATTTAGACAATCAACAAAACAAGTTAAGCCCTGATTTATAGTATTTGCCGATTTCTGAGATGTAAATTCTCACAATGAAAATTTAACAATCAGCTCTCAAACTGGCTCCAGAACAACCAAATATATTAAACACCTTCTCTATGTACTTCAAAGGGCTCTTGTGAGGAGAAATGAAATAACATATGGAAAAGTACTTAGAAAGCTGAAAAGCATTATACAAATGTGACTTTTATTACAAACTAGGTAACCTCAAATTCAGACTTTTCTATGATTAAAGAGAAAGTGGCTAAGGTCTTTAAACAGCTGCCATTTATTACTTCACCACTCTCCACCACTACTTTCTATCCCTGACCAAAGAGGTTACTGTCAAAATGTGCTTATGTTTATGCTGTATATGTATGCTCTGGCCCAACATTCTCAAAGCCAGACAGGCTACATTGTCCCTCAGAGTTTTAGGGTATCCTGAGGGACTTCTGGGATCTCTTCTTTCTGCCAATTTTCCTTCCTCCATAATTACATTTGGGACTGTGATATTAGAATCCAAGTGTGGTGGCTCCATTTTCCCTGATGATGAAGAATTTGTTATTAAAAAAAAAAACTTTATAAGTCTTTTACATCTTTCATCTATTGTTTGTTTTACCAGTTCCATCCTATAATGCTCTCAAGATGACTTTTCTTGGTTAGGTCTCTCAAGAAATTTTCTTTAAACTAATTTTATCTTCCGTTGTTTCTCCTTTATGCTTTTAATCCCCCACAATCTTTACCCATGAGATGCTACAAATGAATTTATATTCTAAATTAGTTTTGTATTTGGCTGTCATATCTTTCCACTCATAAAATGAGTTAAGTGCTTGCCAACCAAGACAATTTTGCGGCTTTTTTGGTCTTTTTGATATGGTGATCATATCAAATTAATTGCTGTATGAAATTATTATAATGGGGTCATTTTCTTTTCTTCTCTCCACATACCATTTTCAGCATTAATAACTGATGTAGAAATAAATCTACATCAATAATTGATGCTTACAGGAGCAAAATTGTGTGATGATCAACTATGACAGACTTAGTTCTTCTAACCAATTCAGTGATCCAAGGCAATTCAAATAAACTTTGAATGGAACATCCAGAGAGAGAACTATGAAGACAGAATGCAGATTGAAGCATACTATTTTCCCCTTTTTTTACTTCTTTTTTTTTCTTTCTCATGGTTTTCCTTTTTGTTATGATTTCTCTTTCCCAGCCTGACTCATATGGAAATACATTTTAAAAAGTGAATGTACATGTACAACCTAAAAAAATTTTAAATAAAAAGTTGATGCTTAAGTATGTCTTGTTGCAGTATTTTATTGAAGGCATATCTTTTAAAAAATTTTATTCTTTAAGTATAGTTTTCTTTTTAATAGTATGACTATACAAAAGACAACTATTTCAGGAATGATCTCCACATCAATGACAAGTCATTTTCTAGTTATAAAAATAAAATCGATTTATTTATTTAGTTTTTGCTACATTCAATATCTTTTTATTCTTTTCATGAAGGAAGGTCTATCTATGAGGCTTCTCTGTCAACTATAAGTCTTTGGTTTCTATTAGTCCTTATAACTGAATCATAATTTTTAACATATTTTTCACTGTCTCTAGTAGTTCCCATCTTTCCACGGAGCCACCATGTATCAAAGTATATATTGATTTAGTTTGGAAATACCAAATTATTCATAGAATTTCTTTACCTCTTCCTCTTTTGCAGTAGTTGTTAACACATAGGTTGCAATTATTTTCATGTGGTCTTTTTGTAATTTTTTTTATAATTGATTCAAAATTAAATATCCAAATGTCCCATGAAATTTTGTTTCTTGTTGATATTGGATAATAATCATACCTAGTATTTATATAGTATTTTAAAGGTTGCAAAATACTTTTTAAACATTATCTCATTTTTATCCTCAAAACAACCCTGGGAAGTAGTTGCTATTATTGTCTACATTTTATACTAGAGGAAACTGAGACATAAAGAGGTTAAGTAACTTTCCCAGTTATTTGGCTATCTCCTCCAACTCTTTTATTTGTCTTTGTAAAGAGAAATTTGATCCATTCTTCCATTTAGCTAAAAATTTCCTTGTTTTCTGGTTTTGTTTCTGGTGAGAATGTTAATGAGATATGACTCAGTTCGTCTTGGTAGTATGTTCCCTCAGTTATCACTGGACAAGGATCTCAGAAATAGAGTTCCAATAGCTAAGTTGATGTTTATAAATGGTTTTTAAATGGTATGATTCTTGGCATCCTATCTTTCCTTTTCTATCACTCTGCCACAGATACTGCAGGGCACAGAACTGTGAGCCATTTTTAAATTTTTCTTGGCTTCAGAGGTTGCCGTGGCTAAAAAATTCATCACCAAGTGTCCAGTCTGCTGATGATAAGCCTCTCTATATTCAACTAAGCTGGTCTTTGGAAAGCAAACACTGCCTACTTTCAGTAAAGTCAAAAAAGATACCAGCCTTGCCATAATTAAAGTGGTATCATACATATGCAAACATGAAAAACTACTATGAAAGATAACTAAATTTGGGCCAATATTGCTTATTCAGATTTAAAGTAGCTCAGGGTCAGATTTTTGTCCCTGAGAAAATTTCATTAAGTAGTATGCTAATGTTTCCCCTAAAGGAGTGAATTGAGAGCTCATAGATTTTAAGATAAAAGCAAATTTGTGAAATTCTTTATGATAGTATAATAAATAAAAGGAACATTTTCCTTTTCATCAAGAAATAGTTGTTTAATAATGATGAATGTTGGAGGGGATGTGGGAAAACTGGGACACTGATACATTGTTGGTGGAGTTGTGAAAGAATCCAGCCATTCTGGAGAGCAATCTGGAACTATGCCCAAAAAGTTGTCAAACTGTGCATACCCTTTGACCCAGCATTGCTGTTATTGGGATTATATCCCAAAGAAATACTAAAGAGCGGAAAGGGACCTGTATGTGCCAAAATGTTTGTGGCAGCTCTTTTTGTTGTAGCTAGAAACTGGAAGTTGAATGGATGTCCATCAATTGGAGAATGGTTGGGTAAATTGTGGTATATGAAGGTTATGGAATATTATTGCTCTGTAAGAAATGACCAGCAGGAGGAAAACAGAGAGGCTTGGAGAGACTTAAATCAACTGTTGCTGAGTGAAATGAGCAGAACCAGAAGATCACTATACACTTCAACAACAATACTGTATGAGGATGTATTCTGATGGAAGTGGATATCTTCAACATAAAGAAGATCCAACTCACTTCCAGTTGATCAATGATGGACAGAAACAACTACACCCAGAGAAGGAACACTGGGAGGCGAATGTAAATTGTTAGCACTACTGTCTATTTACCCAGGTTACTTATACCTTCGGAAGCTAATAATTAATGTGCAACAAGAAAATGGTATTTACACACATATATTGTATCTAGGTTATATTGTAACACATGTAAAATGTATGGGATTGCCTGCCATCAGGGGGAGGGAGTGGAGGGAAGGAGGGGAAAATTTGGAAAAATGAATAAAAAAAAAATAAAATAAAAATAAATAAAAAAAGAAATAGTTGTTTAATTGAATTATACCTAAGTCAAATCACATGACAACCAGGAGCTCTTATTTTGACAAGCCACTGAAAAACTCATTCAGAAGGAGGGTTATCTGTCTTTTTATGTCATTTTAGCATATATATTCTGGATCTAGATTGTTGGATTCAGATAATTGAATTAGTAGAAAAACTCATTTTATCCAACTATAAACCTATTTTGCCACTCTGGTATTAGGATCATTCACATGGTTTTCACTTCTTTGTCTAGTAATAGATTGTAACAAATATGGGTTTACATGCTTTCAAGATGTTTACAAATGCCTAGTTTGGAATTAAATCTATATTTAAAAGGAAAAAATAAGCAGCAAGGCTTAGGAAAATACATTGGGAATTGAAATCAAAATGGAAATCCACAGAACTTACAAAAAGGAATTTAACAGGACAAACAACTAGATATAATACTAATCTAATACAAAAAGAAAATGATGACATATGAAAGAAGATGAGAAGATGAAGGAAGAAGGAAAAAGCAAAGGATAAAAAGCTTAGGAAAAGAAATGAAGGGAAGAAGTGCTTGAGGATAGCTGAATAGGGAAGGCCAGGGGTATAGTCAGTAGACTCGTTTACTACAAGCAGTTACCAATCTAGACTTTTTATTTTGCTTTTTTTATATACCCAAAAGACAACTTGGTGGCTGACCATCTAAAGAGCTTCAAACAAAATAAGTGTTTGCTAATTTCTTTTTAGATTGGATTTGACTAAGATCACAGATACAAAAGGCTCAAGAGAGTATCAAAAGAACAGACAGATGGGCAAAAACTAGAAATCTGCAGGATCCAAAAGAGCAAGGCAATAATATTTATTATATAAGGGGAAAAGACATTCTAATATTCTCTGTTTAAGTATTAAAAGATATTTTTTACATTTTATAGAAATGTTTTCTTGTCCCCCCCCCCCAGCTATTAGTGTCCCCTCTCCTCAAATCACTTGGTTTTTTGTTTTTTGGTTTTTTTTGCTGAGGCAGTTGGGGTTAAGTGACTTGGCTAGGGTCATACAGCTAGGAAGTGTTAAGTGTCTGAGGCCAGATTTGAATTTAGCTCCTCCTGACTTCAGAGCTCGTACTCTGTCCACTGTGCCCTCATAACTGCCCCCAAATTACTTTATTTTTAAGTATTTGTTTACCTATGATATCTCTCAAAGGCATGCAAAATCCTTGAGTACAAGAACTGTTTAGCTTTTATCTTTGTATCTTCAATACCTAGAATGGTACTTTGTGCATAGTAGATATTTAATAAACATTTGTGGAAATGAACATTTAATAAGTAAATGTTTGCAACTACTGAGGCAGTGAGGTGGCAAAATGGAAAGAGCATTAGACTGGCTTCAAATGCTATGTGACTAATTTCTTTCAGTATCAATTTCTTCATTAGTAAAATAGAGACAATAATAACATCTACTTTATATGATAATTGTGAAGATCAAAAGAGATAATATATGTAAAGTGTTTCACAAAATCTCAACGTGCTATATAAAGATTAATTATTATTGTTTTAAGAGAGGGGAGGCAGTCTTTGCATTGAAATTATTGTTCTGAAAGAAATGACCAGCAGAATGATTTCAGAAAGGCCTGGAGAGACTTAGATGAACCGAGTGAAATGAGCAGGAGATCATTATATATTTCAACAACAATACTATATGATTATCAATTCTGTTGAACCAAATCAGTGCTATTTGTTCAAAAATGAAGAGAACCAGCTACACCCAGCAAAAGAACTATGGGAAATGAGTGGGAACCACAACATAGCATTTCCACTCCTTCTGTTTTTGTCTGCTTGCATTTTTTATTTCTTTCTCAGGTTATTTTTACCTTATTTATAAGTCTGATTTTTTTGTGCAGCAAAATAACTATGGATATATATACATATATTGTGTTTAATATATACTTTAGCATATTTAATATGTATTGGTCTACCTGCCATCTAGGGGAAGGGGTCGGGGAAAGGAGGGGAAAACTTGGAACAGAAGGTTTTGCAAGCATCAGTGCTATGCTGAAAAATTACCCATGCATATATATCTTGTAAATAAAAAAGCTATAATAAAATTAAAAAAAAAACATGATTCCAGAAAAGCACAATGAGTTGTAATAGGAGGGACCTGTTTCCCAATTTGAAATATTCATAGATATTCTGTAACTGTTCCTGTTCTGCTAATTACATAGTGAAAGGAAGCCTTTTTGATTTACTGTGGAGCTAAAACTGGAATGCAATCAAAATGGACTACTGAATCAGAGTGAATCTTAGCTCTGGCTGTTTTGGCCTAGCTCTTTGAAAGAGGACAAATTACTGTAGGACCTGTGGGTGGAAGATATTTAGGGTTCTTGTTTCCCTGGAGCCTGTGGCCCTGATGGTACTTCTATCCATTCTATCCTGCTTTTGATGAAGGAGAATGGAGACAGGTTCAACCTGGAGAAATAGCCACCTGGGATTTGCCAGAACTCAGAGGCTGAGGAGTGAAGACCCTCGCACTTGTGGGGAAAATACTTTATTATTTATTAATATCCTTTGAAATTAGATTTATGTGGCTAGATATTGTTTAACTCAAAATATGAGTTGGGGACCAGTAAGACCTCAGAGATGCCTCTGGGAAGCTAGAGCAAGGAATGTTATATGCTGAATCTTGTTTTGGAACCACCCATGCCTTGGGTCCACCTGCTCAATAATTTGTGTTTTGGCTTTGCTCAAATTTTATCTGTTGATGTATATCTCAGGCAACCCACCTGCATACAAAAATCATTTATTCTATCATTCCACTTCAACCCCATAACATTATTAAGGATGTCCCTTTTATGGAACAAATATTGATTTTTAAAAGAATTTAAGGCAAAACGAATCTCAAATAATTTGAGAATAGCTTAAGCCAACTCCTTTAATAAATAAGCTATATATATGGAACTATTCATTACCAAAGTCTTCTATTTCTCATAATCAATTCCAAAGTTCTTCAGAGAAACCTTGAGTGTCCTTATATTGCTTCTTCTGACTACCATGTAAGTACTTACCTTGTATGACTTCTCTATCAAATGATCTTTTAGACACACATGTACATGCAGCATTTAAACAATATGACCAGCCCATCTAAGTTGTACTCTCTGCAATAGTTTGAATGCTTAGCAGTTTAGTTCAAGAAATGACCTCAATATCTGGAACCCTATCCTGCCAGGTGATCCTTGAGATCTTCCTAACACAATTCATATAGAAGCAATTCAGTTTCATGGCATGGAATGACTTGATAGTCACTGGTAGACTATCAAGGTTTCACAGACATACAACAATGAAGTCAGCATAGTGTCTCTGCAGATCTTTAATTGAGTATCTAATACTTCTTATCTCTTATACTTCCCTTTGGAACCTCCCAAACACTAATCTAGTTCTGGTAATGTATGCATCAATCTCATTATCAATATGTATATCGCTGGAAAGTATACTACCTAGGTAAGTGAACTTATCCACAGTATTCAAAACTTTTCCAGTTGCTCTAATTGATAGTTCCATATATAGCTGATGTGGTGCTAGCTGGTGAAGTACTTGTATTTTCTTAGTGTTAAATTTGACCAAAATTAGCATAAGCAGCAGAGAATTGCTCCATACCTTTTTGCATCTCAGCTTCAGAGGCTTCATTGAGTGCCTAATCATGTGCAAAATAACATAAACCAACTCTCCATTTAAGTCTTGATTTATAGCTTTTTCAGGTTAAATAATGTACCAATGGTACACATAGCTAGTCTTGATGCTATGTTCATCCCTATTGAAGGAATCTAACAATATTCCTGAAAATATCATGCCAGAAAGCATGAGAGTTTTACTCTACTAGTGACTGAGAAAGCTTGAGAGAGGATTGTCCATTATCCAGAACACAGGCAAGAATGCTGTCTAAAATTGACATACAATACTGATAAACTTCATCAGAAAACCAAATTTTGATATAATTTTCCATAAGCCCTCATAACTGAAGTAATAAAGGCCTTGGTTGAGTTAATAAACATTGACTTCTATTCTGCTTCTAGTATTTCTCCTGGGCTTTTCAGGCAACAAACACAATATTGATAATTCCTCAGCCCTTTCAAAGTCATATTGGCTCTCAGATAGATGACCATTTTCCAAGTGAAAGATCATTTCTTGCTAGAAGACTAGCAAGAATCTTGGCAGTAATAATAAGAGAGAGACCTCCCTTGTGATTGTCACAAGATAATCTATTTCTTTTACCTTTATAGAGATAGGGAATGGAAGCATTCTTGAACTCCTGAGGGACAACCTCTTACCACATAACTGGAAAATTTCAGTCAGCTTTTGTATAAACAATGGACTCACACATTCTAAAAGTATCAGCTATAACAGAACCAGCACCAGGTGCTTTGCCACAGGAAAGAAGCCTAATGGCATTCAAAACATCTTTCTTCTTCAGTCAGAAATTTAGCTAGAGAATAATTGACTTTAACCTGAAACAAATGGTCAATGGCTTCAACATTGATTGATGATGGTTTGTTGAGAACACTATGGAAGTATTCAGCCAACCTTTCTAGGAATATGTCCTTATCACTTATCAGTTATGGTCCAATCATCTCTGAGGTATAAATTGGCCCATAAATAGCCCAGGGCATCATAAAAGCAACCAAAAATGAATTTCATTTGCTTCTTATTAAGCCAAGAATCCTGCATGTCTCTAAGCTTTGTAGTTTACTTTTGATGGAGTTAAATGCTTCATTCTTAGAAATGACAAATTATCCTACTAGTAAACCCTATGAAGTTCTCGTTTTTCAATTAACAGCTCCTGAATTTCCCCATCATTTTCATCAAACCAATCTTAATGTTTCTGACTCAGATGAGTACATACAATGTGTATACCAAATCTCTGAAAGCTACCCACACCTTTTCTGCTCCACTGTTACCAGATTCAGCTTTCCCTCCAAGTTAGCAACAAACCATTCCCACTCAGAGCAGTACTGTACCCTATTGACTTTGAGTCTTCTGGTAGTCATCTTGCTTTGGGGCCTTGAGGTGACCTAATAATGTATGTATGGTTCAAGAAGGAAACCAAATAGAAAAGATTTTTTCCTTTTTCCATATTTATGGCCTTGTGTAATAATTTCAGATTCCAGCTTTCTGTTTGTTTTAAGTTTATAGCATGTAACTGATTATTCTATTGCCATATAATTCTTGTTTTCCCTTAATCTTAACAATTACATTCAGCAAGCATATTTTTTAGAGATAGAAAATCTTCGGGCATTTTCCTTGTACTAGGAAATTATAATATGTGTTCAGATAAAAGATATATGAAGTGATTTCAGGAGAAAGAAAATGCTTTCAATTGGAGAAAGCAGCAAAGAGATATTTTGAAAAATTACACATAGCCTTTTTTCCCCTTCAACAGGCTAAAGGAGTGGTGAAATTAATAGAAGAGGAAGAATTTCTAATAATTCCACATACAAGTTCACAGAGATATCCTTTCTTGTTGCTCAGTAGTTTTTCAGTTGAATCCAACTCTTTGTGACCCTCTTAAAGATTTTCTTGTCACTTCTTTTTGCAGCTCACTTTGCAGAGGAGAAAACTGAGGCAAATAGGATTAGGTGACTTGTCCAACATCACAGCTAGTACATGTCTGAATCAGATTTAAAATCAGGAAGATGAGTTTTCAAGTCTCTGGGCCCCTCACTTTGTGCACTATGGCACCACCTAGCTGCTTAAGTTATCCTTGCTTATCTTAATGCTAGTTTGGACCAACTTCTGTTCCAGAGAAGTCGCTTTGTTTCTTACAGCTAGGAAGATAGAGTAAGAGACCTAGAGTCATGAAAATCTGAGTTCAAATCCTTTCCTGGACACTTACTAGCTGTGTGAGGTTGAGCAAAGTATTTAATTGCTCTCTGTCTCAGTTTCCTCATCTGTAAAAAATATAATAATAGCACTTACCAAGATTATTGTGAAAAATCAAAAGAAATAGTATTCTTTTATTTTTTGCAAGTTTTAAAGTTGTTTGCAAATATTAAAGTACTATGAATTCTAGTTATTATTACTATTACTAGCTGTGTGATCTTGGGCAAGTCGTTTAACTTCTGTCAGCCCCATTTTCCTTATCTATATAATGGGGACAATAATAGCACCTACTTCCCAAGTGTGTGAGGATTAAATGAGATTAATTTGTAAAGAACTATGCAAACCTAAAAACACCATGCAAATTCTAGTTATTATATTTTAAAATCACTTCTATATTTTATAGCTATTAATGCTTCATCCCCCAACCTCATTTTATATATATTTTAAATTAATATGTCCACACCTGTTAGAAGAATGTAAATTCTTTGAGGGCAAAGAGTGTTTCATTATTTGTCTCAATAATTCCAGCATCTGGTTGTATACCTGATCCACAACAAACACTTTTCAAAAGCTTATTGAATTGCCTTCAGTTGAAAAACATGTAAAAGACTCATAGCTTAACTCTCTCATTTTTTCAGATAAGGAAACAGCTCTATAGAAGTGAAATGACTAGTACAAAAAGTCCATCCTCTCACTCCAAATTCAGATTTTTCTACTATCTATCTTGGTATCATAGATTTAGTAGAAAAAGTTAAATGAAAGCATAAGATTTTTTTTAACTGGTTCAAAAAGTAACACTTCAAATATTTTCCTTATTTCTAAATCACATAAGCCTATATAAACTGAAACAGTACATTGCTTAACAGCTATTAAAATGAAATTTATTTGCTCACAGAAGTCATTAATGTGAGGAAAATTAATAGATATTAATAGATTAATAATGTTGATACTAAGTCATATTATAAAACAATGGGAAAAGGTTGAAGATTTAATTGTGTCAAGCCTAAAAAAGGTAAAGATATGCTTAATTAACCTTCTATCATATTTTAATCATGTCACAGGATTATAAAGTCTGCCAGCATATGTAAAAATAGCCAAATGAAACTCATAAAGTGATTTTTTTTTCTTTAAAAGTTATCATAGAAAATTTCCTATGAAGCTGTAGCAATGATTAAAGAAATGATATATCCCTGTTTTTAATTTTCTTCTCATCTACAAGACGGAATTCTAAAGTACCTATCAAGGGAAAAAATATAACAAGATAAGACTGCTTTTCTTAACATTACCCATTTTGGGTTAGGGAGTGAACAATTGTCTTTTAGAAATCCTAATGCAGCTGTTTCAAATTACACTTGTTTTGACATTAAAAATGAGTAAACAAACCAAAAATAGTTTAATATCTTGATTGGTGCAGTTCCTTGATGCTGAGCAAAAGTTTGTGGCTTTCAGGCTTACATTAGGAGATGATGAAATAAGAGTGTGCCTTTACATATAAATAGGAATAGTTCTCAAATACAATGTCAATTCATCATAAATTGTTTAGATTTAGTTATAGTACATTCAATACACAATGTCAGCAATATAATTTCCTATAAACACATAGCTTATGAGGCTACATAGATAGATCACAGATAAACTAAGCAGATAGATAGAGATATAGAAAGATAAGATAGATAGATGGATGGATGGAAGAAAGAAGGAAAGAGAAGAAAAAGACAGACAGAGGAGAGAGAGAGATAGAGAGAAGAGAGTGAAAGAAAGAGGGAGGAGGACAGAGAGAGGGAGGGAGAAAGAGAGAGAGAGAGAGACAGAGCTGGAGACAGAAAAAGAGAATAGAGATTTTAAATTATTTTAGAAATTTCTCTCTGCAAGCTGATAGGATAAGCAACCTGATAGTAGAGTGTAAATAGCCTAATAACATTAGGCTTGGATGAAGGTGCCTAGCAAAGAATCACCCATGCCTTTGGTGGCAGTTCAAATGACAGGTTGGACCCACTGAATCTGTCAAAAAGAGCCAACTATAGAAGAAGATTCTAGCTCTTAAGACCATTAAGAGCTCACTTTCAGCCCCTGGAGAACATAGCAGACTAAAGGAGATTTCTATTTCCTTCTTTCCCCATTATCAGTATCATCTTGTGGCAGAAGCACACAGCAGCATATAATGCAGAAGGATCCAGCTTGAGAGTTGAATCAAATCATTGAGAAAAGTTGTGTGGTGAGAGTGAGATGGCATAGCAGTGTCCAAGGCCAGGATGTCAGCTGAGCCAGAAGTTAGAGATGATGGTAACCAAAGTCAAGCAATGAAGAAGCGTCCATCAGAACCTAATCCAATAAGGTTCAGTGGAATAGCAATTGGCAAGAATTCTAAGACCAAAGTCAGTAGGAGCACTGGAGAGAAGGCACACTTATATAGTTCCTACTATTTACCTGAAACTGTGCTAAGCATTTCTTTTCGCAAGTGTTATTTCATTTTATCCTCAGGACAACTCTATGAAATACCATAATAATCTCCATTTTACAGTTATAGAAATTGAGGCAAAAGAGATTAATTGAATTGTGCAGGGACATACAACTAGTAAATGTCTGAGACTGAATGTGAATTCAGGTCTAACTCCAGGCCCAGCAGTCTATCCTTTTCTACCTAGATGCTTCTCAAAATGTGAGGATGATAGTTCTGTATATAAGGAAATAAGCACTTCTTAGTCTAGTGTATGCCAGGTTTGAGAGTTTTTAAAAACCAAAATAGCACAGAACAATATGTGTGTATTGAGAGAAATGATTATAAAATAACTAATTGTTATTTGGGGGGAACTGGGGGGAGGCACAGATTTATCCCTCTTTGAAACCTTATTCTCTACTAGACCAAGTCAACAGCTAAGAGACTTTAATAAGATTGGATTAACTTTCACCTCAATTTTATTCAGACCCCACCCAAGTAGGGAAGCCCACAGTGTTCTATTGTTTGGGTCGAGGAAAATTCAACCCTGAACCTGGGGATGGTTGAGAAGTAAATAACAGGATAAAAATAACCAGACCCTCTTTAGAACAGGTCCTTCTCTCACTATAATATTCATTATCTCTCATTACTTATTAACCAATTTGTCATTTTCAGGAACATCTACTCTTCTAAAACCATATACTTTTGAATGGGTTCTAAGAGGGATCTTTGATATTCAGGATTATTATGACCTCCTTTATTATGTGCTAACATGTAATTAATAAAAGAATTAATTACACAGAAATTTTTATTATCTCTTGAACTTATTATATGTTATAGTGTATATAGAATTTAAATTTATGTCTTCATAACTGTAGACTCAATAATCTATCCATTATACTACCTACCTGCCACATATTTGGGAGGCAGAAACAGAGACAGTAAAAAAGAGAGAGAAAGGGAAAGAGAGAGAAAGAAGGAGAAGGTGAAGAGAGGGGAAGAAGGTGGGAAAGGGAGGGAGGGAGAGAGAGAGAAAGAAAGAGACAGAGAGAGAAAAGATGTAAATTATTGTGTTTGATAGAAATATAATAATTGGTGGAAAAAAATAAGATAACAGAAGTAGCTATGATCTTTCAAATATCTCTCATTTTGCCTTAGACTCATATCCCGTATCTTCTCCAGTCTCATCTTTCTCTGTTCTACCTCTCTTAGGAACTCATCACATTCTAATTTTCTATAATTATTTGTGTACATAATTCATCCTTTTACTAGATTTTAAGCTCTTTGAGAAGATTATCTCTGATATTTGCCTTTGTTAATTAGGGAAAATCATTTACCTTCTCTCAACCTCCAACACTTTAGAAGAGATAACAATTTATCAGATTATATATAAAACAAAATCCTGAAGGAATAGGACAGAAAACAAGTAAATTTTGATAATGAAAGAGATCAAGAGTATGAAGTACTGAATTAGGAGAAATCTGGATGCATCCTGAATAATCAGTGGGCAGAGACCAGGGGTTTCCTCCTTTACAATTTTACTGGCTTCCAGCCATGATTTCAGGACTAAAAAGGTCCTAACCTACTTAGTTATCTAAAGTATCTCAGGGACAGGGTCTTTACCCATCAAAATTACCCAAAAAAAGAAATACCACGGCCTCCTTTATATAAAAAGTCAAACCATTTCATAAATTAACATTACAACAAAAACTAGCTATTATAAAGATTCCCCTTAAAAAAAATTCCCCTGACTACATAAGAATTAGGATTATTCTGTCTCTCTCATAAAAAGTTTTTTTAAAGAAAGTATTTTTGCAAAGAACACTATATACTTACTTGGGTGGGAGTGGAAGAGAAGGAGGAGAAAGAAAAAGAAATTGAGCCTTGTGTGGGGCATATGTAATGTGAACTTTGGACATGGATATGGATCTTTATCATTAGTAATTGTTCTGCTATTCAGGGGGAGGGGAGAGATGAAACTAGAGTTGAAAACAGTTCAGGATTGACCAGAGATTAAAGCACTAATCCCTGGGGGGTGGAAGATAGGATACAGAAATACTGGAAGGCTTTCATTTTCCTCACCCTGTGTCCTGGAACCACCAGATCAAAAGTTGGCAACTTTAGATTAAACATCATAACAGCTGGGATGAGGAAACTATTCGCAGAAGGGCCACCGCAAAAGTCATACGATGAAAATATGCCAGAAGGATAAACACAAGGGAATCCCCCAGGAAAACATATCTGGCCACTGGGTGGGTATTTGCTTTGTCTCATATTTGATGAGCACTTGGATTTTTCTTCCTCTAGATTCAACTTTTTTTCCTTTTCAGAAACTTGACAGTTTCTTAGAAGTTTAATCAGAACTCATACCCACTTCAGTATTACTGAATAACATCGAATGAATGAATGAATGAAAAAGCATTTATTAATCATCTCTTATATTCCAGATTCCTTGCCCCTTGTATCTAAAGATAGAAATACAAAAATGAAATAATAGTCCTCAAGGAGGCTACATTCTAAAAGGGGAAATGCCATATATAGAGGTAAGGAAAAGACATCAGGGAAAAGAGTTTTGGTCTGGAAGTCATAAGGCTAGTGAGTAAAGCCAAAAGTGGCAACTGTTGTAACTTTCCAGAAGAAATGATAGTCCTTCTTTGATTATTGTTCCCAGAAAAAAAGAAAAAGAAAGGTCATGAGGGAGGCAGTGGAATGGCAGAAGGCAATATGGCTAAGGGCTGACTAAATGGGTAGGAAGAATGGTCTAGAACTATTCAGACAGTATTGTTAGTGGTGTCTGCAACCATTTACTCATTAATGAACACCACCCAACCCAGGGTAGGAACTCTAGAACTAAATAAATAAATCCCCCCAGGGAGAAGAATTATGAACTCTAAAAGTCCAGTCTAGAGAGAGAATGCTAGCCTAGGTTGGGAAGGTTGGGAGGACAGGGAGAAGGGATGAAGAAGGAAGGAGGATATGGTGATCAAATGATAAATTATAAAATATCCAGGTTGAATGGCTAGATATATGGCTTTAACTCTTCAAAGAAGTAATTCAAAACAATTTATTAATCTATGGGGCAGAAGTCTGACTATCCACAAGGAGAAATGGAGGAGAGGGAAAGGGAAGGTAATTCATGTCTCCCCTGGACAAAAGTAAAATGATTTTCTACAAAGCCATTTTACTTCCACCCCCTGGGGAAACACAATGATACCTTGCCAAAATTTAGGAATTCTCCTGATAGAAAAACAATAGCCCTTATTTCATTCCTACACCATAACTCTATGCACCTTGTTTCCATAACCTTTCTAGCACTGCTTTCTTTCGTCTTCAATACCTCTATTTCTGACATCTTTTTCCTATGAAGAATCATAGCCTATGAAATAAAAGTATATGGCCCATTTGGGCTCTGAATATTCTTAGGCCAATCACAGTCTCACAAATGAGTCTCAAATCCTAGAGGAAGACTACATTTCCCGTTTAAAATCTTCCCTGAAGACTCAGTGATGATTCTTTCACTCCACTGGCTCAAACTCCCACCCATATGCTTCCTTCTCCATGACTATTAATTGAAAATCAGTCAGTTAGCCTTAAGTAACTTTTAGAAAATATTTACTGAGGTGATATAGTAAAAACAGGTGAAACAAGTGATCCCCTCTCCAAAATTCCTCCAAAAACATATACAGAATTTAAGACAAAGTGTCAAACTTAGGAAGTAAATGTGGCTAAGAGTTGCTAGAATCTTTTCCTTCTATTCATAGGATGATCAGTAAGTTTCCTTTAAGCATAGTGAATCTATGTTGAGTCTGTGTTTGGTTCTCTGAGCATGCCCTACTGCCCCAAGGGATGATGCTAAAACACTGATGGGAATTTGAGAAGTCAACATCCTCTGGACTGTGAAACTTGCACTATCCTCTTGCACTCCAAAGGGAAGAGGGAAAGAAGATTTAAACCAAGTCCAAAGCTCAGTCCTCTTCTTCCCTTCAGACGGTTCCCCCTGAGGAATTTTCTGGAATGCTCTCACTTTCTTTCTCCTGGCTCACTACTCACTGAAACTCTCAGATTCCAGTTAACTCAGTGCTTTTATACAGGACCCAAAGGACAAAAATGAATCTGTCCATCAACTGAAACAGACTTTCTATCTGGTGTCATTTCATTTCATCCAGTGGCTTTCAAAGTTTTTTCATACTAAGACCAAGTTTATCAATCAATTGATCACCCAACATTTTCCAGGCACTATGCTAGCACTGTGAATACAAAAAGAGGCAAAAGACAGTTCTTGTTGACAAGAAGCTCACAATCTACCAGGGAGACAATACACAAATAAATATCAAATATGTACAAACAAGCTATATACAAAATAAATAATAACTAATGTTTAGACATAGCATCTGTAACATCTGTTATGTGCCAGGCACTGTGCTAAGTACTTTATAATTTTTATCTCATTTAATTCTCATAACAACCTTTCAAGGTCAGTGCTATTAATATCCTCATTTTACCAAAGAGGAAATTAAGGCAACCAGAGATTAAATGACTTGTCCAGGATCACAAAACTAGTGACTCAGGCCAGATTTGTTCTCAGATTATCTTTACTCCCAGTCCAGGAATTATCAACTGTACCATATAGCTACAAAGATAAAGTACTCCTGTGTAAGTTGTAAATAAGTTTTGAATAATATACTATCTTCCTTTAAGACTCTATATTTAGAAATAGAATTCAGATTATAACTCATAGAATTTAGGCTAGACATTTAGAAGAACTTAATCTAGTACTGAGCCATTGAAAAAAATTATGGCTAACACTTTTTTCTTTATGAGATATTAAGGAATATTACCTTGAGGGAAAATTATATTTCAGAGCCATTTTACACACTAGATCATGAAAAATGAAAAACAGTAAAATAACTTACAACAAAATTCAATCCAAATTTCTTTTTTCATATATACAATATACATTTGGCTGACTTTTTCATTAAGTAGTGGGGCATATTCTTAAACTAATTAAACTAATTAATTTAGTTAATTGGGTAATTTAGCATTATGTACACAAAAGCTATTGGCGGGGGTTGAGGTCCCTTTAAGATTCCTTTCTAATTGCCCAACCCATGGCTGATTCACAAATCCTGGTCAAAGGCACTTTTTGAATATCCCGGCCCAGCCCCCACTATCAGCTCAGCTTCCCCCAGCCCTCACCTGATCTGAACTAACTGAAAAGCCCTACCCCCCAAGAATTTGGGGGGTACCGCCCATCATCTTCTAGGTATAAAAGAAACGAGCTGGAATGCCCTCTTTGCAGGAGCCCTCCCAGCCAACAAATGGTATCCTTCCAGCCATGTAGGGGTCCCTGCCCGCCCAGCGGCCACCTTTGACCCTGGCGTCTTTCTAACTGAACTTTACTTCCAAATTTCTACAATAAAGCTTTTATTTATCAACCTAGGTTTTCGGGCCTGTAAATTCATTTTACAGGGGACACTGAGCCACATGGGATTATCTTATTATCTATGCGCCGAGAAATGGGGTTCCCCCTTTCCTTTCCCTCATTACTATGATAAGTAACTAAGAAAACTAAAGAAGAGAAAATACAATCTTGAGTTCAAACTTGAAACATTTTGCATAAGACTCTCCCTCATTGGTGAAAAGAATAATGAGTAGATCTGTGCCTTCATGAAAGATGGAGAGCTCTGGAAAATGGAGACATTCTTTATTCTAGTTTTGAGAGAAACATCCCATGCTTCCACATTCTCTGTGTGAAAAGACCTATGGGGATAAAGAAAAGATTGTGGGAAGCAGTAGATATGTAGAAGACTTAAAACTTCAAAATTTCCTTAATTTCCAATTTGCTTCCCTAATGACTTTAGAGAAGTTGTCCTTGGATGAAATTAGAGCCTCTCTCTTGGTTGAGATGAGATATCTCATTCCCAGAAGGCTTTGTTTTTTAGGTATATTCTAACATGTGCGTATTGGAGTTTTAGCTATAGCATATAATTTCTCTGATTTCTGTTTGCTATTTGCTTGGACAAAAAAAATTTATTTGATATTCACTATTTATGATAGTCTTCCTGCTGAGTTATCCCCTCCCCTTTTAAGGGATACTGACCATGAAATTGGTTTGAACCTAAAATAACCCATGTACTTAAATAAGGAACATTTAGAGGAACAGATACAATTATAATCTGATACCTTCTATCTCAAAAAATATAGTAGTGAGCCATTGGTCCTATCTCCTATTATCCTTCCAAGTAGAAACCAAAATACTCTTTAGAATGGGGTAAGCAAGATCCCAGGGATATTTATCTATCAGTGTCCTCCCATAAACCAAACCCATATGAATATGCACATTTTAAATAGGCAAAGTACATTCCCTACACTTGTAGTAAAGTTATCTTATGACTGGAAGAAATCAATTAAAAGAAAATAAGTTCCAATGTGCAGTCTTCCTACTTCTGTGGAATGTTATGAAACACAGAGTTCAATTTACCTTTGCCTTATATTTTTTACATTTTATTTCTGTCTGCTTTGATTTTTTAAAAATTTTTCTTTATAAGTTTGTTTTGGGATTATTAATATTACTATTATAATTTTTCAATAAATTCTTAATTCACTAGTCCTTTTTTTCTCTTTTGGTGCACTCAGATAAGCAATCAATTTTTCTGGCTGTCACTGATTGACCAACAGTAGATTCTAGCCTAAACCTCGCTTGGTCATAGTTTGAATTTTGATGTCTCAGAAAGAGTGTAAAATAGCAATTTTTTTCTTTTCTGATCAGAAATTCTGAGGGTCTTCCTCTCTATTTGATTTTTTTTAAGTAGGCAAAGTAAACCATCTTTTCCCTCATTTCATACCTAGCCTTAAATCACTGAAAGAATGTTGCCTCAGACAAAATGAGACCTGCAGAAAGAATTTAGCTTTAAAAAGGTCAAGGAGATGAGATCAAAGCAAAGGTAAAGAGACCTAATTGTACAAAAATATTTATAGTGGCTCTTTTTGTGATAGTAAAGAATTAGATATCAAGGGGATATCCATTAATTGGGGAATGGCTAAACAAATTGTAGTATATTATTATGATACCATTATGCAATAAGAAATGAAATGTAGGATGGTTTCAAAAAATCCTGGAAAGGCTTATATGAATTCATGCAAAGCAAAATAAACAGAACCATGAGACCACTGTACACGGTAATAGCAATATTGTACAAATGGTCAACTGTGAAAGACATGGCTACTATGATCAAGACAATGATCCAAGACAGTTCCAAAGGACTCATGATGAAAAATGCTATCCACCTCCAGAGAGAGAACTGATGAATTCTGAATGTACATTGAAGCACACTTTTTTTTAAACTTTATTTTTCTTGTTTGTTTTTCCAATGTGGTGGATACAGAAATATTTTGCATGATTTCATATGTGTAATTGATATTAAATTGCTTGCCTTCTCAAGGAGGAAGAAAAACTGGGAGAGAAGAATGGAATTTGGAACTGAAAAAAATGTTTTTAAATAAATGTTTAAAAATTTTTGTATATAATTTGAAAATATTTAACAAAATAAAATTAAAAGTAAGTATTATTTCACATTCTAACTCAATAATCATTATGTCATTTTTAAAACTTACGATTCTGATCCATAATTTCCTTTTGGTTTGCATTTATTAGATTCATAGAGGCCTAAAAGAAGCACATTAAAGTCATCTAAATTTTTCACTTTACTAGTCAACTACTTTTTAATTTCATTTAGATGCTAAGACAATTAATATAAATGTTTAATTTTAATATTGTTTATTCATTTGTAGTACTTTTAATCATAATGTAGCTTGCTATTTTTTGTTTTACAGTATCTATTTTTATTGTTTCTTTAAAATCATAGTTTCATATCCTTCTTTTAAAAAATTCAAGTGAAGAGTAAATTATTTTATTCCTGCCTCTCACTTTAATTGTGTCTTTTATCATTGTGCTTAGCACACAGTGGGTACTTAATAAATGTTGATTCATTGAATCACTTCACAATTTAAGTATTTTTGTATGTTCTATTTTATACATTCCATGACTATCTTCTGTTTTATGAGTGTGTTTAGGTTATTGACATTCAAGATTATCATTATTACCCTTTGATAGCAGTGCTACTACTGGGCTTATATTCCAAGGAATTACTAAAGAAGGGAAAGGGACCTGTATGTGCCAAAATGTTTGTGGCAGCTCTTTTTGTAGTGGCTAGAAACTAGAAAATGAATGGATGTCCATCAATTGGAGAATGGTTGGGTAAATTATGGTATGTGAATGTTAGGGAATATTATTGTTCTGTAAGAAATGACCAACAGGAGGAATACAACAGGAGGCTTGGAGAGACTTACATTAACTGATGCTGAGTGAAATGAGCAGAACCAGGAGATCATTATACACTTCAACAATGATACTGTATCAAGATGTATTCTGATGGAAGTGGATATCTTCAACATAGAGAAGAGCTAATCCAATTCCAATTGATCAATGATGGACAGAAACAGCTACATCCAGAAAAGGAACACTGGGAAATGAGTGTAAACTATGAGCATTTTTCTTTGTTTTTCTTCCCAGATTATTTTTACCTTCCGAATACAATTCTTCCTTTGCAACAACAACAACAAAATTCGGTTCTGCACATATATATTGTACCTAGGATATACTATAAGATATTTAATATGTATGGGAATGCCTGCCATTCGAGGGAAGGGGATGTAGGGAAGGAGGGGGAAAATTCGGAACAGAAGGGAGTACAAGGGATAATGTTGTAAAAAAAAAAAAATTACCTATGCATATGTACTGTCAAAAAAAAGTTATAATTATAAAATTAATTAAAAAACCATAAAAAAATTTTTAAAAGATTATTGTTATTAAGTAATTTTTATCTCAAATTTTGTTATATTTTTTTAAAATATATACTAAGTTCTGAAGTTTGTTTTATTTGAAACAATCTGATCCCCAAGTCTATCTTTACTTAAAGACATTCCTCACTCCACTTATTTTTAGTCCTAACCCAGATTCTATGATGCTACTTTTGCTACTAGAATATTTTTCCCCTTTGTAATAGGAGTAAATTTGTTGCCTTGATGCATTTTGTATTCAACCAATTTGCTTTTTATAACTTGTTTTTCAATATTAAAATAAGAATATGGATAGTATAAGTTAGAATTCATAGAGAACCAATAAACATATGAGATCCTCAAATAGAATAATTAACTGAGAAATATGGTTTTAAAAAATCATCATTAGTTTATAAGGTGCTAACTAAATTAATTATAAACAAATGAAGTAATTAGCCACCGATTAAAATTCAGGTGAAACCCTTAATGCACTTAACTGTAAATATAAGAAATCCATTGGAGGCCTCAGCCTTTAGTCTGTTTCTAGTTCATGATTAGGATTGGCTCTGTATTCCAAGTACTTCAGACTTTAATAACTCAACATTTGATTGAGAGCAGCACTAAGTGACAAAGTGACATGACTTGCCAAACAACTATCTCTCAAAAGATAGACTGCCTCCAACTAGGCAGAGAGAAAAGCTTGTCAGTAAGTACTAATATGAAACATATTTACCAGAAAATCCAAGGAATCCAATTAATGGTTTATACTTAGTGGAGTTGATATTTGTATTGTTTAATAGATAACTACAAACTACTATTAGCATTCTATTATTAAAAAGGTATGATAGAATGCATTGACCAATTAGTGGTTCCATTAATGTTTGTTAATATACACAATGGTAACTATACACTTTGTGCATACTATACACAAAGATAGTTCAGGTTCTTCCTTCCCTCATTTGCCATCCTTTTTTAAAAATTCAAATCAATTCACAAAATATAAATGATCTTTACCTATGAAACTCAAATTTTATATTTTTACTTTCCCTTCTTTGACCTTCCTTGGATATTTCCATGTGATCACTTTCTCTTTGCTTCTAAAATGATCTTTAAATAAGACACAATTTATAAGAAACCATGTTTGTCTCCTCTTTTTAGCATGCAACTACTAATTGCTAAGTCTTTTTACTAGTTCCTCTCCTTTTTTGTTGTTCCTATACCTGTATTCTATCACTCAGTGATATTATCACTTGGAACATCAGGTTCCAAGGATTTAATAATCACTTCTATGTAAGTAATTTCCATAACTATCTAGCCCTAGACTCTCTCCTAAGCTATAGTCCCACATCAGAAAGTATCTTTTGGAATCTTGATATATATACATATGTATATGTATTATATATATATATATATACATATGTATATGTATTATATATATATATATATATATATATCATAGGCAACTAAAACTTAACATGGCCAAAACAAAACTTATAATTTGTCCTTCCCCAAAACCTCCTCCCTTGCCATTATTATTTTTCTAATTGCTGAAGTTCCCAACCTTGTTGTCATATTGAACTCCTCACTCACACTCACCCCATATATCCAATATGCTGTCAAATCTTATTATTTCTACCATCAAAATCTCTCTTGTAAATGTCTTTTTCTCCATTCATACAGCCAACATTCTATTACAAGCTCTTGTTACTTATCCCCAAAGTATGAAGAAAGGGAGGGTAATCAACAACGTCAAAGACTTGCAGGTCAAGGATAATGAGGCCATTGGATTTGGCAACTTAGAAATCATTAGTAACTTTGTTGTTTTTTTTTCCCAAGATCAAATACATTAGCCTTTTGGAGGCATTTAACTTTCTTTAAAATGTGATAACTCTACCTTTCCAATCTTAGACTTTACTCCCCTCCATGCAGTTTCTGTCTTTCTCTCTGCCACATTGCCTTCAGTATTTTTCTATATCATCTTTCTATTTTTCTATTTCACAGATGCCCATCCTTTTTTTAGTTTAAGGCTGGTTCAAGACAAACCTCTTTTATCCCAACCATGTGTTTTCCAAAACAAAGTAAGTTAATCAAATAACAAACTATGTACAAAAACATTAACTTAACTATGTTACAGAGTAAATATCATGTTCTTTTGACAGCATCAACAGTGTACATATAACATATACAAGTTGACAGTTAAATGTTGATGTGTAAACCTGAACTTTTCAATTTCCTGAGTCTTAATATTTTTTTCATTTCTTTACTGTAGTTTAATGCAATACAAAAGAATGATAAAAGTCAGTTATTAAAGATACTAAAATTAAAGGGGGAAATATAAGTAGGGAACAAGTATATTTCACTCAAAAAGTTCAGTTATATGTCATCTATGGTTCATTCCATAACCCAAGTCCTCATCTGGCTTGTCTTTATTTTTTCCAACAGTTTTCTGGCAGATTAACAAACTAAAATAAATAGGATTTTTCCACTATCTAACTCTGAATTTGGCAGAGAAACTCAATGATGAATCCACTCCTACCTCAATAAATGCTTTCTTTTATACATTTATTTCACCCAAATCTAGAGACCAGGGATGAAAAAAAAAAAAAAGCAAGACTTAATTGTGGAGGATATTTTCACCACATGCTTTTTCAGAAGTAAACCCTGAATGCAAACTCACACCCAATATGTGTAATGTAAAAAAGCACAATCAATTCTCCCATCATTTTCTATTCTGAATTCTTTCCATCCCATCTGAGGAGAAATCCCTTAGGCCTTGTCACGTAACAAAGAATATTCTTTCATATCCTGAACTAGTAAAGTAGGTATGGGGTCACTCACAAATGGCAGGTATTGCTTCAAGGTTATTGACTTATTTTATCCTTAGCTGATAAATAAGAGCAAAGTAGACCACAGCCCCCGATTTTAAGCTATTCTAGCTCCTTTAGGGCTGGATAGGGACTTAAAGATCATTTTGTCTATCCCCTCATTTTATAGAAGATAAAATTAATGCAATTAAAGATAAATTTACCTGCCCAAAGGACATTAGTAAAAAGCAGATGAGCTGGAATTCAAATCTAGGTTTTTTTATGACAGATACAATGTACTTTCTAAACAGACTGTATGTCAATGTATAGACAGCCCATTGCTGCTCCAATGACAATGTTAGATTGATTATAATTCCAAAAGAAAGAGGTAGAAACTGAGATAGGTGAAAGAGTAGGGACAACAAGGCAGATGGCAAGAAATTGGCATGTATGATATGTCAATTATGGTTTCATATTGTCCCACATGAATTTTCCCTCACATACCCACCAGTCAAGTCAATTCAACCCCAGGCATAGATTAAATGTCCCAGGACCTGATTTCTGCAGGGTTCAGTGCTAGAGTGAATGGTATGAAGATATCTAGGTTAGAATTTGAAGTATGGCTGGGACAAGCTAGTTATGATGGGCCACATGAGTTTGTGCTCACATAATTACAATCAAGATAGCTCAGCAGCCCTAGTGATATATACCTTATGAGATGATACAAGAACTCCTAAGTGGTCCCCAATCACTAGGATTACACTGAAGATGACTGACAATTCAATCAGAAGGATGAGCCCTTGTCAGGAGGAACATGATGCAAGCTGCTATTGATTCTGGGTAAGAGTGAGAAAAGAAATCCACCCATTCCCAATATTACTAAAAATATTAAAAGAAAAAATTGTCATCATCCCTAAAGAAAAGGAAGTCCTTTATACCTGTTACTATTAAAGCCCAGAAAGGGAATAGCTCTTCCAGTCTCCTGATTTAGTTGCCAACAATCTTTGCTGTGTCTGTAGTCACTGAAGACCAATTATGAATTCACTGTCACTCCAGCATGATGCCTATTTGATTAAAAAGGAGCACAATGCAAAATCAGCTCCATGGAAGGTGCCTTAGGCATGCAAATCAGGAATTCCTCTGATTACCCTTACTGTATATAAACTTGATTTATTTTCTTCATATCTCTTGTCCCTTCAACATTCTCCTTCACAGCTGCCTAGTTTTTTCTCACAAGTACTATCATTTTTCCTAATACCTATGACCCACAAACTTGAACATATTTTTTACTTCCTTTTTTCCTTTAACAAACCATTCCTTGTCCATGCTTGTCTCTGAATCCCTCCCAATACCAAGTGCCATTTAAATCATTTACTAAGTTTTATCTGTAGCATTGTTTTATCCACTCCTTCATTGTTTTATCATTGTTTATTGTCAAGGAGATCAGTCACAGAAAAATGTCTAATGGTTTTAGGCAGATTCCTCTCAGAGTTCCTCTCTTCAATCTCCTACGGAGTTTTACCCTGACCTTGGAAAATGGTGGAAAAACTTACTTTAACTTATAGGTCATTCTTTGGACTAGTTTGGAAGAGAAATTCAGAAAATCCCATGGAGGTCAGTAAGCTTCTGCTATGAAGCAGAAGAGAGAACACACATAAAGGTGACTAGTGATTTTTCACTTGCCCTCTCTTCTTTAATTCCTTCTCTCCAAAGAGGGATTAAGGCAGATATCTTCCCAAGATTCATCCGTTTTCTTATAAATTTCCTTATATTTTGGTACATAAATGTTTTCTCTATCTCTTAAGGCATAAATAATAAATCGGTTAACCACCCAGCTTGCTAAAGGGTGTGTATTATGATTTGAATGAAAAAGAAGAGCAATTGAGAAATTTTAAGAAGTAAGATTAATTTAAAACTATATTTTATTAGAGCAAAATCTGTGCCTTGGTTCTCAACCTAAAAAAATTAATTTTCAATTCATTTTTCCAACTACTCATGACAGAAAGGATATTCTTATCAGAATTTCTCTAAACAAATGAATCATAAAGAGTAGTGGTAGCTAACTAACAACCTCCTCTAACATTGAAATAAGGAAGTGACATTTTCTCTTGTCAAGAATGTGCTCATGAATGTTTAACATCCAGCTCTCTGAAAAATAAAAATAAATACAGGACACACCGTTTGGTTTAATTAGCTTTATTAGCATTTTCCCCATCTCTTTCTTAAGTCTAGACAATCAATATGATAATAATCAAGCAAGCCCTGATTTGTAGGATTTGCTGGTTTCTGAGGCATAAATATTCACATTGAAAATTTAGTAATCCTTTCAGTTGGAGCTGGCTCCAGCATACCTGACTTTGGCCAAATTTGAAAGGAAAGGCTACTCATGGGGGAAGGGAAGTGGATTACAATATGTTGAGAAGGTGGGGAGGCTGAAGGAATGGCTGGGGAAAGAGTCACAATTCAAGGGGAAGAGTATACTAGAGAACAAAAAGATGGGAGGGGGGGGTTGGAGTAAGTATAACTGACAGTCCTGCCTCCTTGTTCTCCATGTGAGTGAGACAGATACAATACAATAAAGTCCACACAATCATTCTCCACTCAGCCCTTTCTAAATTTCCTTCATTCCACAAATCTCCCATATATTCAACTTCCTCCATCTTTAATGGGAAAAGAAAGATCATTTACCCTAAATTTCCTCTTTTTCCCCTTCTCTATTTTTGCCCTTGTCATCAATGTCAATTTTCTTTCTTTATTCCAGTCTCTTTTAATGAGGTCACTCTTTTCACCAAAACCAAATTATCTAAAGGTGCTCTTGCTCCCAGCCTCTCTCATATTCTCAGGTGGTTTGTCCCCTCAGTCATTTCTCTCTCTCTCTAATCTTCAATCTCTCTCTATTCATTGGTCCCTCTCTTACAACACAGACCCAAGTCTCCTGTATCTTTAAAAAAAAAAAAAAAAAAAAAAAAAACTTTACTGAGTCTTATAATCCCCTCAAGCTATAATCCTACATCTATTTTTTTTTTCCTTTTACAACCAAACTCCTTGAAAAAGCTGTTTATATTTGCAAACTCCACTTCTCCTTTTTCACTCATTCCTCAATCTTTTGCAGTCTGGCCTTTTTACAATCTGACTTCATTGCTGAACCTATTCAATGAATACTGTTAACCAAATGGGGGAGAAGAGGAGAGAGCACAGCTTATAGTTAGGAACATATGAATTAAAATCTGTTATTAGACAATTCCATAAGATTGGTGATGAAAAATGCTATCATTTCCAGAAAAGAATTGATAGTGTCTGAATTCAGATAAAAATACACTATTTTTTAATATTTCTTTTTGAATGTGTTTTCTTTTACAATATGACTAATATGGAAATATGTTTCACTTGACTACACACACATATATATATCATTTCTATCAAATTGTTTGCTTTCTCAATGGGGATAGAGGGAAGTGAAGGGAAGAAGGGAGCAATTTAAGACTCAAAAAAATTTTTTTAATGAATGGTAAAAATTGTTTTCACATGTACATTACAAAATTTTAATTTGATTTAATTAGGGAAGAAAAAAAAATCTGTCCTTAGACACTTATTAGCTGAATGGCCCTGGGTAAGTTATTTAATCTCACTTTCCTCAACTTTAAAATGAAGGTGATAATAACGCCTAGCACATAGTACATACCGTGTGTGTGTGTGTGTGTGTGTGTGTATTTTTTTTTACCTGCCTCTTGACCCCTCTTTTCTCCTGAATACTTTCTTACTCCTTTCTAGGTTTCTGTGACACTCCTAGTTGCAAATCCAATAACTTCACAGCCTCTGTACATTATTCCTCTTCCAACATTCTATATTCCAGCTAAACTGTCTTTCTTGCTTTTCCTCATATACAACACTCCATCTCCCATTTTCATATCTGGAATACACACCGATCTGACTTCTGCATCTTATGCCTAGTTTCCTTCAAAATGTTACTGATAAGAATAATGCTAATGTTAATAACAATAAAAAACTTCTATAACAGTTAAAAGTTTGCTAAGAGCTTTATAAATATTAACTTATTTGATCCTCACAAGTCTGGAATGTAGTCCTGCCATATTTTTCCCATTTCACAGGTGAGAAAACTGAGACCGACAGACTTGGCTCCAGGTCACACAGCTAAAAAGTAACTGAGGTTTGATTTGAACCTGACTCCAGGTACAAACTTGTATCTACTAAACCATCTAGCTTCCTCTAAATTAGATACTTACATGTTGTCCTCCCAGTCATAATGTAGCCCTTGAGAACAGAGACTATTTCATTTCTTTGTATCCTTAGTGCTTTCCACAGTATCTGTCACATATAAGATGCTTAATAAATGCTTGTGCCAAATAGAATGACCTACTGTCAATCCTTATCTTTCTTGATCTCTTTGCAGTTTTTGATACTTTCAATCATCCCCTCCTCTGGATCCCCTCTTCTCTTTCTTTAGAGATTCTTTAGGTTCTTCTCCCATCTTTGTTCTACCTTGTTCTCAGTCTCTATCCCTGAATTTTCAACAAGGTCATACTCACTCAACATGGGTGTTTCACAATACTCTTCTCCCCTTATACCATTTCTCTTGGTGATATCATCAGCTCCCATGGATTCAATATCATCTCTATGTCATTTCTCAGATCTATCTATCCAGCCTTAACTTTTCTACTGACCTAAAAGTTTTTCTCAATCTTTCTTAATTCTAGTACTTCCCCTCTGTGGATTATCTCCAATTTAGCCTATATATGAGCTGATTTATACAATTGTTTGCATGTTTGTTTCTCCATTGGACTATGAGTTTCTTGAAAGCAGAGACACTTTTGTTTTTCATATCCCTAGAACTCAATATAGTTCCCATCAAGAAATGTATGCATAATAAATATTTATTGACTGCTGTCTGATTGATTGATTCCTAGAAGCAGCATCAAAAAAAAGGCAAACCCATGTTTATTAGAAAAAATCTGAATTCTAGTCCTAACTCAGTCAACATCTTTTCTGTTGAGCTGACACTTATCACAGCTGCTTGCCCCTCAGTTTTCTCATATATAGATTATATTCCTCAGAGGCCATTTCCCCAAATTATAATTAAACTTTCAAGCTGAATCCCCAAATGGTGGTTAATTACTACTTTCATAGCTCTACTTGCAATCCTAAATTCCCTTTGGATTGTCCTGTTTATTGTGGAGATATTTTGGAAAATTTTTAGATATTCTGCAATGCAGGAACCCAGAGTATATCAAATCTGATCATATATTATAGAAATTCCTAAAAGATATTTTGTTATGTCCTATTTGGAAAGGGACTTCTAGATCTATTTGAACATACAGTTGTATCACCCTATATCCTAAAGAAAATCATGGGAGAACTTTTTTATCTAGGATAATTTGATTTCTCACTTAAGAAGTGACCGACTTCTGTCAATTCCAAGTCCCTAATCCCTGTATGGAGAACTCCATATGTTGAGTGACCTCTATAGGGATCACCTTAGCAATGGCCTTGCTAAAAGTTAATTGAATATATGGCTTATAGTTAATGAGAAGCATATTAAAGAAAACTCATAAGCAACAAGGGTAGAATCCTTAGTGCTCAGAGTTAGTCTCCAGAACCCTAAGACAAGTAGTCAGTCTTCCTTTGGGGACCTAACCTTTGAAGGTGAGTTAAAGAAATAGCCTCAGGAAAAAAAAAAAACTTGATAATTTTGTCAAGTTTATTCTGTTGGACAGAACTGGTTCTCCTATGAAGCTGTGTAGGTTCTCTTTAAGCTAATCAGTTTGTCCATTCACCAAAAATCATTCACCAATATTTTGTCACACTTGTACAGATTGAGATGTATTAGGGTTATCGTCATTATTCATCTACAAACTTAAGATTTTCATAAAGCATAAGATTTTCAAGTACCTTGAGAGTGTGTAGAGTGTAACTGTTCTATGATAGCTTTATGATCCTGATGTTAAAAAATTAATTGGATCTTCCATGTCACAATCAAAAATTAAAACCAGTATTTAAAAGTGGAAAAGTATTAAAATATTATGGACAAAAAAAAAGAAATAGCCCCAGAAGGGTTGCTGCACATAAAAAGGCATATTTTATACCTCACTTACTCCACAGACATCATCAGGATAAATTAATTGTAGATGTAAAAATGTTCTGAAAAATTAAAGACTATACTAATGTAATATATTTTGTCATGTCTTAATTATTTCCTTACTTCCATGCAATATTAGGTTGTGTCTACAATGTAAGGTTTGAGGGAGTTTTAGTAATATAAAGAAGAAAAAAAAAATAAGGAAGAGAAAAATGTCCCAATTTCAATAGATAGCTTGTATCCAATTAATCTTCCTCTTACCCTGTCCATGGAATTACCATTTTCCACAAAATGCAAAATATTATTTGTTGATTAAGGAGTTCTAATATAAAGAATAATAATAATAGTAATTTATGCAGCACTTTAGGATTTGCAAAACACTTTATAAATAATCTCATTTTTATTCTCACAATAACTTTGGAAGGTAGATGCTATTATTATTCCCATTTTACAGATGAGGAAACTGAGGCAAACAGAATTTAAGTGACTTATCCAGAATCATAAATCTAGTATTTGAGGAAGGATTTGAATTCAGGTCTTCCTGAATCCAGGCCCAACACTGTGCTCACTATATCACCTTGCTGCCTATGTTAATAAAATGATGTGCAGAATTTTAACAGCTTATAGATGATATCCAGAATTTTTCACTTAAAGCAATATCTATGCTTTTCAAATTTCTTCAAATAATACCCTAAAAAAAAGAAAAAAACACACTACTCATCATATAACAAGCCAACAGTATTCAGGTACAAACACTGTTTATTCTAACTTTTGATAACTAAAACAGGGTAGGAAATTTTTCTCATTTTCCCATTGCACCTTTAAGTTTGCATAAAGTATCCAAAAAAAAAATTCATGACAGTTTCTTCATGAAAATTCCAAGCTTTATCACGGTCCTTAGATGTTTCATGAAGTTTCAAATCTCTTTGAAAACTGAGGAGGAAAAAAATCCCTTTAATTACCACTCACTGGCAGGCCTGTCAAAAATGTCTTGGGTTCATGCCAAGGAAGGGAGGTTGAAAAGGCCATAAATCTGAGTTTCTGTTGCATAAACAATATAATTGTTTACTGTGACTTTTGGTTCCACAATTCTACCAGATTCTCTTATGTCTGTCTTTAATTATCAAAGTAATACTTAATAAATTCTGGCCTAGTTAAAACTTTTAGATAGCCCATTCCTAATTAAGACCTTAATTGACTCATTAAGTTTTGATGTCCTGATGACCATTGTAATTTCCTTAGTTTCTCCTTATAGGGCTTATTTTTCCAGACCCCCTCTAATATAAGTAGTAACTATTTTCCTTTCTCCCAGACACAGTACCCCATTCCTCTCCCAGCTAGCCCTGCTTTTGGAAAAAATGTTCAGAATGCGGATCTGGGACTCTGCAAGATTTTTCTGCAATTTAAAATCTGAGAAACAAAGTAGAAAGCTTTTAATTTATTATATACATAGTTTGTCTTTTGAAATCAACTTATTAGTAATGCCATTGATATTTAAAAGAGCCAGTCCTACTCACCAACATAGCACAGAGGTAACTACTAGGTAGAACATTATGGACTAGAACACTAAACTTGGAGTGAGGAATATGTGACTTCAAATACTGTCTCAGGCATTTACTAGTTCTGTAATCAATGAGCCTCACTTTCTGCACTAGTTAAATGGGGATAATAACAGCAACTAACTCTAGGGTGGTTGTGAGGACTAAATAAGCTAACATATGGGAAGCACTTTGCAAACTTTAAACCTCTCTATATATGTTGATTATTATTAATATTATTATTATTATTTTGGTACTATGAGCAATAGATTAGGAATCCTGAAATCTAGGTTCTAATCATGTCTCAACTACTAATTATATAACCTTACTCTCTCAGACTATAAGCATACTCATTTGTAAAATGATAAGTTTGGGCTAAATGATCTCTTATGTTCTTTTCCTTTTATAAAACCATATTTTTCCAAATTACTAGCTCACATAGTAGCTTAATAAAAATATTAATAATCAATTAAGAGGATTTACTTTAAAGAATCTACAAGACCAACATGTACTGTAATTATTTTTAAACCTTTGCATTGTAAGTGCACCTGTATAAAGAAAAGGCCAAATTAATGCTATCTTAAACTTGAAATATATGAAAAATGCTTTCACTGGACAAACTCAGGAGGTGGGTTAAGTAACACATGTATGCCCTCTAGTGGTAAGCTATAGTACTTCAACTATTAAATTGAAAATACCACCTGGAAGTTTTATTACTATGTCCTTTGAAGTCTGTGAGCATTCAATGATTTAAAGAAAATATGTGGAGAAAAAGGAATACAGGAAATCTAGGCAGTAAAACAGGTTAGGGAAATTTTGCTGATTGTCATCTTCTTTCAAATCCAGAATTCTAGCTCTACCTACATGCCTCTCTGTGCCATGTTGATGAGTAGTTCTATTTTTCGTATTGATTACAAAAATCAAGTTATTTACAATCAATTAAAAACCTACTTTTATTATTTCTTAGATTTTAAGTCGCAGGAAAATCTTGCATTGTCTCGGATTTAGCACACTTATTTTCAGAAGGGATTGGATAGAATTACAGAATCTGCTCTCAGTTATGAACCCTTTGCTCTTCTTATTTCTCAATTTTAAAATAATAAGTTTCATACCTTTTGATCCAGCAATACCACTATTAGGTCTGTATCCCAAAGAAATCATAAAAAATCAAAAAAGTGTGCAAAGATATTTATAGCAACCTTTTTCATGGTGGCAAATATTAGAAATGGAGAGGATGGCCATTATTTGAGGAATGACTGAACAAGCTGTGGTGTAATGGAATACTATTGTGTTAAAAGAAATGATAAACAGACAAACTTCAGAAAAAACTGAAAAGATTTGTATGAATTCATGCAAAGAGAAATGAGCAGGAAACATTAAGCAATCAATCATCAGCAATATTGTTCAAAGATCAACCATGAATGACTTAGCTCTTCTCAGCAACTCAATGATCCAAGACAAGTACAAAGGACTCACAAAGAAAAATGTTATCCACATCCATATAAAGAACAATGAACTCTGAAAGTTAATAGAGTCATACTTTTTTTAATCTGCTTCATTATTTTTTGTGTTTTTTTCTTTTAATCTGTGTCTTCTTTCATAACTCATATAGAAATATGTTTTATATATTGAAAATGTTTTACCCAAAATCTTGTAAAAAAAATTAATGCAAAAAATTGTCTTGACATATAATTAAGGGGAAAATAAAAAGCTATTAAAAATAATAAGTTTCTTTTCAACCTGTTCAATATTTAGTAAATTCAAATCTGCCATCATTTATAAAGCATCTAAGATAGACAATGACAATGACAAATGACAACATTTATGGGATATAGCCAAAGCAGTAATTAGGGGAAATTTTCTCTCTCTAAATGCTTACATGAATAAAATAGCAAAAAAGCAGATCAATAAATTGGGCATGCAACTAAAAAGCTAAAAAAAAAAAAAAAAGTTAACTATCTCTAATTAAATGCCAAATTAGAAATTCTACAACTCTCAGTTGAGATTAATAATAAAAGGAAGAAAACAACTGAACTAATAAATAAAGCTAAAAGCTGTTTTTAAAAAGAAAATCCAACGACAATAAAATAGATAAACTTTCCTTAGTGAGAAGTAGTATCTATCCAAAATCATTGGTAAATATTATCTGCAACAGACACAAGCTAGAAGCCTTCCCAATAAAATCAGGGGTGAAGCAAGGATATCCATTATCATAACTATTATTCAATATTGACTAGAAGGTTAGCTTTAGAAAAAAAAAAGAAAAAGAAATGTAAAAAATTAGAACAGAAAATGAAAAAACAAAAGTCTCTTTATATATGATGATATACTTAAAGAATTCTAGAGAATCATTTAAAAAAATACTTGTAATAATTAACAACTTTTGCACCCATGTAAATCATCAGCTTTTCTATATCCTACCAACCAAGTTCAGCAACAAGATATAGAAAGAGTTAAAATAACTGTAGACAAAAGAAAATATATGGAAGTCTCTCTGCCAAGACTAATCTAAGAATTATATTAATATAATTACAAAACACTTTTCACACAAATAAAGTCAGATGTAAACAATTTGGAAAATAATAGATATTCATTGATAGGCTAAGCTAATATAATAAAAATGATTATTTTAAACTAAATTAATTTACTTAATATGATACCAACCACATTACCAAAAAATTACTTTATAGAACTAAAAAATAATAATAAAAATAATAAACTTCTGGAAGAATTAAAGTTCAAGATTATCAAAGGAATTAATGAAAAAAATGGAAAGCAGCAATCATCAAAACTATTTGGTACTGGTTAAGAAATAGAGTGGTGGATCAGTGGAATAGGTTATGTACACAAGATAAAGCAATAAACAACTATATTAATTTATTGCTTGATAAACCTAAAAACTGTTCTGTCCTACTTTCTAGACTCCCAAATTGGGGTGACAAAACATATCATGCTTGCTAGAGCCCCCATGCTGGGATGGTTAAAATGGGATGTCTTAGTAGAGGAGTGATGAGGCAGGACTCCTGAGGATGGGGGAAATATGGAGTCTATTTATTCCAAGGACTTTCCCCTTTTTATACCGTCATATCCTTATAATCAAAATAACACTGGGCATGTGCTAAATTATATATTGCCCACATAAGACCATGTAAACAATTTGCTATTGTACATAGTTTGCCACCTGGTATATCACTCTTCCACCTGCTATGACTCTGCTTCAATCTCAACCCAGGTTATCACTGCCCCCAACTTCTCAAGAAGGCCGAGAGCCCTTAGGGGAAATGGGGCCGAAACAGACATTGTCATCTGATTCCCTCTGGGCTGAAGGGTCTTATACCTCACCCAGAGTTCCTCCACTAATTGCGGCCCTCTACAAAAGACTCCAGCTTTTGTTATTGTTGTTAGGCAGTTGGGATTAAGTGATTTGTCCAGGGTCACACTGCTAGTAAGTGTTGAGTCTAAGGCTGGATTTGAACTCAGGTTGTTCTGACTCCAGGGCTAACTTTCTACCATGTTTAACATATTTTGGATTACTTGCCATCTAGGGGAGGATGTAGGAGAAGAGGAGGGAATTGGAGCACAGGGTTTTGCGAGGGCTAATGTTAAAGAATTGTCCATTCATATGTTTGAAAAATAAAAAATTTTGATTAAAAAAATGAATGTTGAAACAACATTATGTGATGATCAATTGTGATGGATGGTGTTCTTTTCAAACACAAGCTGATTCAAGGCAATTGCAATAGACTTATAATGGAAAGTGCCACTTGCATCTCAAGAGAGAACTGTGGAGAATGAATAGGGATCAAAGCATAGTATTTTCACCTTTTCTGTTGTTGTTTATTTTCTTTCTCATATTTTCCCCCTTTTGATCTGATTTTTTTCATTCAGTATGACAAATATGAAATATGTTTAGGAGAATTGCATGTGTTTAACCTATATCATATTGCTTGCTGTCTGGGGGAGAAAAGAAGAGAAAAATTTGGAACACAAGTTTTTGCAAAGGTGAATGTTGAAAACTATCTTTGTGTGTATTTGAACAAATAAAATATTATTTTTAAAAATAAATACTTAAAACTATGTTTGCATGTAATTAGAGAAAATACTATTTCAAAAGGAATATACATGTACCTTGAGAATCACAAGATCATAGACTGAGTACTGGAAAGGACCTTAGAAGTTAACTAGTTTAGTCTCCTCATTTCACAGTTAAAGAAACCAAAGCCAGGACAGGGAAAGTGAATTTTCCAAGTCCTCATGTAGAGTATTTGAAGTAGAATTTGAATATAGGTTATTTAATTCCTTATAATTAAAAGGGAAAAAAGAAGAAACCATTTTTCTATCTTTTCCCACTTCATACTGCCGTCTACATCCCCATGAAATCAGTACAGTATGATAAATAATCCCCCCAAAGTACAATTTTAGTAATTTGGTAGGATGAAGTTAGATAGCATAGTGGTTAGAATAATAGACTTGGAGAAGAAAAAAACTAAGTTCAAATTCTGCTTCAGGCACTTACTAGCTGCACAATCCTGAGTGTTGATCCTGGGGATCAAAAACAGTCTCACATACTACCTGTGTGACTCTGGATAAGTTACTTTACCTGTTTGATTCAATTTCCTCATGTACAAAACGGGAATAGTCATAATACTTACCTCCCAGGGTTGTTGCATTTGTAAAATTGCTTTGCAGTGCCTGGAACATGGTAGGTGCTTATTAAATGTTAACTATTATAATTATTATTTTGATTATTATATAATCTTTCTCAGCTTTAGTTTTCTCATTTGAAAAATGGGAATAAAATTAGCACCTAACTCCCAGGACTATAGTAAGAATTAATGAGATAACATATATGAATTACTTTGCAAACTTTTAAATATTATAAACGCTATTACATTGAAATTCCTTTATACTGCACATATAATCTATCTTAAGTGTAGTAAAAATCTGATTTTTAAGAATGCTGATATTTCAATTGGGCTGAAGCTAATAGAGATAAATTGATTTCCTTATTTTTAATATCTCCATTATCTAATCCACCCTCCACAGAGTTGTCAGTCATTTTCCTAAAGCACAGATTTAACTATGTCATTACCCTGCTTAAGAGCTTTTATTGAGGGGGCAGCTAGTTAATGTAGTGAATAAAGCACCAACCTTGAAGTCAGGAGGATCAGAGTTCAAGTTTGATCTCAGAAACTTAACACTTACACTTCCTGGCTGTGTGATCCTGGGCAAGTCACTTAAACCCAACTGCTGCTTCAGGGAGGGGAGAAAAAAAAAAAAAAAAAAACTTCTATTGAATCCCCTATTGCCTCTAGAATTCTTCAACATGGCATTTAAAGCCCATCATACTGATCCCAGACTATGTTTCCATCACTTCTTTTCACATCCATTCAAAGTTCAGCCAAACCTGTCTATTTATTATTCCTCCAATTCAATTCCCATCTCCCACTTCTTTGCCTTTGCACTGGATGTCCTCTATACTTGGAATGCTGTCTGTTTTCTTTTGCATTAATTAGAATCCTTAATTTTCTTCAAGGTTGACCTCAGGTCCCATCTCCTACAAGAAGTCTTTTCTTTCTGTTTCACTATTTCTGTCTCTCTATTCTCAAATTATCCTTCTGTATATATGTTCTACATACCAGTAAAATGCTCATTCTTTGAGTGCAGGAAAGGGAATGGTAAAAGTAAAGAATCATTAATTAAATTCTTACAATGTTCTAGACATTGTTTTAAACACTATATAAAAATATTATTTCATTGGATCCTCATAATAATCATGGGAGATAGATGCTATTATTATCCCATTTTCGCAGTTGAGGCTAAAAAAAGTTAAATGACTTCCTAAGGTCACATTGCTATTAATTTTCTGAGGCTGTATTTAAATTCAAATTGTCCTGACTACAGATCAGGCATTCTATCAATTGTACCACTTAGCTATCAGGGATGGTTTTGTCTGTTTGCCTTTGCAGTCTAAATATACAGCACAATGCCTTTACCCATAATAGATGTATGATGAACTCAATTAGACTGAGAATTGAGGAGCCTCAAATAGAATTTGAGGTTTTATATACATATATATATATATATATAGGTGTTAGGAGGCAGGATGGAAGATATTGACCATAGAGAAATGGCATGGAATGGGGGAAAAGAGAAGAACTGGGGTAGGAATTATAAATCATATGATGAAGTTGGCTAGAAAAATTAGAAAAATTGCCTAAAAGCAATTTCTGCTGCAGTATGGAAGGTAAAGATTGCAAGTTACTCACAGCTGGGGAAGGAAGGATGCTCCATGAACCATGAAAAAGAAAGGCTCTTTTACAACTGCTTCCAAGAACTGGACTTGGGTATATTTATTTCCATTCTGTGCTGTGTTTTTTTTCTGTTGAAGCCAGGACAACCATAGATCCAAGATAGTAGGTAGGGTCAAACAGAAGCCACCTCAGCAAAGAAGCCATGAGAAGCCAGAGTATCTGGGTCTTAAGCTCAAGGAAGATTTTGGAGTTAGAATCTAGACTGTTCTATAGAAAGTGAGCTAAGTTATGAACCTCATATACTCACCTTTCACAGAGACAAAGCTAGTGCAAGGGAAAAGGAAGTAAGTCTATAAATTTGGATTGTACTTTCTGAAGTAAATATTTCTGTGTAAAAGTTAACTTGAATGTTAATGGCTAAATGAAACACCAATCAATGGGGTTTAGAGACATTTACAGAGAGCCTAGAAACATTCAAATCCTCTCAGGCTTACCAGAACATATGAAGGAAGAGTGAAATGCAATCTAGGTTGTAGAGGCCAAAGTGGTCTATATTACATGTAGGAAGAAATAAAACATTTCCCCCTAAAAATCTGAGGCACATTTTCCCCACAAATACACATACCACCCTAGGGAGAATGAATACATAGGGCACAGATGTTGTAACATGTGGTGAAAGTGTTTATGTAAACTAACATACACATAAGGAATATGTATAACTGGGACACATATGGAAGGAGCAATTCATGACTGCAATAACACAGGATTACTGTTGACTTTTGGAGATGCCTTTTGTCATCTAAGGTTTGTAGTGGAAGGAGTTCCAGGCCTGCAGTCATGAAGCCTTATCTTCCTGAGTTCAACTATGGCCTCTTAACTCTGTTCTTTGTGTCAAGTTTCCACACTCGTAAAATGAGCTAGAGAAATAAATAAAAAACTACTTCAGTAACTTTTCCAAGAAAACCCAAAATTGGGGTCATAAAGAGTAAAACATGACTGAAAAACAACTTAATGACAAAATTCATCATATTTTTCCTGTTAGGACTGCTTCCCACTAGTCTTAATTGAGAAGTCTTCAGTATTGCCAAAAAAAAATAGTTTCTTCTGGACAAATGACCAGATTGTCTTTCTAAAGTGGTAATAAAGGTACCAGGAGTGGTCATATGAAAAAGATTTGGGAGAGAATAGTTGTAAAAGAATATTATGAATAGTATGATAGAGATTCATTTTACAACATAAAGAAATTATGTCAGAGACATCCATCACAGATAACAGAGATTTTGCTACTTTATTTTACATAAAATAGTTTCACAGCCTCAAGCAAAAACATCTAGGCAAGACAGAGTCATAAATGAATATACAATTTGCTTTTGAAAGAACATAATTTTTAAAATCTCAGAGGAGCAAAGGCAGGATTTAGGGAATAAGGAAAGGAACCAGGTCCCAGGTCTTATCATAGTTGACAAAGGAGCAGAATGGGTTCCTTTTCAGCAACTCATGAGAATAAACTGAACCAGTCTAAAAACAAGTCCAGAATTCCCTTCATTTCCACAATATTTCTATCCTGGCTCCATGGTCATTATTGACCACTGCCATGTGTAACTTCAATCTCTGCTTGAAACTTCTGGCCTTCACTGAAGTCCCTACCTCAAGTATAATCTTTTCCCTTTAAAAAGAGTAGGATGTGCCATGCTCTTTCATTTTTAAAAAATAGTTTTTATTTACCAGATATTTGCATGGGTAATTTTACAACATTGACAATTGCCAAACCATTTGTTCCAATTTTTCCCCTCCTCCCCCCCATGGCAGGTTGACCAATACATGTTAAATATGTTAGAGTATAAATTAAATACAATATATGTATACATGAGCAAATAGTTGTTTTGCTGAACAAAAAGAATCAGACTTTGACATAGTGTACATTTAGCCTGTGAAGGAAATCCAAAATGCAGGTGGACAAAATTAGAGGGATTGGAAATTCTATGTAGTGGTTCATAGTCATCTCCTAGAGTTCTTTCCCTGAGGGTAGCTGGTTCAGTTCATTACTGCTCTATTGGAACTGATTTGGTTCATCTCAATGTTGGAGACATCCACGTCCATCAGAATTAATCATCATACAGTATTGTTGTTGAAGTATATAATGATCTCCTGGTCCTGCTCATTTCACTCAGCATCAGTTCATGTAAGTCTCTCCAGGCCTTTCTGAACTCATCCTGCTGGTCATTTCTTACAGAACAATAATATTCCATATTATTCATATACCACAATTTATTCAGCCAATCTCCAATTGGTGGGCATCCACCTACTTTCCAGTTTCTGGCACTGCAAAGAGGGCCGCCACAAACATTCTTGCACATACAGGTCCCTTTCCCTTCTTTAAGATCTCTTTGGAACATGCTCTTTCATTTTAAAGTCTATTACCTTTTCTCCTTTAGAGAAAAAGTCAAGCAACAATTAAGACAGCCATTCTTCAGACTATGGGGAGGATGGAACAGGGAGGGAGAGAATAAAACACTTCCTAGGGAAAGAAAAACATATTCTCAGTTTTTCTTTTTCCCTCAAGGAAAAATGTGTCTATTTTTTCTGGGCATTGATTAGAATCAGCATTTACCACCAAAAGATTCTTTGCCCCATAAAAATTCTAAGTCTTGAAGTTAAGAGGGGTCCAGAATGTGACCCAATCCCCCTCTACACAAATTCTTTAATCAATTGACTAGCATTTATTTATTTAATCAATTAACAAGCATTTATTAAATGCTTGCTGTTACCAGACACTGTGCTAAATGCTAGAGACATTAGAAAAAAGAAAAAGAGAGCTCCTGCTTCCAAAAAACTCATAGTATAATGGGAGAGATAATGCCAACAGCTATGTATAATATTATATATTGATTTATCTTTTGTATATGTATGTATATACATATACAAAAGATAAATCAAGGTAAAGGAAAGTAGAATTTTATCTGGTACTTAAAAGAAGCCAGGGAAGGAAAGAGACAGATGAAGAGGGAAACAAAATAATGCTAATGCTTCCAGTCTTATTTCTATATTTTAAACTATATTCCAGGTCACTGGGTTGCTCCCTAGCTAAAGACCAATAATTCCTTATGATTCCCTGTTTGATTCCCAAGTGAGAATCCTGTGCTCTCAAACATATTTTGAGGAGCTCTGCCACAGAAACTCTACAAAACTTTCTGGGTCTAGTTTCTTAAAGAATATTTTTGGTGACCAAACATGTGTTGTTTCAGCTACATAAATGAATCTAAGAAAGCTCAAAAGCTAAGCCCAAGAGGCCATTTCTTTCTCATCTAGTTGCATTCCTGAGCTTTCACATGTATATGTATCAGCAAAGTCTTTTCCAGCTTTGAATCTTCCCATACACCAAAGTCACTCAAGATAAAAAGAAGGAAAGAAAGGGAGATGATCTCACAATAGAGAAGAAAGAAAAAAAACCTACATCAATGGAATAAAGGTCAAAGCAAACCATCTGTGAAAAAAAAATTAATCCGATCAAGTATCTAATGCCAAAACCAAATTAGAACCATCCTAATGAGAACCAGGCATTAGACCTAAAATAAAATTTATTTCTCTCTTTCACTCTGTTCTTTTTCTTTGGGATTCATGGAAATCTATTTGAAGATCAAGTCAACACATTTTGAGTAAGCAAAGGAAGAGATGGGGAAAAGGAAAAGAAAGAGGACTAAGAAGAGGAAATGATATTATAGCAAACCAAAGGGAAGAGCTAAGAAATGTCTAGAAAATCCTAATGCAAATTTGGTAGGTGAAAGGTATTTTTGTGTATGTGACTAAATGATTCTTGAAGGTGGTTTGAAAGGTGGATGGACCCCTTTGGTCCAGCAATATCTCTACAGGGTCTGAGTCCCAAAGAGATCATAAAAAGAAAGAAAAGGACCCACATGAGCAAAAATATTTGTAGCAACCCTTTTTGCAGAGGCAAAGAATTGGAAATTGAGTGGATATCCATCAGTTGGGGAATGGCTGAATAAGTAATGATATATAAATGTTATAAAATATTATTGTTCTATGAGAAATGATGAAAAGATTAATTTCAGAAAAGCCTACAAAGACTTACATGAACTGATGCTAAGTGAACTGAGCAAAACTAGGGGATCATTGTACACAAGATTATGTTATGATCAACTGTGATGGACTTGGTTCTTTTCAATAATGAAGTGATTCAAGGCAATTCCAATAGACTTGTTATGGGAAGAGCCACCTGAATTCAGAGAAAATTATGAAAACTGGATGTGGACCAAAGCATAGTATTTTTCATCTTTTGTTGTTATTGCTATATTTGGAATATGGAAATATGTTTAGAAGAATTGAACATGTTTAATCTATAGTAGATTGGTTGCTGTCTAAGGGAAGAAAGAGGTAAGAGAGAGGGGGAGAAAATTTTGGAATATAAGATTTTGTAAAGGTGAATGATGAAAATTATCTTTGCATGTATTTGGAAAAAATAAAATACTAATAATTAAAAAGAATTAGCAACAGTAAAAAAAAATTACTTGAAAAGCTAAGGGGAGCAAACATTGAGCTAAAATTGTTCACCTCAACCCTACATTTCCTCTAATGTTTTTATTGTTCATCCTGTGTTTTCAAAGAGGAACAATGACATCACAGGGTAATATCTTATATTGCACAACTGGATTTAATGAGGCAAAGTTGCACAAATTCTTCAGCCTTATTCTCTTCCAGAATTGTTGAAGACTGGTGGCAAGACAAAAGTCAGGATGATTGGTTAAGCCCAGGATACAGTCGATGACCAAGCTCTAAGCAATCCACACTGCCTGCTCTCACCACCTTCAAGGCATATTGGAACATATTTTTCTCATCTGCTCCTTCAACCAAAGAAAGTCTTCACATATTTGGGGTAATCATTCCCCTAACTCACAGATACCTTTGAGACCCGCTGGTTGTTCTCAGCTAGTTTAAGTCAAATGTTGAAAAAGTTTAATGGGATATGGCCACTGAGAATGCTACAGCTTCTTGGTGCCACAGGGGAGAGTTTAATGCCAGACAGACATTAAAGGTAGAGAGGCAGACCTGAATATGGTTTAATAATACCTCATATCAGAGGTATTAGTGCTCTTTTAACATCTCATACATAATTACCTAATAACACTGATATGTGTGAAATAAATGTGGAAGTTCTTAACAAGGGAGACAAGATGGAGCAGTGGAAAGAGTAGAAAGACTTAGGAGTCAGAAGATCTGGGTTCAAATTATACCTCTGTGATACTTATTATCTCAGTAACTCACTGTAGACAAATCATTTAACCTGCCTGGGTCTCAGTTTCTAACTGTTGACCTATAAATTCCTTAATTTTCTTTTCACTTAATAGTATTTTTTTCAATTATATGTTCTTTTGTATTATTTTGTTTTGCTGAGGCAATTGGGGTTAAGTGACTTGCCTAGGGGCAACCACACAGCTAGGAAATGTTGAGTGTCTGAATTCAGATTTGAACTCAGATGCTCCTGACTTCAGGGCTGGTGCTCAATAGAGATCCACTGCATCACATAGCTGCCCCAATTATATGTTAAAATTCATTTTCAACATTCACTTTTTTTTATTATAGCTTTTTATTTACAAGATATATGCATGAGTAATTTTTCAGCATTGACCCTTGCAAAACCTTCTGTTCCAACTTTGTTAGGATTACAAGGTGATAATTCAGGTTGTCTAAACAATTCCCTAGCTCAGAATTCACACCTTTAGTTCCAACCTTTAAAAGGAGTTTACACCTTTAGACTTCTGAAAAGGAGTTTACACATTTAAAGGAGTTTACACCTTTAAAAGGAGTTCTGAAAAGGAGTTTATACAACTTTTAAAAGGAGCAAGTTCATTGGTTGAAGGAGTTCCCACAAGCGCCTGGGAGATCTCACAATTCCATTCTCTTCGAGGATAAAAGAAGGCTACATTGAGTCTGAAGTCTGTCTAGACTGGGAGATTGAGTTTAGATGGCAGTCTGGAAGGAGAGTCTAGACTGGGAGAAGAACAATAATTCCCAGGAGAACTTCAGGGAAGCTCAAGGAGATTCAGAGCCAGGATTCAGGAAGAAGAAGATTCAAGATTCTACCTTCACTCTGGCTAGAGGCTCTAGAAGCTTCCCAAGAAACCTGCTCACAGAGGAAAAGATTTTACAGAAAAGAGGTCTTCTCCCAGAGAAGGATTATAATTTAGAGCCGACAGGACCTTTACACAACTTTTCCCCTCCTTCCCCTCTCCTCCCCCAGATGGCAGGTAGACCAATACATGTTAAATATGTTAAAATACATGTTAAATACAATATATATATATACAAAGAGTTATTTTGTTACACAAGAAAAATTGGACTCAGAAATAAAGTAAAAATAACCTGAAAAGGAAATCAAAAATGTAAGCAGACAAAAATAGAGGGAGTGGAAATGCTATGTTTTCTCATTTCTCATAGTTCTTTCACTGGGTGTAGCTGGTTCTTTTCATTATTGAACAAATGGAACTGATTTGGTTCATTTCGTTGTAGAAGAGAGCCACATCCATATGAATTGATCATTATATAGTATTGTTGTTGAAGTATATAATGATCTCCTGGTCCTGCTCATTTTACTCAGCATCAGTTCATGTAAGTCTCTCCAGGCCTTTCTGAAATCATCCTGCTGATCATTTCTTACAGAACAATAATATTCCATAATATTCATATACCACAATTTATTCAGCCATTCTCCAATTGATGGGCATCCATTCAATTTCCAATTTCTAGCCACTACAAAAAGGGCTGCCACAAACATTTTTGCACCTACAGGTCCCTTTACCTTCTTTATTGTATATAATCTTTGTTATATAATACCAGTAGAAACATTGCTGGATCAAAGGGTATGCACAGTTTGATAACTTTTTGAGCATAGTTCCAAATTGCTTTCCAGAATGATTGGATGCATTCACAATTCCACCAACAATCAACATTCACTTTTCTAAGATTTTGAGTTCCAAATTTTTTTTTCTCCCTCCCTTTTTTCTCCTCTCCCCAAGACAAAAAGCAATCAGATCTTGGTTTATGCATGTACAACCACTTTAAACATATTTCCATATTGGTCATGTTGTGAAAGAAAAGTCAAAACAAAAGGGGGAAAACAATGAGGAAAAAAAGTGAAAATAGTGTACTTCAATCCAGATTCAGTCTCCAGAGTTCTTTCTCTGGATGTGGATGGCATTTTCCACCCCAAGTCTATTGGAATTGTCTTGGATCACTATATTGCTGAGAGGAATTAAGTCTGTCATACTTGATCATTACACAACCTTGCTATTGCTTAAATTATTTGCTTTTTAAAGAAATCATCACAAAGCACATTGAATGACCTTTAAACATTTTCCAATTAAAGAGAAAAACTTGTATGTAACCAGCTAAAGAGCTATGGTTTAAATGAGTCATAGAGATGATAATCCAATGCCACCTTTGTAAGCAATAGCTCATTCACTAACAAATAGAGTTTGCACAAATACAAAGTTCTATGGTATGATTCTATGTACCAGATATATTAACTGTATTTTTAGAGAAAAAAACCAACTTTGTTATATTAAAACATTCTGAACTTGGATAAAAATCATCACTTTCTTCCATAAGCTCAAGCTTATGTATTACTGTTCCTCCTAAGAATACTTTGCATGATCTACCAAAAGAGAAGTCTTCTAAACCCTAAAATTTAAAATAGAGTGAGGCGCAACTTACATGTTGTACTTTGGTTAAAACAAAAATCAATCTAGTCCAAATTCTAGTCAAAGACATAATTACCCCCTTAAGGAAATAGGAAAAAGTGTAGAGAACAACAAGAAAAATTTGAAATAAAGGATGACATTCATGCTGTGAACCAAACCAAGTCAACCAAAAACTATCCTAAATTTTAATCCACATGAGTTAAAATGACAAGCAAAATTAATATAAATCACAATAATTTTAGCTAATTTGACCCTGCATGTGGCTCAGTGTTAGCAAGAATGTGCTTTTCTATTCAGGTACTATTTGTTCATGCTGACTTAAAGGAACTGCTGTTTTGTATAAAGCAACTCTATTTCTACAGTCCAAATTCACTAATATGAAAATAATCATGACATCACAATGGTAGCTCAATATTTTCAAATATTCTCAAAAGTCTATGCTGACCTCAGTCTGTCTTTAAAGTTTGTGATTATGTCAACTTTCAACAATATGTCAGCACCTAGAATTCTCCATAAGAAAAGACCACTCCCATCTATCTATCTATCCTTGATGACAGTAGTAATAATAGTGAAATATTAAAAGCTATATTAATAATGTCAGAAGGCAAGTATGATTTATTGCAGTAGTCACTGGGTGGGAAGGCAGATTTGAGTTCTAATCCCTACTCTAATCAATCTCTCTACCAATTGAAATGCTTGAAAGAAAATAACAACTATTCTTGTTGGTGGGCCTCTTGTGGAAAAATCCTGTATCTGAAGGGAATACTCAGCCTCAAGTTTCCATCTCACATATTAAATGAGAATATTTAACATTTGGTCTCAGCCTATAAAAACACCTTAGTAGAAAGAGACTTTGAGAACTCTGCTAGAATATTGGTACTACTTGCTTAACATTGCTTCTCATTCGAGACTCTAGATAGCTATGACCTAGGTTCACCCAGCTGTTAGAATTTGGATGTTGGCATTTCCTCGTAGTGGTGATGATATATGTTGTATGTTATCTGTTTATTGTTTCTTTTTTTTTCTTTTTTTTTTAATTTTTATTTTTTTTAAATATTAATAGTTTTTATTTACCAGATATTTGCATGGGTAATTTTATAACGTTGACAATTGACAAACCTTTTGTTCCAATTTTTCCCCTCCTTCCCCTCCCCCCCAGATAGCAGGTCGACCAATACATGTTAAATATGTTAGAGTATAAATTAAATACAATATATGTATACATGACCAAACAGTTGTTTTGCTGAACAAAAAGAATCAGACTTTGAAATAGTTTATAATTAGCCTGTGAAGGAAATCCAAAATACAGGAGGACAAAATTAGAGGGATTGGAAATTCTATGTAGTGGTTCATAATCATCTCCTAGAGTTCTTTTGCTGGGTGTAGCTGGTTCAGTTAATTACTGCTCTATTGGAATTGATTTGCTTCATCTCATTGTTGAAGATGGCCACATCCATCAGTATTGATCATCATATAGTATTGTTGTTGAAATATATAATGATCTCCTGGTCCTGCTCATTTCACTCAGCATCAGTTCATGTAAGTCTCTCCAGGCCTTTCTGAAATCATCCTGTTGGTCATTTCTTACAGAACAATAATATTCCATAATATTCATATACCACAATTTATTCAGCCAATCTCTAATTGATGGGCATCCACGTAGTTTCCAGTTTCTGGCCACCACAAAGAGGGCTGCCACAAACATTCTTGTACATACAGGTCCTTTTCCTTTCTTTAAGATCTCTTTGTGATACAAATCCAGTAGTGTTGTCTGTTTTTATACTGTCTTGGTAATCACTATGTTTGTTAATTGCACATTACTTTTATGCTATGTTTCCTTTTTTTCTTATATCTTGTTTAAATCAAGGTTCTGAGCAGTAATAAATTTCTGTTTTTCACCTTTTTATGTCTGTGCTTGTTGAATGCCTAGATTAATCCTACACCATCTCATCTCCAATCATGATGATGATGATCATGTCTCTAGCTCCCAGTGGAAAATTACTTCCAGCACTTGAAACTGAGAAGGACAAATAATACAGAGCAGAAACCAATATTCCCAGGCTTATTTCTCAGAGTTGGGATAAAAGAGAGATCAGGGGAACAAAAGTACTCCTCCTCTCAGTTCAATTTATGGTACCCATGTGAGTGAACCTTCACCCTCTGGACTTTATAGCAGATAAGAGTAGCTGGGGAAAAAATAATAATAATACAAATAACAATGGAAAAGAAAGTGACTAACTCAATATTGATAGTTTTTAAAATGTAAAAAGTCAATCAAAACAAACTAACACCATACATGTGACAAGGGATGCATGTCTTCATATAAGGCCAACTGGATATTGTCCAAAGATCCCTCAAGGTTGCTTCCATGATGGATTGGCTGTATATGCTCAGATAAACCTAGGTTATCCTTGGTTTTATATCCCTGGAACTTACCACAGTGTTTCACACATAGGAAGCACTTAATAAATGTTTTATCTAACTAATTATCTAGCTATATCTATTTGTTCATCTGATTTCATGTCAATAGGAAAAAAAAAAGAGGCTAAGGGGTGATGGGAATTTGGAATTTCCCCAGGGGTTGGGTGGGATTCTGTAAACAGTACATAGACCTCTTGCATTGTTTGCCCCTTTCCCTCTGATTCCAAATGTACCTAACAATAATGTCAATGAATGGGATTTTTAGGATTCTCCATTCCTTTCTGATATGAATATACATATACATATGCATATATATATGTATATGTATATGCATGTATGCATGTGTGTATGTGTGTATGTGTATATTGGGCAGCTAGGTGGCATAGTATAGTGCCAGACCTGGAGGTAAGAATCTTTCTGATTTCAAATCTGGCCTCAAACATTTACTAGTTGTATGACCTCGGGCAAGTTTGCCTCAGTTTCCTCATCTATAAAATGAGCAGGAGAAGGAAATGGCAAACTATTCCATACCTTTGCCCAAAAAAAACTCCAAATGGGATTGAGGAAATATAGCTTTTAGGGGAGACACCAGAAGGGAGGTCCCCCTGACCTTGGAGAATGGTGGTTCTATTTTAACAATCTGTCAATGATTCTAAAATCTTCTGGCTTTAAAATCAGTGATCCTGACCCCTGACCTAAAAGTGCTATTATTCTAACATCAATGATTGTAAAAATCTTCTGGCCTTGGAATATAATAATACTTCTTCCTTTAGACTTTAGGTAAGATATCTAAAGTCTTCTGACCTTAGGATAGTCCTAAATCTGCAGATCAGTGAAAACCAGATTCCTGAGACCACTCCTCAGTTGTACCTCTAGGCCATAAAATTAGCATATCGATGACAAGAAGAACTGGATAAATTTGTCTCCTTCCTCCTACTTCTTTGCTAAATTCTTTTGTAATTTAGGGCTCTTCAATTAACTTTAAAATTACAATAAACTTTGCTTCTTAAGTTGCTGGGTACAAAATAAATCCACATAAATCCTCAGCATTTTTATGCATCACCAATAAATTGCAATGACAAGAGATACATAGAGAAATTCCATTCCAAACAAATGTAGAGAGCATAAAATATTTGGGAATCCATCTATCAAAGAAAAGTCAGGAATTATAAGAACAAAATTACAAGGCACTTGCCATAAAAATAAAGTCAGATTTAAATAATTGGAAAGACATCCAGTGCCTGTGGATAGACCGAGCTAATATAATAAAGATGACAATACTCCCCAAACTAATCTATTTATTTAGTGCTATACCAATCAGACTCCCAAGAAACTATTTTAGTGACCTAGAAAAAATAACAACAAAGTTTATATGGAGGAATAAAAGTCAAGAATTTTGAGGAAATTAATGAAAAAAAAGTCAGATGAAAGTGGTCTAGGTATACCTGATCTAAAGCTATATTATATAGCAGCAGTCACCAAAACCATTTGGTATTGGTTAAGAAATAGACCTGTGGATCAGTGGAACAGATTAGGTACAAAGGACAAAAAAGGGTACAACTATAGCAATCTAGTGTTTGATAAACCCAAAGATACCAACATTAGGGATAAAAATTCATTATTTGAAAAAACTGTTGGGAAAACTGGAAATTACTATGCCAGAAATTAGATATGGATCCACACTTAACACCATATATCAAGATAAGATCAAAATGGGTCCATGATTTAGGCATAAAGAATGACATCATAAATAGATTAGAGGAACTGAGGATAGTCTACCTCTCAGACCTGTGGAGGAGAAAGGAATTTATGACTAGAGGAGAACTAGAGATCATTATTGATCACAAAATAGAAGATTTTGATTACATCAAACTAAAAAGTTTCTGAATAAACAATACTAATGCAAACAAGATTAGAAGGGAAGTAACAAATTGGGGAAATATTTTTACAATTAAAGGTTCTGATTTCCAAAATATAGAGAGAATTGATCCTAATTTATAAGAAATCAAACCATTCTCCAATTGATAAATGGTCAAAGGATATGAACAGACAATTCTTAGATAATGAAATTGAAACTATATCCACTCATATGAAAGAGTGTTCCAAATCACTATTAATCAGAGAAATGCAAATTAAGACAACTCTGAGATATCACTACACGCCTGTCAGATTGGCTAAGATGACAGGAACAAATGGAAAAACTGGGATACTAATACATTGTTGGTGGAGTTGTGAAAGAATCTGGCCATTCTGGAGAGCACTTTGGAACTATGCCCAAAAAGTTATCAAACTGTGCATACCCTTTGATCCATCAGTGCTACTACTGGGCTTATATCCCAAAGAAATACTAAAGAGGGGAAAGGGACCTGTATGTGCCAAAATGTTTGTAGCAGCTCTTTTCGTAGTGGCTAGAAACTGGAAGATGAATGGATGCCCATCAACTGGAGAATGGTTGGGTAAATTATGGTATATGAAGGCTATGGAATATTATTGCTCTGTAAGAAATGACCAGCAGGATGCATTCAGAAAGGCTTGGAGAGACTTGCATGAACTGATGCTGAGTGAAATGAGCAGAACCAGAAGATCACTATACACTTCAACAGCAATACTGTATGAAGATATATTCTGATAGAAGTGGATATCTTCAACATAAAGAAGATCCAACTCACTTTCAGTTGATCAATGATGGACAGAAACAACTACATCCAGAGAAGAAACACTAGGAAGTGAATGTAAATTGTTAGCACTACTGTCTATCTACCCAGGTTACTTATACCTTCGGAATCTAATACTTAACGTGCAACAAGAAAATTGGATTTACACACATATATTGTATCTAGGTTATACTGTAACACATGTAAATGTATGGGATTGCCTGTCATCTAGGGGAAGGAGTAGAGGGAAGGAGGGGAAAATTTGGAAAAATGAATACAAGGGATAATGTTATAAAAAAAATTACTCATGCATATATACTGTCAAAAAAATTTATAATTATAAAATTAATTTAAAAAAATAAAAAATAAAAACTTTGTCCTTGACTTTGATATGAGTTCAAGCATGTAAATTCTTTTGAGACACCTTGTAAAACCAGTCTGCTATCCCCCAATCAGGTCCCTTCCCTTCTGAGCCTCAACAGATTCATGAAAGTTCTGATTCAACTGAAAAACAATTGAACAGCATGTGTGCATGTGTTTACACTAATTTGTGACAAATGGTAGCCATGGTGGGGAGGAAGAGAAAAAAAAATTTACATGATAATTTTATTGTATATTTGAAAGGATGGTAAGTTGTACGTAGTAGATTTACAGCTTTATACTTAATCACCTTTTTCATATTATATTATATTATGGAAATGCTTGTTTTATTCTATAAATTAAAAATAAAAATTTAAAAATAACTCTAAATCTATATAATATAAATCTATCAATTAAAAGCAATATAATCATCAATACATGCATATTATCAAAAATACAACATGATTAATTGTGGAAATATGTATGAAAGAATTGCACATATTTAACATATATTGTATTACTTGTCATCTAGAAGAGGAAGTGTGGGGAAGGGAGAAAAAAATCTAAACACAAGGTTTTGCAAGGGTGAATGTTGAAAACTAACTGCATATGTTTTGAAAATAAAAAGCTTCATAAAAAATAAAATTTAATTAATTAATTTTAAAAATCATGGATTAATTAATTCTAATCTATATAATTCTTATTCTAACAATTAAAATTAGTCCTATTCTATTTACCTTATTTATGAACAATCATTGATACCCATAAATCACAATGAACTGAGTAGATATTGATCAAGTTGAATAAGAATATCAAGACTATTCAAGCAATAGCACTTATCCCAAAGAGTTGTCATGAGGATCAAATGAAATAACATATACAGGCAGGGAGTCTGCTGCCCACTTGAACTCCTTAACTGAGAAGAGCTAGTTCTTCCTCTGACCAAGAACCTTGTATCTTCCAGTTCCTGCAGGGAGCAGAGTATTACATAAGAGAAGGCAACAAGGGGCTGGGACAGACGGATTCCATTTACCCCAAAGCAATGACTTTTGTCTATACAATTCTAAGATAACTCCCATCCTTCTGCTGCCAACTCCCCCAATATGAATGTGAAGAACCTCTGGTGCAAAGAGGAACAATCTTCCCCTTCCCATTCAAACACTAAAGTCTACTCTCCAATCCTTTATTCCCATTCCCCTCAATCTTTCTGCTCCAAAATTTCAACCAACACTATGCAGTTCTTCCACATTATCCTCTGGAAGTCTGTTCAATAGGTAATAAACTTCTCAGCCTTCCTCTCCCATTTCCATTTAATACCTTTCATTTCATAGCTATTACTGAAAATCCAGCTCCCTCCAGATGATAGTTTTCCTTCTACCTTCAGCATTCAGTAATCTCTCTTCTTTTGAATTTTATGGTATTTATATCTATCTTCCATTAAAAATCCCAGTTGCTATTGCCATCAGACCTTCAGGTCATTCTCCTTTCTTCCTGAATGAGTTTGTACAAAGCTCACAATTTCTCTCCCCTCACCAATTGCTGCTCTAATACTAGAAGTTCATAGACATGTTGATTCTCTTTCAAATTCCCTAATCATAAGTCGGGGGTGGAGCGAAGATGGTGGAGAGGACACATGTTTCATTCTGAGCTCCCTTCTACCCTCACTACTGATTACCAAATTCAGCCTCTGAAATAGTAGTAGACTGGAAAAATCCATGAATATTGGGAGTATAACAAATTACCAGCAAAAGATAATCTGGAAGATCATCAGAAAAGATCTGTCTTGATCAGGTGGGAAGAGGCCAACAAGGCAGGAAGGCAGAACATGGAGGCTAGCACAGGCTGAGCAGACCAGGGGCAGTTCCAGTCTCTGCTGGTGGAGAATTTGCAGGGAAGATTCTACCACAGGTTGGCTGCTCTGCTTTGGTTGCAAAGCAGTAGATCAGCAGAGAAGTTGCACAAAAGCCAAAGGTAGAGTGTAAACCAAAAAACGCCAGAATTTAACAGGACTTGGCCGCACCTACCCAGCACAGGAGTGACTCAGCATGACCACAGCCCAGCTGCTCTTTCCAGGGCAGTGGCACTTTTGCAGTGCTCTTCCCAGGGGAATAGCAATTTCACAGCATGGCCACTCTTCACAGTCTTTTTGCAGAACAGCCACTGTCCTTCCACATCTATCCCTGTTCTGTAGAGGAAGCTGAGAAACTTCTTGCCCTAAAGCAGACCCCAGGGTTTGTTTATTTTTTTTTTGTTGTTGTTTTTTTTTTTTTTTTAATGAGTAAAAAAGCAAAGTGTGCTCTAACTATAGATAGCTTCTATACTGAAAGAGAACAGATTTCCAACTCTGAGGAGACTAATAGCAGACAGTCTCCAGACAAAACCCCAAAGGCATATAACTCATTAAAAGAAAGATTTGATTAAGTAGAAAAAGAAAACAACTTCCTGAAATGTGAAATGGAAAAGGTAAAGAACTTCCAGGGAAACAGAATTTGTGAATTGGAAAAGATAAAGAATTCCCAGGAAAGTAGGATTTGTGAATTGGAAAAGATAAAGAACTCCCAGGAAGTAGGATTTGTGAATTGGAAAAATAAAATAACTCATTAAAAAAAAAATTGTGAAATGGAAAAAAATTCCATAGAGCAAAGCAACTAATTTTAAAACTCAATTGGACATATACAAAAAGAAGTTTAAAAAAAACTAAATGAAGAAAATTACTCATTAAAAATCAGAACTGAACAAATGGAAATAAATGATTCATTGAGACATCAAGAATCAGTCAAGCAAAACCAAAAAAATTTAAAAATAGAAAAAAATGTTAAATACTTACTTGGAAAAACAACAGAAAAAAAATTTTTTTTAATTTAAAAAAAAAAAGAAAAGAAAAGAAAAACAACAGACCTGGAAAATAGATCTAGGAGAGATAATCTAAGAATTATTGTGCTCCCTGAAAACCATGATGAAAAAAAGAGTGTAGAAACTATTTTTCAGAAAATCATTAAAGAGAACTTCCCAGACAAAATAGAATAAGAAAGTAAAATAGGCATTGAAAGAACTCATCAAACACCTTCTGAAAGAGACTCCAAAATAAAAACTCCAATGAATATTGTGGCTAAATTTCAAAACTATCAGACTAAGGAAAAACATTACAAGCAGCCAGAAAAAAAGGAAAAAAAAAAAAAAAAAAGAATTCAAATACTGAGGAGCCACAACAAGGCTCACTCAGGATCTCAACTCCCACATTAAAGGATCAAAGGGCCTGGAATCTGATATTCCAAAAGGCAAAATAACTTGGAATGCAGCCAAGAATAAACTACCCAGACAAACTGAGCATTTTCTTCTAAGGAAGAAGATGGACATTTAATGAAACAGGTGAATTCCATTTATTCCTAATGAAAAAAAAAAAAAAAAAACGGAGCTAAACAAAAAATTTTACCTCCAAATATAAGACTCAAGAGAAGCATAAAAAGATTAAAAAAAGGGGGGGATTATATCAGAAAAAGGGGGAAATGGGGATAAAAAGAAGGAAATTATATATCACGAAGAGGCAAAGGAAACCTGTCATATTTGGAGGAATTAAGGGAGGGGGAGGAACATTGTATGAATTTTACTCTCATCAGATGTGGCTCAAAGAGAAAATATTAGACATATCTGGTTTACAGAGAAACTTCTCTCACCTTGTTAAAAAGTGGGAAAGGAAAAGAGTACTAAATAGAAATAATAAGGGAAAGGTATAAGAAAGGGGGGAGGGACTCAAAGGGAGTGGGAGGGATTCTAAAGAGGGAGAGCTGCATGAGGCAAGTGATGCCCATAAGTTTAATACTGGGGAGAAGGGTAAGGGGGAAAAGAAAGAGAAAAGTATAATATGGGGATAATAAGATGGCAGGAAATACAGAATTAGTAGTTTTAACCATAAATGTGAATGGAATGAATTCTCTTATAAAGCAGAGATGGATAGCAGACTGGATCAAAAGCCGGAATCCTACAATATGTTGTTTACAGGAAATACATTTAAAGCAGGGTGATACATACAGAGTAAAGGTAAAAGGCTGGAGCAGAATCTATTATGCTTCAGGTGAAGTAAAAAAAAAAAAAAAAAAAAAAAGTAGGGGTAGTTATCCTTATCTCAGATTAAGCAAAAGCAAAAATTAAAAGAGATAAAGAAAGAAACTATATCATGCTAAAGGGTAGCATAGATAATGAAGCAATATCAATAGTAAACATATGTGCACCAAGTGGTATAGCATCTAACTTCCTAAAGGAGAAGTTAAGAGAGTTGCAAGAAGAAACAGACAGCAAAACTATAATAGTGGGAGATCTCAACCTTGCACTCTCAGAATTAGATAAATCAAACCACAAAACAAATAAGAAAGAAGTTAAAGAGGTAAACAGAATATAAGAAAAGTTAGGTATGATAGCTCTTTGGAGAAAACTGAATGGAGACAGAAAGAAATACACCTACACAAAAATTGACCATATATTAGGACATAAAGGCCTCAAAATTAAATGCAGAAAGGTAGAAAAAGTAAATGCATTCTTTTCAGACCACAATGCAAAAAAACTACATTCAACAAAAACCTAGGGGAAAATAGACCAAAAAGGATTGGAACCTAAATGATCTCATCCTAAAGAATGAATGGGTGAAACAGCAAATCATAAACACAACTAATAATTTCACCCAAGAGAATGACAACAATGACACAACATATCAAAATTTGTGGGATGCAGCCAAAGCAGTAATAAGGGGAAATTTTATATCTCTAGAGGCTTAGTTGAATAAAATAGAAAAAGAGAAGATCAATAAATTGGGCTTGCAACTTAAAAAGATAGAAAGAGAGCAAATTAAAAACCCCTAATCAAATACTAAATTTGAAATTCTAAAATTAAAAGGAGAAATTAGTAAAACTGAAAGTTTAAAAAAAAGCTATTGAATTAATAAATAAAACTATGAGTTGGTTTTATGAAAAAGCCAACAAAATAGATAAACCTTTGGCAAATTTGATTAGAAAAAGGAAAGAGGAAAATCAAATTGTTAGTCTTAAAAATGAAAAGGGAGAACTCTCCACTAATGAAGAGGACATTAGAGCAATAATTAGGAGTTACTTTGCCCAACTTTATGCCAATAAATTTGAGAACATAAGTGAAATGGATGACTACCTTCAAAAATCTAGGCTGCCCAGATTAACAGAGGAGAAAGTAAATTGCTTAAATAGTCCCATTTTAGAAGAAATAGAACAATCTATTAATCAACTCTTTAAGAAAAAATTCCCAGGAGCAGATAGATTTACATGTGAATTCTACCAAAGATTTAAAGAACAATTGACTCCAATTTTATGTAAACTATTTGAAACAATAGGGAAGAAGGAGTCCTACCAAATTCCTTTTATGACACAGACATGGTACTGATACCTAAACCAGGTAGGTTGAAAACAGAGAAATAAAATTATAGACCAATCTCCCTAATGAATATTGATACTAAAATCTTAATAAGTTATTAGCAAAAAGACTATAGAAAATCATCCCCAGGATAATACACCATGATCAAGTAGGATTTATACTAGGAATGCAGGGCTGGTTCAATATTAGGAAAATTGTTAGCATAATTGACTATATCGACAAGCAAATTAACAAAAACCATATGATCATCTCAATAGATGAAGAAAAAGCATTTGATAAAATCCAACATTCATTCCTATTAAAAATACTTGAGAGTATAGGAATAAATGGAATTTTCCTTAAAATAGTCAGTAGCATCTATTTAAAACTGTCAGTAAGCATCATATGTAATGGGGATAAACTGGAACCATTCCCAGTAAGATCAGGAGTGAAACAAGGTTGCCCACTATCACCATTACTATTCAATATTGTATTAAAAATGTTAGCTTCAGCAATAAGAGTTGAGAAAGAGATTAAAGGAATTAGAGTAGGTAATGAAGAAACCAAACTATTACTCTTTGCAGATGATATGATGGTATACTTAGAAAACTACAGAGATTCCACTAAAAAGCTATTAGAAATAATCCACACCTTTAGCAAAGTTGCATGATACAACATAAATCATCAGCATTCTTATATATCACTAAAAAAATCCAACAGCTAGAGATACAAAGAGAAATTTCATTTAAAATAACTGGCGATCAAAAAGTTATCAAACTGTGCATACTCTTTGATCCAAGTGTTACTACTGGTCTTATATCCCAAAGAGATCTTAAAGAAGGGAAAGGGACCTGTATGTGCCAGAATGTTTGTGGCAGCCCTCTTTGCAGTGGCCAGACACTGGAAACTGAGTGAATGCCCATCACTTGGAGAATGGCTGAATAAATTGTGATATATGAATATTATGGAATATTATTGTTCTGTAAGAAATGACCAACGGGATGATTTCAGAAAGGCCTAGAGAGACTTACATGAACTGCTGCTGAGTGAAATGAGAAGGACCAGGAGATCAACAACAGTACTTTATGATGATCAATTCTGATAGACATGGCCATCTTCAACAATGAGATGAACCAAATCAGTTCCAATAGAGCAGTAATGAACTGAACCAGTTAACACCCAGTGAAAGAACTATGGGAAATGAGTGTGGACCACAACATAGCATTTCCACTCCTTCTGTTTTTGTCTGCTTGCATTTTTGTTTTCCTTCTCAGGTTATTTTTACCTTAATTCTAAATCCAATTTTTCTTAATGCAATGTGATAACTGTACAAATACATATACATATATTGTATTTAACATGTATTGGTCTACCTGCCATCTAGGGGAGGGTGGGGGGAAGGAGGAGGAAAAATTGGAACTGAAGATTTTGCAAGGGTCAGTGCTGAAAAATTACCCATGCATATGTCTTGTAAATAAAAAGCTATTAATAAATTTAAAAAAAAAAAAAACCAAATTCCCTAATTACTCAGTTCCTCAACCTACTCATTTCCTAAGACTTCATCCTATTTCAGCCACACACAAAAATATCCTTACCATGACTTCCAATTCCTTCATCCTTCAATTCTCCCCTAGGCTGTTGTTTCCCTTACACTAGTCATTCTCTCCTCTTTCCTCATCTTAACTCTTTGATGAATCAATTCAACTCTGGAATCTCTAACTCCCTTATCATATCACCAATTATATCCTGCCAATTATATCCCAAAGATATACTAAAGAGTGGAAAGGGACCTGTATGTGCCAAAATGTTTGTGGCAGCTCTTTTCGTAGTGGCTAGAAACTGGAAAATGAATGGATGTCCATCAATTGGAGAATGGTTGGGTAAATTATGGTATATGAAGGTTATGGAATATTATTGCTCTGTAAAAAATGACCAGCAAGACTAATACAGAGAGGTTTGGAAAGACTTACATCAACTGATGCTGAGTGAAATGAATAGAACCAGAAGATCGCTGTACACTTCAACAACAATGCTGTATGAAGATGTATTCTGATAAAAGTGAATATCTTCAACCTAAAGAAGATCCAACTCACTTCCATTTGATCAATGATGGACAGAAACAACTACACCCAGAGAAGGAACACTGGGAAGTGAATGTAAATTGTTAGCACTACTGTCTATCTACCCAGGTTACTTATACCTTCAGAATCTAATACTTAATATGCAACAAGAAAATGGTATTTACACACATATATTGTATCTAGGTTATATTGTAACATATGTAAAATGTATGGGATTGCCTTTCATCAAGGGGAGGGAGTAGAGGGAGGGTGGGGATAATTTGGAAAAATGAATACAAGGAATAATATTATTTTAAAAATTACTCATGCATATATACTGTGAAAAAAATTATTAAAAAAAATTATATCCTGCCAAGCTTCAGCCTTTAGTTGCCTTTGCTCCTACATACATGCTGCTAAATGTAGAATAAGATTTTAAATGATTATACATGTACATATACATACTTCCTTTCTTGATAATGGAAGAATGAAAAAGAAATTTAAAAACTCAAATCTTACTAAAATGAATGTTAAATGTAGAATGAGAAAATTATATAATTGTTCTGACTTGATCCACCATAATTTTGTTACACAACCTCAAATGGACGCTCATTGCTGCCATGCAAACCTACTATTCCCATTTCATCAACTCACTATTCCACTTTGAACAATTCTTCCAAACCTTTACAATCCTGTTCAAAAGTCTGGGGGTTTCTTCTCTTTCACTCTCTCAATTGAGAAACATGTCATATTTTGCAGAGAAAAAAAATGAGACATTCACTGTGAGGTCTCTCATCTCCCTTCTTCACTTTTCACTCAGATACCTTCTGTCAGTCATTCCTTCTTCATTCTTGTCTCACAAGATGAAGTGCCCTTACTCCTTTCTAAGGTTAACCCATTTCTTCCCATCTCCTCTGTCCTTCTGTCATCCCCATTCTGTCACTTATTTTTATTCGCTTCCTGGCTACTACTCTCTTTCCTATAGCCTCAAATACACCCATTTCTCCCGCATCTTGATAAATCCTCACTTGATCTTTTCATCACTAAAATATCATCCTATATCTCTCCTGGCCATTGTAGCTAAATTTTCTGAAAAGATTATCTACAACAGATATCTTCCCTTTCTCTCCTCCCATTCACTGATTAACACCTTACAATCCAGCTTCTAGCCTTATCATTCCACCAAAATTGTTCTCTCCAAATTTGTGAATGTCTTCTTAGCTGCCAAATTCAATGGCCTTTGTTTAGTTTTTATATATAGTATATATAGTATATATGCATGAGTAATTTTATTACATTATCCCTTGTATTTATTTTTCCAAATTTTCCCTTCCCTCCCTCTACTCCCTCCCCTAGATGACAGGCAATCCCATACATTTTACATGTGTTACAGTATAACCTAGATACAATATATGTGTGTAAATCCAATTTTCTTGTTGTACGTTAAGTATTAGATTCCGAAGGTATAAGTAACCTAGGTAGATAGACAATAGTCCTAACAATTTACATTCACTTCCCAGTGTTCCTTCTCTGGGTATAGTTGTTTCTGTCCATCATTGATCAATTGGAATTGGATTAGCTCTTCTCTATGTTGAAGATATCCAGCTGGATTTTCAGAATATATCTTCATACAGTATTGTTGTTGAAGTGTATAGTGAACTTCTGGTTCTGCTCATTTCACTCAGCATCAGTTCATGCAAGTCTCTCCAAGCCTTTCTGAATGCATCCTGCTGGTCATTTCTTACAGAGCAATAATATTCCCTAACATTCATATATCATAATTTACCCAACCATTCTCCAATTGATGGACATCCATTCATTTTCCAGTTTCTAGCCACTACAAAAAGAGCTGCCACAAACATTTTGGCACATACAGGTCCCTTTCCCCTCTTTAGTATTTCTTTGGGATATAAGCCCAGTAGTAGCACTGATGGATCAAAGGGTATGCACAGTTTGATAACTTTTGGGGCATAATTCCAGATTTCTCTCCAGAATGGTCGGATTCTTTCACAACTCCACCAACAATGCATTAGTGTCTCAGTTTTCCCACATCCCCTCCTACATTCATCATTATTTGTTCCTGTCATCTTAGCCAATCTGACAGGTGTGTAATGGTATCTCAGAGTTGTCTTAATTTGCATGGAAATCCATCTTAATCTTAAACTCAGCATATCCAAAATAGAGCTCATTATCTTTCCCCCTAAACCACTTTTTCCCTATTGCTGTGTAGGGCATTACCAGCCTCCCAATCCCTCAAATTCCCAACTTAGGAGTTCTTTTCCACTCCTTACTACATTTTACTCACCTCCCCCCACCACCTCCCAATTCTCCCCAAACTCTGTCCATATCCAATTTATTGCAAAGGCCTGAAGATTGTACCTTTGCAACATTTCAGATATACCCCTTCTTTTCTGACACTGCCATCATCTTGGTGTAGGCTCTGATCACCTTATGACCAGACTTTAGTGATAACCTGTTTATGGTTTTTCTTGCCACATGTCTCTCTCCACTCTAACCCATCCTTCACTAAACTACTAAAGTGATTTTCTTAAAGCACATTTCACCTCCATACTCAATAAACTCCAGTGGCTCCCTATTGCCTTTAGGATCAAATGCAAAATCTTCTGCTTGGTTTATAAAATCTTTCCTAATTTAGCTTCCTCCTGTGTTTCTAATCTCCTGATACCTTATTTCCTGCCACTTACTCTTAGGCTTATTTGTTGTTCCATGTAAAAGACACTCTATCATTCAGTTCCAAGCACAGAACATTGAGGTCCTCCGTAACAGAAAACACATCTAGCCAGAAGCTAAGAGAGGACAAACTAAACATGATGAAGAAAGGTAGCTTCAGAGAATAGGAATTCTGAGCAGATAGATATGCAGTTTCAAGACTGTAACAGTTCTACAAGCACAAAAGATACAAAAGTAGGTATTGGATCTGTTATTTCATTAATAAAGGGAATTTTTGGTGAGGAAACTCCCTCTACCAATGTAAATTAGCAACATTTCTGTATTGTATTTATCCAATCAAATAAACATTTATTAAGTACCTACAACATGACAGACACTGTGCAAAGTACTGGAAATACAATTCATAAAAAGATCATCCCTGCCCTTGACATTCTTACAAATTAAAGAGAAGGAACACAATAGAAGGTAGGAAAGAGAAAAGTAATGGAATACCAAAGGGTACTTGGAACTGGAAAATCTCATTCTATGTGGCTCAAACCAGGTAAGGTGGCAAATGCAAAGGATAGTGATCTGAGAATCCAGTTTCTGCCTTCAACCTGGGAGGAGTTTGGTAATGCACACTCTAGCCCTCCAACAGAAGGGAAAGGAGGACAAGGAAAATGGACTTAATCAAGTCTTGAGTTAGTAAGATAGTGGTGAATTTACCATATATGAGTTTATACTGGAAGGGGCAGTTTGTTCAATGGAGTTGAAACCATATTTCTAGTCTTAGAGAGAAGCCTAGACCATGGAGTACTCTAGTGACTTGCCTATTATCACATAGCAAGCATGGGTTTGAAGCGAGACTGGAATCTAGATTTCAAGACTTCATGTGTACTGAAATAATTTCCATTATTATGTTCCTGCTAATATTTTATTATCCACCTACAGTGTTAGGTACAGACTTTTCACTTAAAACAGATGAAATGTATTACTCTTCTTCTATTTTTTCATTCTTTTGATTTTGTTTGATTGATTCATGATGTCACAGTCAGCTTGTACTTACCCAATTCTAAATTTTAAGAAATTATTTTCTTCAATTGCTTTTATATTTTTCCATTTGGCATTTGTACTTTTTAAGGAGTTTCTTTTTTTATTCAGTGGATTTTTGTATCTTATTTTCCATTTGACCAAGCCACCTTTTTAAACAATTGCTTTTTTTCCCATTGTTGATTCGTTTTTCATGATTCTCTTTTCCCAATTTTTCTTTTCTTTTCTTTTCCCAATTTTTCTTCTACTTCTTATTTGATTTTTTTAAAGTCCTTTTTGAGCTCTGACAAGAGGACTTTTTTGGGCTTGAGACCAATACATCTTCCCTGTTGAGGTTGATTACTAGCTTTCTCTCAGCCAGGATTTCCAGGGCTGGTGACTTATCTGCTGCAGGGGTCACCTAGCCTGGTAATGTTGGCACTGCTGAGTATGGGTCTCAGGACTGGCAGTTTGCCTGCTGTGCTGGAGCTAGAAGTCTCCCACTGGTTTGCAGAGGCACCAGCCTTTGATGGTCTGAGCTTCCTTTTAATCCAAGTGAGACAGACCTCTCCTGTAGTCCTGTTAAGCTGAGCTGGAAAATTGTTTCACTCTTGTCTTTTTGTGGGTTCTGTCACTTCAGAATTTGATTAGAAACTTGATTTAAAGTTATTTGGGGGAAACAAGGGAGAGCTCAGGAAACTTCCTGCCTCAAATTGTATCATTTTTTTAAATAGTTTTTATTTACTAGATATATGCATGGGTAATTTTACAACATTGACAATTGCCAAATCTTTTGTTCTAATTTTTCCCCTCCTTCCCCCCCTCCATGGCAGGTTGACCAATACTTGTTAAATATGTTATACATTGTATTACTTTTTTAAACTCTAAACTATTGGTTCCATTGGTTTGATGGACATTTCCACAACCATTTAAGTCTGTAAATTGCTTTACAAAATTTATCTCATAGAGTCATCAAAACTAAGCCAGTGAGGTAGATATAAATATTATAGCCTTTAGAATGACAGGGAAAGGTAATGCAGAATGTTGGAGGGGATGTGGGAAAACAGGGACACTGATACATTGTTGGTGGAATTGGAGAGCAATTTGGAACTATGCTCAAAAGTTATCAAACTGTGCATACCCTTTGACCCAACAGTGTTGCTACTGGGTTTGTATCCCAAAGAGATCTTAAAGAAAGGAAAAGGACCTGTATGAGCAAGAATGTTTGTGGCAGCCCTCTTTGTTTCCATCCAGAAACTGGAAACTACATGGATGCCCATCAATTGGAGATTGGCTGAACAAATTGTGGTATATGAATATTATGGAATATTATTATTCTGTAAGAAATGACCAACAGGATGATTTCAGAAAGGCCTAGAGAGACTTACATGAACTGATGCTGAGTGAAATGAGCAGGACCAGGAGATCGATGTATATTTCAACAACAACACTGTATGATGATCAATTCTGATGGATGAGGCCATCTTCAACAATGAGATGAACAGTAGAGCAATAATGAACTGAGCAATAATGCTCCAATAGAGCAGTAATGAACTGAACCAGCTACACCCAGCAAAAGAACTCTAGGAGATGATTATGAACCACTACGTAGAATTTCCAATTCTTCTAATTTTGTCTGCCTGCATTTTGGATTTCCTTCATAGACTAATTGTACACTATTTCAAAGTCTGATTCTTTTTGTACAGCAAAACAACTGGTTGGTCATGTATACATATATTGTATTTAATTTATGCTCTAACATATTTAACAAGTATTGGTGGACCTGACATCTGGGAGGGAGGGAGAAAGAGAGGAAAAATTGGAACAAAAGATTTGGCAATTGTCAATGTTGTAAAATTACCCATGTATATATCTGGTAAACAAAAACTATTAAAAAATAAAAATAATAAAATTTAAAAATATGTATTATAGCCTTTACTCTCTTTAATTTGTATATTTAAATTTCAAATCCAAGTTTAAAAACATTTAAGTGTTTAAAGATGCAAATATTTTCACTATGGATTAGGAAAATGCAAATCAAAATAATTCTGAGGTATTCCCTCACACTTAATCAGACTGTCTAAAATGACAGGAAAAGATAATGATGTGGGAATGTGGGAAAACTGGGACACTGATGCATTGGTGGTGGAGTTGTAAACTGATCCAACCATTCTGGAGAGCAATCTGGAACTAAGCCCAAAGAGCTGTAAAATTGTCTATGCTTTGATCCAGCAGTACCTCTATTAGATCATATACCAAAGAATTATAAGAGGTTAAAGGTCCCACATGTGCAAAAATGTTTGTGGCAGCGCTTTTTGTAGGGGCAAGGAATTGAAAACTAAGTGGATGCCTATTAGTTGGGAATGGCAGAATAAGTTATGGTATATGAATGAAATGAAATATCATTGTTCTATATGATAAATAAGGCCGATTTTAGAAAATCCCAGATTTTACATGAACTGATGCTGAGTGAAACAAGCATAACCAGAAACCATTGTACACAGCAACAGCAACTATGATGGACTTGGTTCTTAGCAATTCAGTGATCCAAGGCAAACTCCAAAAACTTTGGATGGAAAATGCCATCCCCATCCCCAGACAGAATTATTGAGACTGAATGCGGATTGAAGCACACTATTTTCACCTTTTTTTTCCTCTTGTGTTTTTTCCCTTTTGTTCTGATTTTTTTCCGTCAACATGAATCACATAAGAAATATGTAAAAATATATATATAATAATAATAATGTATAACTATATATATATATATGTATGTATATTTAAAAGATGAAGAAATTTTAAACAACCCCTTTTTGCATACGAAGAAACAGACGCTCTCCGAAGTGAACTGACTTCCTAAGAGTCATACAGTTGACCGCTGTCAAGGGTAAAATTCAAATTCTCCTCTTACTAAGGAGAAAACTGTACCGCACTTCGCATTTTAATGAAGTTTGTCCCTCTCCGGCCTCTGTGAGATGTAATTTCTTGTATTTCCACACAGGCCGTAGAAACGAAACTAAGCGGCGCTCTTTCCTACATCCCATCCCCTCGATTGCTTAGATCAGCCAATCAGGACGCTGCTCAGAGCAGGTCTCAGCCAGGGTGTCATGGCAGCCTCCACACGCTGCTGCTTATGCCTGCGGCTCCGGCCGCTGAAGAACCGGCCTTTCCTCGTGTCTGGGCAGGCCCCACGGCTCTCTCCGAGACAGGCACGAGCGCTCTGGGGAAGCACGAAGCCCAGGACCGTGACTGTGGATTTGGGCAGCAGGTACGGAGCTCCTGGCGCCGCCGCCAGCCCCATGAGCCCCTGCACTTTCTGTTCCCGCGGACTTAGGCTCCGCTTGCTCTGCCTGGGGGGAGCCCTCTCTCGCGCACGCTGGTGACCCTGCCTGGGGACCTTCCCACCGCCAGCTCTCCCAGTGTTCCTCTCGGCCCCGCCCCCAACCCTTTCTGGGCCTGTTGTAGCTAGTGAGCCGCCCCCAGGGCAAGTATGGAGCAGGACCGAGTTGCCTTCCTCTCCTCGTTCTATCGAGGAAGTCTTTTAAATTAGCTGAACCTCAACTTCCCTGTCTGCAAAGTGGAGCAAGGTGGCGAGAGCATTGGAGTCCGGAAGATCTGGGTTCAAATCCTGCTTCTGATACTTTGTAGCTTTGTGACCCTAAGCAAGCAAGCTACTTAAACACTCCTAGTCAGTTTCTTCCTCTGTAAAAAGCGAGGGAGTTGGACCAGAGGACCTACGAGGTCCCTTCTAGCACTAAATCTGTGACTATATGAAATAGCATCTTTCTCACAAAGCTTGGGAAATTGAACAAGATAAAACCAAGGCTGAGGTTGTTGTGAGGATCAGAAGCTATTTGCAAACCTTAAAGTGCTATATTAACGAGAGCAGCATCTAGCACACTGCTAGATAAATGCTTCTTGATTGATTTCGATAATGAAATGAGATAGTTTATTTTATCAGTAAAGTTCTTTCCTTTTCTTAGTTTTTTCTCATATTGCTTCTATTCTGTGCTATTTGCTCAAGTCCTACGTTGACTCTGGGCATCCATGTTGATGCCTTAAAATTCATATGACCTTTAATTGTCAAATTCATCGACTTTTTCTTAGTCCACATTCTTGATTTTTTACTCTGTTGACAAGATTGGTCTCCCATTGATTTCATCAATGAAGCAGTCAAAGAAGTATCTAATAAACTTCTACTCTTTGTCAAGTTCCGTGTTAGGGAAACAAAAACAAAATCAAAACAGCCATTGCCCACAAGGGGTTTATGTTCTGTGGGGGAAGAGCATGGAACAGTAGTCTACAAATTAGATAATTTGTCTAATTGACTGTATAGTCAATACCAGGATTTGGGGCTTGGATCTGGAAAGGTTTCATGTTAGAATTTGAACTCAAACTGATCTTTAAAGAAATCTCAGGGTCTAGTAAGAGGCAGATATCAGGAGGAATTACATTCCAGGCATGTACAAAAAAAACATAAGAGATGAAGATAAGAGTGCTGTCCATGAAAGATATCAATCTGACTGAACTGTGGAATGGGTGAATGAGTGTAATGGTAAAAAGTCTTGCAGGATAATTTGGCATCTGGTTGTGAAGGACTTTAAATGCCAGAGACATGTGGAAGTAGAGCCACTGAAGCTTCTTTTGTGAGGAGTGATGCAATCAAATCTATGATTTAGGAATATCACTTAATGGTGAAGTAGGGATTGGAGGGGAAAAATTAGAGGCTGGATGACTGATTTAGAAGTATCTTTTGCCATGATAAACTCTGAAGGTCTGAGCTAGGGTGCTTGTGAGGGAAGAGAATGTGAGGACATAGGGAATTCTAGGAACTCGGTAACCATTTGAATGGGGGGAAGGAAGGAGTGAAACAATAAAGAATGTCTTCTTGATTTGGACTGGAAGGATGTTGGTACTCTGGATAGCAGTAAAAAATCAAGTTCATGGCACTCAGTGTCATACTGCAAGTAGTCAAAAAAGAAGAGAATTGAGAAAAGACCACTATTAAGTGTGGCAGTAAATAGAATCCTGAAGACTTTGAATAGGGCAGTTTCAATCAAGTGGTTAAGAATGAAATCAGAAGTAGTTTTGTAGAAGAGTTTTGTTTTAGGCACGTTGGGACAATCCATTTGGAAATGTCCAGTAGGAGATTAGTAAGGAAGGCTGGTTTTGATCTTAAAGTCATTTGCATAGAGATGTATCCTTGAAAGCTGATGAACTTACCTTCAGAGTATAGAGAAAAAAGAAGACACAAGATAGATTGTAGGATATTCTCATAGTTGAAGAGGGAAGGGGAGAGACTTCAATAATGATCCAGTATAGGAGGCTAAGGAGTTATCAGGCTGGCAGAAAGAATGAGAAAGCAGAGATTAATCAGGGGGAGCCTGTGGTCAAAAGTACTAGACCCTAAAGAGAGGTTGAGAAAAATGAAGACTAAGAAAAGGCCCATGAATCTGGCAATATTGAAAATTTAAGAGCAGTTTCAATTGACATGAGGTTATAAACTAAATTCAATAAATTAAGAGAAAGAGAGCAAAGTGGGCAGATAACTAAATATACATATCTAATTCACAACTGAACTCCTGGAAAAACTGTCTATACTCATTGCCTCCATTTGCTCACCTTCAACCCAGTTTTCAGCCTCTTACAGTCTGGTTTCGTTCTCTGCCATTTGAGAGAAGCTGCCCTGTCTAAAGGCACCAGGTTCTCTTTATCTTTAATGATGTTTCTTCCTTCTTGATCTCTGAAGTATTTAACATTACTAAGTACCAAGTGCTTTTCAAAATACTTCTCTCCCTCTTTCTCTCTCTTTCTGTCTCCCCCTCTTTCCCTTTCTCCCCCTCTCTTTGTCTGTCTCTCTCTCCCTCCCTCCCTCTCTCTCTTTTTCTTTCCCTCTTTCTCTCTCTCCACCTCCCCCCCCCCCCAAATCCTCTTACCTGTTTGTCCATTCTTTTGCAATCTGCTTTGTGTAAGGGTGCCAGAGGACCTGCTCTGGGCCCTCTCTGCTCTCTGAGATCTCTTCACTCAATCCACAAATACATACTATATTCCAGCTGCTAGGGATACAAAGAAATAAATAAAACCATCCTAGTCTTTGAAGACTTATAATTCTTTCAGAGGATACAATGTGAGCTTTAATTAATATAAAATAAGACTGTTTACAAGGTGAATTTTTCAGAGGGAAGGGCAGCTGTCAGTGGAGCAGGAAAGGCTTCATATAGAAAGTGACTACTAAGGTAAACAGAGTTAAGTGAACTTGGACCAGATTTGAATTTAGGCTTTCCTAACCCCAAGCCCACTACTGTATCCATTGGGGCAACCTAGACTAGACCTAGACATTACTATCCTCCTTGCCTCAAGCCTTCTCCCCTTATATCTTGCACATAGCCATGTCAGAATGTAATCTACTTGAGAGCCAGGACTGTTTCCCTTTTGCTTTTGCATCTCCTGTCAAGACCAGTGCCCCCTACATAGTGGGCACTAAAATTAATACTTTTAAATGAATATAATTTTAAAAAGCAGAAAGGAAGAGAGATGGAAGTAAAAGCAGAGAAAACTTGAAGAAAGTATCATAGCATGGAAAAAGAAAGTGAAGATAGAACAAAGATTATATTAAGTGCATATTGATTGGTGCCAAAATGATGGTTTAAAGTCAGGCAGAGAAATTTGGACTTAATGCCAAAAGAAACCTTGGTAGACTTGTGAGCAGATTATATATATTGACATAATCTAGGGATACTTACCTGGGGTCTGTGAATTTGGGGGTATTTTTTTTCACTGTTTTGATCATTATATTTCTTTCTTTTTTTTAGCTTCAATTGTGGCAACACTTTATTTTTTTTAATAGTTGAATTTATTTTTTTTAATAAAAGCTTTTTATTTACAAAACATATGTATGGGTAATTTTTCTTGATCATTGTATTTCAATGTAATTGATCTTCTTTATACAGCTGTTCATTTTTTATGTACTTAAAAACATTGAGACAAGATTTACAAAAATTAATTCTAGAATTACTTGAAGAATAGCTAATTCAGGCATGGGATAATGAAAGCCTAGATTAAGGTTATAGCTGTAGGAGTGAAAGGGAGTAGATAGCCCCAGCTCTTTGAAAGAAGAAATGGTTAGTATTGGAGATTCAAAGGATTTATTCAAAGTTCCAATTAATCTCATTTAGCTTCTCTTTCCTCTTGCGTAAAATAAAATAACAACAACATCTCCCTCCCATTCTTATATAAAAGCACTTTACAAACCTTAAAGCTTTCTAAAAATTCCATAAAAGCTCTATGTGAACTGTTATTATTACCAGCAATTAATGAATATCCTGCTCTGTGTCAGGGCTGTCAATCAAATTGATAACTAAAGTCCTTTTGGTTTTGTTTTAACAGAAAACTAGAAATATCTTCTGGAAAACTGGCTAGATTTGCAGATGGCTGTGCTGTGGTGCAGGTAAAACATGGTTTTTAATTTTCAGTTTTTAAAAAATAGTTACTAAACCTAGTTTTAAGTTCTTCCATAATAATGGATAATTTAAATGAATAATGTAAGAATCTTGGTATTGGAAGTCAATTCAGAAAGCATCTAGTTTATTTCTAATATTTGTATCAAAACTGTTTTAGAATAGGTATTCTTTCTTATCTTTAAGATTGTTTTAAAATTATTTATGCATTAATTAAAGTAGTATCTAATGAACTTTTATGCAAGAAGTTTTATTGATCTGTACCTGTAAATCTTGTTCTGCTTCTAATGATGGCAGAGAAAATTACTAGATTTTTGCTTATTTCAGATTGACTTTGTTCTTGCTTCAGTCATTGCATAGCAGGAGTCAGCTTTTGGCCACTTAAGATTAATTAAAATCATTGTTATGAAGAAACAGTAATCTTTGAGTTTAATTAAAGTAAAGTAGCAGCTCATTCATTTTTTAAACTTCTATTAAATAACTAGAAGCAAAGAAACCAAATTGGAAGCTGTTAGTATATTGATAATTCTTGATCTAATGCTAATGCTTTATTTTTAAGTCAGGTGAAACAGCTGTGATGGTCACAGCAGTCAGTAAAACAAAACCTTCACCTTCTCAGTTCATGCCTTTAGTGGTAAGTACCAGATAATTTATCTAAATCTGAAATTTTAATAGTTCCTAAAGAATACAGAGGGGAAAATGGGGGAGGAAATAATGCCCTACTTCCATCTTATTTAATACTTTGCACAAAGTATCTTGGCTAGGGATGAATCTAGGTTGCTTTTTAAAATAGGTAATTAAGTTCAGCTCAATAAGAGGGTATTTTTTATAGATTCCAGTGGTCTTACATATATATATATATATATATATATATAGTAATAAATTTACACAGAGGCAGATTTTACTTGTGCCTATTGAAATTTTTCTTAAATAGCATAGTAAAATACTGGAATCTTAGATGCCCTAGAGGGACAGTTAAATGGTCCAGTTATAATGTCAGACTTGAAGTCAAGAAGACTCATCTTTGTGAGTTTAAATCTCACCTTAGACATTATCTAGCTATGTGACCCTGGACAATTAACTTAATCCTTTTTACCTTAGTTTTCTTATTTATAAAATGAGCTGGAGAAGGATATGGCAAACAATGCTTGTATCTTTGCCAAGAAAATCCCAAATGGGGTCATGAAGAGTTGTACACAACTGAACAAGAAGAAATTGTTCTAGAAATGAGTAAAATAGGCAGTAGGAATTTCTCTTGTCCTGAAGATATTTAGGGAAACATTGGAGAGTCTAGAAGAGATTCTTCACTGGATGAAACATTAAATTACATAGCTTTTAAGGTTATTTTCAATTCTTAAGTTGTATAAAAACAACTGTTTGTAAATATAAAATAAAGCAATACAGTTTTGGCTCCAAAGAAAAAATTAACACATGTCCTCTCTCTGTCCCAGGTAGGTAATTATTTGTAAGGCAATGATAGGTTTTAGAGTAGAGTTTATAATGGTATAGCTATTTTTGGGATTCATAAGAACTATTCCATTTTCACTTAAGGTTGACTATAAGCAAAAAGCTGCCGCAGCAGGTAGAATTCCCACAAACCATCTTAGAAGAGAATTTGGTTCTTCTGATAAAGAAATTCTCACAAGTCGAGTTATAGGTAAGATTTTTTTTTTTAAAATACAAAAAATAACTTCATCTAATCATTTAGTTTACTTGGAGTACATGAAGTGAAAGAGAGAGAGAAGGGAAAATCATGCTAAGGTTATGAACCTGAAAACTCAAGAACTTTGGAAGAGAGGTAAGGGTAACAATTTCAGATTTGGACATGTTACATTTAAAATATCCCTGCAACATGCAGTTTGAAATCTATAGGAGGGAATTGGTGATGTGTAAGTGCATCATAACTTTTGGCAAAAAACTTAGGGACCTACATTTTTATTCAGAATGGAATAAACATATATAAGTGATATCATTCCATTCATTTGTGTTCTGCTTAGTAAGCTTGAGAAAAAAAGAAAATTCTTCATATTGAACCACTCTGTTGTTTTTAACTATATTTTTAATATAGAAAGTCTATTAAGTAACACACTAATGATAAACCAGTATCCTCACAAAATTATTTTAAAACCTCCTTTTCTCTCCCCAGATCGTTCAATTAGGCCTCTCTTTCCATCTGGCTACTTTTATGATACACAGGTATGTTCTGTTTAGTATATTTTTCTAAGTCCATATTTCTTAACTATGTACTACACTTTCATCACTATGTTAGTCACAAGAAAATAGAAATTCTTCTTGGTAGTGTTATATTTTAAGGTGAATGAATAATGAGTATGTACAGCTTTCATTCTAAATGGTCATTGGAAATTTACTGAAAAAGATGATTTGATCAATAATAGTAATTTATTTACATACCTATAAACTTACAAAATACTTAAACATCACAAGGAGTTACTATAATTATTTTTTTCATTTTAAAGATGAGGAAATAGTGGGTTGACCAAAGTCCTATAACTAATAAGTGTCAAAAGTGAGAGTGAAACCCAGAGTTTTCCTCTATCTAAATTCAGTAATCCTGCTATATCACAGTACCTCTCTAGCAGAACAGTTTTTAAAGAGAGATTTTAAGGTACAGTGTAGAACACAACGTAATTCTTAGTTTTTACTAATTAAGTTTTCTAATTCTCTCTGGAGAAAAAAATCTGCATTACATTTTTGGTTATAAATAAACTTGTCAGGGGGCAGCTAGGTGGCTCAGTAGATAGAGCACCAGCCTTAAATTCAGGAGGACCTGAGTTCAAATATAGTCTCAGAACTTAACACTTCCTAGCTATGTGACCCTGGGCAAGTCACTTAACCCCAGCCTCATTAAAAAAATAATAATAAATAAATGAACTTGTCAGGAATGCAATTTATCACTAATATAATTGGTTAATTCTTGTCTAGTGACAGTCAGTGTAGAGCAGAGAAAGTTTTGATGTCTCCCTTTAGAAAGACTCTTCATAGAAAAGGATTTGTCTCTTTAAAATTATATATTTTGGATTCTGGAGAACAAATTAGAACTATGCTCAAAAAGTTATCAAACTGTGCATACCTTTTGATCCAGGAGTGTTACTACTGGGCTTATATTTCAAAGAGATCTTAAAGAAGGGAAAGAGACCTGTATATGCAAGAATGTTTGTGGCAGCCCTCTTTGTGGTGGCCAGAAACTAGAAACTGTATGACGCCCATCAATTGGAGAATGGCTGGAATAAATTGTGGTATATGAATATTATGGAATATTATTATTCTGTAAGAAATGACCAACAGGATGATTTCAGAAAGGCCTGGAGAGACTTACATGAACTGATGCTGAGTGAAATGAGAAGGATCAGGAGATTATTATATACTTCAACAATAATACTATATGATGATCAATTCTGATGGACGTGGCCATCTTCAACAATGAGATGAACCAAATCAGTTCCAATAGAGCACTAATAAACTGAACCAGCTATACCCAGCAAAAGAACTCTGGGAGATAACTATGAACCACTACATAGAATTCCCAATCCCTCTATTTTTGTCCGTCTGCATTTTTTATTTCCTTCACAGGCTAATTATAAACTATTTCAAAGTCTGATTCTTTTTGTACAGCAAAATAACTGTTTGGACATGTGTGTGTGTGTGTATATATATATATATATATATATATATATATATATATATATATATATATATATATATATATATGTGTGTGTGTGTGTGTGTGTATATATATATATATATATATATATATATATATATATATATATATATATATATATATATATATATATATATATATATATATATATATATATAGTATTTAATTTATACTTTAACATATGTAACATGTATTGGTCAACCTGCCATCTGGGGGAGGGGATGGGGGGAAGGAGGGGAAAAATTGAAACAAAGGGCTTGGCAATTGTCAGTGCTGTAAAATTACCCATGCATATATCTTGTAAATAAAATGCTATTAAAAAAAAAAAAAAGTATATATTTTGGGGGCAGCTAGATGGCACAGTGGAGAGAGCACCAGGCCTAATTTCAGGAGGAATTCAAATCTAGTCTCAGACACTTAACACTTCCTAGATGTGTAACCCTGGGCAAGTCACTTAACCCCAATTGCCTCAGAAAAAAAAATATATATATATATATATTTTTTTTTTTTTGATGCCCCATACTTCAAATTTTATGTATTAAAAATACTAGTGAAGATCTATAGGTTGTCATAATTACAGTATAATTGTTTGGTTTAGTAAATATCTGGTATTTTTTAGTCTTGTTTCAATCCAACCACTTAAGTGCTTTCCAAGTAATATACCAAACATTCATTTACTCCAAGTCTAATTTTTAACTTTTTTTTTGGTTTTAAATGTAAATCTTTTTTTCTTTTTTTATTAATAATTTTTATTTACCAGATATATGCATGGGTAATTTTACAACATTGACAATTTCCAAACCTTTTGTTCTAATTTTTCCCCTCCTTCCCCCCCCATGGCAGGTTGATCGATATATGTTAAATATAACATGTAAATCATAATATAGTACTTAGCACCTTGTATGTAGATATTTATACTTTTATTTATTATTTGGTTGACCTAACTTGTTTATTTTGGAATGTGATCTAATAAAATTATAATTATAGATTTGATTCCTCTTTAGTTTTGCTATGTTCTCTGGCTGAATTTCTTATCCTAGTCAGATGTCTAAAGTATATGGTCCTTGGTCACAAAAGATTACAAGTGAGAGTCTGATTAACTTAGTGTAACCATCAACTTAGTGTAACCACCACTGGTGCCCAGAGAATTTTTGCTAATGATGTAAATAAAATAAACGGCACAGATTAAGCTTCTTCACACTATCTGATCTCAGATAACAATTTTAATTGGATTTTCCCAATAACCTTATGCCATTTTGAATGATCAGAACTCTTCAAACAGTTGTTTGTTTGATGGATTTTCACTGTTTTCTTTCCCATCTTTTGCAAGAATGTTTCAGCCTCAAATAAATTTGTTATTAATACCATTAGTTGTGATCAACTAAGTTTTTCCTTTTTTTTTTCCTTTTTTATCAGGTTCTTTGTAATCTTTTAGCAGTAGATGGTGTTAATGAACCTGATGTCTTAGCAATTAATGGTGGTAAGTCCAAAATCAGAGATTTTAAAATTGGTCTTTTAGTTATTCTGAAAGCTAAAAAAATTTGTTTCATCTTGCTTGCTTTTAGCTTCTGCAGCCCTCTCATTATCAGATATTCCTTGGAATGGTCCCATTGGTAAGTCAAAACTTGAATAAAAAAAATAAAGGTTACTTTTACAAAGTAACATGTAATTTGTACAGTTATTCATGGCTATTATGGTCACAGCATTATATTAGCTGATAGGGATACAAAGATAAAACACATTCTCTACCCAGGGATTTAGAGCATACAGAAGAAATAATCCATTTTTACATAAGTATAGTGTAAGGTAGAATGTTATGGGAGCAAGGGAAAGAGAGATCAAAGTACTCTTAAGAAATTTAAGAAAATTGAGGAGATTAGAAAATACTCCCAAATAGGAGTAAGAAGGAGCAGAATAAAGTAGTTAGGATTTTACAAAGTGTGAACCCTGATGGCAGAGAAGGATTTTGGTAGCAAAGATTGAATATATGTTCTGGAAATAGGGCATGACCATCATAAAGTCACAGAGGGAGGAAACAGCTAGTTGTCCAGTTGAGCAGAAATATAGGATACACAAAGAGAAGTTTTGTAAAAAGAATGAAAAGATAATTTGGAGTCATAGTATAGAGGACTTTTAGATAGCAAGAAGAGGTAGTCGATCGTTTTAAGTGCTCCAGAGAGGTAAAGAAATATAAAACTGAGTGAGAGTCATTAGATTTCACTCTTAAGAGATTGCAGAGGACCTTTGAGAGAGCAGTATCAAAAATGGTGCATTAGAAGCCACATTTCAAAGGGTTGCAGAGCAAATTGGTAGTGAGAAAGTGGAGGCAGTAGGAATAAACTAGGTAGGCACTTAGAATTAAGTAGAAGTCATAATAGGACTATGGTTTGATGTAATGACAGGGAAGATTTTATCTTTTTTTAAATTTTTTTTTTTTTTTTCTGAGGCTGGGGTTAAGTGACTTGCCCAGGGTCACACAGCTAGGAAGTGTTAAGTGTCTGAGATCAGATTTGAACTCAGGTCCTCCTGAATTCAAGGCTGGTACTCTATCCACTGCGCCACCTAGCTGCCCGGAAGATTTTTTTTTTAAAGGCTGAAGAACTAAGTATGATGTCAGGCAAAAAAAAAAAAAAAAGGATCATAAATATAACTTGAAGATGAAAGAGGGAAGTATCAATGGAGATTTTTGAAGGAGATAGAAATGTGTTGAAAGGTACAGGTGGAAGCATAGTCCATCTTGATAAGAAGAAATATTAGTTTGTCTTCTGGAACTAGAACATATATGGAGAAGATAAGTTAAAATGTAGAGGTTTAAAGATGAGGCTTCTCAAGACAAATAGGCTCTGATTTCTCAACAGAAGGCAGTCATCTCTGAGAATTATATCAAAGGCTTTGAAAAAAGATACCAAGGAACAGCAAATATGTATGATAGGGAGCCAACCAGAAATAAGGAAAAGATTTACTGTATAGAATTAGAGAGTGAATTTGTTGTGGACACATTTTGCATGATTTTGTGACTACTCTACTCAGCATTTCCTAAGTGGCCACAGAAAAATTAGATAGCAAGGATGACACAGGTTGAGGATTATCAGGACTTGTTAAAGGACAAAGAATAAGAGATTCAAATGTTAAGCAATGAGAGTCTAGTTGAACTGGGTCCCAGCTACAAAAGAATGCAGGAAGGCCAGAACAGAAGTTGTAAAATAGAACAGAGTAGAAATTGAGGCAATGGATATTGTAAGAGCAAAGAGCAGGTTTAGGAATGAGGCAGTGGGAGAAAGACTCATACAAGGTTATGATCCAAAAGGGAAATTGTAGCACTTAGGGTTTTGGTGGTAGTAGAATAATTGCAGATGGTGGTGAAGCATAAAGTATGAATGGCAGTCACAAAGACAGATTGGAATCATCTGCATTGAAGAATTTATGTGACTAGAGTGTTAGAAGGGAGCTCTATGTAAGTAGAGTCAAACAAAGATGAAGACAAGAGTTGAACTAAGGGAAAGTTGTAAGCTGCACTCATAGAAGAAAGAGAAAGAATGACAGAAGTTAGGGGATAATAGCAATAAGGATCCAGAAAATGCTATAATCAGATAGTATAAACTTCAGGGGGTAGGTTTCCTGTAAGTTGCATGAAGTATGCAAATTTCAGACCTTTGGGCATTGAGAAAAGGAGGTACCTACATAGGAGAATAGTGTCTTTAGGAGAAAGCAAGTGTCAGGAGTGAGAAAGATGAATAAAAATTTGATAACAATAGAGGGCACAAAGATAAGGGATAGTGGGGGAAGACAGGAGTGGATCAGGGATTGCGCTGAATTAGATGGAGACAGGAATACAAAGAGGGATAGCAGGGAATAAGGAATTTTTCCCAGACATTTCTGCTCTGAAACAGAAGGATTAGTGAAACAGAAAGCAAGAATTTGTTAATTGGGCAGAACATTGCCCACAAGGAGAAGTGATGAAGTCCTAAAATTAATGTTAAATGTTGCTGTAAAGTAGGCCTCTGTGATGGTCTTTTTTTATGTAGAGCTGCCTCATTTGCTTAAGGTATAATCATTTCAATTACTGTTACTTTCAAGCTTGCTGGAATAAAGTTTTGATTCTAATGATAAAAACATACAAATATTAAAGGGATTTTTTTTCTCCAAGTATGTTTACTTTTTGTCAGTTTTTATAATAAAGCTTATTTGTGAATGAGAATTGGGTATACAGAATCAGAATAACACAGTGCATATTAAGAGTTTCATTATGATAATGCTTATAAGAAAAATATAGGGTTGTTTTTTTTTCCCAGAAAGTTACCGGTAAAACATGTTGATATCAGTGATTTTGAGTTTTAGAATATCATTAATAATTGAAGTCCTTTTTAGGTGCAGTACGAATAGGAATAATTAATGGAGAATTTATTGTTAATCCAACTCGAAAAGAAATGTCCTGTAGTACTTTAAATTTAATAGTCACTGGAGCACCTAGCAGTCAGATTGGTAAGTAATTTGGAAATCTGTCATTTTCTTATAAGTTCACAGTTTTAAATCTAAATATGTATACATTTTGTGATTAATTATTAAAAAAAAACCTTTAGTAACTATTTCTAAATTTATTTTTGAAGTCTAGAAAGTAACAATTTAATATTGAATTGTTTTGTAAAATGTGATAATATTTATTTGTCCATTTCATTGTCTCCATCACATTATGATGGGTTTTGACAAAAAGGGTGACAGTGTAAGGAAGTTTAATCAGAAAGAAAAGAAATTAATTAATTTTGAATCATCTGGATGCCAACATAGGAAGGACATTAGTAAGCTGGAGGGGGCCAGAATGATAAAAGGGCCACAAAATTATGCCACATGAGTACTGTTTGAATGTACTGCAATCCAATATATATATCTATGTATATAGATATATAGATATATATATATATATTAAGCACCTACTCTGTGCAGGGGCACTATTGCAAAGCACTAGGAGTTTTCAGTCTAATAGGGGAAGGCAAGGCAATGTACAAAAGGAAGCCAGAAAGAGGAAAAAGGAAGAACAGCAAGGGTTCCCTTCCAATCAGAAAGGAGAGGAGGCTGAGGAAGTTAGAAGGTGCCGAATATCCATATTGAGTTAAACAGCATGACTAGATTTCCAGTGATCAGCTTATCCTGGGAGATCATATTTAGACTGGATTATAGAGTAGGTTGAGTAGAATATAATAGCTGCCTTCAAATATTTGAAGAGGTCTTATGTGGAAGAATTAAAACCAGATGGCAAAATTAGATGTTACAAAGATAAATTTAAACTCCATGTAAAGAAAAAATTAGTAACAATTAGGACTATAAGTAGAACATATTACTTCAGGGAAGGGTATATTGGGTCCCTTCTTACTAGAGATCTTCTAGCAAAGGCCAGATGATCATGTATAGATTTTGATTAAATCATTCTGGGACAGGTACATGTGTAAAATGATGGTTCTTGGGTTCCTTTCACAATCTGAAATTGATTTTTCAACCTTCACTTCTCAGAGCTAATACTTTTGTTATATGATGGATATAGGATGTATATAGGATGGGAGAGGTGAAAAAATTGTCCAATTGTCCCAAATTCAGCATTTATATCATGGCTTAATGTCCTTCTCTTGGCTATACACTGGGGGAATAAAGTGCTTCTGAGTCTTTCCTTCATGATTGGCACTCTATGAATTTCCATTGGCAATGATACAAGATATTATTCCTCTCTTTTCTAAAATTTTTATTGATATCCTTTGTTTTTACATTACCTTCACTTTTGAATAGATCCTTTTCCTTCTTCCTAGAGAGTCATTCCTGACAACATAGAATAAATAGGACAAGGGAGGAGATGCAAAATCAAGTTAACAAAACTGCCTGATAAAATATTCAGTGTTCCCCTGAATAGCTCCCCATTTCTGAAAAGAATGAAAGGAGATAAATTCTTTTTAGCATTAAGCTTGGTCATTACAACTATACAGCATTCTGACTTAATTTTGCTTTTTTGTTACTAATTTGTGTATAGTTTTGGTTCTGCTTATTTCACTTACAATCAATTCATCTAAGTCTTCTTATGCTTCTTTGTAGTCTGCATTTTTTGTCACTTCTTCCAGTAATATTCCATTATGTTCATATATCACAACTTTCCCCCCCCAAGGCATTTTGGATTAATCACACAGTAAGTGTTAATTTTCTGAGGTCAGATTTGAATTCAGGTCCTCCTAACTTCAGTCTGGTACTCTATCCACTATTCCTTCTAGCTGCCTGTTATATTACAACTTTAGACATTCCCCAATATATAGATATATACTTATTTCTAGTTCTTTGCTATTTCGGAAAATCCGAATTATCTTCCCCCCCCCTTTTTCTGACGCTGGAGTTAAGTGACTTGCCCAGGGTCACACAGCTAGGAAGTGTTAAGTGTCTGAGACTAGATTTGAACTTGGGTCCTCCTGAATTCAAGGCTGGTGCTCTATCCACTGCGCCACCTAGCTGCCCCATACCTTTCTATTATCTTTAACTTGGTCATAGGCCTACCAATCTCAACTTCAAGAGTTAGTCCTTTTTTAACATAATTCTCAGTTCCTCATTTCTATTGCTTTTCTGAGATTGAAAAGGAAAAATAAAAGATTCAGAAATCCCCCTCTTCCCTTACTGTTACTGAAAGGAAGTTTAAAACTTTTCTTCACTAACTAGAAGAAAAGGACTAGCAAGTAAGAAAATGAATAGGAGGAATAGTCAGAAATAAATAGGGTAAGTCTTAAAGTGATTCACATTAATTCTAAGTAGACTACTTTCATTAAAATTTGTATATCTCATGATTTACATAATTTCTCTTTTCCTTGATGTAATATTTTATTTTGTGGGGGTTTTTATTTGGAGTTTTATTTAAAGGGGAAAAAACATAATTTTAAAAAATTGATGGTAGGGAAAGTCCATTTGATAAAAGCCTACCTGAAATAAGATTAGGCTTCTCTATTCCTATTCAAAATATCTCCAAAATTGTTTTAAGTATCTTTTAAGAAATTTTTACTAACATTTATCTTATGCATACCTTCTGTAATTTCCTCTTTGGTTTCATTTGATAGGAAATTTTCAATTGGAATTTAATTCAAATGTGAAAACCCCATAGTTTATCCTCACTTTGCTAATCATTTAAAAATTGAAACTATTGTGATTTTACTTAAGGAAAAGAATAAGAAAAGAAACTATAGTATCTGGAATTATTTATATTAAATTTGTGTTAGGTTATAACTCAAGAATTGTATACTAATGTTGATGTTTTTATTAACTTTAAAACTAAATTTCAGTAGTAATGGATTTAATGGAACTTGGCTCCCTGTTATTTTTATTTTAATAGTGATGTTGGAAGCTGCCGCAGAGAATGTATTACAGCAGGACTTTTGTCACGCCATTAAACTTGGGGTGAAGCATACCCAACAGATAATCCATGGTATACAGAAATTGGTGAGAGAGAGTGGTTGTGTTAAGAGGACTCCTCAAAAGCTCTTTTCTGCACCACCCGAGATAGTAAAATTTGTCAATAAGTAAGTATAGCCATTTGTACCATATGAATTGTGAAATTAGTCTCAGATTTATCTCCTTAGGAAAAAACATCTTTCTGTAGAAACTCTGTTAATGTTTCTGCACTCTCACTCCTTAACCAACACTCTTCTGTTGTAATATTTTTTGTTGTTGTTCACTTTTTTCAATGGTATCCGACCATTGACCCCCTTTGGCATTTTCTTGGGAAAGATCCTGGAGTAATATGCTGTTTCCTTCTCTACCTCATTTTACAGATGAGGAAATTGAGGCAAACAGAATTAAATAACTTGCCATGGGTCACAGAGTTGGAAAGTATGTGGAGGTAGATTTGAGTTTAGGTTTTCCTGACCCCAGGTCTAGCACTCAATCCAGCACACCATTGAATTGCTGTTTGTCCTATAGTCATAACTACCTGGTCTCAGTCTTAACAGCAAAAAATTTTTAAGGGCAAACTCATTTTGCATGCAGAAAATTCTGCACCTGATGGACCTCCCCCCCTGCTCTTTATTCTTCCCTATACCAATAAGCATAAAGCAAGTGTGCTATTATTGTACTCAGTGGGGTTCAGATTTCTGTTCCTCACTAGTCTAGTTCAACAAGTAGGGTAGGTTCCCCAAATGCTTTTTGAACTTTCAAAAGAATATGAAAAGGATAATATACAGATTCTTGTTCATTCAGAGCATTATAATTTATTAACTGCCTTTAATTAGCATGGAAATGCAGATCTGTTGTGTGTTGAACATAATAGGTGCTTAATAAATCTGAATTAAATTTAACTGAAATAAAAAAATTTATCTTAGTAATACTTTTTAATGCATATAAACATTAAAAAAGAGATCTATCATAGAGGTTGGAGAATTGATTAATAAAATACATTACTATTCAGTCACTTGTATCCAGATACAAAGTATAACTAAACAAACACTTGACTAAGAACTAGACTGTAACAGCTCACTAGGTTCATTTGACCTATTTTACACATCTTTCACTTACAAACAGCTTGAAGAGACCATTCAACTAAGATAATGAATATAAAGCACTTCACAAAACTTTAAAATGCCAAGTAAGTGGCAGTTGTCATTATCCAGAGCCTTCTCATATTAGCTTAAATGCCATGTTCTTATTCTCTTTTTAAAAGATATTGATTTCTTCAAATTTATCAGTTTTATAAATCTTCTTACCACTAACTTCACCCATATCAACACCATCACTTTCATACTAAAAACCCTATTCCTTACCATAGCCTTTCTATCTGAGCTTCCTGCCCACGCTTTCGTTATGACCAACTAATATACCTACTATGAAAAAATTTTCTACCAACGACACTAGCACTATGTCGATGATTCATCTCCTTACTCATTGCCCTATCATGTATCCCCCTACATTATTTCTTCTTCCTTGCATTCCAAATAAATATAATGGTACTTCATACTTCCTTTAAGTCATTTTTGAGAAAATGACTTTTTTTAAATATTTACATAAATATATGTATATACATATATATGAATTTTTACACACACACACACACACACACACACACACACATATATATATATATAAAAACAAGTGATGTTTATACATGATACATTTTATGGTTTTTATCTTTAAAATAGACATGCCATGGAAAGGATCTATGCTGTTTTTACAAATTTTAATCATGACAAAGTAAGTATAATTAAAATACCTCTTAAGAATACTATATGTATATACCATACTATATACTATATGAGTTCTGAGGAATCCTACATCACATTTTACTTAATACTGCTTCAGAATGTTGTGTCTATTTTCATGAAGTGTGTGTATCTGTGTCTGTGAATGTGTGCCTGCATGTGTGCGCGTTTGTTCTCCATGCCCCAACCTCCCTTGCTTTCTTTAAGTTAGTCAGTAATTTAAACATTTCTTAAGCAAGCATCACTATGTGCTTCTTTTTTTTTTTTAAATAGGGAGTATTTAAAATATTTTAAATACTCTGATAAGTCCCTACCAAAATCCCATAAATTACTGGAAACTTTTTCCAGCCCCTCTTAATCTCAGTGCTTTCCATCTATTAATTATCTTCTAAATATCCTTTATATACCTTGCTTTGTATATTTGTTTGCATGTTCTATCTCCCGTTAGATTATAAGTTTCTTGAAGTCAAGAGCTGTCTTTTCCCCCTTTTTGTATTCTTAGCGCTGGCACATACTAGCCACTTAATAAATGTTTCTTGATTGATTAAAATATCTTGAAATTCTCTTTTTTCTTGATGTTCCTACATTTGTTAATATCTGAATATGTGCAAAAGCATCTGAATGTCATAAGGAAGATTTTTTCTTTTCTTTGTCAGCTGCTAATCTCTGAAAAAAAAAAAAAAAAAAAAAGATTCCTATTATAGAATCCCACAATTCTGTATTTGCTTCACAGTTTGGTCATAGTTATATAGCAACATAAAAATATTTCTGTTATACCACTAGTAATTATTGTTCATATTTATAACTATAACTTCTTTTAGGTTTCCAGAGATGATGCCATTAACAAGATAAGATTAGATGTTGAGGAACTAGTAAAAGGTACTGTGCTATTTTTTTAATGGTTTTGATTTATTTTGGTAACAATGAAATTTTATAATAATTTGACCATTCTTAATCTTTATTTGCACAAAAGTCTAATCCCTAAGTACATACTTCTACATTTTACAGTTTGAAATTTTGATGTTTATTTAGAATTGAGCACCTTCCTTTGTCCTACATATTCATTCAATCTTTTTTAATAACAGCTTCATAATAATGTCTACGTTTTCTCCATCTGTCACACATAATTCAGGTCTTCTTTATCTCTCATGGCAATAACCTTCTAATTTGTTCTTTCTTTATATCTTGCTTCCCACTATGAATTCCAAGTGAATCTATCCAAAGCTTATCTTTAACAATATTACATCATTTCTAAAAAATCATCAGTGACTGACTTCCCATTGTTTCTCAGATAAAACCTAATCTCTAGGCTTGGCTTTCGAGGCCCTATCTTTTTTGCCCTATCTTTTTCACCCTACCTTCAAACCATTTTCCTTTGTTAGCAAGTTCCAGCCAAATTAAATTTCTCAGCATGCTGTTTATAATCTATCCTTTCTTGTTTCAGAATACTGAGATACTCCCCATTAAGCTCTTAACAATGTTCAGATTTGTATCATAGTTATTTGTGTAAATACCTTTTCACTCCTACTAAATTGTGAACACACCGAGAATAAGAATTTCTTCTCATTTGCCTTTGTAACTCATCTGTACCTATTTGTATAAGATACTTGCAAATGTGGAATGGAATACAAATTTTAATCATATGAAACATTTACTTCCTGGGATCTAAATTTTTCATGTAATGTAAAAAATCTTTTGTACCTCTTGAACATAAATAAACATAAACTCTTGAACCTAAACTCAATGTAAACATTAAATTTCTTACAAATAGAAAAATATCCTATGGTTTGATTTATTTGCCCTTTTCAAAAATAGTGTAGTTGTTAGAATAATTTCTGTCATGTCACTGTCAGAATTGAGGCTATCAATTATTATTGTTACTGAAAAAATTTTGGGGGGAGGGGAAGACAGTTAGATTGGCCCAGTGAGTAGAGCATCAGCCCCAGAGTCAGAAGAACCTGAGTTCAAATGAAGTCTCCAACACCTACTAACTTTGTGGTTCTGAACAACACACTTACCCTGAATACTATAAGAAAAATAAAAATAAAATAAATTTTAAAATATAAATATATGCATATGTTGTTTTTAATATATACTTTAACATATTTAACATGTATTGGATTACCTGCCTTCTAGGGGAGAGGATGGGGGGGAAGGAAGGAGAAAAGTTGGAACAGAAGATTTTGCAAGAGTCAGTGTTGAAAAACTACCCATGCATATGATGTGTAAATAAAAAGCTATAATAAAATAATATATATATATATATATATATATATATATATATATATATATATATATATATATATATATATATATAATAAAAAGAATAAAAGGAAAAAATAAGACCTATTTACTTAATAAGTAAAATTTACCTTATTTAAGAAGTCTTTTATAAAGGTTTTACCATTTATACAAAACCGTATACATGTGTATGTAAGACAACTTTTCTCTTATGCCTGTGAGATAGAACATTTTAAAATATCTTTTTTATTATACTCAATTTTACTTTTGACATATAACATCTTCACTCAAATTCAAGGCAAAAGCTGAAAATCTCAGAAAGTATAACATTGGAAATTACTTTTTAGAATATTATGAATAAATAAATAATATTTGAAATTTTATGTGATTATTTTTAAGACTTTATTATAGTAGGACAAATGAGCATTTCTGGAATAGTATGTAAAACTATGAATCCTTTTTTTTTTGTTTTTAAATTATTTTCACTTAATAAGGATTTAGGAATATTAGCATAATGAGAACTCATTGATTCCCTAATTTGCAAGATAAAGTTATTGAGACAAAGAAGTAAGGATGATTTACTTTTGAGGTGACCTTTTCATAATAGGGCTAAATGGAATTTGTTCATAAGTAGCACAACATAGGCAACTCTAAAACATCAGTTTTTAACTTAAAAGTGTTCAGTTTTCCAAGAACTTATACATAGGGCAAACAGGACCTGAAACAGGTCCTGTTGTATGATTCACAGGAATCATATGATTAACAGTTGTATTCACGGTATAGGAAGTGTTATGAGCAAAGCTACAGAGAAAATTGTACAGTAATACATGGTATGAACTGCCTGGTCTCATGGACAGTACAATAGAAGGGAAATAATGTTAAAAAAAACTGAAAAGAGAGATTGGCATGGAATTTTTTGTTCAGAACATAAACTCTGAGTTAGGAAAATAAAATCCACTTGTGACCGATGATCTACCTACAGAAACCCAGCCTTCTGAATAGATCTTTTCTTTTGATTTGTTTTTCATCTATAGAAAAATTTCCAGAGGCTGATCCATTTGAAATAATAGAATCTTTCAATGTTGTCTCAAAAGAAGTTTTTAGAAATATTATCCTGAATGAATATAGAAGGTAAATATGTTCTTTCCCTGAAAATAAAATATATTTATTTATAATATCTCTATAACTGAAATTTTTATTACTTTAAAATAGTCTTTAAAATAGAGACTTGTCTAAAGTGAGTAATTTTTTTCTCTAAGCGAATATTTATTTTGTGCTTGTAGAATAATGGTCCATTGAGTAGCACTCTACTGAGAGCTGCACCTGGTGTCCAGTATACCAGAATTCAAATTCAGCCTCAGATATTTAAACGAGCTATGTGACCCTGAGCTTAATATATTAACCTCTCATCTATAAAAAAATGATTGATAATAGCACCTACCTCCCAGGGTTTTTGTAAAGCTAATATGAGATAATATTTGTAAAATGCTTTGTAAACTTTAGTGTTCTATATATGTAATAAGTATTATTAATATTGTTATTTTATTATATATCTGCTGAAGGAGAGCATGATAGGCAGGGGGAGGGGAGGAGAATGACTTCTTTTTGAGTGTGATTTTTTTTCCTACTTTTATATGTTTTATGCTTTATTTTGTTTATTATCATAGGTGTGATGGAAGAGATTTGACATCACTCAGGGATATCAGTTGTGAAGTGGACATGTTTAGAACCCTTCATGGATCAGCCCTCTTTCAGAGGGGCCAGACCCAGGTAATATTTGCAAGTCACTACAGTTATTTTCTGATATATGGTTACTTTATTCAAGCCAAAATACATTATAGCAGATACTTTTTTAGTATTTTGTCTGTCCATTAGTACTTACTCCATAAATAACATTAGTTGAGTCTGGGGAACCCTGAACTGAGAGTCAGGAAATTTTATCCCTTCTATTTAGTAGCCATGTGACTTTAGACAAATTTTTTTTTCCCCCTCTGGGTTACCTGTAAAATGAGGGAGTTAAATTATATAATCTCTGAGAACCCTAATTCCATCTCTAATATCCTATGGTTGTGGTGCTGATGATTTTTTTTTTTTTTTTTTTTTGGATAGGAGGACATCAATTTCTATGACTTTGTTGAGATAGGGAACTCTCAGGGAGGAAACTTTCTACCAGTGCATTTCCCCACCTTCTATGCAACTTCTGGTTTTAAAGGATAGCTTGATTATTTAGGTTAATAACTGGCAAAGTTCAGGATAATACTTTACATATATTTTATATGTCAGTAATAAAATCAGCATGCACTTTGCTATTCAGTGACTTCAATACAAAGGTTAGAATATGTCAAAAATTCCTTCACCTCTCACAAGTGAGAAACGTATCAGAAATCATGGGTTAAGAATAAGGAATGAAGGAGTCAGAACAATCATAGGCTACACAGAAACCACACACCTTTTTATTACAAATACTTTTTTTTTTTTTTTTGAAAGAAAAAATGAACATTGAACATCATATGAGAAAGTTTCTCCAGGAGTTCTGTATATATTAATGTAATCACAGGTCCAGTTTCTATACCTACCTTTTTGTCATTTGAAAGTAAGCAATTAGGGGCAGCTAGATAGTGCAGCAGATAGAGAACCAGCCCTGAAGTCAGGAGGACCTGAGTTCAAATCTGGTCTCAGACACTTAACACCTCCTAGCTGTGTGACCCTGGGCAAGTCACTTAACCTCAATTGCCCCAGCGAAAACCAAAAAGAAAAAAAAAAAGTAAGCAATTGAGTAATAAATGTTTTTGAACTCAACCAGAGAATTATGTAATAAGGTACTGAAGGAATTGTAATCTGGGTCACAGGATTGAACCAGAAATGATCTAAGAGGTTGTTGAGTCTGTTTCATCATTTAATGGATGAAAAAACAGACCCAGAGCAGTTAAGTGATTTTGCATTCATCTGTAGGATTGCATTCATTTTTGTCTGCTCCCCTTCCCTCTCGCCTTATAAATAGAATAGGACCTTAACATAGAAAGAGCTCAACTAATATTAGTTGAATGTATTCATGATTTCATTATTAAGTATATGGTAGGCTTTATACAGTTACACATAGGCTGTGTCTTCTAATTGCTTACTACGCTTCTCATATGTTTTTTATTCTGTTTACTTAGCATATCAATAACAAAATCATGTCTTTTTTTAGGTACTTTGTACAGTAACATTTGATTCTTTAGAATCCAGTATTAAGTCTGATCCTATCACAACAGCTATTAGGTAAGTTGGAGAACAAGGGAGGCATTGCTTTGTTTTATTCCTGAATAACAATGAAATATCTCAGCAGAGAGGTACATCATCATTCAATGGAGTCCATGATATAAAAAAACACTTTTAAAATCAGTCTCTGTATTTAATGTCTCTGTTTGATAGCGATTACAATCGCCCATCTTTCCTTCTCTCCCCAGATCTCACTTTTCCAAAGCCTTTTCTTCCTCCCCATCAGACCATCATGCCTGCTCTAGCTCCCCTTTCCTTCAATTAGTCCTAATAAACACTGTGCTACCTTCTACCTCTAATCCCTTGATCACTTGTCCTGTTACTTCTTAGTCCTGGTCACATGCCAGCCCTCCTATCCATCTCTTCCGTTGCTTGAATGATGTTGAATATAACTGCAGAAAGTCATTGTAACTCTTCAAACTAGATCACCATAAATTTGTTATTTAAATTAACCTGGGTTCTCAGTACAGAAAAGTAATCTTTTTACTCCTTCCTAATTGTCTTTTCTATCCCATTCTTCATAATAGTTGTTCCAAAGTTTTCATTTCTCCTTAAACCTCATACCCTTCTCTCATCACCCTCTGCTGAGATTCTTGCCTCATACTTTACCAAGAAAATTGAATCTATTTGCTTTGGGTTCCTTCTCTTGGGCTTGATGTCATAATCTCTATGTAGCATCCTACAGTTCTTACTTTAGTGTCTGATGAAGAGGTGACTTTCTTCTTCACCAAGACTAAACCCTCCTAACTTGCCATTTGATCCCCATCTTCTCAAGCAGATTGCACCTCTGTTATCCCATTTCTTCAATTTTCATTGTCTCCCTAGCTACTGGTTCCCTTCCCTGGTACCTTCAAACTTGCCCAGGTCTCCCCAGTTCTTAATAGATTTCCACTACATGCCACTATCTCTACTAGCTATCATTCTATATCACTTCTACTTTTCCCAGCCAAATTCCTTGAAAATCTTCAACCTTTGTCTCCATTTCCTCTCCTCTTAACTCTTTTCTAAACCCCTTTTAACCTGGCTTCTAACCTCACCACTCAACTGAAACTTCTCATAGAATTACCAGTTATCTACTACATCTAATGGACTTTTCATTTTCACGCTTTAATCTCTCTGCAGTTAGACAAAGCAAACTATGTTCTCTTCCTGGATGCTCTCTCTGTGGGGTTTTAGGGTTTTGGTTTTTTTTAAGAAAAGAGGTGCAGGAAAGGGAGGTGGGACAGAGCTTTCTCTTGGTTCTTCACAAGTCCTTCTAGCTATTTTTTAATTCCTTTTGCTCATTCATAATCCATGTCATGTTTAGTCAATCAATCAGGCAAAAGAAAAAAAAAAAAAAGTGCCTATTATGTGCCAGGCAGCATGCTAAGAGAAAGGCAAAGTAGAGTCCTTGCCCTTGATGAGCCCACAGTCTAATGGGGAAGGGGTCATGCAAACAACTATGTACAACTAAAATTTATACAGTACAAATTGAAGATAATCTACAAAGGAAGGCACCAGCATGAAAGGGAATTGGGAAAGGCTTCTTATAGACAGTGGGATTTTGGCTGAGACTTAAAGGAAGCTAGGACACAAAGATGACATAATTAGTGAAGGAGTAGGGTGATGGGGGTCAGGAGGGAGCAATGCAATCTGTTGAAGAAGATAATAATGGAATTAGAACACTTGTAAATGTAAAAGGGTTTACCGTGAAAGGAACACTTTTCTGTGATTCAAAGGTAGAGTAGGAGATAATGGGAGTCAGTTTCTGAGTGATGTTAGATTGAGTCAGCTAAAAGGCATGTTGCATAGAGCATTGAACCCAGAGATGGGAACAGTTCAAACCTTCAGACACTTACTAGCTGTGTGAACCTAGGCAAATCACTTAATCTGTTTCCCCCAGTTTCCTCATTTTTAAAATGAGACTAGTAATAACACTATCTCACAGGAGTTGTGAGGATGAGATAATATTTGTAAAGTTGTTTAACACAGTGCCTGGCATATAGTAGGATCTGCATACATGCTTATTCTCTTCCCTTCCCACCCTCTGAAGAAGAAGAGAAACAGAAGGATAAAAAGGTTTGAAAAACCCACTGTGGTGAGTGATGATATAGGGAACCTATTAGAAAGGAGATAAAAGGATTGCCTGGCCCAGTGAGGGCTCTGTTTCAATTATAAAACAAAAATTTGTAGTTTACCCAATCGGCACAATCCTGTGCTTCTCTTTAGTTCCATTCAGTAAACTTGGCTAGGAACAAAAACCACATATAGTTGCAGTAATCCAAGTTTGGGTTTTGACAAACTATGTCAAAAGTTCATGACTGTGGAAGCAAAATGCTCATGGTTGATGGCAAAATCAAGCATATGACTATCCATATGGGTGACAGCTAAAATGTATGAAGTAGGAGATGGGTAATAAGTACATTGAGGAATTACAAAGGTGGGGTATTTGAGGAAGTGTCATATGTATGATCAATATGTATGATGGCAGAGGTTGGGGAAAGAAGAAAGACTGAGCCTTTGAAAAAGGGTGTATAAATAACAGCTACAAGAATCTTCAGAAGGTGATAAATACTGAAAGATTCTCAAGGGAGAAGACATTACAGAGTGACAGTGGTAGAAGAGGGTCTTGAAGTAGCACTGGGAAACAAGGGGCAAGTAGGAATTAGTGAGGCTCAGGTAGTAATAGAAGTGTGACCAGTGCTAGAAAGGGTAGCCAAGGAAGCTGTATGATCAGAAAGGATCCAGGTCTCAATGAGAGTCAAAAAATCTAGAAAGGGAGAAAAAAAAAAGATTTAAAATTAAAAATAAGTTTCTTAAGTGTGGGATAAGTTTTCTAGAGAATACAATGAAAAGGATGGGTAAATGTAGAGTGAGACTTTAGTAGGTAGTTTTGAGGAAGATGGATATAACATAACAAAAGAAGTGTATCCCATTTCATCACTTTTTAAGACTGTTTTTTTAATTTTCAGTGGAATAAAAAAGAAAAATTTCATGCTTCATTATGAGGTAAGATAATTCTTTAATATTAAAGTCATTATATAGAAATATAATCAGAAATATAAACAGAAAGATTGCATAACCTAAAACTGCCTGTTCTGCTTCAGAAACAAAAATTGGAAATCCAAATAACAGATACAGTGTTCCTCAAACATTACTTTAGGTGATAGGATCAGTTCCGACATTGAAGAATTGGGACATCTGAATATTAAAATATCTGGATTAATAAAACATTTTCATCTTTACTATAAGCTCATCCTATCAGACACTAAAACACTAGGTTATTATTTAGTGGACTATTAACAACAAAAAACCTTAGATACTTGGTACTTGCTAACTGCATGGTTTTTTTTTTTTTGTTTGTTTGTTTTGTTTTTGTTTTTTTTTTCATGTTTCATTCAAAACTTTCATTATTAAAGTGAAAAGTATGGGCATTAAATTATGTCATGTAGGTATTTCTCAATTTTATGAGTTTGTTTTCTTTTTTTAAAGTTTCCTCCTTATGCAACTAATGAAACTGGCAAAGTCACTGGTGTGAATAGAAGAGAACTAGGACATGGTAAGAAAAGTATATTATTATGTTATTCCAAAAAATATCTTAAGGATGCTTTATTCTTAATGTTTTGTGTTCTATATTTTAGGTGCACTTGCTGAAAAATCTTTATATCCTATTATTCCCAAGGATTTTCCTTTCACTATAAGGGTGACATCTGAAGTTCTGGAGTCAAATGGTATTCTGATCTTCCTTTTACTTTTATCTCTTAGAATCTACCTTTTTAAATCTCCTATTCTGCCTGGTAGAATAATGTTTCTATTTCACTGGTAAGGTAAATGAGTTTGTTGTAATTCTCTCTCTGGCTAAGATATTGCCTGGAGAAATATAAAAACTGTCCTTTAAAGTATTCCTATTGTAATCACTCAGCCTCTTCATGAAGCCAGATCTGTAGCCTTTGCAAGCTATACCCAAGATAGTGGATCTAAGAAGGATAGGACTGGTATTTAACTAAGGCTAGGAGAGGTGTCATGTCAGAATAGGGGTGATGAAAATACATAGACCAAGTAGAAAGAATCTGGTAAAAGTCACACCAAAAAATAAAATAACTCTAGGGAGTTTAAGTAAAACAAGATGAGTTGGGTCTATATTTCAAAAAATTGGAATCACAAGTGGTGGTCCCAAAATATAAAAGACACAACTAACACCTAATCCTGGACAGAATCTGTTTGCTTTCTTCCATATTTAAGTTATGTGGTGTGGTGGATGAGCCATAACTAGCAGGAATGTTTACTGCTTTGGAGATAATAAAGCCTCAAAAATATTTCTAATTTCTAAGTAGAACCTGGGCATAGGTAGAGGCTTCATACTTCCCCAATGAATCTGAAATTGTTTTAATTCTGTTATACTTCAAAGCTAGAAAAATCAACTTTGGCGAGAGGATAAGGAATGTATTTGATTTGTTTCAAAATTTCAAAAAATCTTTGAGAAATCTTATGACAAATTTTTAAATTAAAATAAATATTCTGGTTTTTTAAATCTTAAGCTTAAATTTTTCTTTGTGTAGGTTCTTCTTCTATGGCATCTGCATGTGGTGGAAGCTTAGCGTTAATGGATGCAGGTAAAAACTTTGTGATTCTAATGTTCTAATATAGTGTCTGGCATTCTTTAGTCACTTAATGGGCATGAAAAAATAATAGAAGGTTTTGGTTTTTTTAATTGACTATAATGTCCTCAGTTTGGGATAATTTTGAAGTAAATCATCCAATCATATTTAAATATGTGTCTGTTACTTTTAATGCAAATGAATAGTTAACTCCAAATTCAGGAAAGAAAAAGTAAGAGAGAGAATGCGCATTTTGTCTTTTCTAGAATGTAAGCTTTTGGGAAATAAGGAGTGGATTTTTTTGGTATTTGCATCAGTATTTCCTTGCAGAGTGCATAGTAGGGAATTAATAAATATTTATTGATAACTTTAGCATATTTTTCCCTGTACTTGTGATTTCATCATTGTAGAGAATTTCTGGTGAGGAAACTTTCTCTGCAAATACAAATAAACTCTTTGTCTGTAACATTATAGTATTAGAATGTCTGAAGTAGAATTTAACTCGGATCTTTCCTAACTCATTTTCTTACTGTGTATTTGTGTACCTATACTTAGAAATATATACACATTTGTATGTGCATATATAGATATATAGGGATATGATATTATAGCCTGTATTTCTGTCTCTCTGTCACTGTATGTGTGTGTTTCTGTCTTTCTCTGCCTCTTGATATGTGAGTATGTGTATTTCTTATATTTATGTGTGTTTCCATGAAATTGAATAAACTATAACTGAAATAGACTGAACAACAAAAAATCTTAATCACATTAACAATAATATACATATGTGATAGAAGAATAAAAGGTATTGTTAATCATATATATTTTCCTGGATAGTGTATAATGTAGGCATATATCATCATTTATTTCCCTTAATTTTCCTGGGCAGTTTAAAAACAGGAATTCTTAACCTTCTTGTGCCATGAATCCTTTTGACCAGTTATTAAAGCCTTTGAGCCTCTCAGAATTCTGTTTTTAAATTTGAAATAAAATACATGAGATTTTAAAGGAAACATTTCTATTAAAGTTATCATAATAGGAGAGGAAATTTCATGTTTTCCAGGCTAAGAATCCCTGGTTTAAAAGAATCTCAATATTTTGAAGGGGAAAAAGCAAAGCAGTATAATGGCCTTGTAATCAGAAAGGCATGTGTGCAGTTAGTGACTACCAAGCTAGGTCCTTAACCTCTCAAGTGCAAACTCCTAACCCTTGAGTTGCTTATCTGTATTAGTAGAAGAAACTTCCTTGATGAAATCACAGATCCACCCAGTCCCATTCTAATCCCACATGTGCACTAACTATTCCTCTGAAACCTTGTTTCCTCCAATTCTGTGTTTTCATGTAATCACTGTGTTTATAGATACACATACATATTCATGAATTCCCTTTTTAATTATAGGAGTTCCAATTTCATCTCCTGTTGCTGGTGTGGCAATAGGACTGATTACCAAAAACAATTCTGAGAAAGAATGTGAAATTGAAGATTATCGTTTGTTGACAGATATCCTGGCAAGTATATAAAGTTTTTTAAAATATTTAGTATTATTGATGAAGATTAAATATCCTTAGTACAGAAGCACTTATTGAAAGCTAAAGTTTTTAAATTTATACTAAAATTTTATAGCATAAGTTACAAATTTGAGAGGAAAATGTAATTTTTGGAGTAAAGGTAAGTTTTCGGTGTTTTGTTTTGTTTTTGTTTTTTTTTAATTTCTCTTTTTCTTTTGGTTTGGTTTGGTTTTTTTGCTGAGGCAATTGGGGTTAAGTGACTTACCCCAGGCCACACAACTAGGAAATGTTAAGTGTCCAAGATCACATTTGAACTCAGGTCCTCCTTACTTCAGGAATAGTGCTCTATCACTGTACCACCTAGCTGCCTCTAAATGGTTTTTATGTGAAAATCTGTTTCACAGCAATGCTTAAGGCATTGGACATAACAGTTAATAAGAGAAAGGGAAAGGAGGCATATTCTCAGAGGATACATTTGAAACTGTTCTTTGAAACTTATGTAAATATTTTATGAATTTTGTTTCAAAATGTAACTTTTTTTTAAATTTTAAGGGAATTGAAGATTATCATGGTGACATGGATTTCAAAATGGCTGGAACAAATAAGGGAATCACTGCATTACAGGTAATTTTTTAAAATTAATTTTGGAGACATTCTAGAACAGTAATAGATGTCATTTGATTCAATATGTATATAAATTTTCTGGCTTCTTTATGTCAGGCTGATATCAAATTACCAGGAATACCAATAAAAATTGTAATGGAGGCAATTCAACAAGCTACAGGTAATGTGGTATGCATAACTCTTTTTATATAATTTGTTCTTCAATTTTGATTTAACTAATAGAGAATTTATTATGGTTTAATAAGTAAGTTCTTAGAAGAATTCTTACTCTTATTTATTTAATTTTCATTTAAAATAATCTTTGAGCTAGAAACAGTTCTTGCCTTTTGTAAATTCACACTATACAAATTCAATTTTACCTAAAGAATTCTGAAAGTTAATCACATTCAAGAAAAAAACCATTAATTTTACTATATAGTTTTGTGCTCTCTTGCTCTGCAACCTCCTAATCCCACCCCTCCCTCTCCTGCTTTCCATAGAGTTCTGAGGGAACTGTCCACTTAGGGAGAGTGAGAGCTGTCTGTATATCATTTTTTCCCAGTAGTCTTTTGTAATGTTCAGGATAGCTTTCTGGAGGACCTTGGATCAGCCTGAGTCCTTGGTCCTAATGGAGAAGTGATGAAGGCAGGAGAGCCACCACGAGGCTGGTCAAAGATGGAATGTCTCATTTCCAGTTCTTCTCAGCTCTTATATACTTTAATACAATTACATCATTACAGCATACTGAATATGAACTAGAGAACCATTACATCACCATACTGAGTACTAAGTATATGTGAACTAGAGAACCATGTCTCATCATTTCCACTAAGTTAACACCTTGTTTCAAGTATACTTCTCCAGGGTTCCAGCCCTCTATAGTCTTTTAGTTATGAGAATGAAATTTATATGTCAGATACTCACCAAAGCATAGATATCCTTCATAAAAATAGCAGCCAATACAACCTGTCCAAAGCTCACTGCAACATTTTTCAGCAGACTGGAGTTGGGAAGACTTGAGTTCAGACTCAGCCTTAGACACTCACAGCTGTGTTTCCCTAGACAAGCGTTTTCAGTAAAATGGGAATTATAACTGGATCCACCTCCTAGGGTTATTGAAAGAATCAAATGAGATAATGTTATGCCAACTTTAAATTGCAATATGAGCAATTGTTATTAATAAGTGTTATTAGGGTTGGAAATAAGCTAAGGGAATACTTCATTTCCTGTGATGTTTCTGTCTGATAATAGTTCATCAGTTCACAATCATAAAGCAACTACTCTGGGCACAGACTGTTCTGGGTTTGGGGAAAACAGAGACAAAAACAGCAGTCTGTACTAGGAGATTCTGTCCCGGGGGGGGGGGGGGGGGGGGGGAGGGGGGGAGCTACAGAACAGACGCTGATAAGTGAATACAAAATAACTTGACAATAGAAAGAGCTGAGGTTTGCAGAACATATTGTCTTACTTGACCTCAAACCTTGAGACAGTGGTGAAGCAGAAAGAGAACTGGATAAGGAGCAAAGGGGACCCTTATTTTCATCTCTGCTTCTTAACTACCCTAGACTAAAGCCTCTTAAACTGGGTCACAACCCCATATACAGTTGGTCATGTAACAGAATGTGAGGATCATGAAAAATTTGTCAACAGTAAAAGTTTCTGAATACAGCAACCAAAAATTCAAAATCCAAGGTGTTACTGGCAGGGCTTGCCTGTTGCATGGAGCAACTTCACTCTAATTTTGGCTCTGAACACACAACATACTTTGCACTGTGCATACATGAACACTGCCAGAAACACCTTGGCTTATGTTTGAGACAGGATCACATAAATATTTCTCAGGCAAAAATGGGTTGTAAGTGGGAAAAGTTAGAAGAGTTGCCTTAGGTAAGCCCCATCATCTATAAAATGAGGAGGTGTTTTAGGTTGGGCATGCTTGGTAGAGTGATTGATTGATAGATACAATGTATATAGTCTATAGACCCTCCAAGAAGGGAAGGCCTGAAAAAGTTAGGATTTAAACAGAAAAAAATAATAATAATAATAATACTACAAATGAAGAAAGCTTTATAGGGACATAGAGTTGGGGGGGGGGGCGGGGGGAGATGACCTGGACCACTTCAGCCGGAGCAAAAGATGCATTGTGGAATGATGGAAGATGTTTAAAAAATTAAGAGATAGTACAGCCAAGGTGAAATTCAGCAGCCCTCTTATGATTCTAATACCAAGGGTGGAGAAGAGTATCATTCCTATCTTCTATGCCATTGTGAAGTCTGTAGAAAAATAACCACAGCAGGAATCCCAGACCAAAAGGAAGTCTGTTTTTTGGCTCAGAACCAGCAGGGCTTTCCAGCTGGCTGACAGTGATTGAGTCCAGCACCAGTTTACTGAACTCCAAATGGAGCAAGCCCACAAACCTATGGCTCCAAGCCCAAGCCATGTTAGGACTTTGTAGAGCTCAGATCAGAAAGCCAGCAATCATACTTTGCTCTGAATCAGACCACTTTAGAAACACTGAAAACTTGCAGATCTCTCATCTGAACTGTTCCTGAGACCCAGTAATACAGCACAGTACTCAATATTTTTTTTTAATCATTATAGAAATTTGGTTTGCTTGACTATAAATGTAACAAGCTTTTTTTTTTTTTCTTTCTCAGTATGAAAGAGAGGGAAATAATATGCTTGTTGGTTTTTTTTGCTGGCTGAAAAAAAATTAATTTTTAAAAAGTTTTAATTTAAGAAATAGGGAATGAAGACTAAACTTGTCATTTTATTGATTATTAGGCATTCCCATGTAAGGAAGTACCTACCTACCAATGTGCATAAGCATCTTTTCTACAACTTATAGAGTTGCTTGATAGACCCCTGAGAGAGGTTAAGTGACTTGGTATCACATAGCCAGTTTGTATCAGAAATAGCAGGTTTAATGTGTATGTATCATGTTACCTAAAGAAAATGGAAGAGATCAAATTGTGGGAGACCTGATTAATTTGCACTTTATGCTATACATAACAAAGTATCAATGAGAAGTAGCATCCATTTTTGCAATAATAGCATTTTATTTTTCCTCTTTAGCGGCAAAGAGAGAAATTTTACAGATTATGAACAAAACAATTTCAAAACCTCGAGAAAATAGAAAGGAAAATGGACCAGTTGTAGGTAATATACAAAAATTATTATTAATTTCATCTTTTTTACTAATGATATTATCATGTTAAATATTCTGAATAATTTTTTAAAGTGTAAATATTTTACACTTTATTTTAGATAATGTGAAATTGGGTGGTATCCCTGAATTTTAAGAAAAATTTTTACATGAATATATATTGAATTCTTTGGCATAAGTTAGTGGATGAGAACTATTTTCACCGATGTAGATTAGTACTTTTCCAGTTCTATAACTTAATATAGGCCATAAGAAGTAATTTCAGGAAAACATCACTGGCCTCTTAAACAATGAATAAAACATTTTTCTGATTTTATGTTTATATTTTTTGTACCTATCTGCAATGAATTGAAATATAATCCAAATTACCTAGATATCCTTTAGTTTTTTGTGTTTTTGGAATATTTGTATTTTGTATTTTCTCTGCATTTTAGAAACAGTTCAGGTGCCTTTATCAAAAAGAGCAAAGTTTGTTGGACCAGGTGGATATAATTTAAAAAAACTACAGGCTGAAACAGGTGAGAGATACTTGTTTTCTGTTTTAAATGCTAGGGAATAAGGGAAGCTAGATGGCTTAGTGAATAGAGCACCAGCCCTGAAGTCAGGAGGACCTGAGTTCAAATTTGGTCTCAGACACTTAACACTTCCTAGCTGTGTGACCCTGGGCAAGTCACTTACTTAAAAACCCCAAATGCGTTAGCAAAAAAAAAAAAAAAAGAATATATATATATTATGGAATATGATTTAATTCTTTAAACCTCTGTTCCGTTTTAAAGAATAGAGAAGTAGCATGTGAAATAGTTTTCTAGGCTGTATGTTTTGTATTGCAATAGTGAAGTATCCCAAAGTAATACATGCTGGATCATTCATAACAGGCTTCAGGACTGGTTCCAAAGATGTCAATTTAGTGGACAGTACTTTGGATGTTTTACAGTTTTGTTGTAGGAGGAGAGGGGACGTTAATAACTAAAATAATTATCCTACCATTATGGAATTTTTTAAGTATTTTATTTTAAATAAGAGTCCATTTGAGAACAGTATACATGTAAATAATATACTTAAAACTTTGATCTATAAAATTTTCTTATCTGATATTCTTTTACCCTATGTATGAGTATGGAAAGAATTTGTGGGAAAGTGCTACTAAAATAGAGGACTTTTAAGACTAACTTAATCATGTCCCTTCTCCAAACTATTTGCCACTTTGTGAATAAAAGGAAGAAAAAAAGAGAAGAAAAGAAAAATAGTTCTTTAATCATTCCACAGAAGAATGAAATTAAAGGTTTAAAAAGAATAAGCTTTTAACAAGTGCTTATTGATTGACTATTATAGCTTACCACCCACTTGCTTTCCTTTCTCTCATGTAATACACTTTACAATATAGCCCCAACTATGCCTAACTCTTTTTGGATTCTTGCTAACCTCTGTTTAGTAGACTGACACTTACTGGCATAAACAATTAAATGATAATATTTAATAATAATAATAAACTCAATGTTATATTGAAGTCTTAAACTTTTCATTTTTTTTTTTTTATGAAAGGTGTAACTATTAGTCAGGTGGATGAAGAAACATTTTCAGTATTTGCTCCAACACCTAATGCTATGAATGAAGCAAGAGAATTCATTAATGAAATCTGCAAAGATGATGTAAGACTACATTTTTTTTATTTGTTTTATATGTTTTATATTTGCTTACTTTGTGAATCTGATATTTATTTTATTCTTGCAGCAAGAGCATCAGTTAGAATTTGGAGCAGTTTATACTGCCACAATAACTGAAATTAGGTAAGTCATTATAGTAGTATTATACAAAATTGTGGTTTTAAAATTAATTATAGTACATGTCATTATATGTATACTACATATACGTGTATATTTGTTCATGGATTGCGTATCTATATGTGAACATGCAACATAAGATCATAGATGGGGCAATGGGCTTAACATATCTAAATCTTTTCTTTAATGTACTTATTAGCCTGGACAAGTCAATTAATCTGTCCATTCATCAAGTAATTTCCAGGACTTATCTGTGAAGGAACAGTTTGAGATCTCTCTTTGAGGAGAAAATTACATATGCTGACAAAATCATAGACCTTTTGTATATCTCTTAGCATACACTGTTTATTTGTTCTTTGCTTCCATAGATATTACGGATTTAATACTCTGCCAACTGAAAATAAATAGAAAGTGATAGGAACCTCCAATTCTTGGTTATGAAGGCAGCCATCATGTAATAGAAAGAATTAGAATATTCTTAGAAAGACTAAAATGTATATACACTTCAACAATGATACTGTATGAGGATGTATTCTGATGGAAGTAGATATTTTCAACAAAGAGAAGATCTAATTCAATTCTAGTTGATCAGTTATGGACAAAATCAGCTACACCCAGAGAAGGAAATGAATGTGGACTACTTGCATTTTTGTTTTTCTTCCCAGGTTATTTTTATCTTCTGAATTCAATTCTTGTGCAACAAGAAAACTGTACGATTATGCACATATATATTGTATTTAGGATATACTATAACATATTTAACATGTATAAGATTGCTTGCCATCTAGGGGATGAAGTGGAGGGAGGGAAGGGAAAAGTCAGAACAGAAGTGAGTGCAAGGGATAATGTAAAAAATTACCTATGCATATGTTCTGTCAATAAAAAGTTATAATTTAAAAGAAGAAGAAGAAAGAAAGAAAGAAAGAAAGATTAGAATGTATTAGAAAATTGGAATGGAGAATCTAGAAACCTTGAATTATATTCTTAGCTCTATCTCATAGTGTGTCATCAAACAAGACTACTTACTCTCTTTCTAAGCCAGTTTACTTAATTGTAAAATAGGGAATTAAATGACTTGATTTCTAAGTCTTTTTCATATTAACACTCTTCATTTAAAAAAAAAATTACAACAAATAACATACCTTCCCCTTGGGATTATATATATTTTTTTAACTATAAATTTTTCCAAAAGAGTCAGGGTACCCTCCTAGCCTGAATTTCTATACTTCTTTAACCATTTCCATGAAGTCATAGATAGAAAGGAATGCAGGGAATAGCAGAATTCCCTACAAAAAGGTTAATATATCTAATTCTATTTTTGCCTTTGAATTCAACTTTTTGTTTTCTAAAATGTTTAATTATATTTTATGGGTTTGGTTTCAATACTATAATACCACCATTGGTAGTCAAGTCAACAAGTATTTATGACGATGTGCCAAGTACTGTGTCATCACTTAGGAAACAAAGAAAGAGGAGAAAAAATTCTATACTCCTAATAAGTCCACAACTTGTCCAAACAACTATATACAAACAAGCTATAGACAAGTTAAATTGGAGATAATTACAGAAGAAGGCAGCAATATTAAGGATGACAGGGAAACCCTTTTTTGTGTTTGGTAGGATTTAGCTAGGACTTGAGAAAAGACAAGAATCAGAAACAAGAGGGAAAAAAATGCCAGATATGGAATAAAGTCGATTAAAAAATCCTGAGTCTGAAATTAGTGTTGTATGCAACAAGGAGGCGATTGTTCTCGGAGGGAAGCAAAGTATAAGAACACTAAAAGATTAGGAGGGGGGCCAATTATGAAGGATTTTAAATGCCAAACAGGATTTGTAGTTTATATTGGAGGTAATATGGAAGAACCATTAAATTTTTTGAGTTTGTGGTAAGTGAGAAGAGAGGAAGAATCGGTTGACATGATCAGGTCTGTACTTTAGGAAGATTTGTTTGACAGCTGAGTAGAGGATAGACTGAAGTGTGGAGGGACTTAATGGGCAGGAAGACCAACTGCTGCATCTTCAGACATGAGGTGGTAAAGGCCTGCACCAAGATGGTGACAGTATCAACAGAAAGAAGAGTATGTGGAAGAAATGTTATGAAGTATGTTATGAGTAGATTTTAGGCCACTCTGCCCTTGGGTTAATAAAGCACTGGGCTAGAACATTTTCCTAACTGATTCAGTGGTCTCAGTTTGAACTGAGCATGACTTTTTGAGTTGTCCCACTTGAGCTTTGTTCATGGGATTAGAATGGTCTCTTCCCATTTCAGAATGTTTTGGGGACTTTTCACTTTGCAGGCTGTTGAGGGATAATCAACAAGACTTGACAGATGGTTAGATATTAGGGATGAGAGAAAGAGAGGATAAAGGAGTCAAGGGTGGCACATGGTTTTGGGGTCTGAATGCCTGGGGAAATAGTGGTACCTTGGACAATAATTTCATAGAAGTCAAGAAGAGGGAAGAGGAAGAAGTAGAAAAGATAACGTGTGCACTTTGAGCTATGTTGAGTTTGACATGTCTTTGAGATGCTTAATTCAAGATGTCCAAGATCAACAACATGTTTAACATATTTTGGATTATTTGCTAAGAGAAAGGAAAGAGAAAATTTTGGAACACAAGATTTTGCAAGGGTGAATGTTGAAAATTATCTGTATTATGTATTTTTCAAATAAAAGGCTGTTTAAAAAAAAGAGAGAGAGAAATTTGAGATCAGTAAAGAAGTTAGGATTAGACAAGTAGATCTGCACATCATATGCATAAAAATAATAGTTGAATCCATGGGAGCTATTGAGATCACCAAGAGAAATAGAAGGAGAAGGAAAAGGAGAAGGGTATAGGACAGCCTTGAGGAATGTTTACAATTAACCTGCATAACCTGGATTAAGAACCACCCAAAGAGACAGGTAAGTCAAACAGAAGAATCAGGAGAAAGCAGTCTCAAAAAGGGAGAGTAAAATGGCAAGGCAAAGAGGGTGACCATGATACTACTTTCTACCCAAAACTTTATGTACCTCTTGCCCCAACTTTCCAGCACTATTTTAAGTATTGTCTTTGCCCATCAGAATGATTAATTATTGTAAAAGGTCAGTTTCAATACTGAAAAACTTGTTATTTAGAAGACACCAAAAGCCTTTTATTTCTTATTTTTTCAGCTATATATTCAATTTGTTTATCATTCATATCCAAAACCAAGAGACAGTGAAATCTTCAACCATTATTATAGTATGTCTAGAACATTTAAATTTAATACTTGATTTGTTGTCAATAGCTCTTTTTATCATAATGGAGTTTACCTTCCTATCTCTTTGTGTGTAAATGTTTATTTATGCTTTGATAGAATAACTCAGAGTTTACAAGTACTAACTACTAAATACTTATATAAAGAACACTTTTATAAGAGAATTGGAAAAGTGAGAACATATAAGTGAGACCTATTATTTTATTTACTTAAAGATATTTTAAAAGTTATAAAAGATCCTTTTAATAATACTTCATTCTACAAATGAAGAATTGAGATTGTTTTTACCACTTTTTTTAATGTGAGGTGATGAATGGGGGAAAGAAGTGGGATTTTTTTCTAAATATGATGTTCCATAATCCTATACAATATCAGATAATTTTCTTATATTCAGGCTTTTTTGCAGAAAAAAACTATTATTGTAAAGATAAATGGGGAAAAAAACAAATATATTTCTAAGTCTTCATTAATTCTATGTGCCTTTACTAGGGGTTCTGTTCCTTCTTTCCTTTGCTTCACAAAAGGATAATGGCAAGTTCCAAAATTCTTTTTAAAACTTCACATAAAAACTAAATTTTTGAAAACATACTCCCAAGATATTTACAAAGTATGCTCTGAAAAGGTTGTGGTTTTTTTTAAGATCAGTATTATTCCTTGGAAAGCCCCAATTTCATTTTCAATTAAGAAATAAAAACAATATTCTAATTAATTAGTTTGGTTTTTTTGTGTGTGTTTTGCAGAGACACAGGAGTAATGGTAAAACTTTATCCAAATATGACTGCAGTACTCCTTCATAACACCCAACTTGATCAAAGAAAGGTAAAAAAAGAAAAAAAAAAAAAAAAAAAAAAAAAGGACAGGATGGGGAGCAACTAGAAACTTAAGCTTTTTATTTTAATTGTTGCTAGGCTATTAAGAATTATTCTTACTTATACTTTGTTTGAATAGCCCTAGACATAAAGTATGGTAGATGTGCTGCTAATGAACAATGTGCTTATATTCCCAGCACTTACAATTTATAAATATCCATGTTAATAATTATGATCCCAAGTATCTTTTTAGGAATAATAGATATCAAACTCAGAGACGATAGTAGGTACCAGAATACCTAACTGCAACCCTATTTTTATTTTCACAAAATTTCCATATACACGTCAGTACAACTTTGAATTGAAAATTTAAAACACCAAGATTTCTTTTTCAGGTTAAACATCCAAGTGCCTTAGGATTAGAAGTTGGTCAAGAAATTCAGGTATGTTTTTGGCATTCTAGTCCTGAAGTTACTATTTGTATGTATAATACCTCTTATTTTCAGGAAAGTAAAACTAAAAAGAAAAAATATATATTTAAATGCATATTAAGGATATTATGCATATATAATATTCCTGCAGATTTTTCTTTAAATATATAACTATTATCTTATATAATAACATTATATCATTGTGTATTCTCTTTGTGTTTGTGTGAACAGCCTGTATTTAAATCAGATAAATTCATTTCAGCAGTGACCACTATGCAAGGGCACACAGAGATATACAGTCCCTTCCTCCAAGAAATTTATTATCTAGTGATAGAGAAAGAAAAATTAACACTTTAAAGTTAAAATGAGAACAACATGAGAAAAAACAGGAAAAAATATGGCATAAGGCAGTATATAATTAATTTCACAATAAGTCTTAAGCATTTTGGGAGGGAAGATTTACTTTTAGGCCTGAATAACCTAGAAAAGTTTTGTGAAACAGAATTGAGCCAGATCTTCACAGATATATAAAAGTTAACAAGGGGAGTGGGGTGAGCAAAAGTTTGGAAGAACTTTTAAAATACAAAACCTATTCATGGGAATATAGTTCAAGTCTATGGTTGTGTTTTTTCATAATTCTTTAAGTAAAACACATTCTTGCCACACAGTTTACCTAGCAACAGTCAAAGAAATATGGGACCTGTAACAGTATATTTCTGTTATTCCTTCCATGAGAATAAAGGAAATATAATAAAAGGAAGGCAAAACCAGGCCAGATATAGCCAAAGGCTAGAAGACCATGGGACTTAAGTTAGAGAGGACTTTTCTATTAAAATCTTATATCATTCTACTGAGGTAGAAAGCTTGAGGAGTCTGAGAGAGGTAAAATATAATTAAATCAGACTAGATTTGGAGACTGGAAAGAAGTAGAAAATGAATGAATAGATAAAGAAACATTCATGGCCTCTTTATCATATGCAAAACACTGTGCAAAGTAATAAGGATACAAACAAAAACTTTTGGTAATCCGTCTTTCAGTTCACAGAAAACACAAACAAGGTGATTTCATCTACAAATCAGATGGAAGAGCCCCATCATCCTCAGACTGTAGGCATAAAGTAGATTTACCAGGAATACATCTTCTTTAGTGCCAATTCTGTTCATAAAAACCATCTCTTTTTCTGATGTTGAACTTTTTGACAGGAATAACTAAAAACTTTCTTTTCTAGACCGTTAGTAGAGAAGACAAGAATAAGGGAAAGTTTTAATCTAGAAATAAAAGATAATGAAAATTAGATTACTCATTTATAGAACACCTAAGTTCTTATGCCTAGAAAGCCATATTTATGTAAGATTGCATAAATTTAACTCACTTGATTTGAAGAAAACTTTTTAAATTCAAGAATAAATCTCTCTAATCATCTATAACAGGTGAAATACTTTGGACGTGACCCTGCTGATGGGAGAATGAGGCTTTCAAGAAAAGTGCTTCAGGCTCCAGCTACAAATGTTATCAAATCTTTAAGTGAAAGAAGCAGTATTGTAATGGGAGACTCTGTTCCACAATCATCCAGTTCTTCTTCCCAGTGATAATGTGAAAAAAAAAATGGAGATGTTATTTATATACTAATCAAGATTTCAAAAATTCTACAATGTCTTCTATTATTTAGATTTACATATAACAAATATATTCCTAATAATTTGTATTAAAACTAGTTTGTCTTTCCCAGTTAATATTTCATTTGAGCAGCAGCCCATTATTTTTACCATTTTTTTTTATTTACAGTTATCTTTGAAAATGGAAGAGTGTGGAGCATCTGGGTGGCACTGTGGATAAAGCATCAGCCTTAAAGTCAGGGAGTTGAAGGTTCCTTCAGACTCATAGGAACTGATATTTTATATTTTTCCTTGAATGTAAACAATGAATGTCTGACAGTTGACACTTCTGAGTTGTGTGAGCCTAAGAAAGTCACTTAACTCCAACTCCCTCTCCAAAAAGAAAATAGAAGAGTGACACTTTTATACTTCAGAATGTCCTGCCACAGAAAAAAACAGTACAGTGTTAGTAGAATCAGAGAACCTCAGTTCAAATCCTCTTTCTGACACAATACTTGTGTAACCTTGGGTCACAAGATTTTACTTCTTTGGTAAGTTTCCTCATCTATAAAATGAAGGAGGTTGGACTAGATGGCCTCAGAAGTCCCATCTCAAGATCTGTGATCCTTGAAACACTTTTACACAGAAGAGTAATGATGAGAAATTATAAAAATAGAAATTTCCATTTACAATTCTAATGGGTCTCTCAAAACAGACAAATCTTATTTTATTTTCATAATCAATATCAGTCTCCCTACTTTTTATTTGGAGATTACCACATAGCCAAATTAGTGCATGTCTGCATAGGCCAATAGCTGGTTCCAAATGAATATAAAAAATTGAAGCCAAATTTTATAAAAAGAGAATCAACTTTACCTTTACTTCATTCTTAATAATATAGTTTTCCCTTCCATGATATGGGGATTAATAATGCAGTGCCATTATCATCTAGAAAATCAGTATAAAATTTTTTGGCTTTCTTTTCATACCGGAGAGGAAGTCTGAATTATTAAGAGGTAAAATATGTTGATAGCATACAATACTATACATATATTTTATGCATTTCTGAATTCCTAAATTTATTCTGTCAGCTATTGGCCTTTGCATAGCATTTGTGGTTTTCACAAAACTCTCCACAAATTCCCATTTAACTTCTTATGCCAACCCATAATATATTGATGGGGAAAGTTGCAATGTGGAAGGGTTAAGTGTAGTGAAAAGTAGCAATGGTTATTTTATTGAAAAGTTGGATATCTTAGAACATGGGTTCCTAACCTTTTTTGTATCACAGACTTCTTTGCTATTCTGATATACTATTGATCCCTTCTCAGAAGAAGGTTTTCAAATGCATAAATAAAATATATAGGATTACAAAGGGAATCAATTACATTGAAATAGTTGTCAAAATATTTTTTATAAACAAATTCATAAACTCCAGACCTCCTGCCCTAGAGCTAAGCTTTTGGAAATAAACTTGCTTTTTTAAAAATGTAGTTCATACTTGTACATTGAAATAACTATTTCAGAATAGCACCTTAGCCTATATTAATCCAAAGTTTTATAGATTTATATCCAGAAAATAATTTTTTATACAACAATTAATATTTGGACTATTTTTTAAATCTCTATGATCTTCAGTGAAAAGAAAAATGAATCAGAGGAAAAACAATCTGAGTTTGGATCCCAGTTCTGGTACTTTATGTGTAAGTACCTCAGCCTCTATAGTTGAACAGTGACTTCAGGGTCCCTTCCAATGCTTTCTTTATCATTCTATATGTAATTTGAGTACTGTCCTACATGTGGGAAAATTAAGAGGTGGCCACCAGTCTTTATAATAGTGTTCTATTATGTATTGTACCTATATAGAAGAGGATATATTTTTAGTAGAATTTCATAATCCGACCTATTTTGAGAAGCAGAAACAAAATCATGTGTGAAACCATCCACTTCATGAAAAAGATTAAAATATAAAAATTTACAAACATTTGACCCACAATTAAAAACTAAGATTCTGAAATATACAATAGTCCATTGAATATTAAAGTTTTCCTAACCAGACCGATTTTTTTTTGGGGGGGGGGTCTGTATTAACATGTAAAATTACAGTAAAGGTAATGCTATAGTAGTAGTTTACCTAGACTTTAGCAAAGTTTTGGGAATATCTCATAATCTTACTGAAAATTAAAAAGTTAAGAGATCATAAGATAATTCAGACATGTAAGTTTTTAACTGCTGTTCTGGATTTCCAGACTCAAAAAATAATTTCTAATGGTTCTGTGTCAACATGGAGATCTTCAGTTGAATGCCCCAGTAATATATATTTGCCTCAATTGCTCATAATAATTTTTGTCATCATTTGACAAGTGATGTGCTCATCAAATTTGCGGAATTCATGAAATTCAGTGCGCATAAACAAAAAAGTCTTACACTTAGGTACAAAATGATAATTTCATAACTATGAGATGAGGGAAGCATAGATAGCAATTATTCTGAATGTGAATATAGCAGCCAAATCTTGGGCTACTTTTGAGGTATATATGCTCCAGGAAGAGACAGGTCATAATTTCACTATACTGTGCCTTTGTCAAACCTCAACCTCACTGTTGAGTTCAGTTCACAAGGTAAGAAGGACGTAAGTAAGGTGGAAGGTACCAAGAGAACAATTAGGAAGGGCCTTTTACAAAGTTCTTGACAAAAAAAAAAAAAAAAGTTAGTTGAAGGAACTGGCATATTTAGCCTGGGCAGGAGTGGGGGAAGACTCAAAAGGGACTTGATGGTTCAAGTATTTGAAGGTTTGTCCTGTGAGGAAGTTTATCTTTAAAGGGAATAACCAGCAGCAATGGATAGAAGTTAAAAAGGAGTGAATTTGGGTTTGATGTCTTGGAAAGCTTCTTAACAATTTGAGCTGTCCAAAAATGGAAAGGATTACTTCCAGAGGAGGTGGGTTTCTCCGCCCTGAAAGCCTGTAAACAGGCTGAATGACTGACCATTTGTCAGATCTAATAAGGATTTCTTTGGGTATGGGTTGAACCAGATTGACTGCTAAGGTTCCTTCAAACTCATAGGAACTGATATTTTACATTTTTCCTTGAATGTAAACAATTTGCTAAAAATTAAATTTCTATGGTTTTTATATTAGAATATACTTTATTTTGCAAAAGCACATTCTTATTTTTCTTGGCCTCTTATTTAATGATGCCTATCTTAGTATAAGAATTATTAAATTTCCTAATTCTAAAACTGAAAATATTTTAAGTTTTCTATCTGTCCTTTTGACACAGGGAATTAAAATAGCTGAAATGAGAAATAAAGGCTGTATCTAAAGTAGTCAAGACAATCATTAGAAAGTGATAGTAGCAAGAAAGGAAAAATAATTCAGTATTCAGCATTAATACTGTTTCCTTTTTCTTCTAAACTCTTAAGAGAATCCTCATTTTTCAAAGGTTTATAGCTAGCATCAACACATGAAATTTTATTCTTATTACTTTTATTAACTATTATTTTCTTTTTATCTTTCTAAAAAGCCAGAAATCCATTACCCAAATTTGTTGTCAACTCATCAGTTGCAGGGCAATATCTTCCACCTTTAGGTAGCCTCTATCCTGTTTCTATCCTTATTTTATAATTATTCTCTTTTGTACTATAATGAGTCTTATCAATACACTTTATATCTTTTCAGAACTAGGCACTGTTTACAAAGGCAGATTAGTTGGTGGCTGAGAAAGAAAATTATTAAATGTCCTATATGTTTATTTTATTTAATTCATGGTTTTTACTATTTGTTGTGTAAATTAGGAATATTCTAAAACCTTTACCAAAAATAAGAATGCTGTCCAGAGAAAACTCCTGAATTACACACACCACTATCACAAACAGTTGTGCTTCCATTCCTTGCTTTTGTCTTGATTTCCTACATGTAAAATACTTTTTCATGTCTTGGCATGTTTATTATGGTTATACAAAATATCACCATCTTTGTGACAAGAAACCAAACTGAGATCCATCATAAGCCAAACAGATTTTATTTGCAAACATAAAGAGACATAATTTGCTCTGAGTATTACTCTACTTATGCAGAGCCTACATATATTTATTGCTGGTTCTGTAAGTGACTCTATCAATACCAAAAATATGTACAACTAAAACATTCTGTGTGCAAACTAGAGATGATTTTAATAAGATGAAAAAGCTTTAAGTATGGTACCAGAGACAGCTAAAAACTACTATTAGGGAATAATCTAGCTAAGTACAAAGGGAGAAACTCATTACAATATGTGTAGAACCAAATAATAAATCCTCTGATTGGTAATAAGAGGAAGAGAAAATATAAAATAGTCCTCAGATCTCTGCAACTCCTGCTACTTCAAGGAGACAGAGGAAAATATAGTTTTCATTTCATATATGAATATTAACTTAATTCTTGATATTCATCATAAGATCTCAAATACCCATGAGTTGACATAAACTGGAGCAAATGACCCATATTTTCTTGTGAGTGGATAACAGGAGACATTAATTGGTAGGTTTAATTCACTGAACAACTTGAACTACAAAGTAGCAAAACTGCTGGTTTCCCAAAGGAAAATGCAGAAAAGCATTCTTGATCTAAGTAGGTCCCACATATTACAGATAACGGGGATAAGTATAAAACTTCAAGGACATAGGTATGATTAGAAAATTAGGTTGAAGGAGAAGTTGGCATGTATGTTTACTAAAAAGTTACCAAATAACTGTCAGCTTACAAAGGGGCTACTAAAGTGAAAAGAGGAACAATTTCTGAGTTCCCCACCAATTCAATTAAAAAGAAAAAAATTTAAGTGCCTAAACTGGCCATTACCACAATTCTCTAGAATAATTAGCTAAAAGAATTCTATCAAGGATGACAAAAGGAATGAGGATTTTGCTTCAGAAAATGTATGCTACTTGAAGTCAAGAATTTTAGTTTTTTTCTTTGTGTCTCTAATACAGTATCTATTATAATAGTTAATCAAGCATTTCCTCATCAACTATGTATCAGACACTATGCTAAAAGTTGAATATAATATCACAAAATTTGATAGTCATTTCCCTGAGGGAGCTAATATTCTAATAAAAAAAAAAACTATAGGAACAGAAGTATGTTTTAAAAAAAAATTTTTCTGGAGTAAGGGAAACTTGAGGTTCAGAACAGACCCCAAAAAGTTGGGGATTATTGACCGGTGTCCCGAGGTATCTCAAAAGAATTTGCAGGCCCGATACCATATCCAAGGCAAGGGACTAAGTGGACTAATTGAAGCAGGCTAAATTCTCATTAGTATGCTAATTTTATGGCCTAGAGGTAGAACTGTGGATAGATTTTAGGAATTTGATTATCCCTGACTCAGAAGATCTAGGACTACCCCAGGCTAGAAGACTTTAGAATCATTGAACAATTGTCAGAACAATAGTACTCTAAGGTTAGAGAGTCTCAGGATCACGAATAAATCTTCCCTAAAGTCTAAGGAAAGAAATATTGTATTCCTAGATCAGAAGACTTTTATAATCATTGATGGACAGATTGTTAGGATAGAAGCTCCCCTTACTTGCTGTCTCTCCTAGATGTTATATTCAATCAAGATTAGTAGTTTTGGAGTAGAGGGTGGTAAAAGTCAAACTAGGACCCAATTTTGAGTACAGTCAAATAGAATCAGTGGAAATCAGTCTAAAAAGATAGATGGGAGCCAGCTTATCAAGGTCTTTAAATGGACATCCAAAAAAGAGCTTATATTTCATCCTAGAGGCTAATAGGGGCCATGGAAGCTTCTTGAACAGTGCAATAAAATTTCTCTGATCCATCAACTCCTGTTTCTCCTGATTTTCCTTCCCTCCTTTCCTCTCATTTTGCTGTGATCCTCATGCGTGTTCTGGCAAACCTAAAGAGAATATGTATCTCACTGCTGCCCTACTAGATGCCTTTCCTTGGCAAATTAAAAGTGAATCTCACACCTATCTCTTCATCTTCTTCTCTCCTAGTCATAGTACTTAATCTCTTGAATACAATCCCAGAGTTTCTGTTGTAGGCCTTGGAAATTCAACTCCTGTCAAGAACATTCTCCTGTCCCCAGCCCCTCAGGTTACATCTGGAAGCATGGGACAAAGAAGAGAAGGCATAGAAGTTCAACTCTTTTGTCCCTTCTGTTTCTTCTGCAAAGAGAATTAAAAATGGATCAGAAAGAGCAAAGCAAATATGGCAAATGGATAGTTGAAACCAAAAGTAAGTAGAAAGATAGTAAAAAAGTATTTCCTAGATGAATTCAAGTTACTAGACCCAGAAAAACATCTAATTTTTAACTGTCAAAGGTCATTACTGAGATGCTCTCAAAAAGAATTTTGAATGAAGAATAGGAGAGACGTCACAGGACATACTATGAAGTCCCTGTGTTCAAAAAAATATTGGAGTCTTCAATTTATAGGCCAATGGGCTTGACTAATTCCTGCAAAATTCTGGAACCCATTATTAAAGGAACTGTTACTGAATGACTAGAAAAAGTGATCATAAAGCCTGCATAGATTCATCAAAAGTAGTTCAGGTCATACTAACTTAATTCTCTTTTCAGCAGAGAAACTAAAATGATAGAACTGGTGAATATTGCTGATATATTAGATTTAATTTTCTAAAATGATTAGTGATCTAAAATAACCTTTGACAAGTTCTTTCATATTTATAAGAAAAAAATGAAAAAATAAGAATTAGATGATGATTCAATGGTAGTAATTAATGGTTTAATGTAGGAAGGAAATCTATAGTTTGCCTTAAGGATCTATTTGTACTTGGCCCTAAACTATTTAACATTTTTCTTACTGGATTGACTTTGAACTTTCCCAAAAGTTTATGCTGACCTAATTTGCAGATAAAACAAATGTGAGACGTATAATTAACCCACCGACATACTCAAGATGTTAAAAGATATTGAAAGTTCAGAATATTAAATTTAATAAAATTAGAAACAGTAATGATAAATGTAGATAAACTTAAATTTTTAAAAATCTATTTCCTACACACAAAATCAATCAAAAAATATTTTTTAAAAACCATTTATTGTGTAGAAACCAACATACTAAGCACTGGGATACAAAGAAAGAAACAGTATTTGCTTTCAAGAAGAAATATATAGCTACATAATCATTTGTATTTTTGAAAAAAGAAGATCTGGGAGTCAGTGAACTATAAATTCAAAAAGTAAATTATGAGATATGGCAGCCAAAAAATTGCATAAGGTTATGCTTTTTTTGTTGTTGTTGTTTACTTGCTTTTTCTTTTTCATTTGTTTTTTTTCTTTTTTTTTTTTTCCTGAGGCTGGGGTTAAGTGACTTGCCAAGGGTTATACAGCTAGAAGTGTTAAGTGTCTGAGATCGGATTTGAACTTGTGTCCTCCTGAATTCAAGACTGGTGCTCTATCCACTGCGCCATCTAGCTGCCCCCATGCTTTTTCTTTTTCATTTTTTTTCCCTTTTGTTTTGATTTTTCTTGCACAATGTGACAAATATGGAATTTTTTTTTTAATTGCACATGTTTAACCTAAAAAAAGAGAAAAGCATAGTACTAGCAAAAATGACAATAGGATAACAATCTATGCTAGACGGGTTGTGAGGGGACATATTAAATAGCCTTTTGGTGGAACTATGAACTGTTCCAGACATTTGGAACTATGAAAATAAAAGGACTAAAATGTCCATAACCTTTCATTCAAGAGAATCCACTCCCTAAACAGATCAATTAAAAAAAAAAAAAAAAAAAAAAAAGGCCCCATGTACATGAAGATATTTATCTATGGCATTATTATTCAAAAGCAAAGAATTGAAAACAGAGAAAATGCTTGTGATTGAGAAGTGATTAATGAAGTTTTAGTACATGAACTATATTAAAAGAAACAATATGATGAATATATAGAAGATTGAAGTGAACTAAGCATAACTAGGAAATCATTGTATATTATGACTACAATAAAGTGAAAAGGGAATCAAGTCACAAAGCATGGAGAGAAATTGTTAATAACCAATTTTGGGGGGAGATGCAGAGTTTGCCCTTTTTCTAAAGTCCTCATTTCAAAAACTCAGTCTCTGAAGGTGGAACTTTTTCCTTTATCAGACCCCACCCAACCTTAACTGGAATCTAATCTAAAGTGAATTCCTCTCAATCCTGGTTATATGCAGGTAGATCTTTTGTCTAGATTGCCCAAGTGTAGAAGTGTTTTGGGTTTAGGAATAGTCTCTGTCACTCTCAGACCCAGCTTGTAATATTTGCTCTTTCCCATTACTTGTTAACCAGAATTGCCACACTCTGAAGCAACCACTTTTCTAAGGCCATAAGACTTACCCCCACCGCTATGAGGATCTTAGGCAATGCTATGGATGCCTTTTATTAAGATGCTAGCATTAATAATAGAATGACTGCATGGCCCTGGGCAAATCACCTAACATCTGTCTGCCTCATCTACAAAGCAAAATGTAGATAATAGGGGAAGCTAGGTGGCATAGTGGACTTCATCAGCCCTGAAATCAGGAGGACTTGAGTTCAAATGTGATCTCAGACCCTTAACACTGCCTAGCTGTGTGACTCTGGGCAAATCACTTAACCCCAATTGCCTCAGCCCACCCACCCACCCCCCAAAAAATGTAGATAATAATAACAGCAACTACTCCCAGGATTGTTGTGAGGATCAAAGAGATAATAATTGTTAGGCAGGTAGCACAATACCTGGCACCTAGAAAGTGCTATTTAGGGGCAGCTAGGTGGCGTAGTAGATAAAGCACCAGCCCTGAATTTCAGGAGGACCTGAGTCCAAATGTGATCTCAGACACAACACTTCCTACCTGTGTGACCCTGGGCAAGTCACTTAACCCCAGCCTCAGGAAAAAAAAAAAGTGCTATTTAAATATTATTATTATCTAACCCAATCCATTTATTTTACAGTTTAGTAAATAATGGGCAAGAAGCAGAAAGTGACTTGCCAAAGTTACATAGGTAGTAAAGTTAAAAGTCAAAAGAAGCAAAATGAATATGTACTAGAAAGATAAAATTGTGCAAAATCCTACAAATTCATGCGTTTTTTAAAAAGCAAAGTAACCTGATTAAATGTGAAATGAACAGAGAACTGTCTGAAGCCACTAAATGGTTACAGTATTTTAACTGAAAATATTCAAAGAAAATTAATACAATGGCATAGAGGAGTTTGGACTAAATTATCCATAAGGCTAAATCTTGTTGGAGTTGCATTTAATTTGATCTTATCTAGTTCTAATATCAAGCCAAAAAAAAAAAAAAAAAGGATCCTTCTAGCTGACCCCATTTTCAATTTTGTAATTTCACCATTACTGTAACTTGGGATGATTTTAGTGTTAAATATTAATGTAATGAATTTCATCTATTACATATATACCGGTTATTTTGAAGAGGGAACCCCAAAACTGAAAATCCTTAAAGGAGAAAATCTTCTACTCTGCCTCAGTGAGGGGACTCCACCAGAAGCACAGTTTCATCTTTGTTATCTGGGTGGGGTCTGCTCAGCCCTGAAACCTATTGAATTCAATACCCAAACCCAAATACTTTATTGTGTCTACAATTATTTTAAATGGGATTTCTCTTTTTATCTCTTCCTGCTGAACTTCATGGGTAACATATAGAAATGTTAATGATTTATATGGGTTTATTTTACATTCTGCAACTTTGCTAAAGTTGATAATTTTAATGTTGCAATATAGCATAGTAGATAGAATACTAGCCTTGGTATCTTCTAACTATATAACTATGAGCAACTCAATTAACCATTCAACCTTCAGTTTCTTCATCTATGAATGGGAAATCATACTTTACAAGGTAAATCTAGGGGCCTGGGGCAGCTAGGTGGCACAGTGGATAGAGCACCACGCCTTGAATTCAGGAGGACCAGAGTTCAAATTTGGTCTCAGACACTTAACACTTCCTAGCTGTGTGACCCTGGCCAAGTCACTTAAAAATAAAGGAAGGAAATCTAGGGGCCCTCCTCCTTTTTTATACTCTTGGAGCACACAGGCTAGACTACCCTGTTCTTGCTACAAAAACATCTTTTCTAGTCATACATTAATATTGTTAGCCACTTTAATATAACTTTTTTTTGGCAATAGGCTATAGCCTACTTATTCCTGCTATGTATTTTTCCATTACTTTCATAGAACCTACAATTTTAATTCCTCTGACACTTTGGTCTTTGATGCTCCACTGTCAATCATCCCAAAGTGTAATTTATATGTGCTAGTATGTTTCCTTATCACCTATTCACTTTTCACCTCTGACATTCTTAAAATAGGTCTCTTAAAAGTCACCAATGAGATCCTAATCATCAGTCATTGGCTTTTTTCAATTAATCAATAAAAAATTTAGTAATTGCCCACTATGTGATAGTCACTGTGACAAATGCTGAGAACAGAAAAAAGAGGCCCTCAAGGAACTTCCAATTTAATGGAGGAGACAACATCTAACAAATATATACAAAGCAAACTATTTAGAGATTAAAAAAAAAAAAAAAGTAAATAATTAACAGAGGGGAAGCACTGGAATCAAGAGAAAAAGGCTTCTTGTAGAAGATGGGATTTTAGTTGGGGCTTCAAACATTCACTATCATTTGAGTTATATGCCATTGCAAGCACAACCTAGAAACTTTCATTGCTTAGATTTGAATTGCAAGATCTCACCATGAAATCTCTCTTAACTTTCACACTCATTCACTCCCACTGCACTTCTGTGTCCCTATCATGACCTTAGTTCTTTATTTCTGTTCTTCAGTTCATCAGTTCTGGCATTATTTATGCCTTCTTCAATAGCCATCAACCTACTGTCTGTTATTTCAATGATCTAGTACACTAGTTTGCCTTCATTCCCTTGAGAATTTCCCAACCCCAAATCACAGTATTACAGAATGAAAGACATCAAATTGGTCACATAGTTCAAATTATACCTAAAAGAATCCCCACTAAAATATAACTGCTTGAAGATGTACAGAGAAGCCATCATTTCCCAACAGACCCCATTTCATTTGGACAGTTCTAATTAGGAAATATTTCAAAACAATTTTCTTTACATTGTTATCTAAATTTACCTCTTTGAAACTTTCAGGTACTGCCCCTGGTTTTGCTCACTAGCTACTTTTACTTTTATTCTCTTCCTCTTTTTAATAGTATCTTCCCCACCCTCCAATTACATTTGTTGGGACAGGTGCTAGACCGCCTTTCCCAAATTAACTAATCAGAGACTTCAGATACAAAGAGAAAGAATTTATTTAGTCCCTTCAGGAAGAGGCTCAGACACTTAGGAGCCATCCCAACTCACATCATGTGCTTCTGGAATCTGACCAGCCTCAGGCTTGTCCAGGATTTAAAAAGCAAAAGAACCAAGCCTTTTCATTGGATAGACTAAAAGGACATAGCCATCCTTGACCAATGTTGTCTGCTGTCACTTTCTGTAACTTTACTAACTTCGTTGAGGGTCTGATCTGGCTCTGTGACTTATGCCTAGTCTCATAAACTGAGAAGACTTCACCCAATCAGTCCCATTCAATGTCAAGACAACTTTTAACATTCATTTTTTAAAAGATTTTGAGTTTCAAATTTTTCTCCCTTCCTCCTTCACCCCTTCCTAAAATGGGAGGCAATTTGATATAGATTATACATGTGCTATCATGTAAAACATATTTCCATATTAGTCATAACTGTGGAAAAAAAGGAACACATCAAAAGAAAAAAACAAAAGAATAAAGTTTAAAAAGTATGTTTTGGTGTACAGAGTCCATCATCAGTTCTTTCTCTCTCACTTGATTTTCCTCCTAGATATTGTCTTAGAGGATAGTGTTGCTGAAAAGAGCTGAATCATGCATAGGTGATCATCACATCACTAACTTTTTTCTTAATCTGCAGTATGGCTTCTCCTGAAACTTTTCTAAAGTTTTCAATCATCTCTTAAATGATAAATATAATGGCTCTTATATATAAATATAATTGATAAATATAATGCAGACTATCCTGCAGCATTTTACACTGTTTATCACCTCCAGAATACTGTCTTCTCTTTAGGTTATGTGGTATTTACATTTTAATGGTTTTCTTTCAACCTATCTGATTCCATCTCTATAATATCCTTTGTTGGATCTTTATCCATGTCCTGGTGATGGATGGAGGTGTTGAAGTGCGGAACCCCCTAAATTACATAAAATCTATAAAGTGCTGTGGAGAGGGGACTTGAACCCCAAAAGTATATTTGGGTTTGGGGTCCAGTGTTATAAAGTGTCTCAAAAGAATTTGTAGATTGAGACTTTCTTCAAATCACGAGGCAAAATTTTATTCCAACATTGACTGGTGTGTTAAATTCCAAAAGGGAGTTAATTAGCAACAGTTCTCCTTCCTGCTTGCCTTGAGGAGCAGTTTGACTTCCAGATTTATGTATAGTTCTTTCCCGTTAAAGCCCCTCCTTATGGCCTTCTTAGCTACCAAAGACCTGGTCTTTGTTGAAGTCTTTTTGTTGATGTTAAGCACTCTTGGGATTCTTAATCTGAGGTCTGTGAATTAAAAAAAAAAAAAAAAAAAATCACAATATAATTAATCTCTCTTTGTAATCCTATGTATTTCATTTTATGCATTTAAAAACTTTATTCTGAGAAGGGTCCATAGACTTCACTAGATTGCCAAAAGGGTCCATCACACACACACACACACACACACACACACACACACACACACATGCATAAGATTAAAAATTCTTGCTTTATAATTTGGATCTATGCCTAAAGGGCTATCAAACTGTTCATACCCTTTGATCCAGCAGTGTTTCTACTGGGCCTATATCCCAAAGATCATAAAAAAAGAAAAGGACCTATAAGTGCAAAAATGTTTGTATCTTCACAAAATCTCTCAAAATTCTCCCTATTGAAAGAGCTGCTATCCTGGCACAACCCTTCATGTATTTAGATATGGACTATTGCAATTGATTTCTAATTGATTTTACCTCAAATTTCAAGAAAGCTATTGGATTTTTTAAAAATAATTTTTATTTTGTACTCCCTAAACTAATCTATTTATTTAGTGCTATACCAATCACAGTTCCAAGAAACTGTTTTTAATGATCTAGAAAAAATAACAACAAAATTCATATGGAAGAACAAGAGGTCAAGAATTTCAAGGGAATTAATGAAAAAAAAATTAAATGCAGGTGGCCTAGTTGTCCCTGATCTAAAATTATATTATAAAACAGCAGTCACAAAAACCATTTGGTATTGGCTAAGAAATAGATTGATCAGTGGAATAGGTTAGGTTCACAAGACAAAATAGTCAATAACTATAGCAATCTAGTATTTGACAAACCCAAAGATCCCAACTTTTGGGATAAGAATTCATTATTTGACAAAAACTGCTGGGAAAACTGGAAATTAGTATGGCAGAAATTAGGCATGGACCCACCCTTAACACCACATACTAAGATAAGATCAAAATGGGTCCATGATTTAGGCATAAAGAACAAAATCATAAATATGTTAGAGGAACATAGGATAGTTTACCTCTCAGACTTGTGGAGGAGAAAGGAATTTGTGACCAAAGAAGAACTAGAGATCATTATTGATCACAAAATAGAAAATGTTGATTATATCAAATTAAAAAGCCTTTGTACTAACAAAACTAGTGCAAACAAAATTAGAAGGGAAGTAACAAATTGGGAAAACATTTTTACAGTTAAAGGTTCTGATAAAGGCCTCATCTCCAAAATATACAGAGAATTGACTTTAATTTATGAGAAATCAAGCCATTGTCCAATTGATAAATGGTCAAAGGATATGAACAGAAAATTTTCAGATGATGAAATTAAAACTATTTCCACTCATATGAAAGAGTGTTCCAAATCACTATTAATCAGAGAAATGCAAGTTAAGACAACTCTGAGATACCACTACACACCTGTCAGATTGGCTAAGATGACAGGAATAAATAATGATGAATGTTGGAGGGGCTGTGGGAAAACTGGGACACTGATGCATTGTTGGTGGAGTTGTGAAAGAATCCAACCATTCTGGAGAGCAATCTGGAATTATGCCTAAAAAGTTATCAAACTGTGCATACCCTTTGATCCAGCAGTGCTTATATCCCAAGGAAATACTAAAGAAGGGAAAGAGACCTGTGTGTGCCAAAATGTTTGTGGCAGCCCTTTTTGTAGTGGCTAGAAACTGGAAAATGAATGGATGCCCATCAATTGGAGAATGGCTGAATAAATTATAGTATATGAATGTTATGAAATATTATTGTTCTGTAAGAAATGACCAACAGGTTGAATACAGAGAGGCTTGGAGAGACTTACATCAACTGATGCTGAGTGAAAAGAGCAGAACTAGGGGATCATTATACACTTCAACAATGATACTGTACGAGGATGTATTCTGATGGAAGTGGATATCTTCAACATAGAGAAGAGCTAATCCAACTCCAGTTGATCAATGATGGACAGATCCATCAGGTCCATTCAGGTCCCAGAAAAGGAACACTGGGAAATTAGTATAAACTGTTAGCATTTTTTGTTTTTCTCCCCAGATTATTTTTACCTTCCAAATACAATTCTTCCTTTGCAACAACAACAAAATTCTGTTCTGCACATATATATTGTACCTAGGATATACTATAAGATATTTACTATATATGGGAATGCCTGCCATCTAGGGGAGTAGGTGGAGGGAAGGAGGGGAAAAATTCGGAACAGAAGGGAGTACAAGGGATAATGGTGTAAAAAAATTACCTATGCATATGTACTGTCAAAAAAATGTTATAATTATAAAATTAATTTTTAAAAAAAAGGGGGAAAAAAAGAAGTACATTAGTCTGTCTGTCCTCCTCCCTCATTCCCTTCAAAAATTGTCATTGTCCTTTTTTGTCACCTTCATCAATTTGAAAGGTAAAAGATAAAACTTCAGTTTTGTTTTAACTTCTATTTCTTTTTATTAATAATCTGGTATATTTTTCAAATGTTGATATCTTGCTAACTTAGAAATTTAGAGTTCTCTCTTTTTAACTTTAAAATTATTGTGTGTGTGTAAGGGTGGCAGGTTAATTGACAAGAGCAAAGGTATGCTGGAAATGTTGAACAACCTGCTTTTTGGGGAAAAAAAATGTACAGATGATACATTTTCTTCAACACTTTCTTATACCTTGACATATAGTTTGCTATTCTCTGAGGTGTACATTCTCCCACTGCAAATTTAATAATAAATTCTTACAAAGTCAGTTCAAATGACTACAGAACAACCGTGATCCAGAAGTGTTGTGTCCTGCTTTCTAGAGCCCCCCAATTTGAGGTGACAAAATATACCGTGCTTTCTAGAGCCCCCACACTCAGATGGTTAAAATATACTGTCTTAGTGGAGAAATGATGAGACAAGACTCCTGAGCATGATGGAAATAACTGGGAATAAAAGGACTCCATATTGACACCAACTCTATAAGGAACATGGCAAAATGCTACACCATGTTTATAGAGAATTTCATGAGGACCCTATACAGAAGAGAAAAGGAATTATTACTAATAATAATAATCTGGAATTGTAAGTTCACTCTTTTGCCATGAATTATTTGATCCTGATCTCACTTTCCACCGTATTCTATATATATTTATTGGATAGTTGCCCAAGTACCCTGAGAGGGGAATGTTTGTACCATTACAAGACAATCCATTTCCAAACTTTAGCTGGCTAACCGATATCAACAGATAAGTGGGAGGAAAAGGAAAAGGGAGGAAGCACACTAGTGGTGTTGAAAAAATAAGCTATAAATAAAGCAATAGCTTTAGAAATATACACCCAACCTTTCACTGTTACTCCTGGAATCTCTAGTGCTACTTTCTAGAGTCTTAATTTATCAGTACAAGTAGGGACTGGAAAACAAAACAAAAAAACCCAGACCCTGTGCTAAATTTGTATAATAGCTTTTCAATTTTATGTTATCAAAATGTATCTTTAGCAAGCTTCTCTATCCTTTGTTTGGTCAAGAATTCTTTCCCTAACCCTAGTTGTGACAATTAACTCTTTTACTGCTTTAAGTCTCACATTTTACAAGAAGCTTTTCCCAAGCCCCCTTAATCACAGTGTCTATTTTTTTGCTTATCTTTTATATAGCTTGCTTTGCATATATTTGTCAGCATTTTACCTCTCCTGAAAAGAAGAATTTATAGCCAAAAAAGAATTAGAAGAATTTCATTATGAAATGAAAAATGGATAATTTTTTTATTGAAAACAAAGTCACTTTATTATAAATTTTTGACAGTATATATGCATGAGTAATTTTTTTTATAACATTATCCCTTGTAATCATTTTTCCAAATTATCTCCTCCCTCCCTCTATTCCCTCCCCTAGATGACAGGCAATCCCATACATTTTACATATGTTACAATATAACCTAGATACAATATATGTGTGTAAATACCATTTTCTTGTTGCACATTAAGTATTAGACTCCGAAGGTATAAGTAACCTGGGTAGATAGACAGTAGTGCTAACAATTTACATTCACTTCCCAGTGTTTCTTCTCTGGGTGTAGTTGTTTCTGTCCATCATTGATCAACTGGAAGTGAGTTGGATCTTCTTTATGTTGAAGATATCCACTTCCATCAGAATACATCTTCATACAGCATTGAAGTGTACAGCGATCTTCTGGTTCTATTCATTTCACTCAGCATCAGTTGATGGAAGTCTCTCCAAGCCTCTCTGTATTCCTCCTGCTGGCCATTTCTTACAGAACAATAATATTCCATAACCTTCATATACCATAATTTACCCAACCATTCTCCAATTGATGGACACCCATTCATCTTCCAGTTTCTAGCCACTACGAAAAGATCTGGGAAAATGGATAATTTTTATTAAGTTAAAAAGTTTTTGTAGAAATAAAACCAATGCAGCCAAGAGTAGAAGGGAAGAAGAAACCTGGGGGAAAAAAATTTGCATCCAAAGGTTCTGATAAAGGCTTCATTTCTAAAATATATACAGAATTGACTCAAATTTATAATACAAGTAATTTTTCATTGATAAATGGTCATCTTTCAGATGAAGAAATGAAAACTATTTCTAGTCACATGAAAAAATGCTCTAGCTCATTATTGATTAGAGAAATTCAAATTAAGATAACTCTGAGGTACCACTATACACCTCTTGGATTGACTAAGATGACAGGAAAAAATAATGATAAATGTTGGAGGGGATGTGGGAAAACTGGGATACTAATAGATTGTGGAGTTGTAAACTGATCCAACCATTCTAGAGAATAATTTGGAACTATGCCCACAGGGCTATCAAACTTTGCACATACCTCTTTTTAAAAAAGCATTTTATTTTCAAGATATATGCATAGTTTACAATTCACCCCTGCAAAACCTTGTGTTCCAAATTTTTCTCCCTCCCCCTTTTCCCCAACCCCTCCCTTAGACAGCAAGCAAACAAATATATGAGGGGTTTTTTTTTTGAAAGCTTAAAACATATGTACGGATAATTTTTCAACACTGACCGTTGCATAACATTGTGTTCCAAATTTTCCCCTCTTTCCCCCCACTCATTTCCTAGATGGCAAGCAATCCAATATATGTTATGCATGTTAAAATATATGTTAAATCCAATATATGTGAACATATTTATAAAATTATCTTACTGCATAAGAAAAATCAGATCAAAAAGAAAAGAAAAAGGGGCAGCTAGGTGGTACAGTAGTTAGAGTACTGAAGTCAGGAGGACCTCAGTTCAAATCTGGACTCAAATACTTAACACTTCCTAGCTGTGTGACCCTAGGCAAGTCACTTAACCCCAATTGCCTCAGGAAAAAAAAAAAAAGGAAAGAAAATGAGTAAGAAAAAAGTTGCAAGCAAACAACAATGAAGAGTGAGAATGTCATGTTGTGATCCACACTCAGTTCCAACAGTCCTCTCTCTGATAGCTCTCTTCCTCACAAGATCATTGGAACTGGCCTCAATTATCTCATTGTTAGAAAAAGCCACATTCATCAGAATTGATCATTGTATAATCTTGATGTTGCCATGTACAATGATCTCCTGGTTCTGCTCATTTCACTTAGTATCAGTTAATGTAAGTCTCTCCAGACCTCTCTAAAATCATCCTGCTGATTGTTTGTTATGGAACAATAATATTCCATAATATTCATCTACCATAACTTATTCAGCCATTCTCCAATTGATGGGCATCCACTCAGGTTCCAGTTTCTTGTCATTATACAAACCAATATATTTTAAATATGTACAATTCTTCTAAATATATTTCCACAATTATCATACTGCACAAGAAAAATCAAATAAAAAAAGAAAAAATAAGAAAAAAAAAAAGCAACAATCTGGAATTATGCCCAAAAAGTTATCAAAATGTGCATACCCTTTGACCCAGCCATACTACTACTGGGCTTATACCCCAAGGAACAACTAGAGAAGGGAAAGGGTCCTGTATGTGCCAAAATGTTTGTGGCAGCCCTTTTCATAGTGGCTAGAAGCTAGAAGATGAATGGATGTCCATCAATTGGAGAATGGTTGGGTAAACTATGGTATATGAATGTTATGGAATATTATTGTTCTATAAGAAATGACCAACAGGAGAAATACAGAGAGGCTTGGAGAGACTTACATCAACTGATGCTGAGTGAAACAAGCAGAACCAGAAGATCATTATACACTTCAACAATGATAATGTACGAGGATGTATGCTGATGGAAGTGGATTTTTTCAACATAGAGAAGAGCTAATCCAATTCCAATTGATTAATGATGGACAGAACCAGCTACATCCAGAAAAGGAACACTGGGAAATGAATGTAAACTGTTATTTTTACCTTCTGAATCCAATTCTTCATGTGCAACAAAAAATTCGGTTCTACACACATATATTGTATCTAAATTATACTGTAATATATTTAACATATATAAGACTGCTTGCCATCTGGGGGAGGGGGTTGGGGGAGGAAGGGAAAAAATCTGAATAGAAGTAAGTGCAAGGGATAATGTTGTAAAAAATTACCCATGCATATGTACTGTCAAAAAATGTTATAATTATAAAATAAAATTAAAAATTAAAAAAAAAAAAAACAAAAAAAAGCAAACAAACAATAACAAAAATAGTGAAAATACTATGTTGTGATCCACACTCATTTTCCCACAGTCCTCTCTTCAAGTTCTACATACTCTTTGATCCAGCAGTGTCTCTACTGGGCTTGTATCCCAAAAAGATCATAAAAGAAAGGGACCCACCTATGCAAAAAGGTTTGTAGCAGCCCTTTTTATAATGGTAAGGAATTGGAAACTGAGTGGATGCCTTCAGTTGGAGAATGACTGAATAAGAAATTCTATCTTTGACCAGCCTTGTGGTGGCTCTCATGTCTCCTGCACTAAGATCAAGACTGGACCAGAATAAAGAATATAGATTCTATTCTTGATCATTCTCATGGTGTCTATCCTGCTGAGACCAAGGTCCTTTCAGAGGACCTCCAGAAAGCTAGCTCAGACATTATATTTTGGCGCCCAAACGTGTTTGTAATGACCTACATTCAGTAGTTTGACTTACATGATCATAAGTTCAGTGGAGAAGTCCTCATGACCTGGAAATAGGGTGAGTATAAAAATAGACAAGCAGGAAACTTTGGTAAAGGCTAAACTAGTCACTTGTTTTTCAGCTAAAATGAGGCAAATACAAAGAAAAGAGTCTTTCCCACTCCAAGGGAAGCATGTAGAATTCATAGTTAGGTTAATAAAGAAGCAAGGTTTGTTGGTAACTTGGAAGCAGATCACTGGACTCTTAAATATATTAGAGTGCACTTCTCCTTAGTTCTCTAAGGAAGAAAAATTAGAGCCAGATATGTGGGAACTAGTGGGAGAGCAACTAAATGAATATTATGAAGCTATGGGTCCTGATTCAATTCCTGAAGAAACATTCCTTATGTACAATAGAATACAATTGGCTTTAAGGAATCCCACAAGTTCTAAAAAAAAGGAAAAGTTCTAAGAACAGCCAAACAAGGAAGTGTGAGGAGAAAGAGGGGAGAGGGGAGGAAATGGTACTGACAAAGCAACTGAAAAGCATGTAGAGTTGGACAAAAATAGGGATGATGAACTTAAGGTGTGTAGTGCTTCTCACTTTCAAAGCTTAGTAACACCCCAGCAGGTGCCCTTAGGGCATTCTCCATCTCCTGAGCTTTCTCCCTCAATTTTGCCATCTTGGATGGAGGGAAGAGGAGGAGTGGGAGGGGCAGTGATACCATCAGAATAACCCATGCAGAAGTTTTGTCCACCACCTATGACACAATTACATAGAGCACTAAATTAAAGCTAAAGAGGAAGGGCAGGATACATCTGATTTAAAAATAGAATTATACCCTGTGATTGAAGAGTTTGACTCCTCAGATCAAGAAAAAAGAAAATACACTCCATTTAATTTTGAAATTATCAAAGATCTGAAAAAGGCTTGCACTCTTTATGGGTCTACATCATCTTATGTTAAGATATTATTAAAGAATTTGGCTTTTGAAATTTTAACCCCTAATGATTGAAAATCTATAGCAAGGACATGTTTAGAATGTGAATAAAACTTGTTGTGGCTTTCTGAATTCTGTAGTATACAAGCCCTACGAAATAGGCAACCCGGAGTTAATATACCAGTCACCTCTGAACAACTAGCAGGTTTTGATCCTTTTGTAGACATTTTAGAGCAGATTAATTACCCTATAGCAGCATATGAGCAAACTGCTTCTGCTACTATCAAAGCATGGGGCACCCTCCCAGGAAGACAAGATAGAGGGGAAGCCTTCATGAAAATACCACAAGGTCCAAGCAAACTCTTTGCTGATTTCATGGGATGTCTGCAGATAGCTGTCATACAAACTATTGGTGAAAATGCAGCAACAGAAATTATAAGACAACTTGCTAAGGAAAATGCTAATGAGGTTTGTAGAAGAATTGTACTAAGACTACACACAAGGATGCTCCTTTAGATGAGATCATAAGATGCTGTGCCTCAGTGGACACAAATACCTTTTATACACAGGCTATGATATAGACTTCCCAAGATCTGAACATGGGAAGACAGGATCCCTTTTGGCAAGGGATCCAGAGAGACTCATCAATGTTTTCAATGTGGTAAATTAGGGCACTGAAAGCTCAATGTTGGCATAAAGATAAGTGAAAAAAGAGGGTGGGAGAAGAAGACCTAAAACCATATGTCCAAAATGCAACAGAAGCTTCCATCGGACATCAGAATGTAGATTGACTTATGGAAACTAGAAGCAGGGCCCAGCTCCAGGGCCCAGGGAAAAAACACTTGGAGCATGATGGCAGCTGATGTTACATCTAGAGAGTCTCTGGAAGTTCAGTATTCTGACATGATCAATCAGCCAAGAAGCAACCTGATGGGAGAAAGGGATTACAATTAGGGAAGAATAGAGTTGTTTGCAGCTGGGACTACTGACATATCCTCTGGAGAGGTGAAATATATCCCTGTCCGGCCTATGGATCCTTTGCCTTCAGGAACAGTAGGCTTGACCATTTCACCTCTTGAGAGTACTTATAAAACAGTGTTCATCCATACACTGATGTGGGAAACTGGGGAATGTGTAGCTAATATCCCAGTCACTAATACAGGTAGACAATGTGTGACTTAGCAACCAAGAGAAGTAGTAGCATCAGATTTACTGATACATACTCCTAAAAGGCAATTTAGGGATATTTACCCAGATTTTGACTCCCAACAACAGAATCCAGGAATATTCTGGACAGTGGCAGTTACATCTGACCTTCCTATGCTCACTATCTATATAAATGGTATACCATTAGATGGTAGACACAGGTGCAGATTATATAGTCATTAGAGGTGCCAGCTGGCCCAGTCATTGGCCAAAGATTACTGCAGACACCTATATGTCTGGTGTAGGAGGATCAATAGCAGCTGAAGTTAATGCTATCCCTTTGAGATGGATATTTGAAGGTGAAACAGGAGTTTTTACTCCTTTTGTAATTGAAAAAGTCCTCATCAATTTATGGGGAACAGACATCTTACAGCAGTTAGGATTACAATTGAGTAATTCGATTTTTTAGGCAGGGCTGCAGTTGAAGGCCTGCCTGCACTCTCACCTGTTCCCATTCAATGGAAAACTGATACATCAGTGTGAGTAGAACAGTGGCCCTTAGCATGTGATAAAATCCAGGCCTTATTAGATATAGTACAAGAGCAACTTGACCAAGGATACTTACAACCTTTTCTAAGTCCTTGGAATTCCCTTGTATTTGTTGTAAAAAAAAAAAAAGAATTATGGAAAATGGAGGATGTTGACTGATTTAAGAAAAGTAAATGAACAGATGGAAAATATGGGAACTCTTCAGCCTGGACTTCCATCTCCTGCTCAATTGCCTAGAGGATGGTCTCTTTGGGTTATAGACATTAAGGATTGTTTCTATTCTATCAGTCTAGATAGGAGAAAATGAAAAGATTTGCCTTTTCAGTACCCAGTGTTAATTTAGCTGAGATATAATGAGACAATTTTGCCACAGGGAATGAAAAATAGCCCTACTATGTGTCCAACGTATGTGGCTGCTGCTCTTACTCCAAAGAAAAACATTTCCAAAAGTTGTGTTGTTACATTATATGGATGATATCTTGGGTTGGGCACCTCTGGAGCAAATGTTAGAAGCATGTCTACAAAAGATCATGAAACACTAAGGAACTACAACTTGTACATAGCTCCAGAAAAAAATTCAAAGACATGCTCCTTTTCAATATTTAGGATATGAAGTATATCTTAAGGTGCTTACAGTACAAAAATTTTCTTTAAGAACAGAGAAGTTGAACACCTTAAATGACTTTCAGAAATGAAGGAGATACTCAATGGATGCATCCAGTGTTAGGCTTAACTACCTATCAATTAAAACCATTATATGACATTTTAAGGGGAGACAGTGCTTTAAACTCACCACTCCAGCTTACAAAAGAAGCTCAAGAGGCTTTGAGAGAGGTTGAACTGGCTTTATGCAACAAGGTTGAGTCACTCAAAACCCCTTGGAAATATCAGTTTTTGCTACAAAAGAGGCACCCACAGCAGTCCTTCAGCAAGGACACAGTATGATAGAGTGGGTGAACTTCCCAGCAAAACCAGAACAAAGCCTTACTCCTTACTCAGTGCTTGTGGCTAGAGTTTTATTAAAGTCCATTGAGAGAGTAGTACAATTATCTGAGATGTGATCTGACAAAATATACACCATTTATACCAATGCACAAATTAATGTATGCTGTGAAACCATCCCAGAGTAGCAAATTTTACTTGCCACAGCTCCAAATTTTACACATGGGTCTCCATTAAAGATAACCTGGCTATTACATAATTGGAGATGGATTCTTTTTTTTTTTTTTTTTATTCATTTTTCCAAATTATCCCCTCCCTCCCTCCACTCCCTCCCCTCGATGGCAGGTAATCCCATACATTTTACATGTTTTACAATATAACCTAGATACAATATATGTGTGTAAATACCTTTTTCTTGTTGCACATTAATTATTAGCTTCCGAAGGTATAAGTAACCTGGGTAGATAGACAGTAGTGCTAACAATTTACATTCGCTTCCCAGTGTTCCTTCTCTGGGTATAGTTATTTCTGTCCATCATTGATCAACTGGAAGTGAGTTGGATCTTCTTTATGTTGAAGATTTCCACTTCCATCAGAATACATCCTCATACAGTATTGTTGTTGAAGTGTATAGTGATCTTCTGGTTCTGCTCATTTCACTCAGCAACAGTTGATGTAAGTCTCTCCAAGCCTCTCTGTATTCCTCCTGCTGGTCATTTCTTACAGAGCAATAATATTCCATAACCTTCATATACCACAATTTACCCAACCATTCTCCAATTGATGGACATCCATTCAACTTCCAGTTTCTAGCTACAACAAAAAGAGCTGCCACAAACATTTTGGCACATACAGGTCCCTTTCCACTCTTTAGTATTTCTTTGGGATATAATCCCAATAACAGCAATGCTGGGTCAAAGGGTATGCACAGTTTGACAACTTTTTGGGCATAGTTCCAAATTGCTCTCCAGAATGGCTGGATTCTTTCACAACTCCACCAACAATGTATCAGTGTCCCAGTTTTCCCACATCCCCTCCAACATTCATCATTATTTGTTCCTGTCATTTTAGCCAATCTGACAGGTGTGTAGTGGTATCTCAGAGTTGTCTTAATTTGCATTTCTCTGATCAGTAGTGATTTGGAACACTTTCATATGAGTGGAAATAGTTTCAATTTCATCATCTGAGAATTGTCTGTTCATATCCCTGGACCATTTATCAATTGGAGAATGGTTTGGTTTCCTATAAATCAGGGTCAGTTCTCTATATATTTTGGAAATGAGACCTTTGTCAGAACCTTTACTTTTAAAAATATTTTCCCAATTTGTTACTTCCCTTCTAATCTTGTTTGCATTAGTATTGTTTGTACAGAAACTTTTTAGTTTGATGTAATCAAAATCTTCTATTTTGTGATCAATAATGATCTCTAATTCTCCTCTGGTCATAAATTCCTTCCTCCTCCACAGGTCTGAGAGGTAGACTATTCTCTGTTCCTCTAATCTATTTATGATCTCATTCTTTATGCCTAAATCATGGACCGGAGATGGATTCTTGAAGAAAAAGTTTCTAAAGTTCCTCTTAAAGGACCAACTGTCTTTACAGAAGCATCCAAACAAAATATTTGTGCTGTATACTCTCATGATTTAACCATAAAGAAAGTATTCAGAACTCCTTTTCAGTCCACTCAGCAGAATGAATTGTATACAATCATGCTAGCTCTTACTTATTATCCAGGGAATGTAAATATAATATCTCATTCAGCCTATTAAGTAGGGGTAGTACAAAGAATTGCCACAACCCAAATAAAATTTGTAGCTTCCAATATATATCAGCTCTTTAAGGAACTTCAAGAGCAAGTGAGAAAGCATCCAGGTAAGATTTATATCTTGCATGTCCACTCTCATAGTGGACTTCCAGGTCCTATTTTTGATAGTAATTCATAGGCAGATAGCCTTCTAACCATGTTAGCCAATACCCCTTTATTTCAGGTAGCCCAAGAATCTCATTCTAAATATCATCAGGCTGCTTGAGCTTTACGTCTGCAATTTGGGATAACAAAAGAGAAAGCTAGGAGCATTGTAAAAGGCTGTGCAGGTTGCCTTCTTTTCCATGCTCCTAGACTCCCTCCAGGGAAGAACTGTTGGAATACACAGGAGAGCTGCTGATATCCAACCCAGAATGGATCTCCTCTTGTGAGAGGATGTTACAAGGAGACTGAGAGACAGTTGCTGTTCTCTGACTTCTCTGACTGAGAGGCTGCTGCATTGTCTGACCTCTCTTCTTCCAATTTATTTCATTCCTAGTCCACAACACCTAGTCCACAACAGTGTCAGCAAAGGTTGCCTTGCAGCTCCTTCAGATGTCATGATCCACAGCTGTGGAGGCTCTCGGATAATATTGACCTGTCCCTTAACAAAGAACTCTTGTGGTTTGAGACCCAATGATATTTGGCAAATGGATGTAACCCATTATAAATCTTTTAGACATCTGTCTTATATCCATGTTGTACTAGACACCTTTTCAGGATTCACTTTTGCAATACGAGCAGCAAAAGGGACAGCCTGAATGGTCATTGACTTCCTTATACAAGCATTTGCAATTATGGGTGTGCCACAATCAATAAAAACAAATAATGGACCTGCATACACTTCTAAACATTTTGCACACTTTTGTGCACAATAAAAGATTTTACATACCACTGGCATACCTTTTAATCCTCAAGGACAGCCAATAGTAGAGAAGAGAAACAGAAACATCAAGATGCTCCTCCAAAAACAAAAAGAGAGTCACAGGTAACTCTAGAGAACCTTTACATTTAGCTCTTTATACTATTAATTTTTTTTATTTTTGATAAAGATGCACTGGCTCCAGCAGACAGATTTTATAACCCACTGGAAGGGCAGTATCCAGTGTGAGGAGCTCCACTATCTTTAGATAATCACTAGGTGATGTGGAAAGATCCAGAAAGTAGTGAATGGAAGGGACCAGATAGATTAACTGCTTAGGGGAGAAGGTTTGCCTGTATCTCTGCAGATGAAGGAATCAGGTGGGTGCCAATCAGCCATATTCGCCTTGTCCATTGGAGAGAGAAGACGACCAAGAAACATCAGATGACAATTGACTCATGAACATCAAAAATTGTTAATGAGACTACTACAGGACTTCAAAATCTGCAGGAATCATTGGATTCCCGGACACATGAAGTAATAGACACTAGATTGGTTTTGAACTATCTCTAGGATTTATGGACTTATATAATTCCTCATATTCATTCATGTTTTTTTGTTACATCACTACTAGCCTGTGTTGTATTACTATGTGCTTGTGTAATACCTCCCATGCTGATGGATTTATGTTTCAAGTAAGACCCTTCTGGCCAGAGGAAACCTTCTAACAATATCTGGCTTGGTATTCTCACTTTCCTGAGAAGTCAGGGAGGGCATGATTACCCTCCTTTTTTTGGTGTTCTCACCTCTTTTCCTGAAAAGTCAGTGTGGACATGACCACCTGTGTTCTAAAAGAAAAGAAAGGGGGAGATGTAGAGAGTCAGAACTCTGGAGAAGTATACTTGAAACAAGGTGCTAACTCAGTGGAATTGATGACATCATGGTTCTCTAGGCCACATATATATTTAATACTTAGTATGGTAATGTAATGGTTCTCTAAGTTTACACATAATCAGTATGTTGTAATGATTTGATTACAACAAGATATATAAGGGCTAAGAAAGAATGGAAGATAGACATTCTGTCTTTGACCACCCTTGTGGTGGCTTTCATGCCTGCTGCATTAAGATCAAGACTGGGCCAGAATAAAGAATCTAGACTCTATTCTTGACTATTCTCATGGTGTCTATCCTGCAGAGACCAAAGCCCTTCCAGAGGACCTCCAGAAAGCTAACCCAAACATTACAGTGAATGTTGAAAATTATCTTTCCATGTATTTTGGAAAAAAAAAAAGCTATTATTTTTTAAATATTATAAGCTAGAGGGTAAGGATTGCCTTTTGCCTAAAGAACATAGCAGATGCCTAATGTTTATTGATTTTGCCTCTATTTCCCAGATGCCTAATGTTTATTGATTTTGCCTCTATTTCCCATATTGCCTAACAGTTTTATAAATGTTTGCTGATTGTCCTTTATATTAAACCCCTGTGCAGTCTCAAATTTGTATTTAACTTTTTATATATACATTTGTCCCCAAGCGAATCTAAGCTCCTAAAGGCAAGAACTCTTTTATTCTATCATTGTATTCCTAGAGACAAGACAATACAGAAAAAGCACTTAATGTTAATAAAATCCAATGAGTTGTAAAGTTTTATACAGTCTGTGTCCAGAATGCCTCTCTAATCTACTCATATGGCTATTATCTTCCTTTCCCTCCTCCTGACCAGTTCAAGCTTTCTTCATCTCTCACTAGAACTATTTCAATAATCTCCTACAGATCCACCTGCTCCCAATCTCCCCTAATTCTGCTCTCCCTATCCCAAACCTGCCAAAGTGATACTAAAGTATAAATGAAACTATATTACATATATGCTTGAAAATCTCCAGTGCTTTCTATTGCCCATGATATCAAATACATACTCCTCTGCTTGGAATTTAAAATCCTTTATATCTGGCCCTATGTCCTATACTTTACACAATGTCTCATCTTGAGCTTTGCAATTCCCTTACTTCTGCTTTAGAATTGCTTTCTTCAAAGCTCAGTTTGACTTTTATATGAGGCCCTTTCACCAAGGGGAAATCCTAATGGTTTCTTCCTTGAAATTACCTTTTATTTACTTTGTATATACTTAGTATCTCTTTAAATACATACATGCTCTTTCTCCTGACAAAATGCAAGTTCCTTGAAGGTAGTGACTATAATATTGGTCTTTGTATCCTAAGTTCCTGGCACAAAAGTGCTTAATAAATGCATGTTGACTTGACCGGCCTATCTAATATCATACAGCTAGTAAAAAGGGCAAGGAACTACTCAAATCTTGGTCTTCTGACTGCAGATCTATTGATCTTTCTATTTAAAATACTCAGACTCTTAATAAAGTAGGTTCAAGAACTTTCTTCCATGTTTCAGCTTAACTTTTTTTTTTACTAGAAGTCCAATTTAATCACATCATATACACCAAAACATTTCTAGATTTTAATTTTTCTAGGAACTATTTGATTATGATGCTATTTGCTTAAAAGTAACAGATTGAGTAAAATTCTGTACTAATTACAAAGTAAAAAGTCCTAGCAAATCTCATGCTGGGTATTGCCTAATTGCTATTAGTATATTAAGCTTTAATTCAAGTAATTATTTTTTAAAATTATTTTTATTTTCCCCAGTTGAATGTAAAAATCTTGTTATACATATACATTCATTTTTTACATATTTCCATATAAACCATGTTAGGAGAAAAAAATCAGAACAAAAGGGAAAAACCATATTAAAAAAAAAAAAGGTGAAAATAGTATGTATTGATCTAGGTAAATCTTGTTCTGGATCAAGATAGTGTTTTCCATCCAAAATTTATTGGGATTGCTTTGGATCACAGAACTGCTAAGAACCACCAAATCTATCATAGCCGATCATCACAAAAAATCGGCTGTTGCTGTGTACAATGTTTTCCTGGTTCTTCTTGCTTTACTCAGCATCAGTTTATATAAATCCTTCTAGGACTTTCTAAAATCAGCAAGTTCATTTCAAGTCATTATTGAAAGCAGAGTTCTGAATAAACAAATAACCTTCACCATGACATATATCAAACTGCAACTTTTAAGAATATCTACATACTTAACTTTCTTGTTACAGTTTGAGAAAAGAAAACATTAAGCCACAAGGGAATCAAAATCCCATATTTATTATAGTATCTTACTTATTACACATAATCTTTGGATTGAACAATCATTCCACTTTAGAGGAAGGGTCAAGATGCTCTTAAGTTTTTTGTATTTTTGGCATGAATATCAACAGTGCATGATAAGTGATAAAGGGATATCTCACAGCAAATATAAAAACCTTTAGTACTATGCATATTATCTATTTATTATTATTGTATTTCCAACTGTAAGTCAAGTTTTATTCATTTTTAGTTTAATATTTATCAACCAAATCTACAGAGTAACATTTTTTTCCTTTGCTGAGGCAACTGGGGTTAAGTGACTTGCCCAGGGTCACAAGGAAGTGTGTCTGAGGCCAGGTTTGAACTCAGGTCCTCCTGACTTCAAGGTTGGTTCTCTATCTACTGTACCACCTAGCTGCCCCCAGAATAACATTTTAAGAATTCAATTAAGACAAAATATTGGTTCTTAGAACATGGCTAATGAGGAAGTTTGTTTTGCATGTCTATGAATATTTGCAATGTACTTTCCCCCCCTTCTTAGTGGCTGGGGGAGTAAGAAAAGGGAGGATTTGTAACTGAAAAATGAAACTGAATTTCTTTTAAAAAAGACTATATTGGAGTAGCCAAAGTAAGATTCTTGAGTTTTCTAATCAAATTTTAAATAAAACAAAAATTGTCAGAGTATTTCATATAACAATCTTTATAAATACACTATTTTTCAAAAAATATGACAACTAGTTAGCATAAACTCTAAACTTGAAGTCAGAGAGTCCAGAGTTCAAATCCTGTCTTACCAGCTTTGTTACTCTCATAATAATTAAACTTTCTCAGACTAAATTTCTTTATCTGTAAAATGAGGGAGTTAGACTTAAAATACCTCTAAGCTCTAAATTTATGCTATTAGTTGATTATGATGAATTGTGTACCAACAAAATATTTGCACTACTATATTTTTAGCTAAAAAGTGCAATTTATACACACATATATTGTATCTAAATTATACTGTAATATATTTAACATATATAAGACTGCTTGCCATCTGGGGGAGGGGGTTGGGGGAGGAAGGGAAAAAATCTGAATAGAAGTAAGTGCAAGGGATAATGTTGTAAAAAATTACCCATGCATATGTACTGTCAAAAAATGTTATAATTATAAAATAAAATAAAAAAATTTAAAATTTAAAAAAAAAAAAAAAAAAAAAAAAAAAAAAAAAGTGCAATTTATATAGGCTAAGATTGCTAAGTATATACAAGGATTATTTGATTCAAGTCATATACAATGAAAATATTTCTGAAGATATTACATTTATATGACATATTTAATATTAGATTTACATATTTGATATGTATTTACATATTAGGTTTTCTACATTCAGTTTAAAATTTGCTTCTTTACAAGAAACTAAACTTTTTTGTGAAATGTACTTGATTAAATAATAAAACAACAAGCATCTATGTACCAGGCACTATGCTATGTCCTAAGGATATTAAAAAAAAAAAAAAAAAAAGACAAAAGACAAGCTTTGGTCACAAGGAGCTCACAGCATAATGGGAGAGACAAGATGCAAACTACTCTCTCTATAAACAAAGTATACAAAGGGGAAGAGAATAGAACAAAAACATTAACATTAAGGGGAACTGGGAAACACATAGAAATAGGTAAACTTGCTTCATAAGCTAGATTCATTGCAAACTTTGTATACAAATCAGAGAAATCAATAGTGAAGTTCTTTATTCTGTCTTTACCAAGAAGCACAATTAATTTTATAAGGCCTGCAGCAATAAAGGCAGAAACCAACTTGTAATGTTCTCTCTAAAATGTAATGTTCTCTGTTGAGGTTTTTCTTGGGGTCTCTGGAAGCAATCTTCCTTTCAGTTCAGTAATCACCACAAGTATAGCCAGGGTTTAAAGTCCAGATGCTTTATTATCTCTTTCAAAGTCTCCTTTCCTGGGGCCTGATTAGCTTTCTTATAGTCCAGACCCTTTATTATCTCCTTCCTAGTGCTAGGCAGCTTTCTGGAGAGCCTTTCAGTCTGGCCTTGGTCTTAGTGGGGGAAGTTAAGGAGTCTAGGCCAGCCACCAGGATGACTGAAGATCGAATTGAATTGTTCCCTTTGGTTCTGAGAGCTTAAGTTCCTGCAGCCAGACCTTTGCCTTCTCTTCGAATCCCCCTGATTGAGGCTTCTAGCTTATATACTCTACACTAAAGGAGATGAGGTGAGATCTTTCAAGATAGTTGTGAAAATCGAGTAAGGCTTCATCTACTTCAGAGTTTTTGAGTAGGCCTGAAGATTGAGAAGAGGGCATACTTAAGTTCCCTTCCTGCTATCCTCCCATGACATCATTTTCTCCCTATTTCAGTTAAATATGGACAACTATGTACTTATTGGTCAAATTCAATTTCTTGGGTAGTTCCTGAGTTTAGAATGTAAGATCCTTAGCCAATGAGGATGAAGGTCAGTGGTGAGTGGGGATATTTTCTTTTGGGATTCAAAGTGTTGACCCTGCCCCAGAAGGTGCTTCCTCCCTTCGCTGGACTTGATGGTATACCCTTTGCTTTACTTCTAAGGATCTCTCCAGCTTTTTTTTTTTTTTTAATTAAATGGTGACCCCTCACCATTTCTGAGCCATACAACACTGAGTACAAACCAATCTTAATGTCACTAGGAAACCATTATTTGTTGTAGGATTAAATCAATGATAAATTAGATTTACCATTGTCTCCACAATTCCAATTAGTTCTTTGTTTCAAGTTCTGGCCCGTAACATCTCCTGGTAGGATTAAATCAGTCACACTGAACCATGCTAAATTAGGTAACCATTGTCTCTATCATCCACTTAGTACCTTGTAAGAATCCTTTGTTTCAAGTTCAGAGTTCTGGCCCATAACACCAACTTGTTGAATATGTTCAGTTTCATGTAAGACAATAACATATTCTTATCTACTAGCTCAAGCCAGCATGAGCAATAAATTTGTTTGGATCACAATCACTTTTCCTGCTGGTAAAAAATATTTATTTCCCCCCAAAACTAGATCATGATGTCCTACAAGTACAAAGAAGAAGCTTCCAGATGATGTCTACAATGTCCTTTTGAAGTGAAAAGGAAGGCAAAATCCCTACAACACCTCCACTTAAGCCAACATTTCCTTTGCCTGACCCATTAGTCTAAATAAAACCAAAACTTTCTAATCTAGTATTCTAAACTCACAACTGTGCAACAGTTTCTTTCTTAAGCATTTGGAACACTATTTTATGTATACATTGTTCCCATTCTAAATTGTAAGCTTCTTGTGGGTAGGGGCAGCCTTATCTTTAACACAAGCACCTGGTACAATATCATGTGTTGCTTTGACATTTGGTGTATGTGGAAATATGATGCATCTTGCCTTATATTAATGTTCCTTTTGTATATTTTAGAACTGCTATTTAACTGTAAACTTCCATAGAGACTGGTCTCTTCAGTGTGATGAATCAAAAGAAATTAGTGTTATTATTTGACTTGTCATTCACTAAACCTTAGGCAAATAGCTTTACTTCTCCAAAGCTCAGTTTCCTCATCTGTTTAAAAAAAAAGTTCTACTCCCTATTTCAGGTCTTGTCTAGATTGCTTCACCCAGAGTCAGGACCTCCAGAAAGTGATCAGAAATATTCACAGGCAAATGACTAAGATGGTATGGACTGTGGGTCCAGGATAAGCTGGGTGATAGAAAGTCAAGGATTGTCAATAGTGAAGTGGTTCAGGAAGTGGCCAGAGATAAAAGTAATATCCCTGGCAATCTAGAGAAAAACTCAGGCAAGAGTCAAAGCACAAGTCAAAACCAAAGAAGTAGGATGTAGTATCTAATTGCTCATCTAACTTTTCTCAACAGCCACTGTTGTGGAAAACAACAGCTGTAACTGTACAACAGCATACATCTGGACTAGCACTAGCGGATTAAAAAAGCTGATATGAGAATAAAATTAGATAAGGTGACCACAAAGTATTATAAAAATTTTGGTTAGTATTACGTGTAATAGCCCCCATAGTACTTAGCAGGAACTTAGTGAATAAATGATTTTCTAGTACAGAAGAAATTAACTTCTCTTAGAGTAACATAAATTATCAGCCTAAGCAGAGATTTTAGAGGTATTAACAAAAAGTTGTTTGAAGGAGAAAAGGGTTAGCACATCTTGTCCTTGAAAGGGTCCTGGAGAGGTATATAGGTGGTGAAATATATACAACACTATATCTATGCAAAGAACCTGAATTCAAAACTAGCCCTAATTGCTTACTAGCTGTGTGACCCTAGGCAAGTCACTTAACCCTGAATGTCTTTTAAAAAAAATCCTAGAGGGTTTGAAATATGTATCCTCAGTAGTTTATAATTTAGCCACAGGGATGGCAGATTACAAAATACTATTTAAATATGAGCTGTTTTAAAGTTATAAACTAAGATTTCTGGGTCACCTTTCATAAATTATTCCATGCCTCATAAGATTGTGAGTTAGTACTTGAAGTTATCATTATTCTTATTTTACAATTTAGGAAGCTAGGGTTCATATAAAAGTTACCTGCCCAAAAACACGCCCCCAAGCCACCAATCTGGCTCCAAAGTCAGCATTTCCTCTTTATTTCACTTTATTCCCACTCAAGATTTTCAGTGAATAGAAAGGATTATTATAGTGTGAAAAGTCAAAACTGCTGTTTTCTTTGCATGGTTGCTCTTATCACAAAACTTGGGGGGGGGGGAAGGGTTGGTTAGAATGAGTACTTTAATTCCCTTCTTCAAACTTCTCTCCATGACGAAAGCCGGAATTGCAAGTAGTATTAAAAGACGACCTACCGAAGTTTCAAAGGATAAGATCAATGAGAAAAACCTTTGGCAAAGCTTGTTACATCCCATTTTGGAGGGGTAGCACCTCCATAAGGTATATTTCTAAGTCCAACAAAGGTGTAAAATGCAGAGAGAACCTTATTTAAAACTAATCCATCTTGGTTTTGCAATTTCAGGATCCACATACACTTAAAACGTTGGCTTTATTCAATAGTTATTTTCTGTTCCGGGTTTTTTTTTTTTAAACAGGACTACAACTCCCAGGATGCATTGCCCATCAAATTTTATCAAAACAAGAAACCGAGGGCACTATGACCTATGACCGGAAGGCACAAACAACCCCGGGAAGTTGACGAGGTGGGACTTCGCTTCTCACTACCGCTGGCCCTTCCTCCCCGGGGACTCGTGGAGAGATTCCTGAGTGGCGGGGTTCAAGTTCTCGAGTCTCACGTAGTAAAAAAAACATCCCTTCTCATCCCCGCCGCGGTCACGAGGCGCCCCCACTGCGGAAAGCAATTCCCTCCCCAATATACACACTCCTCGAGTTCCTAAGATCACACTGCCAGCCGGCCGGCGTGACACTCCGTTCGAATGTGGACGGGGAGGTCCCACAATCCGGTCACCCCCGACAATCCCCGCAAGCCTCCACCGCTTCCTCCTCCTCCAAACGAACGAGTCTAAACAAATCAATTCCTCGGTTTGTTCGTCCGCTCCCGGCCCCAAAAGGAGCTCCCCAGAGACTTCGTCGGAAAGAGCCGCAGCGAGGATGTAGAAGGAGCAAGGAGCAGAATTTGCCCCTCCCCTTCGAATTCCCGTTCTCACCAGCCTCCTGGTCCTCCTCCCACCCACCCCTTTCCCCCTCGCGAGAACGCTTCTTTGCCTGCAGCATTGGCCCTAGGAAACGCGTGCAGAACCAGCAGCCAGGCGCTTTTGAGCTCGTCGGCCGCCGTAGCCCCTGCTAGGGCAGCCCGTGCGAGTCCGCTGGAGGAGGAAGAGAAAGGCAGAGAGAATCGGGTTACAAGATGGCGGACTTGTAGTGGTTACGGCGGCAGCGGTAGCGGCAGCGGCGGCGGGAGAGAGCGAGCGAGCCCTTGGGGGGGGCTTCAGGGGGGTGGGCGGAGGGAGGGTGGGTGTGTGTGAGCTGGGGGGAGGGAGGGAAGACAGTGAAAGTTAGCGCGGGTACTGTGGTGCTGGAGACTCGTAGCAGTGGTCACCCCTGCGTGCGACCGCTCCCTGGAGCCATGGTGTACAGCGGCCTGTCCGGAGCCGCCGCCGCTGCCGCTGCGTGCTCCCGTGACTGAGAGATTCGGACTAAGCTATCTAGGAGGAGGCGGCGGTGGCGGCCGGAGGTGGGGAGGCTCAGCGGCCAGCCACCATGTCGGATACGCGGCGGCGGGTAAAGGTGTACACCCTGAATGAGGATCGGCAATGGGACGACCGGGGCACCGGGCACGTCTCCTCTACCTACGTGGAGCGGCTCAAAGGCATGTCGCTCCTGGTGCGGGCCGAGTCCGACGGTAAGGATTCGGGGACGGGGGAAGGACGTCGCTTGCAGCTTGAGGGTGGTAGGATCTGCTTGTGTTAGGCCCCAGGCCTCCCTGCTTCCTGATGAGGAGCTTCTACCCTTTTTTTTCTTCTCTTCCCCACTGAGCTGGGAAAACTACTTTCCCTTGTTTACTCCTAATTAGCAGCTGTTTATGGTTCCAGGCCCCCGGCCCTCGGCCACAGGACTGGATTTTGCGTGCTTTCCACTCCAATCCCTGCAGTTTTAGCCGTGGGGCCGAAGGAAGGAAGTTTCCCAGATATCCTTGAGGGTTCCCCGCTTGAAATCTGAGGTCCTGTTGATTACGTTTCAGGGACGGGTTAGGAAACTTTGGTTGGTAGGAAATTCTTTTTCCTTAAATTAAAAAACAACATTGCTGTTCTTAACCCGCCGCCCTAATTGCCACCACCGACAGGTGCTGGGGAAATCCAAAAGAGTCTTCGGGCCTGGTATCGGTTACTGCAGACTGTTGCCACGATACGTGCACACACACGCACACACTTAGGTCTGAGGTAGCTCCAGAGTAATCCTTTGTGGAGGCCGCGATGAAAAGCATACTTTACCCTGCAAACAGGACAGACCCCAAAGCAGACTGTGTGTAAACTTGTATTCGCTGATTTATAATCGAAGTCTTAACATTGGAAAGCTTAGAGCAGTCATTTGCTACCTTTGGTTACAGGAATCTCTACACAAAAAATGTGAAGCTGTTAGGGAAACACATTTTAAATAAAGCTTTGGCTTTTTTCTCCTAGGCACTCTCTTGCACTTTTTATTTTAAATAGTGAAGGAGTTCCTCCAGAAAAAGGATTGTTTCATTCTTTGTATCTTTATCTGTAGGTCCTAGAAGAGTAGGCACTGGAGTAAATGTGTTTTAAATAGCCACACAATTCTGCCTGTACACAAAGTATTTCAAGTTTTGGTCTTATTGGGTGAGAGCAATAAATGAAATACTGTAATTTTGTATTGATCTAAGATTTTGTTACTATAGTGTGGTGGGATATTACTGTTGAGTTGTTTTTTTAACTTGACCCAAAAGAGTTATGTGGGATTTAAAAAATTTTGGTTTCAACTGATTCTTAATTGTCATTTATTTTCCTTTATTTCCTTTTTTTAAATTTTTTTGACGATAGAGGGAGATGGAGGTGTGAAAAACAAAGAGTTGTATTTTAAATTGAATGTATTTGCTCAAAGTGTAGAGAAAATGTGATTTGGAACATATTTCTTTACTTCAAAACAGATGTCTAGTTGGCTGAAGAGTCAAGAGGATTTTTCATGTGTTGTGAATTTTTTTGTTTTGTTTTGTTTTTTAAAGTTGAAAATTTAAATATGTTATTCTTCTCACCTTTTAGGGTCACTACTGTTGGAATCAAAGATAAATCCAAACACTGCATATCAGAAACAACAGGCAAGTAGATATTTTTCATTTAGGATTATTTTATTAGATCAATGAAGTATGAATTAGGCACAGTTCATGAAGTTTTCTTGTTAGGACAGAGTGTGTTTACTAAACAAAATAACAGATTATGATATACTTTACAAGTTAAATTCAATGACAAAAAAAAAAGGAAAATTTGTTTGGTTATAATTTATGAAAATTCCATATTTGAATTATTTTTGTTTTTTTATTGGAAAGGCAGTTTAAAGGGTTTTTTTTTTTTTTTTAAACCAAGGAGAGTCTTATGTGTGGAGTTGGATTCTTTGAATCAAGGATTATTGAAGTTTAAAAGTAGCAAACACCCTTTAAATTTCATTTTAAGGTATATTATTAATATAATGATAGAAGAATACTTTAAAAATGTGGGTACTGCTGTTCTTTGTATTGTGTATTTTCAATTATTTGTTTCACATAACTTTTTTTAATCTCCAAGAATGGCTACAAGGATTAAAACTGTTCTTTTTTTGCCTGTTTATTTAAAGTAACTTTCATGTGGAATTTAGTTTTTAACACCTGAATTTCAGAATTCCATTTAGCTTGCAATTACCTTTCAAGTTTTCACTCTTAATTATGAATGTTTGAATAGTACATGCATAGTAATAGAAATATTCTACAATAAGAGGAAAAGTTGTACAAAGAGAAGGACTGAGTTTTCTTTCATTAAGAATTGGTTATCATAAGTTATATAATTTACTTTTCTAGTATTTAGATGTTTTAATGGAAATTTTTTTCTTAAATTCTTACAGAACACTATTTTTTTATTTATTTGATTTGTATTAGTTCTCAGGATGAGAATCAACTGTTAAAATTTATTTGTGATCTCATCTCAGATTATGTTCAACTTATATTGATTATGTCTTATGTCTATTGAGTCCTTTACATGTTGTCTTTATTTGAATGTAAGCCCTTTAAGGGCAGGTATTTTGTCTTTTTTGCCGCCTTTTGTATACTGTCTTGACTTATTATAGTAAGGGCAAAATAAATGTGACTCAATGTTAGGTCTGGTGGTTCTCTAACCCCTCTCCTTATTTTTATAATATCATTATTTGAGACCTCTGGTGAAAGAAGGAAAGTCACATCTTAGAAAAAGAGGTAGATGTTGACCTAATAGGAGAAAAATCTTCACAGCAATTAGAGCTGTTTAAAGATAGAGGTAAGAAAATCTTTAACAATTCAAATTATACAAAAGTGAGATGAGCACCTCAAAAGGTTCTACATTCTTGGAGATTATAAGCAAATACTGGACAGCCACTTATGAGTATGTTATAGTTGGTATTCCTTCTTTAGAAGTCTTCTGAGGTCCCTTCCAGCTCTAAAAATCAATGAATTTCATGTGTCTGCAAATTGTGTAGGTGAATACAAAGTCCATGAGAAAAGATAATTGCTTTAGCCACTAGTGTGAAAGATGATCTCCAAGTTCTCTTTCAACTTGAAGTTTCTGTGATTCTTTCCACAGTTTATTTTTACATCTTAAGAGTAGCTTCAATAGTCTTTAGTTATTAAAAACATTGGGAAGATAGCCTTATAACAAAGCTTATAATTATAATTCTATAGCTGGATCTAAGAATTTTGTCAAATATATCAAAATTCCAATAATATTGTAGAAGCACCTTTAAATTAAATGTTTATATATTTATTATTATTACATACATACATATCTAACTGCTATCATGAATTAGCTAAAATTTGTAATTTATGCTAATTCTAAATATCTACAGATTTTAAAGCTTTGATTCTTTGCCATAGAGATGGAAGGAGCTATTTTTTAATACGATTACTTATATATTATCTGGAAAATCACTTTTCTTTAAATGTTTCCATGCTTTTATTTTAATAACTTTTCAGTAGTTAAGACTTCCCGTGGATAATTTCTTGCCTCTCCTTTCTGCAGCAGTTAAGGTTGCTTTAATTACATGCTTGCAGATTAAATCTTTAGATAATCTACTAAGAATATTTTTATCAGAGAGGGTGTGTGTGTGTGTGTGTGTGTGTGTGTGTGTGTGTGTGTGTGTGTGTGTGTGTGTGTGTGTGTGTGTGAGACTCACCCAGAGTCACACAGCTAGGAAGTGTTACGTGTCTGTGTCAAATTTGAACTCAGGTCCTCCTGACTTCAGGGCTGGTGCTCTATCTACTGTGCCATCTAGCTATCCCTCAGAATTCTTTAAGTGTGAATTTGGCAAAATCTTGTCTTTTATATATAAATGAAACTAATCTGTTTTGTATGACTTATTTCTTTATATTGAATATAGTAATAGCTTATTAGTAATGAGGAAATTTTCATTTTTAAAAAATGTTGAAACATTAAAAAAAAGAAATGTTTGATTTCTCTTAAAATTATAATTGAAAATAGAAAAATAAAATTATGTATTTTAACATAGGTTAGAATTGTAGAATTTAGAGTAGGGACTGATGGGGGAAAGAGATGGATCTGGACCTTTGATTTCCTTGGTATTAGAAATTTTTAATATGGAAACTTCCTCTACTCTTGCAGGTTAGTAGCTAGTCTGAAACTTAAAAGGAATGGATGTAAGCACTAGGAGATTTGTCCATGTAGCATATATTTGTCAGCATTTGAACCCATCTCTTTTATTGTAGAGCTGTCACATTGCCTTTTTTCTTTATTAAAATATATTGATTTTGGGGGGTGAGAGAAGAGGGACTCTGGCAATGTTTTATACAATTCTTTATCAAAGGTGAATCAAGAGGAAATAGGTCATAGTTGCTAAAGAGGGATTTTTAATGTAAAGAGTGCTTTAGAAATATTCAGAGTTGTTGGGTACTATAATTTACTTTTTAAGACATTATTAAATATTTTTATTTTAAAGTAGAATAGTTATTTTTTGGCTAATTTATGTAGAAACATCTGTATGAATTTTACATTTTGAGGACTATACCATAGTTAAGTGATACTGTTGTTCATAATCAAACATTTTAAAAGGGTAGGAGACTGGCAATAGAAAGTGACACATTCCTTGATTTTAAAGATAGAACATATGTCCCAGAAAGCTAAAATAACTTGACTATGATCATATAACTTTACGTATATAGTGCTCTTCCAAAAAACTCACATATATATACTTTCAAGGAATGAAGAACAACCATAAAGCAGGTTTGGTCAGTCTTTTTTATGTTGCTCTGTCAGTCTAAGGGAAAGTAAAAGGAAATGGGAATAACATAAGTGGGAAATGGAGGACAAGGGGTAATAGTCACTACAGATCAGCATTTAAATTGTCTGTTGCCTAAGACTTGGTTAACTTTGGTTTTCCTGGTTTTCCCCAGAGATTGGGGAGGGGAAGCAGTGGCAATGTTTAGGCTAGTTAAGTAGCTAATAACTACTTTTGTGGCAACTCTTGTTGCCCTCTACCTATCTTCATTTAGGCTGTCTCACCTACCTATCTATAATGCATTTCTTACCTTTCCCTCTTGAATCTTTGGCTTCTGTAAAGGCTAAACTTGAATACCACCTCCATTAGGAACTCTTCATAATCTACTTAGTTTTTTTCTCCCAAATTACCTATTTAAATGTACCTGCCCATTTCTAAAAGTGTAAGCAAGTATTTTTATTTTTTTAAGAAGTTTTTAGTGAAATGTTTTTGTTAAGATAATATAGCAAAAATGTGGTGCCAAAATCTCCCCAAAGTCTGACACACTCCCATCAATACCTTTAGAAACTAGGAATAATTAACTTTGAATTTTGAGAAAACCACATGCAAAAGGATAGTGATTCATATTTTTATAACTCTAAAAGAGTGCCTTGCAAGTAGCAAGTAGTAGTAAGCTTATAAATTGATTGGATCTTCTAAAAGATAGATACTAGAAAAAACAATTATAAACAGATACCAAATGTACGAATGTTATTAAGAAATAAGGAATGACTAAAACTGTCTCCCTTAAGACTAAACAACAATTTAGTCCCGGTCAGTCTCTTAAAAATAAATGTAACACATAAATATATAAAAATATGCAAATATTTTTAGTGTATACATATATATATATGCCATGTCTAAAAGAGTCCTATCTTTCTAAGAGTTATACACTTATTAGGGAGATTGTTTGGTGAGATGAAGAATTAAACTGCTATAAGATAATTGTTGTAATCAAAATTCAGAGGAAGAAAGGATTGATTATAGATTGAGGCCATCAGAAAATCTTCACCAGAAGATTTAATTCTTGTAAGAAAGGATACCAAGGTGTGAAATGAACAAATTGTATATAGCATTGGCATAGTATCCTAGTAAACTTATAAGAACTAAGTTGGGAGTCAATTGGTTGGATCAGATAATAGAGAAAAATATAATATACATGTACCTTTCTCCCCCCCCCCCCCCTCCCCACCAATCTAAAAAGTCAAGAATATTGAATTGTAGCCCTGGTTATGCCATAAATTTGCCATGTGACCCAAAGATCAGTTCCCCTTTCTGAGTCTAATTATTCATTTCTGAAATGAGAAGTTGAAGTAGTTGATCTGTAAGGCCTCTGACACTTCCAACATAATGTGATTTAAGGAGTTATATTTCATTGGCAAAATATAGCCATATGATAAAGAAATTTGCTATGTTAGGAAATTTAAAATTGATGAATGAATGAATTGATGATGAATGAGATGGTGAAGATTGGTATAGGCCATGTTTTTATGAAGTTCAAGGAAAAGAGAAACCTGAATGAAATTGGAGGTAAGCAAACTAGAGTTGGAATGGAGGCTGAAGATTTTAGGACTCTTCTACACAAAAATGTTTGTATCTACAACAAGATGAATATCCTGCACTAATTGATATTTTTCTAGCATTGCAAGGTTTAAAGTATTTTTTATCGTGATTTTTGAAAGTAAGTACAATCAGGGAACTTGTTCCCATTTTGCTTAATGAGAATATTCAGGCTCAGAAGTTAAATGACTTAACTCTGTTGATCAGAAAGATCCATTTATCATTTATTCGATCTAGAACTTTTTCTCATCTTTTTAGAGACAGTAAAGCAGAAAGCCAAAGTCTGAACCTTGTGAGACTGTCACCTTTAGGGGGAAAAATGTTTAATGTAAGAGGTGAAAGTAGTGAACAGAAGGAAAAGAACAAAGATTGCAGTCAGTCAATAAACATTTGTTAAGTACTTGCTATGTGCTGGAGTTTGTGCTAAATTTGTGGTATACAAATATGAAAAAAGAAAGATGGTCTCTTTCTTTGAGGAGTTTACAATCTGATAGAGGAATACAATACTCAAAAGGAAGCTCCAAGAGGTTTTTGGGGTGGGGGGAAGGGAGGATGGGGGGAAGGGAGGATGGACAGATGGTTGAAAAATTTCATAGTAATGCAGCCAGCTGAGAAATAAGATATTCAAAGCTGTTTTCTTCTTAAATGGAGATTTTGGAGTTATATGACCTTAATGGTTATCTGATCCTCATATAACTCAAGTAGAAGCTCAACAGAAGCAAATTTTGTACCAAGTAGAATAAAATCTTAAGACAGCTAAGAAGATCATTGGTGACTTTAGTAGTAGAATGCAAGAATTAGAAACCATTTGGCAGGAGTTCAGGCAGGGAAAGGAGGTAATATAGTGAACAGCCAGGATAGTGAAGGGCCTTAATACTGTGCCATATGAAGACTAGTTGAAAAAAGTGAAGATGTTTACCCTAGAGAATAGATGGTATAGGAAGGATATGAAAACTGTCTACAACTTGAAGATTTGTCAGGAGAAAAGGATTAGAATTGTTCTGTCTCTTCCTAAAGAGCCTAGCTAGGATTGCAAATTTAGAGTCAGAAGAATATGCAAAAGTTATGAAAAGGCAGAATTAAGGTTATTGGAGGAAGAAACTCCTTATCACAGTTGGGAGCCGTTTAATTTGGACTACTTATATAGGTACTGAGTTCTCTCTCACTGGTGGTCTTTAAGCAAAGACTGACATGACTACTTGTTTTGTATATATTTTATTGGAGTTTGTTTGATCAGGTAGAGAGTGAAAATAAACTGAAAATTTTAGCTTGAGGAGTACTTCTGGCAGCTAGAGTTTAAAGAAAATTTTATTTGTTTTAGACATGTACATGCTTTTAAAGGTAGGAGAAACCCACACAAGATAGATCAAGTATAACAGATAAGTAGAGGATATACATAAAACAGAATCTTGAAAGGATGTAGTGAAAGCAGCACAGTTAATGAGGAAAAGGAGATATTTCTTCATAATCAAATATTAGAGGATAAGAGATTTAAGATTTTCAGTACAATTTTGATTTTACAGCTTGTCTGGATGCTAGTTTAGAATTAAGACAGAGGTTTATCTTCATTGAATGATAGAACCTCCTTTTGTAACTGATTAACTATGATATAGTTACATCTAACAGGTCAGAGAAAAATGAGAGGTGAGAAAAGGGTTTCTTGGAACTCTTACCTCCCCCACACTGGCCAGAGGAATAAGTAAATGTGAGATCACTGAAAATCTAGAGGATGATTTTGGCAAGTCAAAAAGTAGGTCAGATTTTGAAGAAGAAAAGATGACTTCTAGAGCAGAAATGTAGAAAAGGATCAGAAAATAAGTCATAGAGACCCATCCCTGGAAATAACAGTGGGATTCAAGTTGTGAGAAAGAATGAAGATTTCACCGGTCCTAGAATTCCCACTAATCTAAATTTATTATTGGCAAGAAAATTGAATAGCTTATATTGGCATATTCTTCAAATAGGTAAGGGAATGAAGTAATTCAGTGAGTTATTGATGTTCTTATCAGTGGCTAACATTGGATGCATAAATTGTATTCTATAAATACATTTCATTGTTTTTGTGAAAATGTTTTATATTTCTAATAATTTCTTAAAAGTTCATTTTCAAAAACTAAAGTGATTTAAGATCTTAGGAATTTTCTTACTCCTTCCCTCAATACCATTGTCATCATAATGATAGATCTCAGGGACTCACTCTGGTCAAGGGTTGTCATTGTATTAATTCTCGAACATTTCTTCATTTCAGGGAGAGCCAGTAAGTTGTGGGTAGATAATATAAGAATATAGAAGGGAAAAGAGGTAGGACCTAGAGAATATATAGAGAGAAACTATACTTATATATGAAGAAATTCGAGAACCAGGTAGCATTCAAGATCATTCAGGTTAAGATAACAAAGACAGAAACAGAAACAATGTTGATGATAAATTATATTATAGGTAACCTAAATAGAAGAAATAGTTGAGAGTTTGGGAAACATCACAAGAACTGAGATATAGGGTAGCATGCGCTGTTCTTCAAAAATAGAGGAGTTTATAATATTTAGGCTTTCTTAGTAATATCTTTCAAAAGATGGAAGAATTAACATAAAAAAATTCTAGGTCTTAGTCTCACCAGAAATTAAGAGTTAAGGTTACTGTTGTGTAAATGACTATTTAAATGTGTTAATATACAATGCCTACCAGGTAGTAGGTGCTACATAAATACTTATTCCCTTCCCCTTTATCCCATCTTAGAATTTGTGATAAGGATAAAAAGAGGGGCATAGTCTAACTTGTGTCCTATATTTTGGGAAAAGAAATTTAAATGTGATCCAATAAGTAACTCCCAATGATAGGAAGTTCTTAAAAATGTTAATAAATTTAAGAAGCCAAAAGTTTTGTTGTTGCTTCTTGTTTATATGCTAGTAATTTAACCTTTAATCACTTTTCCTCTCCTTTCCTTTTCCCTCCCCATGAAATATTCAAGTAAAACCTAAAGGCATAATGACCAAATTCTTCTCTGGTTGCTAGGTCCTTACTTTGCAATTAAAAGGTAGTGTGTTTTTTCATTCTTATACAAGGATTGGTCATTACAATTAATCTGAGCTAAAGTGATTTTTAGTGTTTTATTTTAGTTATCATGTATATTTTCTACTTAGTTTGGCTCACTTCCCTCCATATCAATTCATCTAAGTTTCTCCAGATTTCTATAAGTTCCTCATATTTAACTGTAATGTTTGTTTAGTACTTCCTTGATGATAGGCATCCATTTTGTTTCAATGCTTGTTGTTTTGTTTTTGCTGTCACAATTTTCTGGTATTAATATTTTGGTATTTATGCGACCTTTTAAGAATAAATTTCTAAAGACACAAAGAAGTGAGGAAAAGAAGAGGAAAATCATCTTAGATGAAATATGTAAGGAACTCCTCAGCTGATCTGAATTATAAAGAAAATGAAATGGAAGGAAAGACATTTAGCAGCATAGTTTTTAAAATGTCCCTTTAGAAAAATATCTCAGAATTCTTACAAAAAGTTGAGGATAATGAGGAAAAAACTCTTGAGGACAATAAAAAAGGAGTTAGATTTTTTAAAGCTACATTGTAGAAAAGAGATGACTACTTAAAGTTGTTGGGACAATGATAAAATACAAGCATGAGAGGAAACAAATCTCTTCAATTTTTTTTTTCTGAGAAGAATTATCTTTGAACTGAAAGGGACAGAACAAAAATAATGTATAATTGAAATCCAAGGTAAATATTGATAAAAGGAGAGCTCCCTTTTGTTCTTGATAAATTCAGATCATCAGTCCTAACCTCTGTCCTAAGATACTAAAAGAAATTAGATGTATTATGGATAAGCTAGTGTCAGTGATAATCATGAAGAACCTGCAAAGATATTCATAGGATTTGAGAAAGACAAATATCTGTATTAAAAAAAAAAAAAAAAGAAAAAAAGATCCAGGGGTGGGGGAAAATATGATCTAGAAAGTGTCATTAAAACGGTTTGGATGGTGAACTTGTAGAAAGAAGCTTTGTTCTTCCTCATTTTTAGAAGAAGATTGGTAATGTCATGGGTGAGATGACTTGCACATGAATTGAATTTAGGCAGTTTCACAAAGTAGTCAGCCTCACTCTCTCTTCCTGAGTCATTCCAGGTCCAGTGGCAAGACAAATTCAAAACAACTGGTGATGATGGTCCAGGATGTAATATATTACCTTGGCATCTTCGATTCCTGACTATGTTCTTAGTTCTAAACATTCCACAGTGCCTGCCAGACACATTAATGATCACTAAGATCTCACATGCTAGGCTAACTTTTGTTTCCTTTTAACAGTGTTCCTGAAATTGTTAGATCAAGAATATTCTGCAAATAATAGTTTGCTTAGATTTTAGTAAAACATTAAATATACTCTAATATGCTGTTCTTTTGATAAATGAATAAATGATATGACATGGAATTCTTAATTTATACAATGATTTGTTCTGCTTAATTCTAGAAAGGAGAATTAGGTACAACAGGTGGAAATTGTGAGGAGAAAATTTAGGCTTTTTGGAAAGAAACTTATTAGATCTCCCTATGAAGTATAGAAATACAGTGGAAATTCATAATTTCTAAAATAAGAGAGTTGGACTAGATTATCCCCAAAATATTAGACTAAATCACCTCTGAGGACCCTTCCAGTTCTATAGGATAAATATATCTCTATAACAGTTACATTTTATATGGGGAATCAAGGATATGTATTCCTTCTAGTCATACAGATCAACATTTGATCTATATGATGTTGGAGCATTTAATGATTTGTTCATGGTCACACACTTAATATGTTACATGCAGGTCATAAACTATTCCACAGTGCCCCAAGAAGCTCTTTCCAGACTATCTGTGGGGGGAGTTTCCATTGTCATTAATACAGATTAAATCATAGAACTAATCATCTTCTGCCTGGTGTTCCTTTATTTACCACTACTACCTTTTATCAACAGGCCCACCCTCCACTTCTCATACATAGAAGAATATTTTAAAAATAAAATAGCATTGTAAAAATCTTTTTTAGGAAGATCTGTGTGGTATCTCTTCTGATTCTGTTTTAAAAAACCAGCTTAAGTAACACTACTCTTTATTCTCTGAGTTTCTTCTCTATCCAATTTTCATGGTGGTGGAAAAATATTATAAAATGTCGTTCTTTTTACTTTTTGCTGAATTTGTAAACCGGGGAAGTAATAATATTCCAGTGAAGTAGAAACAGTGTTTTCCATGAAGCAGACAAGCAGTTAAAATAAGTAAACTGTCTTGCATGCCCAAGAGTTCACTGTACTTCATTTTCCTGAGGATTCAGGAAGAAAACAATGAAAAATTCCCCATATTCCCCATTCTGTATTGAATATTCCTTGTACAACCTGGCATTCTTTTTCTTATCAATGACTTTTTTGTACCACACCTTATGAAATATTGAAACTTGCAAAGATGAGGGAAAGGAAGCAGATTTATGTGTGGCAACGTTCTGATAAATAATGTTGATACTTTGTATTGTATATCCTGGAATTGCAGGGAATTTGGGGCAGAGGAGTGGGGAAAAGTATCATGAGTAAAGACAGGAATTCTTAAGAATAATAAGCAAGAGTACAATAGAAAGTGTTAGGTCCAAAATAATCCTCCTACACATTCAACCAATTACGTGTTTATTTGAAACTCAACCTCCAAAGAGCTTCTTTTGAATTGAGGAGAGTTACTTACTGCCCATTCATTGTGCATTCATAGCTTAGTGTTGACAACCTCTAGAAGCTATTTCCTGAAGTGCTGTTGAAATGACAGAAATTAAATTCTCTTTCCGGTTTTTATATGGTATTGCTAATGAAAATAATTCATGTATAAATGTATTTTTTTGTTGTTTTTATTTTTGCTGGGGATTTTATTTCTACAAGTAAGTCTTTGTAAGAAACTTTCTACCACTGCAGATCAGAAACTGTTGTGGAAGCTATAGTGTCTTTTTTTTTTTTTTTCATATCTTAAGTATTTTATTTTTCCAAATACATGCAAATATAATTTTTAACATTCACCTTTCCAAAACCTTGTATTCCAAAATTTTCTCCTTCCCTCCCTTTTCTCCCTCTTCCTCAGAACAGCAAGCAATCTGATATAGATTAAACACAAGCATTTCCTCTAAACATATTTACATATTCATCATGCTGTGCAAGAAAGATCAGATCAAAAGGGGAAAAAAAACCAAACAAACGGAAAAAAAAAGGTGAAAATTCTCTGTTTTAATCTACATTCAGTCTCCATAGTTCTCTCTCTGGATACAGATGACACTTTTTATCATTAACTCTATAGTCTTTCCAGACTTTTCTGAAATGAACCTGCTCATCATTTCTTATAAAACAATGATATTCCATTACATTCATAAACCATAACTTATTCAGCCATTCCCTACCTGAGGGGCATCTACTCAATTTTCAGTTCTTTGCCCCTACAAAAAGGGCTGCTGCAAACATTTTGCACATATAGGACCTTTTCCCTTTTTTATGATCTCTCTGGGATACAAACCCAGTAGAGATGCTTCTGAATCCAAGGGTATGCAGTTTGATAACCCTTTAGACATAATTTCAAATTGTTCTCCAGAATGGTCGGATTAGTTCACAACTCCACCAACAGTGCATTAGTATTCTAGTTTTTCCACATCCTTTCCTACATTGGCCAATTTGAGAAGTGTGAAGTAGAACGAATCTGAAAAGTTGTCTTAATTTGCATATCTCTGATCAAAAGTGATTTAGAGCATTTTTTCATATGATTAGAAATGGCTTTAATTTCTTCATGTGAAAATTGGCTGTTCACTGTAAAGGGCTGAAACTCTGAATAAGTGCACTGGAATCAGACAACAGAGCACTTAAGGCTAATTACATATTGGACAATATTAGCATATGCTTAGAAAAATGGCCCCTTCTCACTATTCAGGGCTGGCTGATCTTTTGGTGTATACAGATAATCTTAAGAGGAATTAGGAGTTGGATTGAGATAAGGCAAGAGTCATTTTGGAGGAGAACAAGGAGAAGGGAGGTTGGTGGAGAGCTTGTGGCATTTTTGTCTATCTCCTTCACTTTTTCCCCTAAAGACCAAGGACTTTGCTTATCCTGACTCTGGCTGATTCTGAGGCCTCCAGGGAGCTAGCCTGGAACTTATAGTTCACATCCTTTGACCATTTATCAATTGTTAAATGTGGAACTCATTGTCTTAAAGAATTATTTAGGTCCCTGAATAATTAAGTGATTACACACCCATTATATTCGTCAGAGTTGGAACATGAACTTGAGGTCTTCTTGACTGGAAGCCATATTTCTTTTTCAGAAAAATTTGTTTTTCTGAGGGTTTGGTGCTTTGGGCTGGGTCGTGGGATTTGAACTTTGATTTTCCTGACTTACTCCAACTCCTATAAGTCCTGAGCTATCTCTGAGCAGAATTGTAAAATTCTGCTGTAGGTATGTGGCTTAAAGGTATTTCTTTTGTGATATTAGGTTTTATATATATATATATATATTAGTGTGAAGGCCTAAATCCATCATTGGTAACACAAGGAATATAGCTTTCAAAGCACAAGTTTATTTTTGTTGTTTTTTTTTTGCCTAACCCTTTAAATTTTATTTTTAATTTTTATTTTCCCAGTTATATGTAAAAAATTGTTACACATATACATTCATTTTTTTACATATTCCCACATGAACTATGTTGATAGAAAAATCAGAATAAAAGGGAAAATCACACACACCAAAAAAAAGATGAAAATGGTATGTGTTGACCTACAGTCTCAATAGTTCTCTCTGGATGCAGATTTCTATCCAAAGTTTATTGAAATTGCTTTGTATTATTGAATTGCTGAGAAGAACCAAATCTGTCATAATTATTGCATAATCTTACTGTTGCTGTATACAGTGCTTTTAAGGTTCTGCTTTTTCACTCTGGATTAGTTCATGTAAATCTTTTCAGGCCTTTCTAAAATCAGCCTGTTTTATCATTTTTTATAGAATAATGTTCCATTACTTTAATATACCATAACCTATCCAGTCATTCCCTAATTGATGGACATCTTACTCATTTTCCAATTCTTTGCCACTACAAAAAAGCTGCTACAAACATTTTTGTATGCATGTGGGTCCTTAACCCTCTTTTATGATCTCTTTGTGATACAGACTCCGTAGTGGCACTACTGAATCAAAGAGTATTCACAGTTTTATAGCTCTTTGGGCATAGTTCTTAGTTGCTTTCCAGAATGGTTGGATCTCAATGCATTAGTGTCCCTATTTTCCCACATTCCTTCCAACATTATCATTATCTCAAAGTTCAATTATGTTATAAAAACTTATCAAAAAACTTTCATTCCTTTGGGGATAAGTATGCAGATTTCAATTCAGTGATATTTTGAATATTTATATCTTTTTTATTATTTTTATTAATAATAGTAGAGAAATTGTTAGGATCATTGCTAATTAATTAAAACTGTTGAAGATTTGTTTTGGGGAGGGGAGAAATTATTTTTTACATTGTATGTAAGATCACAGAATCTAGAACTGGAAGGCACCTTCTAGAAAATCTGGTCCTACTTCTTCAGTTTATAGTTGAGGGAACCTGAAATTGATCAGGGTGAAGTCCCAATCCTTGTGTGGAAGATACAGGATTCAAATTCAGTCAAGTCTTCTGACTGCAAATCTTGTGCTCTTATTAGATTGGATTTCAGTATTGTTTCTGTTTTATCTTTAGGATTTTTTAAATGAAATTTCATGTAATTTTAGTTAATAGAATTTTAGGGAAAAGTAGACCTCTGATTTCATTTGTATAGAGACATCTTTTTTGTGAGTGCAGATTATGTTCTCGGAGGCTTAGAATCTTACACAAACTTTCTTTCAACACTGAGAGATTAAGTATAGCAAATATACATCAAAGGTATGCCTTGAATTCAGGCTTGATTTCTTATAAATTAAAGTCAATTCTCTGTATATTTTGGAGATGAGGCCTTTATCAGAACCTTTAACTGTAAAAATGTTTTCCCAATTTGTTACTTCTCTTCTAATCTTGTTTGCATTAGTTTTGTTTGTGCAAAAACTTTTTAATTTGATGTAATCAAAATTTTCTATTTTGTGATCAGTAATGATCTCTAGTTCTCTTTTGGACACAAATTCCTTCCTCCTCCACAAGTCTGAGAGGTAAACTATCCTATGTTCCTCTAATTTATTTATGATCTCAATCTTTATGCCTAAATCTTGGACCCATTTTGATCTTATCTTAGTATGTGGTGTTAAATGTGGGTCCATGCCTAGTTTCTGCCATACTAATTTCCAGTTTTCCCAGCAATTTTTGTCAAATAATTCTTATCCCCAAAGTTGGGATCTTTGGGTTTGTCAAACACTAGATTGCTATTTTTGTCCATTATCTTGCCCTGTGAACCTAATCTATTCCACTGATAAGAATGTGGGTTTTTAATCTTGTAAGAGTGTGAACATTTTTCAAGGAAACTTAAATGATCAAGTTAAACAAGACTATTTAGAGAGAATTAATTATATGACTATAATGAGGAGGGGGCAGAAAGGATGCAAACTGAAAATAATTGTAACAAAATATTTCTCCAGCAATAACTGGATTCACTTGTATTTCAAGATAAGCATTACTGTTCCTTATGTCCTTATGATATTGAAATAATACTATAGAAAATAACAGTGAAAAGAACTGCTGCTCCAGATCCTAATATACATAGAGGAATAACTGCTGAAAAGGACACAGTTTTGAAGGATCAATTTTCATCATACACAAAAAGAAAATGGATCTCAGATACTTTGGAGGAAAAACAGTATTATAAAAGGAGATGGAGAGACTATCAGTACATATCAGTCCACATCTTAAGTGGCCTTGAAGATTTCATCTCTTTGAAGTCTTCAAGAATAATATAACTTATCAAAAGCATGGTAAAGATAGGAGAATTGAATGGGCAGTTTTGTAAATTGTATTTTGCAGCTGATTGCCGTTTCTTGTTATTGGTAAAATTGACTCAAAGCATAAAACCAGTACATAGGACATCTCAAGCCTGGCAACTAGATTCAAAACTGAAATTCTTGAAACAACTACAAGAGATTTTTGAAAGAGAACTGCCATCCAATTCAGTAAATATTACAAATTACTATTATAGTTGATGATGCTAAAATGAAATTAGGAAATTGCAGTTACAGAGTTTGCAGTAGATAAACTCAGTACTGATTGCATTACTCCAAATGTAAATCTAATACCTCTGTGCTCATTAGTTTTTTCTGGAGTGCATATGGTCAGATCTCTAAAAGAATCTCTGAAAATAGCTGCATAAAATCCCTGAAACTTGAAGTGGTTCACCTTCCTAACTAGAAATAAAGCCGTACTTAAACAGAGGGTTAAAAACTGAATAATAGACTAGAAAAATGAGCAGACAACAGAAAAAGATTCTGACCATAGAAAGTTACTATGGTGATGAGGAAGATCAAAGCTTACACTCAGCTGTAGTGGCAAGAAACTAGAAACTGTAGATGCCCATCAGTTGGAGAATGGTTGAATATATGAATATATACCATATATGGTATATGAATGTTTATGGTATGTGAATGTTATGGAAAGTTATTCTGTAAGAAATGATAAGCAGGACAATTTCAGAAAGGTCTGGAAAGACTTGCATGAACTCATGATAAATGAAGCGAGTAGAACCAAGAGACATTGTATACAACAGCTGTAAGATTATACGATGATTAGTTCTGATGGACATGGCTCTTTTCAACAATGAGATGATTCAGGCCATTTCTAGTGATCTTGTGATGGAGAGCCATCTGCACCCAGAAAGAGAACTGTGAGAACCTCCCAAGTGTGGAACACAACATAGTATTTTCACTTTTTTGTTGCTATCTGTTTGTATTTTGTTTTCTTTCTCATTTTTTTTTTCCTTTTTCTCATGCAGCATGATAATTGTGGAAATATGTATAGAAGAATTGCATATGTTTAACATATATTGGATTACTTGCCTCCTGGGGAGGAGGGGGAAGAGGAAAGGAAGGGAAAAAATTCAAACACAAGGTTTTGAAAGGGTGGATATTGAAAATTATCCATGCATATATTTTCTTTTTTTTTTTTTTATTAATTTTATAATTATAACATTTTTTTGACAGTACATACTTGCATATATTTTCAAAATAAAAAACTTTAATTTAAAAAAAAAGTCACAGATTTAAGCTGGGGAAAAAATACTTTGAAAAAGATAACAAAATCAAAGTTCCTACATCCAAAGTCTCCAAGAAAGAAAGAATTGTTCTCAGGCCATGGAAGAGCTCATAAAGGATTTTGAAAATCAAGTAGGAAAGATAGAGGAAAATTCAGGAAGAGAATGGAGAGTGGTGTGAAAGAAAATACAAAAAGCTACCAAGGAGAATAATGCTTTAAAAAGCAAAATTGGCCAAACGGAAAAGGAGATACAATGATCTTTTAAAAATTAGATTTGAGGGGCAGCTAGATGGTGCAGTGGATAAAGCACCAGCCCTGAATTCAGGAGGACCTGAGTTCAAATTTGGTCTCAGACACTTAACACTTCCTAGCTGTGTGACCCTGGGCAAGTCGCTTAACCCCAGCCTCAGGGAGAAAAAAAAATTTAGATTTGAGCAAATGAAACTAATGACTTTATTAGAAATAAAGATACAATAGAGCAAAGCCAAAAGAATAAAAAAATTTTTTAAATGTGAAGTATCTCATTGGGAAAACAACTGACAAGGAAAATAGATCCAGGAGAGAGATAATTTAAAAACATTGATCTATGTAGAAGTCATGATTAAAAAAAAAAAAAAGTCTGGACATTATTTTTGTTTGTTTGTTTGTATTTATTTTTTATTATTATTATTATTATTTTTTTTTATTCATTTTTCCAAATTATCCCCTCCCTCCCTCCACTCCCTCCCCCCAATGGCAGGTAATCCCATACATTTTACATGTGTTACAATATAACCTAGATACAATATATGTGTGTAAATACCTTTTTCTTGTTGCACATTAATTATTAGCTTCCGAAGGTATAAGTAACCTGGGTAGATAGACAGTAGTGCTAACAATTTACATTCGCTTCCCAGTGTTCCTTCTCTGGGTATAGTTATTTCTTGGACATCATTTTTTAAGAAATTATCAAGGAAACTGTCCTGATATTCTAGAACCAGAGGATAAAATAGAAATCGAAAGATTCCACTGTAATCTCCTGAAAGAGATCCCAAAATGAAAACTCCCAGGAATATTATAGTCAAATTCTGAAACTCCCAGGTCAAAGAGAAAACATTGCAAGCATCTAGAAAGAATTGAATTATAATATAATATAAGATTTAGCAGCTTTTACATTAAAGGATTGAAGGTCTTAGAATATGATGCAGTGAAGTTAGGATTGCAACCAAGAATTGCTTACCTAGCAAAACTGAGTATAATCCGTCAGCGGAAAGGGGAAAATTCAATGAAATAGAGGACTTTCAATCATTCATGATGAAAAGAACAGAGTTAAATAGAAAATTTGATTTTCAAATTCAGGACTCAGAAAAAGTATAAGGGACTTTTGTTTACATTCCTACATGGGAGGATGACACTTTTAAATCATTAGAACTTTAATTATTATGGCAGTGAGAAGATAAACACACACACACAGAGAACAGGTATGTAATATGAAGGGGTAATAGCTGAAAAAAAAAATGAAGGGGTCAAAGAAATTACTAGAAAAAGAAAGGGAGAGGTGGAATGGTGTAAATAATCTGCCAAAAAGAGGCAAGAAAAAGCTTTTACAGTGGAGGTAAGGGTGGGGGGGGGGATGTGGAGGGAGTGAGTGAACCTTATCCTCATCAGAATTAGCTCGAAGAGGAAATAATTCAATATGGTTATAGGAAATCTATTTACCTACAGGAAAGTAGAAGGGGGAGAGGATATGGGAAAGAAGTAGGGGGACAGTGATAGAAGAAAGGGCATATTGCATATTGGGGAAGGGAGTAGTTAGTAGCAAAACACTTTTGAGGAGGTAGGTGAAGAAGAATAGAATAGATGAGGGGGATACAGTTAGCAATACTATTTGTAAAAAGATTTGAAGTAAGTTTCTCTGATAAGGCCTCATTTCCCAAATTATAGAGAACTGAGTCATATTTATAAAAAATAAGAGCCATTCCCAATTGATAAATGATCAAAATAAAGTAACTATGCCCAAAGGGCTGTGAAACCATGCATATCCTTTGACCTAACAATACCACTACTAGGCATGAATTCCAAAAGAGATTTAAAAAAAAAAAAAAAAAAGTAAAAGGACTTATGTACAAAAATATAGGAGCTCTTTGGGTTTAAAAAAAAAGGAAACTGAGAAGATGCCTATTAATTGGGAAATGACTGAATAAATTATGGTTTGTGATTATGATGGATTATTATTCTATGGGAAATGATGAGTTAAGATGCTTTCAGAAAAATCTGGAAAGCCCTCTATGAACTCAAGCAAAGTAAAATGTACTATGAACAAAGTAATAGCAATGTGCTGGGATAATCACTGTGAGGACTTAACTCTTCTCAGTGATAATGATGATTCATGACTACTTTGCAGATCTTGTAATGAAAAATCCTATCCATATCCAGAGAAAGAACTGGTTGTATCTGAATACAAATTACTGAAGCATACTCTCCCTTTCTCCCTCTCTCCCTCTCCCTCCCTTTTTCTCTTCTTCTCTCTCCCTCTCCTCTTCCTATCTTCTTCTCTCTCCCTTTCTCCCTCTTTTCCTCTCTCCCTTCATCCTATTCCCTCCCTCCTACTTTCTCCCTCCCCCCTTTTTTTCCCCTCTCCCCTCTCCCCTCTCCCTCCTTCCCCTTTATTTTTCTTGAGTTTTATTGGGGAGGAGAGATCTATGTTTTTTTCATCACAATAACAAAAAAAAAAAAATACTGGGTTTAGCAGTAAGTTATTTCATAGGCTTCTTTGTGATTATGATGAAATATTTTATGTAAAACATTTATAATTTTTATGTGACAGTCAGGTTTAATTGTTATTTTAGTACCATAGTAAGAATTAGTAGTCATTCTGCTAACTGGAAGAACAAGACTGATTGGCTTTAGGAAGGGAAGAGTGAGATGACTGGAAAACAATGACAAATAATCTGTTGCATAATTTTCCCAAAGGCTAGGTTGCTCAAATCTACTTTTATGCCATCCATCCATCAAATGTAGTTGTTTTTTAACCCATTATGGCATATATTTTTTTAGAAAATTGTTTAACTGTTTAATATGGAACTGCCTTTTTTATTCTAATTTTAATATTCAAAGAATGATACAATGTAAATTAGTCTTAGAAGTTGTACATGAAGTAAATCATTAATTATATATTTGTGGATAAGTTGAATATTTCCAGTGTTCTGGTTATTTCCTTTTAATGTATGCCAATTTTTCTTAAAATTACATTTACCTTTTAATTATGTTTTGAATTGCTTCTTTAACATTCATTAAAAGAGTACATTTTCATCTGAAAATTTTAATTAAAAATCTTTATTTTTAAACAGGATACGTTAATTGTTTGGTCAGAAGCTGAAAACTATGATCTGGCTTTGAGTTTTCAGGAAAAGGCTGGCTGTGATGAGATCTGGGAAAAAATTTGCCAGGTATGGTTCTTTTATTATTAATGGTTGCATAGTTTATACAATAAGCCTGCTTATAGAGAAGTTTTATTTTGCTTTTTTAGATGTAAGTAAGCGTTTAAGAATTAATGAATAGCATAGTGCTAATAATCTAGTCCAAGGGTTCTCAAACTACGGCCCCACTAAGGACGTTTATGTGGCCCGCTGGGTTATGGCAAATGGGCTGAGGGGTGGAGACAGTGTGAGTTTTTGTTTTTACTATAGTCCGGCCTTCCAACAGTCTGAGGGACAGTGAACTGGTCCCCTATTTTAAAAATTTGAGGACCACTGATCTAGTCTATGAACTTTGCAATCAATATGGAAATTCTTTTTCATCATTTATAATTGAGGCAGTATGAAACAGTAAATAGAGAATTAATCTTAGTATCATAAAGAGCTGGGTTAAAGTAAAAATACTAGGCAAGTCATTTAATCTGTCCATAGTGTATGCAACTTTTCAATATTACAATTTTGAGAGAAAATGCTAATTTGCTTTGATAAAGGAGCTCATTGGATGCTATCTTCACTGAAAAAAAAAAAAGGTCACAACTGACTAAAAAGAACAACAGTGAATTTTTATGGGATTTTTATCTTAGCAGAGAGAATAAATTCAATTATCTTTATTCAGAGGAATCTCAGATCTGTTTGTTTAGCCCTAACCTTTCCAATTCCAGTCTCATCTTGAGTTTTCTATAGGACATTTTAAAATTCAAAATGTTAATTTCACCGTATCTAAAAGTGAACTAACTATATTCCCTCACACCCTTCTCAACTTCCATATTATCAAAGATTGATTTTTCCCGTTACCCAGGCTGGTAAACTAGGTGTCATCCTCAACTCTTTATTCTCTCTGACCTCCCACTTCCCCATATTCAATATGTTGTTAAATCCTATCAATTCTACTTTTGATACATTTTTCTTGTACTCAACTTTTTCTCCTCTGTGACAACTACCATCCAATACAGGACCCCATCACCTCACACTTGTATTTTTGCAATAGTTTTCTGCCTCTTTAAGTTTTTTCTCGATTCAGTTTTTCTTCTACTTCTTAAAGTCAAAATCTAACCAAATTTCCCTTCTTTTTAATAAACATTTTCTGTCCTCTATATTAATTAGTTCTAGGATCAAATATAAAGTTCTCTGTTTTCCTTTTAAAGTCTGCCCTCTTTTAATCTTCTTACACCTGACTTTATTCCATGAACTTTGACCAAGTGACACTATTGGCTTTCTTATTGTTTGTTCCTTTCACAAGACACTCCTCCTATCTCTGGACATTTTCGCTATCTTCAATGCTTGGAACTCCCTTCCCCCTCATCTCTTTTCAAGATTACTATCCTTTACTTGAAGTCTCTTCTTTTGCTGGTACCCTTCTATCTAACTTCTTTCAATCAGAGGATTTATTAAATATATTAGACAGTGTGTTACATATTGGAGATACAAAGAATAAAACAATTCATTTTCCCAAAATAGCTTGCATTCTAATTGGGGAATGAAATATAATGTGTTTGACTTGTATTTTTTTTTTTCTTTTTCTTTTTATTATAGCTTTTTATTTACAAGATATATGAATGGGTAATTTTACAGCACTGACAATTGCCAAACCTTTTGTTCCAATTTTTTCCCGTCTTCCCCCCACCCCCTCCCCCAGATGGCAGGTTGACCAATACATGTTAAATATGTTAAAGTATAAATTAAATACTATATATATATATATATATATATATATATATATATCTATATATATATATATATATATATATATATCCAAACAGTTATTTTGCTGTACAAAAAGAATTGGACTTTGAAATAGTGTACAATTAGCCTGTGAAGGAAATAAAAAATACAAGCAGACAAAAATAGGGGTATTGGGAATTCTATGTAGTAGTTCATCATCATCTTCCAGAATTCTTTCGCTGGGTATAACTGGTTCAGTTCATTACTGCTCTATTGGAATTGATTTGGTTCATCTCATTGTTGAAGATGGCCATATCCATCATCATATAGTATTGTTGCTGAAGTATATAATAATCTCCTGGTCCTGTTCATTTCACTCAGCATCAGCTCCAGGCCTTTCTGAAATCATCCTGTTGGTCATTTCTTACAGAACCATAATATTCCATAATATTCATATACCACAATTTATTCAGCCATTCTCCAATTGATGGGCATCCACTCAGTTTCCAGTTACTGGTCACTACAAAGAGAGCTGCCACAAACATTCTTGCACATATAGGTCCCTTTCCCTTCTTTAAAATCTCTTTGGGATATAAGCCCAGTAGTAACACTGCTGGATCAAAGGGTATGCACAGTTTGATAACTTTTTGAGCATAGTTCCAATTCATTCTCCAGAATGGCTGGATGTATTCACAATTCCACCAACAATGTATCAGTGTCCCTGTTTTCCCACATCCCCTCTTAACATTCTGCATTATCTTTCCCTGTCATTCTAGCCAATCTGACAGGTGTGTAGTGGTATCTCAGAGTTGTCTTAATTTGCATTTCTCTGATTAATAATAACTTGGAGCATCTTTTCATATGGCTAGAAATATTTTCAATTTCTTCATCTTAGAATTGTCTGTTCGTATTCATATTCCATTTATCAATTGGAGAATGGCTTGATTTCTTATAAATTAGAGTCAATTCTCTATATATTTTGGAAATGAGGCTTTTATAAGAACCTTTAACTGTAAAAATGTTTTCCCAGTTTATTGCTTCCCTTCTAATTTTATCTGCATTAGTTTTGTTTGTACAAAAACTTTTTAATTTGATATAATCAAAATTTTCTATTTTGTGATCAGTAATGATCTCTAGTTCTTCTTTGGTCATAAATTCCTTCCCTTCTACAAGTCTGAGAGGTAAACTATCCTATGTTCCTCAAATTTATTTATAATCTCATTCTTTATGCCTAGATCATGAACCCATTTTGACCTTATCTTGGTATATGCTGTTAATTGTGGGTCAGTGCCTAGTTTCTGCCATAACAATCTCCAATTTTCCCAGCAATTTTTGTCAAACATTGAGTTCTTATCCCAAAAGCTGGGTTGACTTGTATTTAATTTTGTATATACTTATGTGTATGTAAATTGTTTCCTATAGATGTTAAGCTCCTTCAGAATAGAAATTTTCTTTTTATCTCTTGATTCTCATATAGTATAGCACAAATACAAAATACAGGGTACTGCAATAATCTTATTGCAATTTTAAACTATTAAAGTCTAAAACTACACTAAAAGTTTTGGAACATCCTATTAAAAAGATGTTAAATAGATGCTTATTGATTTGAAATGATGACATTGAGATTCCTTATAATTAAATAAAGGCTATATTATAATTTTAATAAATGTACTTTATTGTATTCAAGTGCAGTAAACTTTCCAAGAAATGGTCCACAGTTGTGATAAAAGGTCACATTATTCCCTTTGGAAGTTTATTTGGACAAGTTCAATTAGTTTTCCTTAAAGCTTTTTTCAGTTTTTATTTAATACTACCAAAGTTGAAGCTGCTTTTTCCAATGTTATCAGTAATCTCTTAACTGTTAACTCCAGTAGTCTTTTCTCATTCCTTATCTGAGGCTTTTGAAATTTTTGATCATCAATTCTGATGAACATGGTTCTTTTCAATAATGAGGTGATTCAGGTCAATTCTAGTAGACTTATGATGGAGAGAATAATCTATCTAGAAAGAGAACTATAGATACTGAATGTAGATCACAACATAGTATTTTCCTCTTTTTTGTTATTACTTGCTTTTTTGTTTTCTTATTTTTTTCCTTTTTGATCTGATTTTTCTTGTGCAGCATGATAATTATGGATATATGTATAGAAGAATTGCATATGTTTAACATATATTGGATTACTTGCCTCCTGGGGGGGGAAGGGAAGGAAAAAATTTAAAACACAAGGTTTTGTAAGTGTGAATGTTGAAAATTATCCATGCATATGTTTTGAAAATAAAAAAGCTTTAATTAAAAAAATTGCAAGGGGCACAATGGATAGTGTGTTGGGCCTCGAGTCAAAAAGATCTAAGTTCAAATGTGATCTCAGATTCTTATTACCAAGTGATTTGTTTACCTCTGTTTCCTCTAAATGTAACATGAGAATAATAACAGAACCTACCTCTCAGGATTGTTATGAGGATCAAATGAGATATTTTAAGTATTTAGCATAGTGACTGGCACATCACAGGAGACATGTATAATTGCTGTTATATCACTGTCGCACTACCACTACCCACACATTCACAATTTCTAGTATCAAGGAGTTTGAGGGTGGAATGGAAGATATACAATATGTGTACAGATAAATGAATATGAAGTAATTTTTTAAAAAAAGAAAGTGCTAATGACTGGGGAATGGAAAGATGAGGACTATCAGGATGGGTTTACTGTAAGAGGCGAGGCACTTGTGCACTTAAGGAAACTAAGAGGTAGAGTTGAGGAAGGAATGTATTTCAGACACAGACTGTTTTCAGAGAAATGGAAAATGAAATACTACATACTGTACAAATGTGTTTAATGTTTGTTGAATGGAATTGAATCCAGCCTTAGGTTTGTAGCCTATTTCTTTAGCATCTTATGCTAAATGTCATTTAGCCCCTAAAGCTGTTGAAATATCAACATCGTAAAATAGTACTTTCTTTAGGTTCTTTAACTATGTTCTGTTGTAAGAGCAATAGAAAAATACATATTAAAGAACCCCATTGAGGAATTTCATGTACACTGAGACAGTAAGGGGGTCCTAATTTTTCTCATCATTCCAACTATTATATTTAGTTTTAGAGAGACTGAGATTAAATGTTAATGTAGAGTTTGGGCAATAAGAGATGTCTTGAAAAAAAATGATTTGGCTTTTCCAACATGTCTTGATAAATCCATAGTTTCAATTTTTCTTTATTATCTTGGTTCCATTGATGAGAACTAGATAAGGGATGCCTAAATGAAATTAGGTTTAATTGAGATCTAGTGGCAGGTTTGGGGTACAGGGAGTCAAATAGAGCTCCCCTGTAACTCCTTTGGATTCGGTGCAAAGATACAGAGTTAAATGAGGTCTAGTAGCGGCGCAAGAGTCCTCTATAAAGGAATTTACAGATCCAAAAACCTAGATTGATTAAAAAAAAAAAAAAAAAAAAAAAAGGTTTATTATGGGGTTTGGAAGTAAAGTTAAAAGGTAGAAAGACACTAGAGCCAGGGTTGGCACCGGTGGACAGAAATCCTTGACATGGCCGGCGTAAAGATGCCATGTTTGGGACTTCTGCAAAGAGTCAACTCCAGTTTGGCCCTTTTTATAATAGGGGGATCATCTGAAGGGGCCCATGGGTAGAGTCCCAGATTGGCTTCCTGCTTGAGCTTCAGCCAGGGTAGGAATTTGAATAGAATTCAATGGGTTTTTAGATAAGGAGGAAACTGTGTTTGGGGTGAGGCAGAGTCCAAGGAGAAGAGTTTTGGGGTTTCCTCATCACCATCTCTACTTCTTTGATCAAAGGCTTTTTTTGTAGTGTTAGCAAATTAGTTAGCAATTAGTCTCTTAATTGTCAGTAATATATAAACCATATTATAATCCAAGTCAAGCCTCAATTTTGATAGTCTCAGAACTGTTCTACCTCTTTTTATGCCTTCCAATTTTATCAGTAATTTCACTATGTATTTAAGTACTACTTATGCCCTTTTTTTTTTTTCTATTTCATAATACACATAAGAAGGAAGAGCCTAAAAATTACAAAACACTTGCCATAAAAATAAAGATTTAAATAATTGGAAAGACATTCAGTGCTCTTGGATAGGCCAAGCGAATATAATAAAGATGACAATACTTCCCAAACTAATCTTTTTATTTAGTGCTATATCAATCAAACTCCCAAGAAACTATTTTAATGACCTAGAAAAAATAACAACAAAATTCATATGGAAGAATAAAAGGTCGAGAATTGCAAGGGAACTAATGAAAAAAAAGTCAGATGAAGGTGGTCTAGGTGTACCTGATCTAAAGCTATATTATATAGCAGCAGTCACCAAAACCATTTGGTATTGGCTAAGAAATAGACCAGTCGATCAGTGGAACAGATTAGGTACAAAGGACAAAAAAGGGTACATCTATAGCAATCTAGTCTTTGACAAACCCAAAGATACCAACATTTGGGATAAAAATTCATTATTTGGAAAAAACTGTTGGGAAAACTGGAAATTAGTATGGCAGAAATTAGATATGGATCCACACTTAACACCATATACCAAGATAAGATCAAAATGGGTCCATAATTTAGGCATAAAGATTGAGATCATAAATAGATTAGAGGAACTGAGAATAGTCTACCTCTCAGACCTGTGGAGGAGGAAGGAATTTATGACTAGAGGAGAACTAGAGATCATTATTGATCACAAAATAGAAGATTTTGATTACATCAAACTAAAAAGTTTCTGTACAAACAATACTAATGCAAACAAGATTAGAAGGGAAGTAACAAATTGGAAAAATATTTTTACAATTAAAGGTTCTGATAAAGGTCTCATTTCCAAAATATATAAAGAACTGACCCTAATTTATAAGAAATCAAACCATTCTCCAATTGATAAATGGTCAAAGGATATGAACAGACAATTCTCAGATGATGAAATTGAAATTATATCCACTCATATGAAAGAGTGTTCCAAATCACTACTGATCAGAGAAGTGCAAATTAAGACAACTCTGAGATACCACTAAGATGACAGGAAGAAATAATGATGAATGTTGGAGGGGATGTGGGAAAACTGGGACACTAATACATTGTTGGTGGAATTGTGAAAGAATCCAACCATTCTGGAGAGCAATTTGGAACTTATGCCCAAAAAGTTATCAAACTGTGCATACCCTTTGATCCAGCATTGCTGCTATTGGGCTTATATCCCAAAGAAATAGTAAAGAGCGGAAAGGGGCCTGCATGTGCCAAAATGTTTGTGGCAGTTCTTTTCGTAGTGGCTAGAAACTGGAAAATGAATGGATGTCCATCAATTGGAGAATAGTTGGGTAAATTATGGTATATGAAGGTTATGGAATATTATTGCTCTGTAAAAAATGACCAGCAAGACAAATACAGAGAGGTTTGGAAAGACTTACATCAACTAATGCTGAGTGAAATGAATAGAACCAGAAGATCGCTGTACACTTCAGTGCTGTATGAAGATGTATTCTGATGGAAGTGGATATCTTCAACATAAAGAAGATCCAACTCACTTCCAGTTGATCAATGATGGACAGAAACAACTACAACCAGAGAAGGAACACTGGGAAGTGAATGTAAATTGTTAGCTCTACTGTCTATTTACCCAGGTTACTTATACCTTCGGTATATGTGCAATAAGAAAATTGGATTTACACACATATATTGTATCTAGGTTATACTGTAATACATATAAAATGTATGGGATTACCTGTCATCTAGGGCAGGAGTAGAGGGAGGGAGGGGATAATTTGGAAAAATGAATACAAGGGATAATGTTATAAAAAAAAATTACTCATGCATATATACTGTCAAAAAAAAAAAAAAAAAGAAGGAAGAGCCTAGGTACCATGAAGTTTTCTGAAAAGCGAATTTATAAGATCCTTTTAATCCATTGATTTCCATTTTATATTCAGTTACTCAGCTGTATTGTTCCTTTGATTTTCATTCTATATTGTTCCTTTGTTACTAATCAAATTTTCATTTAGGCTAGAATAAAACTGAAATAATGTTTGTTGAATAAAAGAGTCTGACAGTCTATTGGTCGCTGTTATGTATTAGTCTTGAATTCTAGACAATAGAGATAGCACAGTATGCCATTGGACCCCAAATTCTTTTTTTTTTTTTAATTAAAGGTTTTTATTTACAAAGCATATGCATGGGTAATTTTTCCAACATTGACCCTTGCAAAACTCCTCCCCCTCCCCTAGCTGACAAAGTCTGATACATGTTAAATATGTTGAAATACATGTTAGATCCAATATATGTATACATATTTATACAGTTATCTTGCTTTATAAGAAAAATCAGATCAAGAAGGAAGAAAAAGAAAAACTGAGAAAGAAAAATAACAGAAAGAGTGAGAATGCCATTTTTGTTCCACACTTAGTTCCCACACTCCTTTCTCTTGGTGTAGATGTTTCTCTCTCTTCCTTACTGAACAAATGGAACTGGTTTGAATCATCTCATTGTTGAAGAGAGCCACATCCATCAGAATTGATCATTGTATACTCTTGTTGCCATGTATAATGATCTCCTGGTTCTACTTATTTCAATTAGCATCAGTTCATGTAGGTCTCTCCAATGGTCATTTCTTACAGAACAGTAGTATTCCATAGCATTCATATACTATAATTTATTCAGCCATTCTCCAATTGATGGGCATCTAGTAAGTTTCCAGTTTCTTGCCACTACAAAGAAGGCTGCCACAAACATTTTTGCACATGTGGGACTCAAATTTTTTATTTTCAGAGAATGTTGTTACAGAATAATGTAATGGAAAGGATATTAAACTTCTAAGAAGACAGGTTGAAATCTAGATTCTGCCACTTGTTGGGTATTATGTAGTTTGGGGCATGTTATTTGACCCTTTTGAGCCTCAATTATTTCATAAATATAAGGGGGTTAGGGATAGAACTGGACCTCTTATTTCATTGGCATAGGGAATTTCCCAGATATGGAAATTTTCCTCAATAGGTACAGGCAAAAATTGTCTTTACAACTTATATTATTTGCCTAGGACTTTGAAAAGTTCAGTGAACTATCCAGGATTTCAGAGCCCATATTTGTGAATGGAGTAATATAAATCCAGGTCTTCCTGATTTCAAGGTGGACATTTTGTCACTATTACACATTGCTTTTCAATATGATAAATATAATGACACTTTTAACACTTGTGCCTCACAATATTGTCAGGACCTGATGAGATCTTTGTGAATGCTTTTTCTTTTTAATGCATACATATTTATACAATTATCTTGCTGTACAAGAAAAATCAAATCAAACCAGAAAAGAAAATGATGATGAAAATAAAATGCAAGCCAATAACAAAAAGTGTGAACTGCACTCCGTTTCCATAGTCCTCTCTCTAGGTGTAGATGGTTCTTTAGTTCACAAAACCATTGGAACTGGTCTGAATCATTTCATTGTTGAAGAGAATTGCTTATATTTTTAAAGTGCTATGTAAATAGAAAATTTTATTATTGGGCAGAGGCAGCTTGCTGTAGTGTTTGTTAAGAGCATTAGACATAGGAGAATTGATTTAAGTTTTCCCTTTATTCTGGGATTCTCCTTGTGACATTAAGCAAGTCACCCTCTTGAAATCATTTCTTGAAATCTAAAATAAGGATGGTTATTATAGTTGCCTTTTTAATTGAGCTGTTAGGAGAAACAAATGAGAGTCTATAGTTCTAGCATCATAAACTTCTATTTTGTATCAGTATTTATGGATTCTGGGGCAGCTAGGTGGTGAAGTAGATAGAGCACCAGCCTTGAATTCAGGAAGATCCGAGTTCAAATGTGATCTCAGACACTTAACACTTCCTAGTTGTGTGACCCTGGGCAAGTCACTTAACCCCAGCCTCGGGGGGTGGGGGGTGGGGGAGGGAAATATTTATGGATTCCCTGAGAATTTGGTTAAGTGATCTTGCATTAAGGAGAATTATTTAAAGAGAAATATTAAATTAGAAGGGGAAAAGGCCATATTGATCTTAAGGGAAAATAAGAAGTGATGGTATAGAAGACAGAAAACACAAAGGGTGACTACAAAAAAAAAATTAAAAGCAAAGGATTCCTGGGAAATACTTTGTTGCCACAAACATTGCTACATATGTCAGTTGGACCTGAGGGTCTCCATCTTTTAGTACAGTAATTACTGTTAATGAAGACCTTGAGTCTTCAATAAATGATAAAGTGTATTTAGTATATTCAGTATAAAAGTGCAAAGCACTATATGCAAACCCTACTCAGAATTTTGATGACCTGTATTTAAATCCTGCCTTTGAAACATACTGGCTTTCTGTTCTAAGACAATTTACTTAGCCTCTAGTAAAAAGTACTCTAAATAAAAAAACAGGAGTCTATGTGTGTGTAATAATTTAAGAGATAATTAAGAATACTTGTAAGAGGCGTAAAAGTTGTATTCTTAGCCATTGAGAACAGTAGACCTATTGTCTCAGTATTCTGAGGCTATTTAGTTTTTTGTTTTTTTTTTTATTCATTTTTCCAAATTATCCCTTTGTTAGGATTACTAAGTGAGAACTGAGGTTGTCTCTGGGGCTGGGGTTGAGTCGGCTGAGGTCCAGGGATTGAATATAGCTAACATCTGCCCCATTTCAGCTATAAGAGATTCCTCAATTCAGAGTCTTCTTTCTATCTCTGGGAGTCCTCTCTTTTATTCTCCCAGAGAATGGGCGTGGGATAATGCAAGGGCTTCTGGGAAGAACCACCCCAGCCAATGAGCTTGCCCCCTCTATCAAGTCAACCTGAGTTCTCACCTTGTAATTGTCCAGAAAACCTGAATTCTCACCTTGTCACTGTCCAGACAACCTCAGTTCTCACTTAGTAATCCTAACATCCCTTCCCTCCCTCCACTCCCTCTCCCCAATGACAGGTAATCCCATACATTTTACATGTGTTACAGTATAGCCTAGATACAATATATGTGTGTAAATACCATTTTCTTGTTGCACATTAATTATTAGCTTCCGAAGGTATAAGTAACCTGGGTAGATAGACAGTAGTGCTAACAATTTACATTCACTTCCCAGTGTTCCTTCTCTGGGTGCAGTTGTTTCTGTCCATCACTGATCATCTGGAAGTGAGTTGGATCTTCTTTATGTTGAAGATTTCCACTTCCATCAGAATAAATCCTCATGGCTATTTAGTTTTAATGTACTAGGTAAACAGAATGTTGAGTGTAGGCCGTAAAGATATGAGAAATATTATTTTAAAATTTTGGATGCTAGTTTTGTCAAGGCATATAGTGTTCAATTTAATCTTTATTGTAACTATATCTCATTCAATGACTATTATTTAGTAGTATTATTTAGTAGTAGACCCTGGGTAAGTCACTAAATCTTGTACAATCCTTGCAGAGTTATTAAAGAAAATGCTTTGTAAACCATAAAGCATCTAGATATAACCTATTTTATAACAGAATTTTTGTATTACTGTGAAATAATAGGTGTATTTTTCATAAACTAGATTTGTGAAACACAAATACACGGTTTTTGTTTTGTTTCCTTTTTTAAAATTTTGATGATAACTTTTTTTTTTTTCAAAATACATGCCAAGATAGTTTTCAACAATCATCCTTGCAAAACCTTGTGTGCCAGATTTTTTTCCTTTCTTCCCCCCATTTCCCCTAGACAGCAAGCAATCCAGTATAGGTTAAACATGTGCAATTCTCCAAAACACATTTCTACATTTATCATGCAAGCAGAAATAATGTTAAGAGGAGTAGAATACTCTCAGAAACAATGAGCTTTGATTTCTTTGCATTCTGCATCTAAGATAGACTGTTCTTATTTATTAATACATTTTTATTGTTGGTCAGAACTCTGACATGTTTCCATATAGGTAAATTTAGATCTACAGTATCTGCTTTGCTGTCCAAAATTATTCTTTGGTGGTCCAAATCATTATTGATTAGAGAAATGCAAATTGAGACTCAAAGATAACCACTACACACCTCAGATTGGCTAAGATGACAGGAAAAGATAATGATAATGTTGGCAGGAATGTGGGAAAACTGGGACACTGATGCATTGTTGGTGGAGTTGTAATAGATCCAACCGTTTTGGAGAGCAATTTGGAACTATACTCAAAAAGTATAGCAGTGCTTTGATTCAGCAGTGCTACTACTGGACTTAGAAGAGATATTAAAGAAGAGAAAGAGACCCATGTGTGCAAAAATGTTTGTGGCAACCCTTTTCATAGTGGCTAGAAACTGGAAATTGAATGGATGCCATCAATTGGAGAATGGCCGAATAAATTATGGTATATGAACGTTATGGAATATTATTGTCTGTAAGAAATGACCCAAAGGATGCATACAGAGAGGCCTGGAGAGAGACCTACATGAACTGATGCTAAGTGAAATAAGTAGAACCAGGAGATCTTTATACACTTGAACAACAATACTATATGAGGATCAATTCTGATGGACGTGGCCCTCTTCAACAATGAGAGGATCCAAATCAGTTCCAGTTGATCAGTAATGAACAAAACTAGCTACATTCAGTGAAAGAACACTGGGAAATGAGTGTGGATCACAACATAGCATTTCTACTCTTTCTCATTATTGTTTGCTTGCATTTTTGTTTGTCTTCTCAGGTTATTTTACCTTCTTTCTAAATCCGATTTTTCTTGTGCAGCAAGATAACTGTATAAATATGTATACATATATTTAACATATACTTTAACATGTTTAACATGTATGGGACTACCTGCCATCTAGGGGACGAGGTGGAGGGAAGGAGGGAAAAAGTTTGGAACAGAAGTTTTTGTAAAGGTCAATGTTGGAAAATTACCCATGCATAATATGTTTTGTCAACAAAAACTATAATAAAATGGAAAAAAAAATAAAATTATTTCGCAGATGCAAAAAAAAAAAATAAAATTATTCTTTGAAGTTTGCAAACCAGAGACAGAACACAAAATTTCTTCTGTGCATAAAGTTAAATTTTAAACTGTCTTTTTCAGTAATGAAATGAATATAAATATACAATAACAAGCTGTACCTTAATGAAATAGCTGAAACACAAAGACTATTAACAATTCACCATGTATAAAATTAATTCAAGCATCTCTGAAGCACCTACTATGTGACTAAGATGGTCTCCTTTATTCATTGAATTCGGTATCTCTATCCTAATTCCCAAAAGAGGTGTGGCTGTGGGTGTCCATGCTTTTAATCCTAAATTGTCTTAAAAACCTCTACCAGGTTTGTAACATTTCCTCCTCCCCTCCCAGGCTGGGGTTAAGTGACTTGGCCAGGGTCACACAGTTAGGAAGTGTTAAGTGTTTGAGACCAGATTTGAACTCGGGCCCTCCTGAATTCAAGGCTAGTGCTCTATCCACTGTGCCACCTCGCTGCCCCCGTTTGTAACATATTTAAGGACTTTCTACATAGATTTCCGGGGGCCCAGAAACTTGTAGGGGGGGGAATCTACACCTTTATTTTTACTAACATTTGACTGAAATTTAACATGCCATTTTAAGAAATCAGATTAGTAAACATTTAAGTGTGTGTTATATACCAAGAATGTTCTAAGCCCTAAGGGGTCCATAGGCTTCACCAGATTGCCAAAAGAGTCCATGACACAACTACTTTCTTGTCCTTTATTTTTTAAGCCTTTTATTTTCAAAATATATGCATAGTTTCCACATTCACCCTTGTAAAATCTTGTGTTCCAAATTTTTTCTCCCTCCCTTAAATAGCAAGTAATCTAATATATATTAAACATGCAATTCTTTTAGACATATTTCCACAGTTATGTTGCACAAGAAAAATCAAATCAAAAAGGGGGAAAAATGAGAAAGCAAACAAAAAACAACAAAAAAAAGTGAAAATACTATGTTGTGATCCACCTTCAGACCCCACAATCCTCTCTTTGGGTACAGATGGCTCCCTATCACAAGTCTATTAGAATTGACCTGAATCACCTCGTTGAAAAGAGCCACGTCCATCAGAATTGATCATTGCATAATCTTAATTGTTGCCATGTACATTGTTTTTGTGGTTCTACTCACTTCACTTAACATCAGTTCATGCAAGTCTTTCCACACTTTTCTGGAGTTATCCTGCTGATCGTTTCTATAGAACAATAATATTTCATAACATTCATATGCCATAATTTATTCAGTCTTCTTCAACTGATGGGCATCCATTCAGTTTCCAGTTCCTGGCCACTGCAAAAAGGGTTACTATAAATAATTTTACACATGGGGGTCCTTTTTCTGCCTTTAGGATTTCATTGGGATATAGACCCAGTAATAACACTGCTGGGTCAAAAGGTATACAGAAAAACAACTATGGATATGTATACATATATTGTATTTGACATATACTTTAACATATTTATCACGTGTTGATCTACCTGCCATCTGGGGGAAGGGGGAGGAGGAAGGAGGGGAAAAATTGAAACAAAAGATTTTGTAGTTGTCAGTGCTGAAAAATTACCCATGCATATATCTTGTACATAAAAAGCTACAATTAAAAAAGGGAGGGTATGCAGAGTTTGATAGTCCTTTGGGCACAGTTCATTATTGTTGTTTCATATCCTTTGATCAGTTGGAGAATGGCTTGTATTCTTTATCAGAAAACAATTCTTTATCAGAAGAATCTGTTTCAGAACTCTTAGATATAAAAATTTTTTCCTAGTACAACTCTCACTTTCTGTGATTTAACTTGATGAGCCCATTAGTTGTGTTCATGCAGATAATTCTCATATCTCTACATCCAGATTTAATCTAAATTCCTATTCTACCTCACCAACTGCCTTTTGAATTTAAATTGAATGTCTTTTAGCTGTTTCAATTTAATACATGCAAAATAGAGCTCACTATTTTTCCTCCTAAACCATTGTTTTTTTTAAAACTAGTCATTATTATCTATACCAATTGAAATATATATCTCTGCTACTGCATATTGACTTTGAAAACCACAAAATAATAATTGTATTTATTTTTTTCTATTTTGTTAAATGTCTCCCAGTTACATTTTAATCTGATTAAAGAAGGGATGAAGTATAGATTTGGGGGGGGGGGCAGGTTGATACCAATGGTCTAGATAACTTCTTCTCAGTGACTTTATGGATATCTACTCAGTTTCTCATTTTTACCCCATATGTCCAGGATGTTGCCATATCTGATCATTTCTACCTTCATAAAATCTTGAATATAGTCATCTTCCCTTCACATATACAGCTACTACCCTTGTATAGACCCTCATCACTTCTTGTTTAGGCTCTTGTTTGGCCAAGACACTTCTAATTGCTGTTTATGCTGTTCAAGTTTATTCTCACTCCAGTTCATCCTTCATTTGGCTGCCAAAATGATTTTCCTAGAGCTTGTTAAATCTTATTGCCCTCCTAAATTTGAACAGTTCCCTGTTAACTTCAAAAATAAATAACAAATTCCTCTGGCATTTAAATTTCATAATTTTCCTCATTCTTAATTTTCCATACTTATTACATTCTGCTGCCTTTCATACACTTTGATATTCAGCTATAATTGGCCTGCTTGACAACTTTGTACACTATACTCCCATTTGCATGTTTTTACCCTGAAGGTCCCTCATGTTTAAAATGTTTTCTCCTCACTCACTAATGGCCTCGGCTTATTTCAATACTCAGCTCAAATCCTTACCTCTGCAGGAAGTTTTTACCAGTCCCCATTCTCATTTCTCCACTGAGTTTATCTTCTAAACATCCTTTATTGACTTTATTTATTACAATTACATTTTCTTAATGTTTCCTCTAATGGAATGTGAGTCTCTTGAAGAAAAAAGAGTAGTGGTTTTTCCTTTTGTATCCCCCAGCATACCACGTTTTTTGATTGAGAGACTCCCATTCAATTTTAAATTATTATTATTTTACAATTTTATCAACATAAATTTTTGAATAAATGAATATTCTGGCATGCAGCTGACTATGTATTCTCAAAAACTTTGTCAATAGAACATATTAATATTAAGCTTTAACTATTTTAAATCAAAATCTTGATGTATTAATTTTGATATTTTCTTAAACACAATGATTGTTAGAATTTATTTGTCAAAATATTATTCTTATATAGTAAGAAATAACCAGTTTTGCTTGTTTTATTGTTAGGTTCAAGGTAAAGATCCTTCGGTGGAAGTCACTCAGGACCTCATTGATGAGTCAGAAGAAGAACGATTTGAAGAAATGCCTGAAACTAGTCATTTAATTGACCTGCCTACATGTGAACTCAACAAACTTGAAGAGATTGCTGACTTAGTTACCTCAGTTCTCTCCTCACCTATCCGTAGGGAAAAGTTAGCACTGGCCTTGGAAAATGAAGGTTATATTAAAAAACTTCTGCAACTTTTCCAAGTTTGTGAGAACTTAGAGAACACTGAAGGCTTACACCATTTATATGAAATTATTAGAGGAATATTATTCCTAAATAAAGCAACTCTGTTTGAGGTGATGTTTTCTGATGAGTGTATTATGGATGTCGTGGGATGCCTTGAATATGATCCTGCTTTGGCTCAGCCAAAAAGGCATAGGGAATTCTTGACCAAAACAGCAAAATTTAAAGAAGTTATACCAATAACAGACTCTGAACTTAGGCAAAAAATCCATCAGACTTACAGGGTACAATACATTCAGGACATCATTTTGCCAACACCGTCTGTTTTTGAAGAGAATTTTCTTTCTACTCTTACTTCCTTTATTTTCTTCAACAAAGTTGAAATTGTCAGCATGTTGCAGGTAAGTAAATATGAGAAGCTTTGGAGACAAATAGTGGTTATCAAGTTATATGTCTTTACAAGTTGTGTTATAACTGTGTAACTTTGTTACTTGTCACATGTAATATGATCAGTAATAGCAGTTTTAGGTGCTATTTTAAAATCATACCACCTTTTATATTTGTGTGCTTTGGTGTAGCCATTTGATTTAGTTTTGATTCTTAAAATATGGTTTTGAAAAATAACCTATAGGGGCAGCTAGGTGGTGCAGTGGATAGAGCACCAGCCTTGAATTCAGGAGGACCCGAGTTCAAATCTGGTCTCAGACACTTAACACGTCCTAGCTGTGTGACCCTGGGCAAGTCATTTAACCCCAGCCTCAAAAAGGAAAAAAAAAAAAACTTAAAAAAAAAACTTAAAAGAAAAAGAAGAAAAAGAAAAATAACCTATAAATATCTAAATAACTAGTAATCTTCATAGATGTGATAATTGACAAATGGTAGGGAAGGAATATTACTTATTTTTAACTTTTCTTTTTTTTCAAGTGAGGTTATATTACAGATGACAAAGAATTGATTTGATCTTTATATTTGGGGATTTTTAAAAATTCACATAAAATTTTGTTAACAATTTTTGATTTCTTATCAGATATTATTTATATTTATTAAAAACATCTTTTACATTATTATGTGTGTCACAAAGAATGACATTATCCCTTTATTCTGCCAGCCATTATCCCTTATTCTAATCTAGGACTATAGTCAGTGGTGTACTTTAGCCAGCTTATACTGGTTCATGATTTTTCCAAATAACATGTAGTTTTCAATAACCTGATACAGGTTAAATATGTTCATTCCTTTAAAACATATTTCCATATTTGTCATGTTGTGTAAGAAAAATCAGACCAAAAGGGAAAAGAAAACAACCTCCCCCCCCCCCCCCAAAAAAAAAAAAAACAAAAAACATGAAAATACTATGCTTTGATCCACATTCAGTCTGCACAATTCTTTCTCTGGATACAAATGGTACTTTCCATCCCAATTCTATTGGAATTGTCTTGAATCATCTTATTGCTGAGAAGAACCAAGACCATCACAGTTGATCATACCATAATCTTGTTTACTGTGTACTATGTTCTTTTCATTCACTTCAGTTAGTACCAGTTAATTTAAGTAAGGTTTCAAGGCTTTTCTGAAATCAGCCTGCTCCTCATTTTTTATAGAATAATGATATTTCATTACATTCATAAACCATAAGTTATTCAGCCATTTCCCCAACTGTTGGACTCCCATCCAATTTCATGTTCCTTACCACTACAAAGAGAAATGCAAAGAGAAAAACAATTTGTGTGTCTTTTCCCCCTCTAATATGATTTCTTTGGGATACAGTCCCAGTAGTGAGACTGTTGGATCAAACAATGCATTATGGTCCTAGTTTTCCCACATCTTTTCTAATATTTATTATTATCTTCTCCTGGCATTTTAGGCAACCTGAGAGTTATACTCAGAATTGTCTTAATTTGCCTTTCTCTAATCAGTAGTGACTTAGAATATTTTTTCACATGAATAGATAAATGGCTCTAATTTTTTTCATCTGAAAATTGTCTGTTCATAATGCTTTGTCTATCAATTGGGGGTGACTTTTTTTTTTTTTTTTTTTTTTTTTTTTTTTTGCTGAAGCAATTGGGGTTAAGTGACTTGCCCAGGGTCACATAGCTAGGAAGTGTTAAGTGTCTGATAGCAGATTTGAACTCAGGTCCTCCTGAGTTCAGGGCTGGTGCTCTATCCACAGCGCCACCAAGCTGCCCCCTGACTTGTATTCTTGACTCAGTTCTCTGTATATTTTAGAAATAAGGCCTTTATTAGAAATACTGGCTATAAATATTGGCCTTCTCCACAGATTTGACAGGTAAACCATCCTTTGTGCTTCTAATTTGCTTATATGCCCTTTATAGCTAGATTGTGAATCCATTTCAACCTTATGGGCTATGATATGTTGGTCAGTACCTACTTTCTGCCATATTATTTTTCAATTTAAGTTCTCATTTGTTTGAACTGATTAATTCTAAGCATGGTACTTATGATACTAAAGTTCAATACATTATAGAATAGTCAACTCAACTTCTGTCCACTTAATTCCAGTCTATTCTATTCACAAGATAGAGATGTCTCCACAAAAATTAAAAGATGATCCTTTCCTTTGGAGAGCAGGAAATTACCAAGTACTTAATTTCAAGCCAGGTTTCTCTATAAATGCCATATATACAAAGATAAAATGAAACTGTCTCTGTCCTCAATAAGATTACATTATCTTGGATGCTGTGATTATTCTTCCCTAGAGGGGGACTGGATAGAAAGAGTGGAGGTATTTAAGGCAATTTTTATTATTTTTTTTATTACTTTTTTTTTTAGCTTTTTTTTTTTTTTCCAAATGCATGTAAAGAGTTTTCAACATTCATCTTTGCAAAACCTTGTGTTATTCCTTCTACTACTTCCCATATCTAGTAAGCAACCTAATATATGTTAAACATGTGCAGTTCTTTTAAACATTTCCATATTTGTCATGCTGCACAAGAAAAAATAGATCATAAGGTGAAAGAGAAAATAAACATGAGAAAAAAAACAAGCAACAACAAAAAAGCAAAAATACTACCCTTTGATGAAGGTTCCATAGTTGTCTCTCTGAATGCAGATGACTCTTTCCATCATAAGTTTATTGGAATTGTAAGGCAAATCTTTCAGTATCTACCGAATATATATATATATTTTTTTTTTTTCTTCCCTTGAAGAATTATTTTGCTAAATGGAAACATAGCACATATGTATTTCTAATGCAGTGCTTAACAAATGTTTGATTTCTTTTAAATGACTGCTATAGTGCTCTTGATTAAAACTGATTCTTTTGTAACAGGTTTTCCTTTTTTTTCTAGCATTTTAGAGAAGCTTGTGTTGCCAGTCTGAAAAAGATCTAAATTTCAGTGCTTTCATTTATACTGGGTATCTCAAAGTCAGTCTTAGTGTAGAAAATTTGTAAAGTTCATAAGATGGAAATATGTTTCCCATAGAAATTACTAAGTTAATTAAGATCCTCTTCTTTCTGGAGCAGGAAATCAGTCTCTGACTCCTCATTTTTATGTGAGAAAGCTTATTCTCAAAACTTGAATCATTTTAGTCATGTTCAGCTATTCATGACACCACATGGAGTTTTCTTGGCAAAGATGCTGGAATGGTTTGCCATTTCTTTCTTCATTTTATTTTACAGATGAGGAAACTGAGGCAAGTAGGGTTAAGTGACTTTTCTAGAATCACACAGCTAGGAATTGTGGAACAAATTTGAACTCAGTAAGATGAGTTTTCCTGACTTCATTCCTGTTACTTTATTTACTGCACCACCTAATTGTCCATCTATTTCTTAAAATTAGAAATATCATGTCCCCCTTTTTCCTCCCTGCCCTCCCCCAAAAATAGGATTAATATTTGTTGGATCTATCTCTTCCATACAAGTTATGGAATTTCTAGATATGTGAAGTTGGGTAATTTTTATCAATCTTTTGATTTTTTCAAAGTTTTTTTATTTGTGTAAAGATTTAGAAGGGTGTTGTTGAGGTTATAATTAGAATAATGTTCAATATTTAAGGAGGGATGTTATTGCTTGAATATTTATTAACTGGTGTTTTGCTTTACTTAAATTTTAAAATATTTGAGGGTTGAATAGTTTCTAAGATTCTTTTTAACTTTTGCTTTGTCTTGGATCATTGCTCCCCATTGCAGCCTAACTCCTTGAAAAAAGCTGTTTGGTGCGGTTTTTTTTTTTGTGTCTATTTCTGCTTTCTGTCCTTGATCTGCTTTCCAGACTCATCATTCAGTTGCAATTGCTCTCTCTAAAATCATCGGTGTTGATGGACTTTTCTACATCCTTAGCTTCCTTGACATTTCTGTGTGGTATAAATTGAACTTTTTGTTTGTGGCCCTGTTCCCTTTTCCCCTAACATTGTTCTCCCTCTCTTCTCTAAGATATTCTCCTACCATCACTCACAGGCCATCTTTACCTGTGAGTATATCTTGTAGTTCTGCTTTGAGCCTCTTTCTTTATAGTCTTGGCAGTCTCATCAGTTAACATTTATTATCTTTATGCAGAAGACTTCTAGGTACAACCCTAGTCTTTTCTGAATTTATTAGCTGGCTTCCATCTGGGTTAGGATTTTTTTGGTCTAAAAAAATGAAATTTCATTATAATTCTCTAAAGGAAAAATGCCTTCCTATCCACCAGTACCATCATCCCCACCCCACTCTCTTTTCTAGAAATTTATACTGACCTTCTCTGAGAGTAGTTTTGATGTTTGATTCACACTCTGTCCAGGATATCAAAAAGTAGATCAAATTTTCTTGATGGGTGGTTTTCCTACTTTCTTGCGTATAATAACTTTTAGCCTCCATCGCTCAGTGATATCTTTTTAATATTGAAGCTTTTTCTGTTTGGGTAGGGGAGGTAACAGTACACAGGGATCATATTAAGACTCAAGAAATTTTACAAATTAAAAGGATGATATCAAGAAATGCAGTTAGAACCAGAGAGTTTATTAGGAATGGTTTTTTTTTTAATGATTTTTAGTAATAAGATTTAAATTCTGAGAGTAACTTTTTGAAATTTTAATATAATATAGCTAGGTGCCCCTGTTTGAATTGTAGAATATTACTTGGAAATAATCACCTTTCATCTGTCTTTAATTGATAAAACTACAATTAAATGCATCTAAGATCACACGTTTGAACTCTATAAGAACTTGGAATTTTTCAGCAGAAAATCTGTTTGCCATTATAAATTATATTCGTAACAAATTGGCCAGCTTAAAAGGGTACAGTGTCAACTTCCTCAACACAGATTTTTAAAAATTAAATTTTATCTTTATAAGGATCTGCCTTTTCCATCTACATTTCACCATAGCTCATCCCCTTCTGAGAAAGCAAGAAAAACAAAGCTCTTGTTACTAAAATGTTTAGTCAAGTAAAATAAAATTCCTCCATTGACCATATCCCATCAAAAAAAGTCTTAATTTACATTTTTAGTCCATCATCTTTCTATTGAGAAGGTTGGTAGCATGGTTTTTCATAATTAGGTGTGGATATTCATTATGCTTGTCAGAGTATTTTAAAGTTGTTTGTCATTGCTGTATTATTAATGCTGTATAAAATATTCTTTTGGTTCTGTTCCCTTCATTCTCTATCAATTCATATGTCTTCCCAGATTTCTCTGATACCATCCCATGTTACAGTGCAATAGTATTCTATCATATTCATTTGCCACAATTTATTCAACCATTCCCCAAATTATGAGCACCTTATCATTTCCCCAGTCATTGCCACCTGAAAAAGAGTAGCTATAATTATTTTTGCACATATGGGCACTTTTCTTTCTTTGATCTCTTTGGATATAGACCTAGTTAGTAATTAACTCTTTGTTGGTGTTGGGGGTGAGGGGAAATCTAGTCACACCTAGGATGGAAAATGCCATTCCCATCTAGAGAGAGAACTGTGTAAACTGAAGGTGGATCAAAGCAGTGTTTTCACCTTTTTGTTGCTTGCTTGTTTTTTTCTTGTGCTTTTTTTCTCTTTTGATCTGATTTTTTTTCTTGTACAACATGAGATGTTAAATATGTTTTTAAAGGATTGCATATATTTAACCTATATCAAATTGTTTGCTATTTTGGGGAGAGGAGGAGGAAAATTTGAAATCCAAAGTTTTATAAAAATAAATGTTGATATCTATCTTTACATGTATTTGGAGAAATAAAATACTATTTTAAAAAATAAAAAGTTTTTTCATACCTTAAAAAAATCCACTCATAGTACTTTCTTTCACTTGAGCCATAAAAGGCAAAATATAAAGTTGCTATCTCAAAAAAAAAGTAGGATTTAATTTGAGTTCTTAATTTCTTTTTTTTTTCCCCCGAGGCTGGGCTTAAGTGACTTGCCCAGGGTCACACAGCTAGGAAGTATTAAGTGTCTGATGGCAGATTTGAACTCAGGTCTTCCTGAATTCAAGGCTGGTGCTCAATCCATTGCGCCACCTAGCTGCCCCTTAGAGTTCTTTCAAAATAAATGGAAAGAAATTCATAAACACCTGAAAGATAAAAAAAATTTACAATGCCTACAAGAGCAAATTTGGCACATTTTAAAGATTAAGGGAAAAGGTAACCAAACTCTACTTATATAAATATATTACTTTGAGATAGTTGTCAGTCATGATGGACTGTTGGATCCCTAAGTAGGTTAGTACAATTAATGTTATTTTTTTTTCCAATTACAAATTAAGATAGTTTTCAATATTCATTTTTGTAAACCTTTTGTTCTAAATTTTTTCCCTCCTCTCTTACCACCCTAGCCCAAGACAGCAAGTAATCTGATATAAGTTAAATATATGCAATCCTTTAAAAAAAAAAAAATATATATATATATGTATGCACACACACACAATCATTTTGAATTAGTTATGTTGAGAAGAAAAATCAGAATAAAAGAGAAAAACCATGAGAAAGGAAAAAACAAACAAAACCAAATGCAAATAGTGTATTTTGTTCTGCATTCAGTCTCCATTCATTTCTTTCTCTGGATGTGGATGATATTTTCCATCCCAAGTCTATCCAGTGTACCATTGTGTTTTTAAAAAAGAAAAACAAAAAACCAAAACATATTTCCAGAAAGCAATTTTGTAAACAGTTTTTTTTTTCTTTTTCAAAAGTTTGATTGATTTACAGTTCTTTTTTTTTTTTTTTTTTTTGGTGGTTTCAATTGGTGCAACTTAAGAATGGTACGGATTTGGGCAGGTAAAGCAAAAGCAACTCAGATGATAGAGGAAATAGTGCATTTTGTATGTGAAAATCTTAGCAAAGGCTAGGATTTTTTCAACCTGGTAAAAAGTGGGGTGAGGATGGGGGTAAAAGGGATTGGTGAAAAACTCAGAATATGATCAAACTTTTTATTATCATGAAATATCCTGGGTAGGATAAGTTTGGACTTGTTTCCCATTCTGTTGTGAAACTAAAGAATAGATCATAAATTTAAAGTTGAGAAGACAAATTTGGAAATATTCATCTAACACTTCAATTTTTACAAATGAGGCAACTGAGATGGAGAGGTTGTATAACTTGGACAGATCTTGAAGTTTGAAAGAATTACTTTGTAGGTAAATAAAAGCTACCTCAATAAAACTCTTTATTTTAGATGATTAAAATAAGGTCCAAGATGAGATAACAAATTAATGTAACGTCTTATTAGGTCATAGTAATGATTTGTTTTCCCAGTGGTTTAGTTTTCAACAATTACTCTGTGTCTGTGTATTTGTGTGCATGCACTCAAACACATGAGTATGATTAACATTTGTGAACTTAGTTCCCAATTTAGTGAGGGCTAGTAGGAGTTTTTGAGGTACATCCATAATATTTTGAAGGTCATATTATAATTTGATTTTGCTAAATAAAGCTAATAAGTAATCTTGCAACTGTATTGCAGTTTTCATAAAGTTATACAATACCTAGATTAGTCAAGTAATGAGGTGCTCATCTATATGAGTATTCAAAAAAAAAAGGTAGTTTTTGATGGAAATTTGTATATTTAGCATATAGAATATAAATTCTTAATAACCTAATATGTTATTATATTATGTGTTTTACATATTATATGTTATAAGATATTATATATTAATAATATTTAAATATCAGTTTTTATACTATGTTGCTCCAAGAGGTGTTATTTGCTATTATACTAAATGGCTCCAGAGTGATACTAATTGTTAGTTCTTGTGTCTGTTTTTGATAATTTTTCTGTTTTTCTTCAAGGTCAGGCTTCTTTTTTTTTTTTTTTTTTTTTTAAGTTGAGGCAATTGGGGTTGAGTGACTTGCCCAGGGTCACACAGCTAGAAAGTGTTAAGTGTCTGAGACCAGGTCCTCCTGACTTTGGGACTGGTGCTCTATACACTGAGCCACCTAGCTGCCCCACATTTATTCTTGCTATTATCATGCCTCACTTCAATTATCATGCCTCCCTCCAAGAAGCATTTCTCCATACCACACCTACTTTCTAATCTGCTGTGACCTAAGAAACAATTATATAATCTATTGTTAAACTTATGTTCAGAATAAGTTCAGAGTTAAGAATATCTTAAGAAGGACTTTGAAAAGATTGCCAAATGAAGTGTGCATGGATTTTTTTGTCCTTGTCTGGGCCATTCAGAAACCTTTTTACTTTGTGATTACAGAATTACAGAGTTTGAGAGTAAAGAGACATCAATGGCCATCTGATCAAGTCTGTATAATTGTTATAGTCCTAATAGTTTAGGATGTTAACTAAGTATGGTACTGTTAAACAGAGAATTTAAATTTTGGTGATTTTGCATCTGACTAATAAATACAGAGAGCTTGGTGTTTGGTAGGTACTATCTTAGAATTTTAGATCTAGTCTGAAACGTTCTATATGATTTAATGAAAGCTCTATTACTTTAAAAAGTCCTGTTATATTTACTAAATCATGTTTTATTAATATTTTATAGTAATTATTATTTATTATGCAGGAAGATGAGAAATTTTTGTCTGAAGTTTTTGCACAATTAACAGATGAAGCTACAGATGATGATAAACGACGTGAATTGGTAAGTCATTATTGATTCTTGAATTCAAACATCAGGAATCAAAAGCCATTATATTTTCGGTATCAATCTTTTTTAAACAAGACTACTATAACAAATAATTTTCCAAGAGAAAAATATATTATGTCATACTCTTAGAGATTGAAGAGGTTTTTTTTAATCAAGGTATATAAAGACAATTTTTCTCATAATTTGATTAGTTTTTACAATTTTATGTTTGAACATAAACATTTGGGTTTATTTTTTTTAAATCTCTGTTAGGAAAAAGACAAAATTTGCAGAAAGAAAATTACTGTCACTTGGGTTTGATTTGGACAAAGATTTTTCAAAATAGAAGATAGAACAACTTGTTTTATTTTAAATCTGTTTTCTTTGCTAAGGAAAATAATCTTTGGCCTGGAAAAGAAAGACCAAAAAATAGTTAATAGAAAGTTGAAACTCAAGATAAATAGGGGATAATAAGAGATCAGTAAGTTGCACTTTATTTTCCAGGCCCAGATGAACTGCATATCACATTACTGAAAGAATTATGAAAAAGGAGAGATGTAAGATTAGGTGATTTTGGAACTAATCAAACTATCAGACCCAAAAAATAGTTATTATTTGTTCCAGGTCAACTTGATAGGTCTCTTGTGGTTCTATGTCTGGTCTTATGTTGTTTAACATTTTTATCAACAGTTTGAATAAAGGTATAGATGACACATGGCATAAATTTGGAATATATATAGTTGATGACAAAAATCAAGATTTAAGAAAACATAGAGAAGTTGAAGAGTCCAAAGAGACATTGAACATCAAGTAACATATATTTTAATAAAGATAAATGTAAGGCCTTATTTGTTTTCAAGAATTCAACTTCTCAGTTCTGAGATGAATAATGAATTGCTTTACGATACAATCTGAAAAATCTTTTTTTAGTGAACTGCAAATTCAATATGAATCAATGATGATTCTAATGCTGCATTAAGAGAGGTATAGTGTATAGAATTAGGTAAGTGATGTGCTCTGCCCTGGTCAAACTATATCTGGAGTTTTAAATTTAGTTCTGGGCAATACATTTTTAGAAGGGCTTTGGAGAATAGAGAATGTCTATTATCCTTGGGATCATGCTATTTTGGGATTGATTAAGGAAACTAGGAAATTTCAACCTGAAATAGAATAGTTCTAGTTGTACATGACAAGTCTCTTCAAAATTTGAGGATAACTACAAAATGGAAGAAGTGATTAGACTTGTTCTCCTTGGCTCCCCAAAACAGAGATAAGAATAAGAATAGATAAAAATTGTAGAAAACTTCATCTATAAAAAAGTTATAGAATTATCCTGATTTAAGGAAAACCTTCTAACAATAAGAACAATCCAAGAATAATTAATTACTTCTTTTAGGAAAAAGCTATTAATGATTATTTGGATAAAATTAATTCTTGTTTATTAATGAATTGGTCTAGATTGTTTCTGAGGTTTCTTCCAACTTTGATTATGTATTATACAGATATAATTAAATGTAGAAATGCCTTTAGTATTTGAAATAGAGAATTTTTGCTAGCTTCAGAGATTGAATATATCACAAATAACAAAGCTAAAAACAGTTTAGTACAGCTGTTTCCTTTTCAATAAAATGAGAGTTAGATTAGATAATTTTTTAAATCTCCTAGTTCCAAATAGATTCTAGAAATCATAACTAAATATAGAGACTCATCTAATTAAATTGTTTTGATTTTATATTATACCAGTAAGGCTGGGGTTTAGAGTGGAGGGAGTTAGGAAAGGTAAACATTATTTGACTCATTTGGCATTGATGGTTTCATTTTCATGTGTTTCTTTAAAATGCTTCAGAAGGGGTTTATTATCTAAAGGATTCTTTCACAGTCCTTCTTTGATGCTTCATCCTGGTATGGAGGTGATCCTTTGTTCTTGAAGACTGTGGCGTAGATCTCAAGCCAGTGTACTATGTGACGAAATGGCATTGGCATTAAAAAGATAAAGTTAGGAAGAGTGCCTTGACCTGAACAAAAAATTACTGAAGAAATATTTGCAGGAGGTGACATAATTTTGAAGGCATTCAATCATTTTTCAAGATAGCTCAAAGAGGGAAGATTATGAAAGGTACAAAAGATCACAGATAGTGATTTATCTCCCTGCCCCTGTGAGACAACCAAAAAAATATCACCAATTACTGACTTATACGCCTAGCTTCTCATCTATAATCTTTATGAAAATGGTCTATACTTACATGAAGTATCCTTGATAAAACTACCAGAAGGAACAGGAGGTTTTCACAATTATCTTTCTGTAGCTCACTACATCTTTATCATTGAGAACAACCAAAACTGTAAGACCCAATTGTCTGGGTTTTTTTGAAATTTTTTAAGTTGATAAGACAAAATGTAACTTTGAAGGTTCTTCTCAAAGAAAGTTTCTCATACATGTGTTGAACATCATAAATAGACTGTGACAGGTCTAGGGATAGGAAAAACTGTTCAAAAATAGACTGAGATCAGTATCAAGTAAATCATAAAACAGACAAACTCGTTTACCTAAGATGTTTTTCATTATCATGGAAAATGACCTATGTAAAATTCAAGTAAAAAAACTCTTGATTGATAAAAGTGCTACAAGTTTTCTTTTTTGGTGATAACAATGTATTAAGATCTAGAATATTACAAAAACTCATTTAACAAAATCTCCAGTGGTACAAAAAAAATTGATTCAACCATTCATACTGTAAAAATCAAAGCACAAAATGTATTATTTGCCCAGAGAATTACAGAATCTGAGTTGATAGTTCAAAGACCATCTGTATAATTAGTACCTAAATAAGAATCTCCTCTTCAAGCTGTTAATTATTTATTTAACTTTTGCATAGGTGCAGCCTGTTCACTTTCAATATCTTTGATTAATGCATAGTTTTTCCTTATATCAACACTAAATTTGTTTCTTAGGGGCTTAAAATTGTTGTCTCTAATTCTACTTGTTGCCCTCAGAACAAGTTTAAAACTCCTCTTCCACACAATAGCTTCTCAGATTCCTAAAAACAATTTTCATGTCTCCTTTATGACATCTTTTCATCATCAGACACCTCCTTTTCCTTTTTCCACTCCCTATATGATATGGTCTTGAAATCTTCTGCATTCTGATTTTCCATCTCTGGATGCTCACCAGTCTTCTTGCACAAATGTATGCAGTTCTGAACATGATACTCAAGATCTGGCTTGACTAACACAGGATATGATGTATCTGTCATCTCCCTAGTTCTGGATACTGTGCTTCTCTTAATGCAGCCTAAGTTCACATTTACTTTTTTTTTTTTTTTTTTTTTTTTTTTAAGCCATTATTATAGAAACAGAGATGAGAGAGTTAGGTAGATTTGGAACTAATAGAATGGCTATTCTTTCAATGAGTAGTCATTATTGGTTCCAGGCCAACTTGAGGTTTCCTCCAGAGTGCCCTCAAGGATTTCTTCTTTGCCCTGTGCTATTTAACATGAGTTTAACAAGAACAAGAAAAAAAAAATCCTCATATATATTAAAAAACTGAACATAGGCACAAACTTGAGCAAATCTAGCTAGACAGATGTTTGTCCACCTGTGTAGGTTTGCAGTAGAATACAAATTCAATATGACTCAATAGTATGATAAAGGATTTCCTTTTTTTCCTGTGTATTAACCTATTAATTAGAACAATTAATGAGTACTTTTTGGAAATGACCATTCTAGTAATTTCAGATTTATCTAATTCTAACATTACTTAATAACTTCTAATGATAATAATAATAACTAACATTTTATAGCACTATTATGTGCCAGACACTGTGCTAAGGGCTTTACAATTATTATATCATTTAATCTTCACAGCAATCCTTGAAGGTAGGTGCTGTATACCTATATACACACACACACATACATACATATGATATCACCATTTTATAGAACAAAAATAAGACACATAGGTTAAATGATGGTCACACAACTATTAGGTATCAGGCTTGAACTTAAGTTTTCTTAACTTTATACCTGTTCTTTATTCATTATGCCACTTAACCTGCCTATCATTCCCTTTCCATAAGAATTGCATAAAAGATTATCAAATACTTTGCTACCTGGGTAAAACTGATACAGTATTTCCCTGGCATAATATATCCCTATCAAAAAAGGAAATAAGATTAGTCTGCCAGTCTTTCTTGATGATGTTGTGATCAACACTTCTTTTGAATGGTTCACTAACCATTCTTTTAAAGATATATTCTCGAATTTTGCCAGGAATCCGAATTAAGCCCACTGAACAATCAAACTTCATTACATTAAAAAAACAAACAAAAAACCATAGTGGTATTTAACCTTCTCCTGCTTTTTGTTTCCAGGGTCTGTCATAGATTACTGATAACAGGTTAGAAATTGTATCAATCCACAATTAATTATTAAGTGCTACACACTAAGGATACAAATCTAGCAATTGACTTCATATTCTGGGATTTAATTTTTTTGGGGTTTGGTGATTTTTTTAAAAACTGGGTACTCTTTTATTTATCTCCCTATTTATCTTAGATTTCAATCCCTATTAGCCATTTTTGTCTTGAACAGTCCACAGATTATTCTTCTGAGCAGAGAAAGTTTTACAATTCTGTCTTTTCTTTATTTAACCTATTCTAAGCCACATAAAACAGGAGTCCTTTACCTTTTATTTTCTTAAAAAACAATTTAAAAAATCTTTTTGTTTACTTTATCAATACTTGTAAACTTTAGTTCATTTCAAGCTTGCATATTCCTGATGTTTATACTTTTTGGTGGCATGCTTTTGGATTCAAATTTCATTATCTGTGCTTGCTTCCATCTTCTCTACTTTTCTTTTGTAAAAATAGATCTTTATTGATATCTTCTTTTACTTCTATTTTATCAACCAGATTTCTCAGTATTCCTTACCTTCTCACCTCCCAGAAAAATAACTCTTATAACAAAGAATTTTGAAAAAAATAACTTATTATCTTCTATTTGTTATATTTATTCCAATTATGCTTCCCATCACCCTCCCAGAGAGCCATCCTATATGACCAATGGTATTTTTATATGACTGAAAACATGGGCAAAAACCATATGACCTCCCACCTTCAAAATGGGTTAGAATGAGGTATTTTCTAATATCCTTTCATTCAAGTTCTCGATCTTTTATAATTTTGTTAACATTCACTTTTGCCTTTTAATGTGTGGTTCTTTTCATTTACATTGCTGTAGTTTTATGTGTGTTGTATCATCTTGGGTCTGCTTACTTCACTCTGAATCAGTTCATGTAGGTCTTTACAATTTTCTCTGTATTCCATTACAACACAATAACATTCCATTATATTTTTGTATTACAGTTTATCCATTCTCTAATAGATAAGCATTTACTTTATTTTCCAGTTTTTTGATGTCATACAAAAAAGTATTCCTATAAATATTTTGGTGTATAAGAGGACTTGGTTCTTATAAATGGCTTTCTTGGTTTATAAATTCACTAAGAGATTCTCTGATTCAAAGAGTATGGACATATTAGTCACTTTTATTTGCATAATTCCAAACTGCTTTCCAAAATGGTTACTCCATTTCTCAACTCCACTAAAAATGTATTAGAATACCCATAATTTCACATCCCCTCCAAATTGACTATTGTCATTTTTTGTAATCTTTGTCCATTTTCAAGGTGTAAGGCAAAATCTTAAGGTTGTTTTGATTTTCATTTTTGTTGTGATTTGGGGCATTTGTTCTGTTATAAATACTTTACTATTCTTCATTTGAGAACTGTTTATTCATATCCTTTCACCTCTTCTCTATTGGACAATAGCTATTAGTCTTGTGCATTTTTATTAAGTATTAATTAAATATTAAGCCATTCTCTTAGAGAAATTTGATTTAAAAATTTTTTTACTCATTAAATCTCTTCCCTTTTTATTCTAAGTGCATCACTTTTCTCTGGGAAGAAGCTTTTCTGTTTCATCATCCATTTTATCTTTTGTAATTGTTTATCTCTTATTTGGTTAAGAATATATCTGTTGAATGAAAAGTATGATCTGCTTTTCTTTTTTGTTTTAACAGTATATTCTTTAACATTAAAGTTATGTGTCTATTAAGTCTGTATTGTGGAGCATAGTATAAAGTGTTAATTAAAGCCTAATTTCTGCTAGACTGCTTTCCAGTTTTCCTAAAATTTTTTTTTAATAAAAAAAGGAGTTTTCTGATTTATTTATGTTTTCCACTTAATCAAACACTAGGCTAGTAAATCCCATTGTTTCTAAGTCTCCCTTGTTTAATTTTTTCCGATGATCTTTCACTCTATTTTTTAAAACTAATACCAAATGAAAATTTGTTTTGAGGAAAAGGTAAATTCAACAAAACTAATCAGGACCATCAAAAAAAAATGTGACAGTATATGCAATGTTCTATACCTGTGGGGACCCTCTTTTGCAAAGGACAGGACTGAAACAAACTAGAGTGAGGGTTGAGGGCCTTATCTCTTCTTTGAGACCAATGTGGTGATTCTTCCCATTTATATTGTTGAAAACAATTGTATATGTTGCTTTCTTGAATTTGTTTCCTTCTGTTTGCAGTCGTGGTGTTACCATGAGTTTCTGTATACACTGAATTCATTGTTTCTTACAGCACGATAATGTCTCATTACATTCATATAGCACAATTTTTTTTAGCCATTCCTCAGTTGGTGGGATCTACTTTGTATCCACTTTAAAAAGTACTACAAGTATTTAGTGGGTTTTTTTGTTTGTTTTGTTTTGTTTTTCTCAGTGACCATTTGGAGTAGTGGAATTTCTAGGTCAAAGATTTTGGCTTGCTAATTAGTATAATTCCAAATTGCTTTCCAGAATTATTTGGCAAATTCATAGTTCCATTAACAGTGGAGTGGTATGCTTATTTTTCTACAACTTCTAGCATTGACTATGTTCATACTTTATTATCTTTGCCAATTTGTTGGGTGTGAGGTAACACCTTCTGGTCGTTTTGATTTGCCTTTCTTTTATCATTAGTGATTTTGATTATTTTTTTCCAGATGACTGTTAATAGTATGGAATTTGGTATTCTTCATTGGTTGATAAATTCCCTGTATATCTACTTCTTCTCTAGAGATTTAGATTTTTTTTTTTTTTTTAATTCCTCCTTGGGATTTTTTCTTTTTTTCTCTTTAGAATAAAAAATTTCATTCATGAGACTTTTCCTATCCCTCCTGTGCTGACTTTATCTATAGAATTTTAATTATGAAAAAACACTTGCCTTCCTTTCTCTTGAACATTAGAAATCTATTTTACTAAAATCTAGGGTTCATATTTGACTTCTGGTTTGTTTGTTGTTTTTACATCTCTGTCATAAATTCTAGAATAAAAGTAGTCACTTCTGCAAAGGTCCAATCATTTTTATCCTCGCCACCTGATATGAATCAGATACTGAGGTTGTTCCCTTTTCTTGATGGTTCTACTTCTAAAAAATAAAATTATCAAAACAAATAAATGTAACTATCAGTTGCTCTTGCTGCAAATAAAGATTATTAGCTTTTGACATAGTGAGTGTTGAATAGTGATAATTGAAGCCTCTCCTTATATATATATAAAAAGCCGTATATAAAAGCCTGTGTTCCAGCCTTGTGTTTCCTGTTGACCTCTTCATCTGATTCTTCTTTCTAACCATGTGGTTGTACAGTTTTTGTGAAAACCAATGTGTTAATGAAAGTAAAATATTTTACAAATCTTAAAACAGCATTTAAAATATCAAGTGATTATCATTAAAACAAGAACTGAGAATCCAGAAAGATTCAATGATTTGCCTGGGGTCACCCAGCAAGTAAGTATCTAAAAGGGGATTCAAACCTAGGACTTCTGACTTCTGGCTCATAAACCAGTTCTCTACCCATTAGAGAGTACAATCTTAGGTTTGAGGCATAGTCCCATAAATGAGAGGGATGAGAATTACAAGATCTTCAGTATGAAGATAAAAAAGACCTTAAAAGTATCCAAATTAATTTCCTCATTTTTATTATATTTTTTGAGTTTAAATTTGACACCTTTAAGTTTTGATCTCTAATTCGCTTTTCATGGTATGTATTTGATGTAGTTGCATCTAAACATCATAAGCCATGGGCTTTCTTTCTTTCTGTTAAATTATATTTCCTTTGTTACCTGTTAGGATTACAAGGTGAGAACTCAGGTTGTCTAAATAATTCTCTAGCTCAGAATTCACACCTTTGGTTCGGGCCTTTAAAGGGAGTTTACACCTTTAAAAGGAGCAAGTTCATTGGCTGTGGAAGTTCTCACAGGCTCCATTGAGTTCTCACATGCCCATTCTCTTTGAGGATAAAAGGCAACATTGAGCCTGGAGAGGAGTCTGGCTGGGAGTCTGGAAGGATAACTTAGAGACAACTGGACCTTTATAGTTACCTATGTTGTTTTTTAGTTAAAAATCCTTTGATGGGATTTACAAAGCAAGCAGTGAATCTTTCCAGCCCTTGTGAGATATACTTCATCCCTTCCCTCTTATCATCACTTACTTATCATCATGTGGTATAGAAATACAAATCCTATTTTCAGAACCCTTCTTATTAACCAGCTGATTACTTCTCAAATCTTCCATTTCTTTTGAAATCCTTGCCTTTGATTGGTGGCACTGATTTTTAAAGATACTATCTATACTCCTAAAAGTCTTCACTTTCTTCCCCAGACATGAATGCTGCTGGATGGGTCTTAATTTGATTGAAAAGGAGCTGGGTCCAGAATTAAGCAGGTAGTAGTTGTTTGGATGGGTTGCTTTGGGGATAGTAGGATGTGCTTTTTAGTTATCACAAACTGCTCACTTGTCATGAAGACTCATTTATCACTTATATTTTCTTCTGGTGATGCTTAATGGTTAGATTTAATGAAACACCTCCTAGGATCATAGGATTTAGACTTGGAGGTTATTTTAAGTGCTTCTTAGCCCATTCTCCTCATTTCTTCTCTGGAAAATTTTAAGCTTCTAGAGGACAGGAACAGTTTATTTTTCCATCAGTGTGTCTAGCAGGTAGAAAGCAGTGCATGGGTACATGGTACACTTTTAAATGCTTAATTAATGATGATGTGGAGACCTAGGGGTATGAAGTGACATGTAGCATTTCTTGGAGCCTGGACCCCATTCCTGTTCTTCTATATCTAAACAAGGTTTTTTGTGCAAGAAATGGCATAAAAAATTATGGTGAAAAAAATAATAGTGGGCCAGGCATGTAGTAGTGAAACATGGAATGGACAGCTGGAATAGTATATTACGTATAATCCTGAGATATTAAAATAATCAGAACATGTCTAGTATGTTGGATGTTTTATGGAAAGGAATTCCATAGTATAAGAAAAATTATTGGAATTAGTAGTATCATATGTATGATTACTGTATGTCTTTAGGATGATTCATAATACCAAGAGTACTTTCCAATACAAAAAGTCCCCATCATAACAAACATCAGACTTACAAACATTCCTGTATGTGCAGATAGCTGTATCTTTCTTTCTTTCTATAGTCTTAGAATTGCAAGAATCCTTGCTGCTGCTTCCTCGGAAGGCATTTTGCAAAAATTCAAAAATGCTTAGATTTTTCTTGGTTTTTTGGAATTGAAGGAAAAGAAAAAGTTTAAGAAGGGGATATATGCCTATGGGGTAACTTGTTTCTTCCCACCATGTCACATAGTAAATTTTTAAATATGTCTGTTTATGTTGCCAGGAACTTAGATATAAACATCTTTTCAAAATATAAAATCCCTTGGAGGCATTTACTCTAAAGCATCATTTAAAAACATCAGTATTAAAGCAAATATTTCATTACAATATTTAATTTTAGTTAGCTGTACTCACAAAATAGACATTTTGATTAGTGGCAAACAGAAACTAGATGAGGACAGGAGTTAGAGTTACAACAGCATATAGGTCCAAGAGGGAGATATTCTTACACTTTGGGCAAGACTACAAAGATGAAATTTGCTAATTTCAAATTTTTTTTTATTAGGACTAATCTTATATTCAAGAAAAAAGGCACAAACTTTCTTTCTTTTTCTTCCTGTGCATTGCATTGATTTCTTGTTCCCAGGACCTAAATATATGAATTTGGCATTAAGTACTTTTAATCTGTTGAAATCTATACAGGTTTCCACACAAGTTTTGTGATCTATTTTTTTTTTCCCTAGGAGATTATGAGTTCTGAGCCTTACGCTTCCAATCTACAAATGAACTTTTAGAATACAATTGAATTGTAAATTGAAAACTGCTAGTATTTTGTCCTTATGAGTCTACCAGTCCATAGAATTTGTTTACTCTGATACCAGTAGTAGATTGAAATCCAGTATAAATGATGAAATATTTATCTCGTAGGCTTTCTTTTTAAACATGCTTTTTAATTATGCATTTATACAATGGTATTACATACAGATATCTTAGGAATCACTTTCTTTACGCCCTCTCATTTTACAAATAAAATTATTGATGCCTTCAGAGATTAAATAATGTGCTCAAAGTTACACACCTAGTAAATATTATAGTGGAGGCTTTAATCTAGATCACTATCTTGCAGGCTAAGGCTTTTCCATTTTATGCCACAATGCTGCATCAGATTATAAGTGAGAGCTCTTTTATAATAAAAAGGTAGAGAAAGTAGTTGATGAAGCTTATTCCCAACAACTGTGATAAGCATTATTGGGTATGTTTATACAGCATGAAAGAGGTGGGTTTTGATCAAAAAGTATTGTATTGCGTTCAGTCTCCTTTTGGACTACATTCCAGTGAGGTCCAAGTTTCTCTTCATACATGCCAACTTACTATGGTTTCTCACATTACAGGTTAATTTTTTCAAGGAATTCTGTGCATTTTCTCAAACGTTACAACCTCAGAACAGGGATGCATTTTTCAAAACTTTGGCAAAATTGGGGATTCTTCCTGCTCTTGAAATTGTAATGGTAACTATATAATTTTTTTTATACTTTTGGAAGTTGTAAATTTTTTATATTGACCTTATAAATCCTAATAATGAAATTTATATCACTAATACATTTTGGTTATAAAATGATATTTTGTAATGCAGTTACTGTAATCACAGCTATTGTTTGGTTAACATGTATGCAAGTTTTGGAGTTTTGATTAAGATGATAACTTTGGTGTGTGAATGACTTTGAGGGTGACAGGTAAAACATTGAATATCCTCCAGAAAACCCAGTCATACCCTGTAATCATTAAATAGTTATATAAACATATCCAATTTCCCAAACTAGTTTTTGCAAGTATTCCCAATTAGGGACAATCGAGGAAATCCATTAAGGATATAGATACAGATTTTGTAAAGGCTAGAAGCATGCCTTAGGAGTCAATATAAGGAGAAAATTTAAGTAATAGAGAAGGCACTAAGCTCATAATTTCTTATGATTTTGAAATGGGGAATTCAGAAATTTTGATTATTTTATTTCATGTATAAATCATTGCTTATAGGGAAGTTCCTTGAAGTTGAGAATTATTTTTTAAATTCATCTTTTTTTTAATCTATTCTTTTTCTTGCTTAGTACAGTGCCTTACACTGAATAGGTTCTCATTCTTGAGTTAATTTTAAAAAATTAACTGCATCTTTCATTTCATTGGTGAGTTCTTGGTGAAGATTTCCTCTACCAGTGAAGATTTTTAGCCTTAGAAGTTTCTTTAAACACTAAGAAATCATAAATTGCCCATAGTCCTCAAAGCCAGTATGTGAAAGTCTTCCTGATGGTAGGGGCCAGCACTCTCCATATCATGCTATCCCTAAAATTAAAGAATGCATGATCTAATTAGTAGAATTTTATGATCAAAAATCAAAAACCAAAAGCAGGAAATTTCCAGACTCCTGGAGGTAGAGACTTAGGGAGAAGGAGATAAGCAGTGTATTTACATAGCCACACATCAGGTACCTGCTAAATGCTTTTACTTTTAATCTCATTTATCCTCACAACAACTGTAGGAGATACAAGTAATTATGGTTCCTATTTTACAATTGAGGCTAAGAAAAGTGATTTGCCCAAAGTCAATAAGGTAAATGTCTGAGGCTATATTTATCTCCATTCTTCCTGATTCCAAACCCGGATTTTTTCCTCTATCCCATTGGTTTACCTTGGGTGGAAGGACTATAAACTAAAAATTTTTTGTCAGTGCAAACCTGCAACTGTTCTGTGATATATAGTCTGAGATTGGCTAGGAGACACTAGGTTTTATGATTTTCCCTGTTTTACAAAGCCAATATGTATCAGATGACAATTGAACTCAGATCTTATTTTGAGCTTTACTCTCTGTCTTTTACACTATGTTGCTTCTCCAGAAGCTAATTATTAAACACTTTAGCTCTAAAGATTTGGTATTTTGGAAGAAAGAAAAGGAAGAAACACATAGTCAAGAAGAATGGCAGAGTGATGGGAGCAATAGAAATTATCACTAACAAACTTTTTTTGTTATTTTTGTTTCCACATAGGATTATTTTCGTACAGTACAGGGGTTGATCTTCCATCATTATGAAGAATAGTGTACAAACCATACATAGTAAATTTTGTTGGCACAATTCGCTGTTTTTCAAAGTGTATCTGAATGATTAATTTTTCTTTTATTCAGGGAATGGATGATTTGCAGGTCAGGTCTGCTGCTACAGATATATTTTCTTATCTAGTAGAGTTTAGTCCATCCATGGTCCGAGAGTTTGTTATGCAAGAAGCCCAGCAGAGTGATGATGTAAGTAATAATGTTATAGTAAATAATATTACCATAGGTTTATACATGTAAATTTATTGAGAATAAGAATAGTCATAGTTTTAAGGATTTGAAAGTAGAATAAGATTTATAATTAATACATTATTTGGACAGTTTAGAGAAAGCAATTATAATTTTTTTTTTTTTTTTTAGTTTTTTATTATCAAGAAAAAACACAGATATTAGATTTGAAGTCTTAAATGTCACTCTTAAGTATATGTTTTGACGAGTAGCTATTAATCTAAATTATAAGACATTAGTCAGCAAACATAACTGGTTTGGGTGTTTATTCTACTTGTTTTTTAAAAAAAATTTCACCTCAATTTTTTTTATCTTTTCAGTACAAGAAAATTATATATCTTTTTGCTTTATATTCATGTTATTTTGAAAGAGAAATCATGAAGACTTCATGTTTTTTGTATTTTAAAGCATTTTTTATGTTATTAGCTAAGTCATTAAAATATTGTGATCTATTTTCCAGGCTCTTTTCACCCATCCGTTTAGTAGTAGATATTGGATCAAATGTCAGTTTATTACTATTTTTGTTGTCTTCAATTCCACATTAGATTTACTAACAGCATTTTCTTTAAGGATTTAAAAGATTGACTTAGATATTTTCTTAGGCTTTTTATGTAGCCATTTCTGTGTATTTTAAAATTTTAATTTGTGTTGGGCTTCTTGTATTCATTCTGTATTCTTGAAAGATATTTGTAGATGTTTTTCTTCAAATGACATTTCTTTGACTCTAAAGTGCATAGTCTACTTTGTTTTATGTGTACCTTTTGAGTGACTTCTGCATTGACTTAATATAGTTTATTAGAATTAGGTATGGGTAACAATTTATTTGATTAAAGACATTTATCATGTTATATTTTAACATTATTTTCTGTCATTATCATCTGTCTCTTAACTTTTACTTAGAATATTTAAAGTTGAATGATCTGGTTTCTGTTTAGTCTGGAGATCATGTCCGTCCATAGTGCTGATGTTCTGTTAACAGTTCTTTGTTTTAAAATTGTGGAAAGGCTCCCATCTCAGATTCTCTCAGTTTATCATCAGTCAATAGGTCTTTAATTGTCCTAAATTGTATATTTATGGATTAGTTCTTTGGTAATTTTTAATATATTCCTTTTCCTAAAAGTTAACAAGATCAAGTAATTAAAAGTTGAGGATTTTCATTGGAGTGATTTTGACTTTTTTTCTTTAGTAAAGAAAAAATGCACCACAAACTGATCTTCTGCAGCAATGCTTTAGACAGAAATCTTGATAATTTGGTGTTGCTTATGAATAAGTAAACAACATTCAGTTTTTTATCTTCTAGCATCATGTACATAAACTCCTGGAAGTATAGTTTATTTCACAAAAACTTTATGATACAATCCAATATCCTTGGAAATCTAGACAAAACAAATTACTATAGAAAAGTTTTGTTGTTAAACATGAAAGAAAATACTAATATTTTTACTTTTTTTTTGTTTGTTTAAAAACAAAACATGTCTGTCTTAAGTTAATTGATTTTGTGTATCTGTAGTTCAGTGATATAGTGATTTTCTTCTTTGGCAAAACTTTAAAAAAATTTTTAGAATAAGTTTATCAAGCTTTTACTTTGTTCTATTCAGTGCCTTCAGACTATCATAGATTTGGAAAGAATGGATGTAAAGACCATTCTGATCTTTTGCATTTTGTCAGTTTCAATTATAACTTTCATTCTTTATTTTATAATAGCTTTTTATTTTCAAAATATATGGAAATAGTTTTCAACATTCACCCTTGCAAAACCTTGTTACAAAAATTTTCTCCCTTCTCTTCATTTACTCCCCGAGACATAGTTCTATATTCATCATATAACTTAGATTCTAAACCTCCCATCATATCTAATCAGAAAGTTGGAAACCCACATAGACAAATATTTCTTATAAAGCTATTCCTTCTGTCTGGTTTTTGGCACATCATATATGTCTTTTAGTATAGATTCTACTTAAGCTCAATTCTTGAGCCAATCATTAATAGTCTCTTGTTTGTCTGCCATGTTGCAATTTTTATTGGGTTAAACTTTACTTGGATTCAAAACGCTTAGGGTAGAAACTTGTCATTTAAATTCCCCTTTTTAATGACATCAATTTCTCCTTACATGTAATTAAGAGAAACTATTCACTGAACTTTCAGTACATAGAAGCAGGCAGAATTAAAAAAAAATATATATATATATATATATATTCTAGCCAAATTGGCTTTACAGATGATTAAAATTTGTAAATATATTCCCACTGTCTGTCATTGGCTTTTCTCTAGGCTCCTGATATGACTACCATTTTACTTCTTAACACAGAACTTCTTATTGTTTTTAATCTTTAGGAAACATGAAAGCTAGTTCAGATTGAAGGTTAACTCTTGAACCTGTAAAGAAATCTATTTTATGGCCTGATTTTTCTAATAGCTCTTGATTGCTCCATCTGTTTTCTCTTGCCACACCTACATATGTATATACACATATGTTTAAAACAATATTACTTTGGCTGACATAATGTAGATTTCTCTCCTGATTGTGGGTTTTTTTTTTTTTTTCTTTGAGTAGATTGGGGAGTAGATTTTTTTCTTCTTTGGGGACTACAGTCTGAAAAAACAGGAAGAAATTGAATTAAATGCTTATTTTATTATTTCATTGTTATCTGATTTAATCCTGGTTTGTTTTTATTTTTCATTCAGTTGGTGATATGTAAAATATCTGTATCTATATATATGAATACATAGTTCAATATGATATATTTATTAAAGCATAGTCTAACTGAAACCCGTATTCTTTCAGGATATTCTTCTCATTAATGTAGTAATTGAACAAATGATCTGTGATACTGACCCTGAACTCGGAGGAGCTGTTCAGTTAATGGGACTCCTTCGTACTTTAATTGATCCAGAAAACATGCTGGCTACAGCTAATGTAAGACATTATCAAGGGGTAAAAAGCATTTTTTTTTTTTTTTTTGGCCTAATATAGTTTTGTCTTAGAAATAGCACACAGCACTTTGTTGAGAAGAACATGTATAATATCTGAGTTTGCATATGGATTTTAGGATTCTAAATTGATAATTATTAAGGTTAAAAATCCAGGGATGTGATTTGTAAAAAATTTAAATTTTAAGAAGTTGATTTCTAAATTCCCTTTCTTTAAGTAAACTACTTTCTTTCTTTTTTCTTCCTTTTCTTGCTTTTTATACACATTAAGTTTCAAATATATGTTAAAATACATTTAGCCATTTTAGTTATTGTTACTTCATAGGTATCATTTAATCTTGCTTTTTTTTCTTTTTAATTGTAAAATCTACACCTGTAAAGTACTTTATAAACATTAGAATATTACCTTATAAGTTTATTTTGTTTCTTGTAATATTCACCTTAAAATGCAATGATTTTCTTTTTTTTTTTTTTTAGCTCTAATAATATGCTTAAAGTATATATATCATATATGATGTTTTGAATAGTGATTAAAAACCAACATGTGATATGCACTAATTCTTAAAGTTGATTGTTAATAAATCTCACCTTGTTCTTTTCTGTTATAGAAAACTGAAAAAAGCGAATTTCTAAATTTCTTCTATAACCATTGTATGCATGTTCTCACCGCACCACTTCTGGCTAATACTTCAGAGGACAAATGTGAAAAGGGTAAGTGGGTGTGGGTGTGTTCCTTTAACCATTTTCTCTCCTTAAAAGTACCCCAAAAACCATGACTACAAGTCATATCTAATGACACTGACTTTATTTGGCTTGTTAATTAATCTACTTTTGGACATTGTAACTTCTGGTTTAAAAAATTATTTTAATGGATTTTGGAGGACTGTTGAATCATATGGCAGGATAATTCTGTTATACTAGAGTTGCTGGGATTTAAACATTTAATAGTTGAAAAAGATTGTTGAGGTCATCTAGTCCAACTTCTACCTTTTTTCCTTTCACATTCTGTCCTTTACTCCTAATATTATTGTCCTCTGAAAATGGAGGGAAGCCATTTCATCTTCCATGTGAAAGCCTTAGAAAGTTAATCTGTAAATCAGAGGATTAAATTAGCTTAGTTTAGAATGCATAAGAAAAATAAAAAAATTTCCATCAGAATTCTGGTTGAACTCTAGTTTATTTTCCTAGCATAATTCTTTTAATATTCCATGAATTTCTATTTGAAATTGTGTGGAAAACTTCTTTGTTTTAACTAAAATATTCTGACTTTTATTTTTCCATTTAGATGAAATAGTTGGTGCTAATAAAAGTAACACGGTTTGCCCTGGTAAGTGTGAAGTTTATCTTTTTAAAACAGATTTAGAGCAATGTAAATTCTCGTGTTTTCTTCTATGGAAAATACAATAGAAATTCAGTTTATACTTGGTTTTTGAGATTTTTTAACTTAATTTTGTCATTTATTTAAAATGACCAAAAAAAAAAGGTTGTCTTGAAAAAAGATTTGTCTGGTTTTTAATGTCTAAATTATTGTCCATTTTTAAGCTGTATTGCTTCTTTCCTTAGGAACCTGATTTCTCCATTTGACCTCTTTCCATGATAGCTTTTTTAATTACATATTCTTGGCATATATAAACCAGGACTCTTTTTCTTTGGAGTATGCAAACAAACAACCTAGTGTGTGTTGTATCACCTTATATCACCATTACTAGTACATATTATATTATCAGTATAGAATTCATGTAACTCATTCTATATCTTCAAGCCAATCTTTAGCAAGGAGACTTTTTCAGTATTTTGGGCAGAGTGAGCAATGATACTCACTTTTGTGTCTTTCTGTTTTGGGTTGATCATGGCATTTTATGAATAATTTAGACATCTTACTGGAGTAGGATCTGGAAAAAATTGTAGATATATTCTGTTAACACTGTCTTCTCACATGAAGTCAAAATTAAGCATGAGATAAAGATGAAATTAATGTTGTAAAATTTTAGGCACAGTGATAAAATGTATAGAAGAATTGCACATGTTTAATATATATTGTATAACTTGCTGTCTAGAGAAGGGGCGTCACAGGAAAAAGTCGAGCAAACTTGGAACATAGGGTTTTGCAAAGGTGAATGTTAAAAACTATTTTTGCATGTATTTTGAAAATTAAAAGATATTAAAATCTTTCAAAATTGAAAAAATGGACAAAAACATTTTTTAAGACATAAAAAAATCCTTTTTGTTCTCCCTAAAAACAATGAGACTCAATGTTAAGAAATGTGTTTCACTATTTAAAAAAAAAAAAAATCTTAGTGTTCTGAGAGATAGAAAGGACATATGAATAACTGTTAGTAGCCAGTCACTTTATTAATTTGATAAATCATGATTAGCTAAACAAGTGAAATTGTTTTAAGTATATTCATTGAAAGATACATACAACTACAATCAAGTAACATAAGTCATTGCTCAAAGATTTTTAGAAGTAAAGTTTATGTGTATCTATTCTGCACAATGTGAAACAAGCAAAAATGGATTATTTCCAGTTCCAACTTAACATAAAGTTTTCAATATAAATTAATTCTACTTTTTTTTAAAGATGGCTCAACCAATTGGTAGCATCAAAAATACCTTCATTTTCTATTCATATTTGCTTTTAGTTTTAATATGAGTATTTAAATACTAAGTTAGTATTTAGTATGTGAAGAACAGCAAAAAAGCAAGTAGGGTATAGGAAGGAGAACAATTTATAGAGATTGAGGCTTCTCTTCTAATCTTGGCTGCATTGGGTTTTTTAATGCAAAAAATATTTTAATTTAATGTAATCAAAATTATTTATTTTGTAATTCATAATGTTCTCTAGTTCCTTCCTTCTCCATAGATTTGAGAGGTATTCTATCCTGTTCTCCTAATTTGCTTATAGTGTCATCCTTTATGTCTAAATCTTGAACCCATTTTAACCATTGGTATAGGATATTAGATGTTGGTAAATGTCTAGTTTTTGCCATACTATTTTCCCAGCAAATTTTGTCAAATAGTGAATTCTTATCCAAGTTACCATTGTAACTATTGTGTCTTGTGAACCTAACCTATTCTACTAATCCACTGTTCTGTTTTTTTGTCAGTACCAAATGGTTTTGATGACCATTGCTTTATGATATAGTTTTAGGTCTGATACAACTAGATCACAAGAAAATAGATTTTTAAAAAAAATAACATTGAACAAATGGTTTCATTACCTATTCATAAGAAGGTTCCTTAGAAATAACTAAAACAAGCCCCCTTGATTTTTTGATTCAAGGAAAACAACCCAAATATTGAAATTATTTGTCTAAGATGACATAACTAATTAGTGGTTAGGTAGCTAGACTTGTTAATATAGTGTTTCTACCCCACCTCCCATGTTATCACACCAATATCAATTTTTAAACAAAGAGAAGATAATATATTTGAACATGAAATCTTCACCTGCAAATATCTGGATGTCTAGAAACATCAACATATTTAATTTGGACTTTTAAAGAATTCTTTAAAAAAAAATCAAAACTTACAAATGATTCTGTTGTGAAAAGAGCTAAAGATAAAAATGTTAATTTCTGAAGTATCTGTCAAATACGTGGTATGTACTAGACATAGATGAGTTGGAATACTATAGAAATGTGGGCTATTTATAATAATAATAATAACAATACAATAATGTCTTTAATTGGTATAAAATTGAATAGTATCCATAAAGGGTAGGTTGCACAATTTAAAAAAAAAAAAAATGTAAATAGACAATAAGAATTCTTGTGTTTTTATGTGTCTAATTCATCTTTTTTTTTTTTTTTTCTTTTTTAATAGATAACTATCAAACAGCACAGCTGCTTGCCTTAATTTTGGAATTACTCACATTTTGTGTGGAACACCACACATATCACATAAAAAATTATATTATGAACAAAGATTTGCTGAGACGTGTACTGGTCTTAATGAATTCAAAACATACTTTCCTGGCATTATGTAAGTAATAATTCAAATTGAGCTTTTATAAAGTGATTTAAGGACTAATTTTTTTAGTTAAGAAAAAGCTATCTATTCATTCAGTTGAATTTATGGTGCTATGAATTGGAAAGCCAAAACCTCAAAAAATGAAGGTGGAAAGGATATGGACTATATAATAATGCTTGGAAAAGAAATTTTGGTTAGTTTTAATGTTCTAAAGAGAAAACATCATGATAAAAACTATTTCACACATTTCGTTCCCTATTCTCTTTGCCAGTTTAGTCACTTATTTTGAAACTTTTGAGCCTTTGAAATTTTATGTGGTTTAATTTATTCTTGTTTTGAACTGTGTTCTGAAGATAGTGGATAAAGCACTACAAAGTAATTATTAGATGTAGAATTTCTTACTGTTTCTTACATGTTAATCTGTTTCATTTGTCTTGTAATACATTATTTAGATTTTATATGTTATATGTTAAAATGGTTAATAGAGTATTTATATGTTAAAATGGTTAATAGAGTATACTGGTATTTAATCCTAAAAAGATTGGGTTGATAGAAAAGGAATGAATTTATATAAGAATTCTTTTCCTTTCCTTTTTTGTTCCTGTCTCATTCTTCCCTGTGTTAAAAATATCCACACAAATAGAAGTGAGGAAAAGGCTTCCTGTAAATAAAATTTTAGTATGGAAAGACATCTTTGAAAAATCTTGTTTTATGAAAACTAATTGCATAGTATCTGTAAAGTATTTTAATTAACTGGAGATAGATGGTATATAAAAAATAGAATTGGCAAATACAAGGAATTAGAATTGTATGGTTTTAGCAGAAATTATAGCTGTAATTTGTCTTTTTTTTTTTTTTTTTTTTTTTTTTTTTAGCCTTTAGTTTTTGTTTTGCTCTAGTAGACTGGAGGAGAGAGGTTACAGTGGATTGTTTTGATAAAAGGAAGAACATCACCTTAATGATAAATTATTATTTTTAATAGGTGCTCTTCGTTTCATGAGGAGGATAATTGGTCTTAAAGATGAATTTTATAATCGTTATATCACCAAGGGAAATCTTTTTGAGCCAGTTATAAATGCCCTTCTGGATAATGGAACCCGATACAACCTGCTAAACTCAGCTGTCATTGAATTGTTTGAATTCATAAGAGTGGTAAGTTACAACACTGTTCAAAAGAGTTCTTGGCATTTATTCAAATGTTATAATTAACTTCTGAAATGACACATTGATTACATTTCAGTAAGAGTATATTAATAAAATTAAATTTCCTATATTCCACTCTCCCTCCCCTTTTTTTTTAATCTATTTTTTGTGTGTTTATTTCATGTGTTTTGGATATCTGTCTTCAGTAAATGAAATTTTCCTAAAGATCATTGTTCTTTCTCCAGTTACCTTTAGTTGTCACTACTTTTTTCCCTTTTTGACTAATATCAACATATTTATTAAAATAATAAATATCATAGAAATAATTCTTAAAAGTAAGAAAAATCAGTATAATTATGTAAAGCATGGACTATACCACTTATAATGTAAATTAAATAAATATTAGTGCAGTTAAGTGTAATTCACTTTAGTTCTCAGTTGACAAATGTTCTGATATTTAAAATATTGTCATTCCCTTTTGAATTTCAAACATGTGCTTTTGAAATATCTTTTGAAAAGAGAACTTCTTTGATAAACTCTTAAAATATATTTTAGTGTCAGTGATATTGACAACTAATTTCATATTAAAAACATAGAAAATTTTATCAACAGCCTATGCCTAAAATCCATTGCATATTATCATTAGAAGTGCATACCAGAAAATTTAATTTAAAAATTTCAGAAGTATAAAGGATCAATTAATTCAGTCCTTTCATTTTCTAGATAGCAGAACAAAGGCCCAGAAAGTTTAATGGACTTGTTTGGGAACATATAGATTGTCTCATGGCAGAATCTGAACTGAAACTAGGAATCCTGTCCAAACTCTGAACATATAATAGTACTTAATGTTCTTTGAATTCATAAAATAAGGGATACCATCAAGAACAGCATTCAATGGAACTTTTTGTCAGAAGAAGTAGTGGAGCCACAGACTAGTCTGTGAAAAGAGGCTTTTTCCTCCTACAGATAAGCACATATCTGATTCAGAGGAGGTGAGGTGTGAGGAGTGGGGAAAAGGAGGTATATAGAAATAGGATATAAAAATATGATTCCATTTTAAGTTCTCCCTCATAAGATAATAAAATCTCATGTTTATTTAAAAGTCCAACATAATATATACTTAGAAACTTTTTGTTCCTGATAAGATCAAATGAAATAATTAACATCTGCATAGTACTTTGCACACTTTAAGATGTTTTATTCTTTATATTCTTTGGTGGTGATGCTGCCTTTACACAGGGATTGTGTCATTAAGACAGTGCTAATAGGGTTTGAGTTGGGTTTTTTGTCTTGGTTTATTTATAATCCCTTGCCAGATCTACCTTAAGACAAAACACATATGTTTTAAAAATATCTGGCAGAGGTTAAATTGTATAGTTTGTAGCCATAGAAGAGGTCTTTCAGGAAATTAAAGTCACAACCTTAATATAACTCTAAAGAACTTGGCTGAATAACAAACAGAAGAATACAATTTCAACCTCTGGTGCTTTCTATGAAAATGACGTTTGACAAGTCATTAAGTCTGTTAAATGAGATTCAACTCAATAACCTCTGAGAAGGGTCCTTTAAGCTCTATATCAAAGCAACATTTTCTTTAAAAATTTCAGCAAGCAAAATAATATTGAGGTGAGTTTTTTCTTTTACAAAATTGTGTCCTTTTCCATTTGACCATTGTTCACGAGTTCTTGTGTTTATTGAAAACTTAAATAGAGAATTAATGATATTGTAATTTAACCACTTTATTTTGGGGCTTCCCATTTTTCTCTTCGTTTGCATTTTCTGATTCAAATGCCAAAGGAAATTTGTTTTAATTTAAAGATCCTTAAGACTTCCTGGAGTTTCTTTTTTGAAAAATGGATTATGAATTTCTTGACACATAATGACTACAAAAGTCTTGGATCGTGTCTCAATACAAAATATAAGAACTCTTTTGCTCCTATAAATCTGGGGTGGTCAGTTTGGTTCTTTAAAAACATAAAATGGAATTCAGGAGGAGTTGTTAAGGCTTCATTATTAGAGAACTCTAGGACCAATTCCTGGAGTGAAATTCTAGGTAAATAGTTCATCAGTCCTATATTATATAAATTCTGCAGAACCTGCTTATTTTTTTTATGTAACCCTGGCCCATTTCCAAAACATGAAATGGGAAATCATTTAAAGTTTTCTATAGAAATTACTTAGGACATTTTTTTAAAGGTGATTTTAAAAAGTGGGGGCAGCTTTGTACTGATAAAACATTTTTATTTTTCTGGGAAAAGTATGAGATGAGAAAAATTATGTGGAATGTAAATTTTTTTGTGCTTATACAGGAAGATATCAAGTCTCTTACTGCACATATAGTTGAAAATTTTTATAAGGCCCTTGAATCAATTGAATATGTTCAGACATTCAAAGGATTGAAGACAAAATATGAACAAGAAAAAGACAGACAGAGTCAGAAACTGAACAGGTATTGTTTATATTTTGAAATTCAAGTCTATGGTCAATTTCCAAAAATGATCCATACTTGTTGATTTTACAGGCATTTCCTACTTTACATTATTATTTGGTTCTATGAAAACCCAACTTCAGGTGGAAGTACTGTGGGGAAGTAGTACCACGAAATGTTCTTTGGCTAAGGCAGGAAAAAGGGATGAACCAGGGTAATTTCATAGAAGAATTGGATTAGAAAGGTCTGTGTTTAAGTAATCCAGGTATTTGGAACTCTGTGCTGCATATTACAGGCAAAGATCCTGATGATTTGAAAACTGAGCTGTATACAGAGTTTAATGGCCCCAAGTCACAGGAGAAGACAATGTTGATGTTCAGAACTGAAGCTAGATATGTTTTTTGGTTCAACAGAGGCAATGGAGATAGTGATAGGAGCAGATTGAAGGGGTTAGGGTCTAAAGGGGATAGATCTTTTTGTTGGTCTACTATTTGAAAGAATTACAGCCAGATTTTTTGCAGTAGTAAAATGGGGGTTTAATTATGACGTTTTGTTAAAATGTCATAATTAAACCTCCATTTTATTACTGCAAAAATCTGGCTGTAATTTTTGTAAGTTTTGTTAAAACTCTGACATTGTTGGTTTATGGTAACTTGTGGGATATCTCTGGGGAGCTAGAATTTTCCTAGAAATTTTTTTCACCCTTAATAGTCATAAATAATAGTACAATACAATAGTAATAGTGCTTTTTTTCCCCTTCTTTCTCCTAAAAGGAAAGATCAAAAAGGATTGGCTTTCCTTTATTTAAAAACAAACTCATGTTTTAATTCATCATAGATTTTAATTGACCTTAAAATACTTTAAAATATTTCCAGATTGACCCATTTGTATTATCATCATTATATTATGATGTGTTCTGTGCAAAGTCAACTCCTCGTGGTTCCACATTTATGAATTCTCTTTTACGTTTTAAAAATTGATTACAGAATTTGAGTCACCCGTAATATATTTATTACAGTGTACCATCTATATTGCGTAGCAACAGATTTCGAAGAGATGCAAGAACCTTAGAGGAAGATGAAGAAATGTGGTTCAATGAAGATGAAGAGGAAGAAGGTGAAGCAGTTGTACCACCAGGTGAAAAATCCAAGCCAGAGGATGATTTTCCAGATAGCTATGAAAAGTTTATGGAGACCAAAAAAGGTATTCATTTTGGATTATTTTCTTTGCTATCTTTTATCTTTTCTTTTCTTTTCTTTTTTTTTTTTTTTTTTGAGACTGGGGTTAAGTGACTTGCCCAGGGTCACACAGCTAGGCAGTATTAAGTGTCTGAGACCAGATCTGAACTAGGGTCCTCCTGAATTCAAGGCTGGTACTCTATCCACTGCGCCACCTAGCTACCCCCTTTTGCTATCTTTTCATATGTGCGTGTGTACACACACACATATTTTTAATATTATTATTAAATATTATCTGTTTAAATATGTTTATATTTATACAGAAGTCATGATATTTTCTTTTGTGAAGCCATAGTTATCTTTTCACAAAACGCATAAGGGGTGTGTACACTAAATGCTTCATAGTGACATTTCTTCCAATTAGCTAATGAACTATACTATTAGGAGCCCTTTCCAAGAATAAGTTGATTTATTTATTTCAAAGGGCAGACTTCTGAGTTTTGCATTCAGTCATAGTACCTTTGTCTTGGTTTTTGATATTCAGACAGCATCAGGCTCTTTGTCACATGATATGAATGGCCTTATATTTTTCTCTACCCTGTAAACACCAGTTTATATTATGTTATAGAGTCTTAGAACTGGAAACAACCTTAGAAAGGCAGCTTAGTTTATCTCTCTTTAAATATATAATTCTTAAGGTCTTAAGAAGTTAGACTATAGAGAAAAATTATTCTCTCCTCAGTTCATCTCTACACAGTCTGTAGAAATGAAGTTAAGTGCTTGCTATGTTCAAGGCATTGTACTCTTGGTAGTCAGGAGTTAAAGATGAAACAAAACATTTCTTGTCTTGAAGAAGCTCACAATTAAAAAGGAATAAGACAAACATACAAGTAAATATGGCATAGCTTATATTATGATATCAACCAAAGAGAGGTTTAGAGTAAATATAGAGGGAAACAATTAGATTGCCAAGAAAAGTAAAAGTAAGTTTTCTCTTTATTTCATTTGTATTTGTTTTATGTAGATTCAAATAAGTCCTTATCTTTGTAGAAGGATTAAAATTTAAGCATAACCTTTTTGGTATCTGACATTCTGTGATTAGAAATTTAAACATTTCTTTTAAAAGGGTAGTTTTACTGATTGACTTTCCATTGCTTATATCTTAAAGAAATATAATAGGAAAAAAAAAATTGAATTTAGAAATGGGAGACCTGAGCTTTAGTCTCAGCCATGACTTGGGACAGTAATTTTCCTTCTTTTAGGCCTTAGTTTCCTTATCTTTTTTCCTAGGGCCTCAAAATTAGTTTTCACTCATCATTGCTAAAGACTCCTATCTCATCTGAGTTCAGGGGTAATAAAACTAAAATAAATATTCAGACCATAATTTTGTTCCTTTAGTTTGTTCTGAACATGCTCATCACAAACACTAATCCCTGCCGTTACTGCCAGAATGAGCTTTTAAGGGACATGATCATCTTAGACTTTAAAAAAACAAATTAGGATATTTTTTACTTGTGAGCACAGATTGATATATATACATACACACACACATACACACACACACACACACACACACACACACACCTATGCATATGTGTATGTATATATACATATATATATATATATTCATATTTTATCTTTGGTTTAGCAAAAGAAAGTGAAGACAAAGAAAATCTTCCCAAAAGGACATCCTCTGGTGGCTTCAAATTTACTTTCTCTCATTCTGCCAGTGCTGCTAATGGAGCAAATAGTACGAACAGTAAATCTGTAGCTGCTCAAACAACACCAGCAAGTTCTAATGGATCTTCTTCCAAAAATACAAGCTTGACTACTTCAGTCACAGCCACTAAGGTGAGTAAATGTGGGTGTTTGGGTTTTTTTGGGGTTTTTTTTTTTTTTCCTTTTAAACATTCCCATTATCTTTTTGTTAGAAGCAATCAGTATGTCTTGAGATTCTTGGTAGGTATTTAGGGGGATATATTTTAAATTGACTAAAGCCTCTGTTACCTGTTAATATCCATCTAATGCCTAATTCTAGATATTAATGTTTAAATAGCTTTGTTAAAAATTTAAATGACATTTTTCTGCCTTTATTTTATTCTATTGTATATTATATGCTACCACCATCAAAATATATTGAATATGTTTTTTGATGACCTCAGAGGCCTTATGATATACAAGATATATGCAAAAATTCTTACTGTGCTAAATGATCCACTTTACCATGCTTCCTAAATTCTTGCGTTGGAATTTTTTTCCTTTGCAATTATCTGTATTTTTTTAATATTGTCTAGGTCTTTTTAAAATTTTTCTATTTTTAATTATGTTACAAATTTGTAAAGTATCTATGGATCCTCTTTGTAATTTGTATAAAATAAAAGTAAAATAGGGAGCTCGTTTTAGTAAAGTCCAAATGTTTTACTGTGTGGACTTTGATATCTATTAATCTAGTTTATTTGAATTCCAATTAAATTTTTTGCTTATAAATCAACAAAGGTACCAGATAGGTAAATCTGATATAAATATGTGAGGCCTTTGTATAAACAGTTTTGAATAGTAATCCTTTTTTTCTATGTTAAGTTTTTAGGTTTTGGACTAAGACACTTGTAGTAGATGACATCAGTTATAACTGACAATGAGTTCCTAATAGAAGTGGACATTTTAATAATTTGCAGGCTTAAAAAGTTATCCTTTTTTTAGCTCAGATTTGGCATATGGATCTTGTCCAGTCAATGACTTTAGCCAGAAAATTGGGGAAAGAAGGTACAGAATATGATTAGCTTTGTTTCTGTTAAATTATTTTCCCTTGGTCTCAGACACTTAACACTTCCTAGCTGTGTGTCCCTGGGCAAGTCACTTAACTCCAGCCTGGGGGGGGGGGGGGTGAGAAGGGGGGAAGGACGACTATTTACCCTTCCACTTATTTCACATTTCTTTGAATAATCAGACTTTCTTCTTTACCTCTACCCCTGTAAAACAGATACATAGATAAATAAAGCGGCATTTTAGTTTCAGGCTTCCCAATATAATACAAATGACATCTTGTTATAAGCCCAATGTTTGTCATATTCTTTCACCATCTGCTATATTTTAAAACATACAAATATGTCTGAAAGCAGACATTTTAGTTGTGACAATATTTTTATTATTGTTTTATTTTTCAGGTGGTATTGATGTAAAAGCTCTTCAAAGATTTTCATTAGTTCATTTAGATGATCTCAATTAATTATTCAGTTGACAGACATTAAGTGCCTGCTGTATGCCACACTCTGTTCTAAGCACTGGGGATACAGAAACAAAAGCAGAGTAGCTTCCAAGAAACCTTCAGTCTGATGAAAGAGATAATAAACATACATAGATATACACAGAAGATTCAGCACCAGTGCCAGCTGTGGAGCGGAGCTGAAGAAGTTTGGGAAGGAACAGAAAAGCAAACAGGGGTGCTTGGGCTAAATCTTGAAAGTAGCCATGAAGGTTGAGCTGAAAACAAGGAAAGAGAAGATCAGGCTAGCCATTGTGAAATTGCAGAAAGTAGCATTGATTGTTTTTAAAATGTATAAAAATATTTTTAGGAAGCTTGAAAGTAGATAAATTTTATTCAGAATTTATATTGTTGCTAAGAGGGAATGTGACAATGGATAAGACCACTGACACGGCAACCTGAAAGACCTGTAACTCAGAAAATGAACACATTACTTAACATCTCATTCATCTCATGATTGTTTGAGACTATACATTACAAGATCTACAACAGTGGCAGGAAATTCCACTTTGGGACTTCCCAAATTAGACAAAAAGAGGGAATCAGGGATTTAGAGAGAATAAATGGATTATTGAAAGCTATAGATTTTTTAAACCAATAAATGTTATAACTCTTAACAGAATACCTATACTGAACACAAAGATTCAAGAATCATTTCCATTAAATTTTTATTTTTATTTTTTTGAAGAGGAGAGGGTCCTAATTTTTGTGAAGCAAAAAAAATTCTGGGATTTGAGGCACTAAAAGAAACAATGATACAATGATAATACAGGGAACAATGATACATCATATGTAGGGTTTTTTTTAATTAATTCTTTTCTAATTTGGTGGGTGAAAATTAATAGGTCTATAACATTAAGCCCTGGTATCTGTTTAAATGCATAGTTGATGTGTTATATATCCCTTTCAGCTATAAAATTATGTTTCTGTGCTTCAAGTAGAGTTAAAGGGTGGAAAACTCAAATGGTGATAAAATCAGGAGACCTAGTTTCTAATTTAGATCTACCATTTATCTTGTGTTACCTTAAGTCTTCTCATGTATAAAATGAGTCAGTTATTTATTAGTCTTCTCCTTTCCAGCTCTCAAAATTCTAAATCTCTACCAGATCTTTAATATTGTTTTTTTGCTTTTTGTGTAAGTCACCTACATTACATTCCCAGTCCAATTCTTATCTAAGAGATAGTTTCTAAGTTGGTTGGATCTTCCACAGTATAGGGATTTATTCTGCATCTCTGAGTCCAGGTAGACACAGGCATCTAATTTTTAAAAATATTTAATTAGCAAACACATTTTTTCTATCATGGCCTTGATATTGCTTAGAAAACTGCCTTTTGGCCTTCAGTTAACACTAATTGATAAGAATTGAATCTCATTTAGATGTCTTTCCTTTTTGTGCAGATGCCATAAACTGTGCTGCTTTAGCTGGCCAAAATTTATGTATTAAGTGTTTTAAAATTTGTAAAGTTGCACCCTTTTTACTACAAAAAAGTTTTAAAAATATTTCAATGTTGTGAGTTAGCTTTTTTTAATTTTTCACCAGGGAAGTCTAGTTGGTCTAGTGGATTATCCAGATGATGAAGAAGAGGAAGAAGAAGAGGAGACCTCTCCAAGAAAAAGACCTCGACTTGGCTCATAAAAACTTAAGGGGGGAGGGGAACCTCACTGTGGGGTATTACTAAATGCTGCAACTGTTCAGTGAGCTTAAAAGTCTGAATCAGAAAGCTTTCTCCCTTGAACATATAAGATAATATACAAGGAGTAGCAAAAGACACTCAGTGTATCAACTAGAAGAGTTTAGTTCTATAAACACCAGACTTACAAGGAACTTTTCTCTTTCTAGTAATTAAGGAGTTTGCCTTTCAGGCTGTCAAAAAATGGTGGGTTAGTAGTAAACAGAACCTGGGTGACAGCTTCTCAGCAAGGAAAGTCTCAGGTTTGGGGAGGGATGAGGGTGGGGAGCAGGTCAGTAAAATTTTAATATTGCAGGGTTGCCCTGGGTATGTATCAGAACTAGAAACGATTGTGAAACTTCAGTTGCAAACCCAATAACGTTACTTTTGTAATGGTGCTGGCCATAGTGTTCTTTTATCAGTTGCCTCTTTTAAAACAATTTTTAGGGAATACAGATTTAGCTAGCATTAAAAAAATGAAGTTAAACTGTTGGGACCATTTCTTTCAAAATTTAACAAAAATTCAGCCTTTCAGGCCGTTGAAGGACGGCACACCCTGTATTAGCATGCACGTTTAAATTTTACACACCAGGAATTTCCAGTATGTGTTTTGAAGAAAAGCAAGCTGGCATAAAATTGTGTTAATCTAACATTGAAACCAGCACATTCAGAGATACTGATGGACAGGATCAGTAATTTAAGAGAATGTTCTCCAGGAACTTGCTTGTGGCTATAGCAGTCCTTTCAGCTGCACCAAAGTACAAGCATTTGTGGAAGATACAGTGTCAAGTCACTTTCTGCTGTTAGTAAAGTTGTTTCTCTTTGCTAAGCTGTTGTCATACTATTACATTTGCAAACTTGCAAAATGTGTCAATTGATAAGCACTAATACACAGATTTTTAAGTAGTGCTGAACTTAGTGGCATTTTAACATTAAGAAGCCATTTTGGACCAAGAAGTTCCTAGAAAAGAGAAATAAGTCTGCAGCACATAAATCTTTTCCTCAAACAGGGGTGTAATATGAAAGCTGCTTTATTTGTTTGTTCATTTTTTGAAGAGTAAAAGCACATTCCATGTACACAAATGAATTGCAAAAATAATTGAGGCAAACAGTTTTAGTTTTATTTCAAAGAGCAGCAAGCATTCTGTAAATATTTTAATGTTAGTTTGCCCATCTATGATCTGAGATCATGCTAAAGTGAGAAAAATGTCCCCAAACTATAATTAATGTGTTAGAAGTGATAAAAGCTCAAAACTATGAAACCAGCTGCAATCCACCAGATAGAGATCACCCTTTAATGTGTTATGGGTCCATTTTTCCTGGAATAGTTTAAACTGAAGCAGTTTCCCTGTTTTGGAGATTTTTGTAGTTAATTTTAATTTTAGCTATTGTTTGGAAAAGATGGGCTGTCTGTGTAGATATGAAGTATAGTTTTTTTTTTCCATAAAACAGAATTTATTTTGTATTAAAAATACCACTGTACTTGTTTTACACCATTTGTATACATGTGGTGATATTAATGCTGAAATGTAAAATTCAGGAATTAAAATGTGACCCTGTAATTCCATAATGATTGCTTTTGTTTGGTTTGTTGTAAATGTAAGTTCACTCAGTTATGAGATATGGCCATTTTAGAGTAAAATTAATAAGCCAACAAAATTATTCATAGTTTAACATTTATTATACATCCACTTGGTCAAACAATGCAGGATTTCTAAACTAATCAGTAAAGAGAATCTCTATTGTATTTTCAACATTCAGATAGCACTTGAAATAAAATCTTATGACCCCATTGGGCTCCAGGCATCCTAGAATGGGGCTTCCTCTCAAAAAATTAAGGGTATATATCATGAAAGGTATCTCCCACGTATCAATAAAGTGACTCGGGATGTAGTAGAATTAAGATCAAATGTACTTGTAATAAATTTTCTCATCAATCCTGGTCTTATTAAAAAGTCCATTCTTTACTTCTCAAAGCTAAAATATTTCCTCATGAAATTCAAGGGAAAACAAGTATGATGCATGCTTTTTTCCTTTTTGAGGCTGAAAATGTGATTCTATTCAAAGTAGGCAAAATTCTGGTGCCAAGCATTAACTTTTAATCTCAATTCTTTTTTTTTTTTTTTTCTTTTCTAAAAAACTGGTGTGAGCTTTAAAGAACATTTGCATCACTACAGAAAAAGCTTTACTGCGAAAATGTGAATGTTTCATGGATTAACTATATTATGGTTTTAGTTTTAGAAAAAAATTATATCATGAGATTCAAAGGACTTTTTAAAAATTCTAAATCCCTTGGAAGCAGGAAATACTAAGCTTCACTCAGTTACCATGTCTAGAGCCACCATCCTTGGTCAGACTTAAATTTCTCTCCCTTCAATTTGTACTCGATTCAATGGAACAAGTGAAAGCCCACATTTGAATGCCTGGGGCCCTTGTAGATTTTTTTTTAAAGTTACATCTGCCAACGTATCAGTTATAAATACTATTTTAATAAAAAGTTACATTAAATTGATTTGTGTGTTTTAATCACTAGTTTTCCCTTAATCTAAATAATAGCTAGTGATGAAAAATGTTAAGCATAATGTTATTGATTGATGTGGGTAAATTAGAGTACATAATTTGGCACCCACTTTAGGTAAATTAACACCCCTGGCAGAAAAAGCATACCTGTTACAGAGTCTATATAAACATAGAAACTCTAAACATCTATACATGTTTATAGTCTCTATGCCTACCAGCTCACAATAGTGTTCAGTTTAGTTCCATGAAAATAACCTTGCAAAGAATTCTAAGGACATGTAGCAGCTTTTTAGTTTCTACACTCACAAAATTCTTTAAACAAACTGAATCAGTTATTATCTGTCATCTAGTTTAATGTGTGTACTGCAAATTTTAATTGCATTATTCCAAACTTATAAAAATAGAAGTACTTAAAGCTTCAGTTATTACATATATCATTTTATTCACTGCAAAGATAATTTTTACATAAATTTTATACTTAAACCACAATCTTAAGAGGCTATTTTGTTTACTTTTGATAAAATAATTTGAATGGACATTACAAAGTTTTTTTTTTTTTTAAGTTAACAAGATCAGTGAATTAATTTAGTACTTTTGCAAGAGAGATGGATATGTTTAGTATTTGGCACTTTTCAGTGTTATTAAATCAAAACAAGCTTAGTTTAAGGATTCAATAATTTATTTTAAAGAAATTCAAACTTCTGTTTTACTAAATTAAGTTTCTTAAAATTGTCACTTATTAATAACTTCTTCTTTAAGCTTCTCTGCAATTAATCTCCTCTTTAGTAGTGTTTGCTTCTCCTCTGCTGTCATTTCTGGTTTCTCTGCAATTTCCTAAATCAATAAAAATAGAATGCAATTTTAATTAAAATATAAAACATATGGCTTGGGATTCAATTCATAATACTTTTAAAAGTTGCACAAGATAGTTCAAAACACTTTAGTGCAGAACTACACAACAACTTGGAATACTGCCCCTAACTTTCCACTCTCTTGAATTTTGGTTACAACTTGGTGACATCAGTACCAATTGATTCTCATTGAAACTCTAAATCTAGTCTGATCTGTAACCATTATACTATATTACCTTGTGTCTATTACCATTTTAGATATGTAATTGTCTTTTTGAACCTATCTATCAAAGGAAACTGAGACCCAAGAGAGGTTAAGTGAGTTGCCCAAAGGAGCTCAGGTACTAAGTGATAGAGTTAGGCTTTTTACCTACACCAAAATAAGGTTACCTCCTCAGCAGATTTTCCTTTCTGCTGTTCTATATTGTGTATCTGTTTGATCCTTGGATCCTTTTTCATAGACATCAATTTATCTCTCTTCTGCTTTAAATAGTCCTCTCGTTGCCGGAGCTGCTCTCTCCCAAGTGCTGATAAATTCTGGGGAAAATAAAAATTATTTAATTGTACAAAACAAATGAATGTTTGTGTATTATGCAAGGCAGACATCCACAAATAGTTGAATGACTCAAGCTTTGCATTATATATAGATTCAAATTCAAGGGTTTTTTTCTTCCAATTAAAAGCATCATTTCCCCTTGTGTGTGTATGTATATGCAATAGATAACTATACACGTATAGGCATTAGGATTTCCTTTGTCTCAAAAGTACAAATACATGTTTATATGTGTGTGTATAAATTCCTCTTGTCTGAGAAAGAGAAAATATTTTAGTTATGTGCTAGGAAAACTTACAAATTGGATTTAACAATTTGAACAATAAGCAAAGAAGTACTAATAGGGCTGCAGTTTGTAAAAAAGACAACAAATCAAGTCATCATGTTATTGGCAGCTGTTTGTTTGTTCTTTATTGCCATTGATAATTTCCTAAGAAATGGTAACTCAGTAGCATGCCAGACAAAGAATGTTGGCCCTAGAGTCAGGAAGACTTTCAAATCCAGCCTCTCACTCATTAACTATGTAAGCCTGAGCAAGTCATTTAGTTGCTGTTTATCTTAGTTTCCCCATCTTAGAAAATGCAGACAATTAAAAGCACTTATTTCCCAGAGTTGTTGTGAGGATCAAATGAGAACACTGTGAAGGAGGTTAACACAGTACCTGGCACAGTAATAATAAGCATTATAGAAATGTTAGCTATTATCATCATCATTACTTACTGATAATGGTCCTCCTTCTTTAATCGCCTGTTCTAAGCTTGCTGTCATAGTTTCTTCCCTCAGTTTGGGAGAGGAAGTTTCAGGCAATGTTTCCAAATTTCTTCCCAAAGGCTGTGATTTCCCACCAAAATGGACTTTTCCCTCTGAACAGCAGGATAAAGAAACAAATCAGAACATGATAACATTGCAAGAGGGAGAGTGGCATAGTGAAGAGAATGCCTGCCGTGGGGTCCAAAAGATGGGGCTTCAAGTTTTGCCTATGACATAATATGCTGTCTTTTGTGACCCTGAGCATGACCTTTGATCTTTTAGGGCTCTCAAAAGATCAGAGAAGATGCTAATCTACACGAACAGAGGAAGTTGTTTCAGCTCCAAATTCTCTATACCAATGAAAACACAGGGCAGAACACAAGAAGGATCATCATGTAAAAAGGGGTTAAATGAAATCATTGCAGAAATTAGCCATTTCTTCTTAACCCACTAGCTTTAGAAACTAAGGTTTCTTTGGTATTTATACTATATTTTAAACTTCACTAAAGCCATTTTCATAATTAATAAGCAGTCTTTGTTGAATAATACTAATAGTTCCTGAGGAATTTGCTTTATAGAAAAGATAAGGATAATGTTTTATACCTCAAAGTACTTAATATTTAGCATGCAAAAGATAAATAACATAGGTCAAATACTACAGAAGTCTCAAACAGTAATTACTAGATGTTTAGAAACTACCAGGCAAGGAGAATATAGAAACCTTTTTTCAATTTTATTTCTAGTTTTAGCTTTTCCCCCCTTCCACTTCTTCCTCCCATTATAAACAAGTAGTCAAAATAAATTCCTTCAATTAGCTGTATCCACTGCTAACATAAAGGTGAATAGCATAAATCCTCTGGAATTGTGGTTGGTCATTGTGTTGATCAGAGTTCCTAAGTCTTTCAAAGTTCTTTGTCTTCATACCATTTATATTGCATATACTGTTACATTAGTTCTGCTCATTTCATTTTGCATCAATTCATACAAGTTTTCCCAAATTTCTCTGAAACCATTCCCTTCATCATTTGATATAGCACAATAATATTCCATCTAATAACTTGTTTAACCATTCACCATATGAGTGCAATAATATTCCATCTAATAACTTGTTTAACCATTCACCATATGAGTACCACCTCAGTTGTCAATTCTTTGCAAACATGAAAAGAGCTACCATAAATATTTTTCTTACATAAGGATCCTTTTCCTCTTTCTTTGATCTCTCTGGGGGAACGAACCTAGTAGCAAATATTTCTGGGTCAAAAGATATATTTTGCCAATCTAATAGGAATGAGGTAATACAATTTAAGAGTTATTTTAATATGCATTTCTGTATTAATGATGTAGAGCAATTTTTATCACTTTACATCACATTTCTTCTGAAAACTGCCTATTCATATCCTATGTTCACTTAGCATATGAAAGAATGTCTCTTACTGCTATAAATTTGAATCAGTTCCACATGAGAATGGTCTCAAAGAAGCTTAGAAACTTCTTTTTATATGAACATATGGTAACAATTCCTCCTGATTAGAACAAAAATACTGTTTGTCTATCATCTGTCAGCTAGGTGGCAGAAGATAAAAGTGCCAGGCCTAGAACCAAGAAAATTCACATCCTGAATTCAAATCAGGCCTCACACACTTATTAACTGTGTGATTCTGGACAAGTCACTTAACTGTTTTCCTCAGTTTCCTCATTAGTAAAATGAGCTAAAAAAGGAAGTTGCAAACCATTCCAATATACTAACCAAGAAAATCCCAAATGGGATCAGAAAAAGTTGGATTGGATTGAAAATGACTAAACAACAATAACATCATCTCATCAAGAACCCGTAGCATGAAAGGGGACAATTTAATCTGTCCAGAATTAAAAACATTGATTAGAATCTCTCAACATTTATAATTAATCCTGTTACTTATTTTTCTGGTTCTTAGTGGCTTTTTCATATCCCATGTCCTATGTTAACCTTGACAGAAGAGAATAATGTTGAAGTCAAAACATTTGACATATCTATCCTAGGGAAGATGGAAACATGAAAAGTGGAAAGCCTGCAAGTTTACAGAAAGGCTAACTATATTTTGGCGGACAAAGGCTTATTAGCAGGTTGATAAGAATAATGAAGAGACTGAGGCAAGCTCAAACTACACATTGTGTGAAGAAATCCCCTCAGGAATATTTGGAAGAACATATTGTGGCGATTTTGTTATCTTCAAGATGCAGGAGAAAAAATGGAAGTCTTTACCTTTAGGGCTAGTGGCAAAGGTTTTCTAGACACCAAGACAAACAAGAAAATTGCCACAAGAAAACACAAGTCTAGAACTAGCAGAGATTAGGCTGGGAAAGCAGACAGACAATGCCCTCTCTCCTGACTTTGACTATTCAAAACATAGTGGAATATCAAGTGTCATCTAGTACTAATGTCTGGATGATATTTTAAAGAGACATACAATGTTTGAAGGTAGAATGGAAAAGACTGTGATATGACTTACTGCATGGGAACATCTATATCCAAAGGATATAGGTATAAGATTAACTATGCACAGTTTTTAACTGAAACTGGAGCTAAGTAATCATCATAAAATACTTAGATAAACACAGAAATCCTATCTGCTTCTCCATAGATCTAATATGTTCTAACAAACAAAATCAGGGCAAATTTCAGCAGGATTTTTGACTTGCATTTGTAGTCATTTAATGCTAGTTTCTAAAATAGATTTGATCCTCAGGCAAAAACAATTCTTAAAGTATTCGGTGCCAGTAAGTAGAAGCATTACCTTAGAGAAATTACAGGTTTAGTTCCAGACCAACCCAATAAAGCAAATAATAAAGCAAATCACAAATTTTGTTTCCAGTGCATATAAAAGTTATGTTTATACCATACTATAGGCTAGTAAGTATGCTTTCTAAAGAAAAATGTACATCCATTAAAAAGTACTTTTTTATTAAGAACTATGAATCATCATCTAAGCATCTAAGTGCTTGAGGCTGGATTTGAATTCAAGTCTTCCTGACTCCAGTACTGGCACTCTTATCTACTGCACCATCCTAGCTTCCCGATAGGATCTCATTGAAATACCGTTCTCTGAGATGTGACAGATCAGGACCTGAAACCATCAAACTTTTAGAAGCAGAGAAGTAGCTAAATTGAAAGATGAGCTATTCTAAAGAGAAAAGAATTTGTCAGGAGGAAAGGGAAGAACAACCTTGTATATCTGAGAGCCATTAGCTTAGACAGAAAAGATGTGAACAAGAAAATGTGCAAAATTTCATTTGGTTATGTTAGAACTACTTAATTCAGGGGACATTAAGAAACTAAAGGAGCATGTGGAGTATAAAAATGATCTAATTTGGGTAGAATGACTAGTCCACACAGCTAAATAAAAATGGATCTTGGAATGTGACACAAACAATGACTAACATTTGTTGTAAATGTTACCTCATTTGATTCTTATAGAATTCCTGAGAGATAGGTACTATTATTATCCTCCCATTTTATGGATGATGCAAATGAAGCAGAGAATGATTAAGTTAATTCTTCAATACTACACAATTAGTGTCTAAGGTGAGATCTGAATTTAGGTTTTCCTGACTCCAAGTCTAAGCTATTCCACTGTACCAAATCATGGAAACCTGTTATTTTCTGTCCTGAAACTAAACAGATATAGTTTGAGCACACATGGAAATATGAGAAATTTTTGAAATATAAAGTGTGGTTTTGAGGTACCCAGAGATCCCAGATGTGAAGAAACCTGCAGGAACTCAACAACAGAGATCTGAAAAAGTTGGCTAAGTTGCTTAACCTTTTATCATAGCAATGTTAAATGTATTTGGGATAGAGGTGAGAAAAATGGACACATTTCTAGGCAAATGTGCCTCTAAATCCATTTAAATGAGTGTCCACTATTTGTTCAGGATTGATATGGTGTAAGAGAAAAGTATTGTTTGTTTATATATATTAGCTTTGAATTCTGTACTGTATAAGGAAGTAAAGCTAGAATATCAGTAAAAACAATAACCACAACCAAGCCTTCACAAAATTCCTGCCAGTTGGAACATAAAACGGGTAGAAAAAAGAATACCCACATATATTTCAAATGGTTAGTCAATGAAACAGGAATAAGAAAACTTTTTAAAACAAAGTTTAGTTAATATGTCATCTGTTGCCTGGCCAGTTGAGCCATACAGGTAGGATTACTGGGACAAATTTATTTTGGAATCAAGTAGGAAATAGAATAGTACAGCAGTTAGCAATAGCAGAGGGATTTAATAATGTGTAGCTAGATGCACAGCTAACTGTACATTCCCAAAGGAAAGTGGGAACTAGCTCTTAGATGGTTACACTCTCAGGAAGAACAGTTTTGTCATAGCACATGAACTGTATTGGTGGCCAAAAATAATAGAAGACTAAGAACCTCAAAATGACTCCAAATCCTCAATTGCCTTTTTGGCTTCTGGACAAAGGCCTCAGATCTAACTTATAAGTGGAATAAAATGGTCTGATTCATTACACCTAAGAGGGAAAAGTAGTTCCTACTGATAGTGATTTCTATTTCTATAAGAGCAAGGTGGTATCAACATGAAAGAATGATGTGGCTGGTACATTATTCAAACACTGGTGACTCTCCTTTGTGGGGGAAGTGGGGAGAGATCTCAATATCATCCAAATGAATAAAGGTTTAGCTATCACAATAAAATAGTAGAGGAACATCAAAGATACTGCAAATTCAAAGGCAATTTTAGGAAATCTACATGCGGTTACCCAGGCAAATAAGGAAATTATATTCTGACAAATACATTTCACAAATAATTTCTGGAAGTGGAGAAAATAGATAAATGTAAACCCAGATCTTCTCTTAAGCCCAAGTAGAAAAAGCCTTGACTCAAGTCATGAATCAGCTAGGAATAGTGGTTTATGCTCTATGTTGAACATATGACACCCCTGAAAATGGGCCCTCCTTCTACCACAAATGGGAGAACTAGATGACTGAACCTTTTTGGTCCAACCAAAATACAAATGTAGAGCAATGAAAAAATGGGCTATTAAGGTCAGTAGACATCATCCTACAAAGACTTCACTGTTTACAAATAAACTGATTATCTTTATTTTAAGAATATGCTGTTTTAGGAGCAGCTGGGTAGTGCAGTGGATAGAGCCCCAGCCCTAAAGTCAGAAGGACCTGAGTTCAAATTTGGCTTCAAGGCATTTAACACTTCCCTATCTATGACCCTGGGCAAGTCAGTTAACCCCAATTGCCTCAGCAAAAAAAAAAAAAAAAAAAAAAGAATTTGCTGTTTTAAACATTTGATCTCAAGGATACAGACACAAAATATATAAACATGATTGATTTAACCAGAAAAAAGGTAAAACAAAGATACAAGAAGAATGGATAGTTTTATGGTTTTTCTTGAGGAAGATTTTCAAGATGTGGTTGGATTATTTTATTTACAGTACAATAGGTCCAGTCATATTCAAAAGTGTAAACATATCAAAAACTGGATGAGAAATTTAAAGAACCATGCCATTTATGGATTATTTATGCAAAGACTCTGCAATTACTATAAATAATTTGAGCTATTTTTGGAGATGAAATTTCCTATAGTTGGAAACAATAGGCAAATAAATCAATAAACAGCACACCTCCAAATTCATGGGCTTTTATATTTATCAACCTGACACTGTATCAACAAACAAAAAAATCTTGCCACAGGATTCAACTGGAAATCATCTATACTTAAAGCAGATAACTACATAGGGTTTTATTCAACTGTAGTTGTTTCATGGTGTGACAAAAAACACAGAAAGAACTTGGTTCAAAAACATGGAGTAGCAAATCAGCCTTGCCCTCTACCTTCTGTCATATCATATATAGTACTCACAATTTGCAAGTCCATCAGCATTTTGAGATATTTTTCAGATTAAATGCTCTCAAGCCATGTTTTCTTTCCTTACTTTGTAATAAGAGAAGCTGAATATCTGAACTCAAATATAAAGCTTTTATACATATAAATTTATACCTATTTAATGTTATCTTAAATTAAGCTCTGGGTTGTTACTTGTCAAGATCTTTTTGTGTCTTGCCATTCACAGTGTTAGCTGTTCTTCCCAGTTTTGTGCCATCAACACAACATGATAAGCTTGCCATGTAAAGCTTTATCCAAATAATTAAAAAGCACAGATTTCTGGAGCACTTCATTGAAAACCTCTTTAGGTTTCCATCAAACCATTAATGATTAATCTTCAAACTATTCAACCAGTTAATGATTTGATGTTAACTTGGAAGGAGGTGGAGCACCCCAAGAATCTGTGCCTGGGCCATTTAATTCTTTTTAACTAATGACGAATCAAAGACAAGTTCACTGACCTCTAGTTTGTAGGCCTCATTTTCTTCCCTTTTCAGAGCATAAAAGAAACATCTATCTTCCAATCCTGTCCTTCTCCCCTTCTCCATAATCTTTCCAAATACTGACAGTGGCTCAGGAATCATATCTATCAATTCTTTTAAGACCTAAAATGCTTTCCCTGGGTCTGCTAATTTGAACACATCAAAAGCAACAAGATGTTTATTTACTCTCCTTATTTATCTTTGTAATTAATTTTCTATATGTTCTATATACTTTCCCATTTAAAATACTTTTTCCTACCCAACTCCTGACCTCATACAAAGGAACATACTGTTTCTCTCTCAAGTAACCTAACCTCCCAGTTCTACCTACTCATTTCTCATGACCTACTCTTCCAATGGACCATAGCTACACAATGGAAATAGTCCTACTCATGATCTGGCTGTCATCCACAAGTGTTATCATTCTGCCTCTCCCTTTGCCTTGGAACCCCAAAATCTGTTCTTTATTCTAACCATAATCTCCAATCAACCTACCTCTGTTTTTTTTTCCTTCTGGCAACATCATCACTGCCCTAAATTTTCCTCCTTTTCCATTTTTGACCTTCATATTTCACTTCAAAAATGGAAGACATTTGCAGAGAGCTCCCTTCTCATTCAGATCTCTCTCCTTCAGGTTTTCCTTCTCCACCCCAATATGAAGAAATAGCCCTTCTCCTTGTCAAGGCAAATCCCTCTATATGAACAAGTAACTCCATTCTGTTTCTGGAGCCAGAATCCCTTCTATCACCCCATTTCTTTCACAAATTTCCTTTCCTTGTTTATTTACTGCTTCCCTATTGCCTAACAAATACAAATTCTCCCCCTTCCTCAATATCCTCATATGTATCTTTTTTTTTTTTTTTTACAGCTAGGAAGTGTTAATTAAGTGTCTGAGATCAAATTTGAACTCTGGTCCTCTGGACTAAAGCTACCCCTTTCATTCTTTAAAAAAAAAAAATGTTTTTACTGCTCTCTGGTTTTTCACATCATTCATAGTTTTCCACAGTTTCATTATCCTTTACATCTCCTAGAGAGTCATCCCATTTAACAAAAAATATTTTTTTAAAGATGGGGAAAAAATCATCATAAATAATACATTGAAAGTCTAAAAACATATGCACTGTATAATATTTGTAGACCCTGACCTCCAAATATGGGAGAATAAAGGGAGGAAGAAAGTGTGTTCTCATCTCTCTTCTTTTGAATGAAGTAGCCACATTTGATTTTTTGTGATTTTTCAACATTCACTTTTGATATGGGGGGAGAGGAGGCTGTTGATTCTGTTTACATTTCTTTGTTTATATTGTTGCAGTAATTGTGTACATTCTTTTTTGTTTTCTTCACTCTGTTTTAGTTCATATATATCTTTCCAAGCCACTCTGTATACATCTCATTTATATTTCCTGACATCTCAAAAATATTCTGTTACATTGTATATCATAATTGAGTTAGACATTCACTGATTAGTGGGATCTACTTTATTTCCAATTTTTTGCTTTTGCTTACAGTCTTGCAACAAATATTTTGGTATTATTATGTATTATGAATACTTTCTATTTGTCAATACCTCTAATAATGGAATCCTCAGGTTAAAGGATATGAATATTTTAGTCACTATATTTGCATCACTCCAAATGGCTTTCCAAGTGATTCTACAGGTTCACAGCCCCACTGACAATACAATAATAATCAATGACTATTCCCATTTTTTTTCTTTTGCAATTAGTATTTTGGAGTATTCTTTCATATGGTTGTTTAGAGTTGGCAATTCTTTTGAGAAGTTTTCATAATCTTAGACTAGTTTATCTATCTATTGTTTATGTATCTTGGACACTAAATATTTAGCAGAGAAATATGATGCAAGGATTTTTTCCTATTTGACTTACCACTCCCCTTCTTAGTCTATTTGCATGCCTGTTATTTGTGCAGAAACATTTCAGTTTCATATAGTCAAAGTTTACTTGGTCTTTTTAAACTGCCTTTTATCTCTTATTTAATTAAGAATACATCTCCTATCCATAGCTGTGGGAAGTGTTGATGTTTACCTTTTTTTTTTTTTTTTAACTGTATGATCTTTAATATTAAAGTTTTCTATCCATTTACAATGGCTTAAGGTGCTAGTCTAAGCCTAATTTCTGAAAGAGAGCTTCCCAGTTTTTCTGGCATTTTTCTTTTTAAACAGGGAGCTCTTTCTTGTTTTCTGATTTACTGAACAATGGGTTATTGAGTTCCAGTGTTTCTGATTCTCCCCTGCTAAAGAGAATTATAATTTAGTTTAGGAAAATTAAAATTATTCCATTATATACATTTCTATTTTATAACCAATGCCAAATAGTTTTTTGTCTACTGCTTTTATAATAATATTTTGAGTTCTGGAAGTGTTATTTTCCAACCTCTAGCATGGTTTGATCCCCTTCTCCCCTTGGGGAGGGGACAAGAGAAATGTGGAAACCTTTTTGGTGTATCATATCCCATGGGCATCTTTCTTTAAAGCCTCCAAAGGGTATGAAGGTGTTCTTTTCTCATAGGAATCTACTGCTTGTGCCTCCCTAGTCCCTGAAGCCCATCAGGTAAGCTTCGTGGTTCTGGATGGACTGGTAGTCCGTACAAGATGGTAGGCACTGTCCTAAGGGTTGAAAGTAGCTGAGGGGTTAGTAAATCCTTATTTGAAGAAGAGTCTGAGGAATGCGAGAAATAGCTCTCTGCTTCTGGCACCCAGCAGTTTGGCCCTCACCCTGAATTTCATCCATCCAGAGGAGAATAGGAGTCCCTTTCTTCTTTCATCCATACCCATACTTATCTCCCCTATGTTATGCCTATCAAGCTGAACATTCCTTGCTCTGCTTGGGTGATGAACCAAACCAGGATGAACCAAACTACTCTGTGTTGCTTTGCTTCAGGGCTAAGCTAACACCACCATAACCTCTGCTTGAGTATGTTGGTTAGTAATCCAGGGAAGGGCCATTCATGCCAAAATTCTGAAGTGCCAAAGAAGTCTTTCCTTGGTCACTTGGTTTCCAGACTTAGGAAGGGTCCCCTTCACTATGCAGTTTCCAAGCCATCCAGAAAAAACAAGGGGCTCTCTTATTCTCTTCTTATATCTTACTTCCAAAGTCATCATTCAACTGAAACTCTCCAAAGTTACCAAAAATCTCTTAATTACCAAATGAAATGGCTTTTTCTCAGTTCTCATCCCTCTTAATCTCTCCCCAGTTTTTGATGCTGTTAACCATCCTCTTTTCCTTGATAATCTGGGCCTTCCTATTCCTAATTCTCTTCCTACTTCTTTGACCATTCCATTTCAGTTTTTTGCTGGACTTACTCTCAGATTTTAACATTAAATGTGGGAATTCTTGCAAAGGTCTGTCCTAGGCACCTCCCTCACTAATTCACTTGGTAATCTCATCAGCTCTCATAGACTCATAAACCTGACCTCTGAGGACCACTGGGCAGAAGATTTTCAAATGTATTTTTCCAACCTAAACCTTCTTTTGACTACCAGGCTCCAATTGCTCATGTGACATCTTGAACTGGATGTCTCAAACATCTTATGCTCAGAATGTCCAAAACTGAACTTATGATCTTATCCCTCCAAACTTTCCCAATTTCCTAACTTCCTGTTCACAATGTGAATGACATAACTATCTTCCCAGTCACCTCAGCTGACAATTCAATATGGTCCTCAACTCCTCATTCTCTCTCATCCCTCATATCCAATCAGTTGTCAAGTACTGTCATTTCTACATTTTGAAAATCTCTTACATATGCCCTTCCTCTTCTGTCACTGCTAGCACCCTACTTTAGATCCTCATTACCTTATACTTGAATGAAAAAGAATACTGTTTAGTCTACTTGCCTCAAGTCCTGCCCCCCCCAATCTCAGTCCCCACCCCAATTCATCCATTACTCAGCTGTCAAAAATGATCTTTCTAAAGCACAAATGTGACCATGCCACCCCCATTCAATCAATTCCAGGGGCTTTTTATTGCCTACAAGATCAAATAAAAAATCCTCTGGCTCTTAAAGCTCTCTATAACCTCATATAAATCTCACTCCTAACCCCCACCATTTTTCTAGTCATCTTATACCTTATACTCTTCCACAAACTCTGTAGCCAATGGCAATAGCCTCCTTATTATAGATAGACAAGATTGATCTGTTCCTTGCCCAGCAAATTTTCCTTAACTGTTCTCCCAGTCTGAAATTCTTTTCTTCCTCATCCTTATCTCAGTTTCTCTGGCTCCAAGTCTAAGCTAAAATCTCATCTTCTCCTAATCCACCTTATGGATATGCCTTTCTTTTACTGATTATTTGTGTAGCTTGTTTGCACATAGTTGTTTACTTGTTTTCTTCCATTGTGCACTTCTTGAGAGTATGGACTATCTTTTGCCTTTCTTTGTATCCTCATTACTCAGCACAACTTCTGAAACATAGTATTTAATTAATAATAGCCAATTGACTGATGGGCAAGTGAACAAGTAACTGTAAAGAGTAAGTCTGACATTCTCTGGAAAGGCACAGCTGATTATTAAATTAAGTATAGGTTAATCTTACCTGAAGATTTTAGAGCAAAATTTGGATCATCCCCTAAAGATTTTTTCACTTTTGCAGCTTCATGTGAATCTCCTGAGGGATCTTCTCTTTTATAATCTGAAAACTTAATAATTAATATTGATAATATGGCAATTAATATTAATAATGTAATAACAAAGTATAGTTAAATAAAATCATTTACAGTGTAAAAAACTGTCTATTGTTTGGTCAATAGCTAAAGAACTAATACTTTTCTTAAAGTCTGTAAGTCATTACTAACATTTTAGAATCTCCTGCATTACTTTTGCAAAGATTAACTAGCTATTCCTCCATTTATGCCTCTCATTCTTATTTCTTAGGGCATCATTACTGTCTTCCAAAGTTATGTGAGAAATAAAATGAGAAAGGAAAAGCCATGCAATTGATAACTGGACACACAGGGAGCTTAAATAAAATTAAATCTTTTTGTTAACTTGAAAGCATCTATAAATCACTACTCTGAATGACTGAAGTTTTCTTACATCTAACAAAATGGATCTTTGGTTCTTTTTCTAAAACAGAACAAATTATACTTTTGGATAAAAAACAACAAAAAGTGAGCTTTTCTGTCAATTTCATAGAGATAAATACTTTTTCCGTCTTTTTTAAATAGCTTTTTATTTTCAAAAAAACATGCAAAGATAATTTTCAACATTCACCTTTGCAAAACCTTGTGTTCCAAATTTTTTTCCATCCCTTTCTCCCACCCTCTCCCTTAGACAGCAGTAATCCAATATCTGTTAAATTTATGCAATTATTCTATTCATATTTCCACATTTATCAAGCTGCACAAGAAAAATCAGATCAAAAAGAAAAAAAATTTGAGGAAAAAAGCAAGTGAACATCGATTAAAAAAGGTGAAAATACTATGTTATGATCCACATTCAATTCATACAATCCTTTCTGGAAATAAATGGCTTTTTTTTTTTTCCATCAAAAGTCTATTGGAATTGGCCTGAATCACTTCACTGCTGAAAAGAGTCAAGTCCACTATAATTGATCATCCCATAATCTTCTTGTTGCTGTGTACAATGTTCATTCACATCAGTTCATGTAAGTCTTTCCAGATCTTATTAAAATCATCCTGTTGATAGTTTCTTATAATATTCCATTATATTCATATACCATAACTTATTTATCCAACTGATGGGCAGCCACTCAGTTTCCAGGTCCTTGCAACTACAAAACGGGATACCACAAATATTTTTGCACATGCGGGTCCTTTTCCCTTCTTTAATATGTCTTTGGGATACAGACCCATTAAGACACTGCTGGATCAAAGAGTATGCACAATTTGATAGCCCTTTAGACATAGTTCCAAATCGCTCTCCAGAATGGTTGGATCAGTTCACAACTACAAAGGGGTAAAATATTAGAGTTTAGAGTATTTTATTTGCTGATTTCAAATATATCTTCAGATTTTGTCTATCATCCAATGCTGTCATAGGTATAACAGCTTTATGGCAAACATACGCTAATAGAGTTATTGTCCAATAGGTAATTAGCCTTAAATGTTCGGTTGTCTGATTCCAGCACACCTATTCAGTTTCAGCCCTTTACAAATATTCACCATCAAATCCTTTAGACCAGGGGTCCTCAAACTACAGCCTGCAGGCCAGATGCGGCCCACTGAGGATGTTTATGTGGCCTGCCAGGTCAAAAAATCAGACTGGAAGTGACATTCGACCTAAAATCATGTTAGCAACGCACACTTCCAGCACTGGGCTGAGGTGGCGGAGACAGAGTGTGAGGCAATACTGAGGTGAGGTGAGTTCCCAGGCCAGGGTGTATGAAAAATACATTGACAATTCAGCAAAATATTTTTCTGAAGCAGCAGCAGCTAAATATTTCATCACTGTGAGCAAGTTTTCAAGTTGCCAAGCTAATAGCACGCACTGGCAGAGCATTTGTGGAGGGAGAATTTGTTAAAGAATGCTTTCTTTCTGTTGCCAAAGAGATGTGTCCAGAGAAGGCTGATTTATTTAGTACAGTGAGTCTTTCAGGACCTACAATTACATGGAGGATTGAAGAAATGGGAGACAATCTGCATCAGCATTTGCAAAACTCCACAAAAAAAAATTTCATATTGTTCCTTGACACTCATGAAAGCAATGATGTTCGTGATTCTGCACAACTTCTAATTTTTATTTGTGGGATGAATGATTCTTTTGAAGTCATAGAAGAGCTTGCTGCACTGCAAAGCATCAAAGGAACAACTACAGGAGAGGATATCTATGAAAAGATTTGCCAAACTATGAATGGTTTGGAGCTGGACTGGGCTAAACTAGCCAGAGTGACAACTGATGGTGCCCCTAGCATGATGGGGTCTAAGAAAGGAGTAATTGCTCGCATTAACCAAGATATGGACAAACATAACCATTCTCATCCAATAGCCATACACTGCCTCATCCACCAACAAGCGCTGTGTAGGAAATCACTGAAGTGGGACTCTGTTATGAAAATTGTGGTATCTTGTGTTAATTTCATTAGAGCTAATGCAATAAATCACAGACAATTTCAGGAATTTCTTTCTGAGCTAAATGTTGAGTATGAAGATGTTCTGTATCACACAGAAGTCCATTGGCTGAGTCAAGGGAGAGTTTTGAAATGTTTCTATGACTTACTTCCGCACAGATTACAACTTTTCTGCTTTCAAAAAACAAAGAAGTACCAGAGCTCAATGATGCAGAATGAAAATGGCACCTTGCCTTTCTAACAGATGTAACAGAGCTACTCAACAATTTCAATATTCAACTTCAAGGAAAGGGGAAGCTCATCTGTGATATGCAATCACATGTCAAAGCATTTGAAATAAAATTAGGCCTCCTCATCAAACAAGTGAAGGAGGAAAACTTCTGCCATCTCCCCACAACTCAAAATCTGTTAGCAGAAAAACCACTGATTGCATTCCCAAACAAGACGTGTGGATTCATTGGAAAAATTGCATAAGGAGTTCCAATTTAGATTTAAAGAGCTTCATCTCCATGAACAGGACATTCAGCTTTTCCATAACCCGTTTTCTATTGACATTGAAAATGTGGATACAATTTACCAAATGGAACTGGCTGAATTGCAGAATTGTGACTCGGTGAAAGACGCATTCAAGTCAAGCAGCCTTCATAATTTCTATGCATCTCTCCCCTCTGAGACATATCCTCATCTCAGGAACCATGCACTCAAAGTGGCAACCATCTTTGACAGCACTTATGTCTGTGAACAGACTTTTTCTAGAATGAAACATTTGAAATCTCCAACCAAATCAAGACTAACGGATGGACACTTGAATCACTTATGACGACTAGCAGTGACAAATATGGAACCAGACATTGACCATCTCATTAGCCAAAAGCAGGCCCATAGTTCCCATTGAAATACTGGTAAGTTTGTTGATTTAACTTTACTTCATTTTAAATATTGTATTTGTTCCCGTTTTGTTTCTTCACTTCAAAATAAGATATATGCAGTGTGCACAGGAATTTGTTCATAGTTTTTGTTATACTATAGTCCGGCCCTCCAACAGTCTAGGGACAGTGAACTGGCCCTCTATTTAAAAAGTTTGAGGACCACTGCTTTAGACATACCAAAATCCTTTTCATCCTTAATGCTTCTTAAGAGAAATTTTACTTGGTACCTCTCTTGCAGAAGCTAAAAGTTCACCATGATTTTCAGATATAGTAAAATCATAAACAAGGTCATTTAGACATTCTTGTGTCATTCTTAAATGAGGCTCTGAGGATGGAAAGGTTATTTCAAATAAGAATATCGCCTTGCTGATCTCCTACCTTGTTAAGCTGAGACTCACCGCTAATATGAATCATCAGGGTCTTCTTTCTTCATTCAAATTCTAAGTTTTGTTAGAGATAGTTCTTTACTCTATAAGACAGATCTTATGCCTGATGATTTGGATATTACACAGTATATTTAGACTTGGAGGTATCTCTAACATAAATATTAAACAAAAATAGCATTCAGCTGATTGCTCATTTTTGTTAATTCCAAATCACAGGAACTACATAGGACCATGCAATTCAGATCCTGCTTGTCAGTAGTCTAACTCAATTGATATCACACAAGGGAGAGGGGTCTAATCTTTATTCTTATTACCTACTTTACGACAAAAAAGAAGTTGTATGAGAAAATTTTTATTTCTAATATTAAGTGAATTTACCACATACATAAAAGGTATAGTCCAGATGATAAAAAGGGTACTGAAAATTTAAATAATGAAAACCAACATCTAAAAAGCCCCAAATACTTAGAAAAACAAGATTAGAAAAGATACCAAAAGTCTAACCCAGAACAAAAGAAAAGTCTAGTACTTACTGATAGATTCCCTACATGCCTGAATATGCAGGAAATATGGTGCAGTTTGCCCTGCCAGATAGCAAAGAAGGTAGGGCCGCTCTGGACATGCAAAAATGAACCTCTTACAAAATTGGTACTGTAGACCTTTTCCACTTCCCTACCCTCTGCACCCCACCAAATCATTCTTTATCACTAGCTCATATTGCAAAATATACATCAAGATTCACATCAATCAATAATGGTGGGCAACAGAGAATTCTGTTTACTTTTTTTTAGTTTAGCATCAAAAAACACATTTAAAACAGGGCTTCTTAACCTGAGCTCAGTGACCTTGGTTTTTTATTTTTTAATTTTAATAAATGCATTTCAATATGATTAATTTTCCCTGTAATCCTATGTGCTTAAATTCATGCATTTACAAATATAACTTCAAGAAAGAATACATAGATTTTATGATTATCAAAAGATTTACGATACACACACACACACACACACACACAAAAGGTAATAAATTTCTGGTCTAATATATCAGAAGTTTCCATGTGAGAAAATATATTCAAAAGTAAAAAGTGAAATTCTACTAAAAATGAGAATCTTATTATATAAAAGATTCAATCAATTTTAAATACAACAGAATGTCATCATGATCCATTTTCTTACACAGATAGATTATTCCATAGACCAAATCATGTCTCCATGTATGTGCATGTATATGTATATATTATAGGCATAGACATGCCTATAATATTTTTTCAGTGAAGAAATATGAATAAAAGAAGATGCCTTTACTAATTCCTCTTCTTCCCGAATAAACAGCAAAAAGTCAGAAAGTGTCATCCTTTGACAGTGGCAAAAAATGACTTTGATCAATTGTGTAAGTAACCCATTCTAAGAGAAGTTCTTAAGAGGGTTGTCAATGAAATTAATTTCTTCACAAATGAAAATAACACATGATTATCAATATTCTCTTGAAGGAAGAAATACAAATTTCCCAGATAAAATACCATGTATCTACCCCCCAAAAGTTATCTGAAACACTGCACTTAATTTATCAGTAAAAATGATGGTCTTTTTTGACATTAAATATATTGCACATACCTGTTTATTTCTCTTTCTTTCTTCTTCTTGCTCATATTCTTCTTTTGATTTTCTGGAACATAAGTGTCACCAATAAGAATTTTTAAACAGAAACTAGACATTTTTTTAAATCTAGTAATATGAATGATAACTATTGTTCAATGAATAAATATGATGGATGAATTCTCAATATAGTAGATATAGAATGAATTTAAGGGAAAAAAAAAAAACTTCCTAATAATTAAAACTATTCAGAAATGGCACAAACTGTTTTGAAAGATAATGAATCCAAATACAGTCTCAGATGACCATTATTAACTGGTGATGCTGCAGAAAGATAATGGTTACATTAGATGACCTTTGAGTTCCCTTCCAATTCTAGCATTCTGTAATTCTGTGCAAATATTAAATTACTCTACTATTAGAATCAAATGTGAATGTCAACTAGAGAATAATATCCCCAATGGAAGTAAATACTCTGGTAAAATATAATTTTCTTGAGGGAGGAGCTTTTTCAGTATTGATCTTTATATTCCCTCATGCTTTTCATAAGGCACTAAACTTAGTTATTTAAATAATAAATATCTATTGAACTAAATTTACTTGAATTATCTCTAAAGAAGGAAATCATCCTTGATAAAATCTATTTGACTCTTCCTTCCCCCATGTGATTTCCCACTGGGACCTATTTAGAATGACCTTCCCCAAGATAATCAAGTTCTAAAAGACTGCCAAAATTCTTTTAAAATTATAGAAGTAATTTAATTCTATTTGTTTATAAAAAGTTTTGCTTTGCTAAACTGTTTTTAATAGATTCTTGTTGTACTCGTGGAATTTATGTGTTAAGTTTCTCTCATATGACTATGCAAATCAATCAAAAGTCTTAAAAAAAAAAATTTGCAAGTCTAGAGTCGGAAGACCCTTTCTACCTCTGGACAGCTCAAATAATTAAGAAAAATTTTCCTGAAATCAAGCCTAAATTTACTTCTTTGCAATTTCCACACACTGTTCCTGCTTCTGTACTAAGAATAAAAATATTTATTCCTTCAAATAATAATAATACAAGCTAGCATTTATAAAGTACTTACTATGTGACTGGAACTATGTTTAAGTACTTTACAAAAATCAACACCTTTTATCTTTACAACAAGCCTAGAGAGGTAAGTAGTATTGAAACTGAAGCAGACAAAGATTAAGACAGAGATTTGCTCAAGGCCAATTAGCAACTAAATACCTAAGGTCTAATTTGAGCTCAGGTTTTTCTGACTCTAGATCCAGCATTCTGTACTGACTGCTTCCAGAATCCTGGAGTTTGAAGAGAACTCAGAGATCATCTAGTTCAACCATTATCTTTTTACAATATCACCAATTAGTGGGCATCCAATCATCACCTTGACACTCATAAATGACAGATGGCAAATTCTTTTATAGAATTATTTCTCTAACCCAATCCTCTTTGAGTCTTCTCACATGAATTACATTATATATACATAAACACATCTATACATGTATATGCATACATATGTGCATATATACATATATATGCATACATCATATTACAATTCTTTAAGTAATAAAATAATTAAAGAAAAATACCTAAGAACTTCCCTCAGAATTTTCATTTCTTCTTGTTCAAGTTCACTGACCATATCAGAACCATCTGTTAAACAGTCAGGTAATACACCTATCAAATTGAAAAACAGAAAAAGATAAAAGAATAAGAATTAATTAGGTACAAATACAAAGAACTAAACAAAAACAACTTTCATGAAACTTACACTCTATTCACCAATAACAGCAGAGGCATTTATGATGAATACCGTACTTTGTCAATATCACAAGCAACATCCTCTTTACTTCTCTAATGTGATGAAAAGATTTTGAATTTTATCTAATTAAATTTCTATTACCATCAACTTCCATATTACAACACCTGGCCCAGATAAACTACATTCTCAAGTCCCGAAAGAATTAGCAAATGTGAATACTAAACCACTGTTAGTGGTAACTAAAATGTCATGGAAAAGGGAGGGGTGCGCCACAAAATTGGAGAATGTTTAAAAAAAAAAAAAAAAAACTAACAGAATCTACCAACTATATAGGTCAATGATCTTAACTTCAAATCCTGGGAAAATTCTACAATGGAGCATTAATGAGATGGCTGGTAAATATCTAGACAAGTAAACAGTGATTAAAAAGATCCAGCTAATTTCATAAAGAATAGATATTAAGCACCCTAATTCCTTTTTTTGACAGAATTATTAAATAAGGAAATTTTGTGAATATAGTTTGCTTAGACTTTAACTAAGTTTTTAATTTTAATAAAGTATTTCATGTTATTCTTGTGGAAAAGATAGAGAACTATAAATTAGTTGGAATGCATATGATCTCGGCCACTAGGAGTCAAAAAGTAATTTTTGTATTTTTTATGTAGTATTTTGTATTTTTATGCAGTTGGAAAGAAGAACTCAAAAGAGTTGATGGTTCAACATCAATGTGGCAGGTATCCAGTGGAATTTATCAATCACTTATATAAGATGTATGCTTATCAAATCTGCAGAAAACAAAAAGCTAGGAGGGACAGTTAACCAGTTAACACAATGATAACAAAAATCAGGATCCAAAAAGATCTTGTCAGACTAGAACACTGGGCCAAATATAATGAGATAAAATTCAAATGGGATGAGTAGAAAATCTTTTAATGGGCAATTAACTTAACTAGCTTATTAGAGAGAGGAGGCATATTGTGTCAAATAATTTAACCCCTCCCTATCTTAACTCCAATAAGTATTACTTAGTTTAATGTGAATCCAGAGATAGTGATTATTTCTGTTATGCATGTCTATTAATATACAGTTAGTCAATCTAGTTAACTAATATTAGTACATATTTTCATATTCATATTTAGGGATAATTACATAAGATTAGATAAAATTCTTTCCTATATTAGGCCCCAGAACCTTAAAACATGGTTTATAAGTTCATTTGCTTAATCACATGAAGCTAACTAGAGGACTTTCAACTCTTCCCCAGATGAGTAAGTGACCAAGCTGAAATATCCTGGTTGAGATATCCTAATGATATGGAGAATCCCCCAGCTTCTTTTTGTTCCTCTGCCCTTCATTATCTCTCTCTCTCTACTGCCCAACATTGGCCAATACTCGACTAATGAGTGATTCTTGCCTTGTCTATGATCCCTGCCTATTCCTGGAAGATCAAGATATAGATCTGTCAACCAATGAGATCTTGTATTTTGTTCTTTTCTATATTATTCTATTCTCTCTACATTCTCTGTATTATCTCTATATCATCTTGTCAGGGCCATGAAGAAATCATCTCAGATCATGAGGAAGATTATAAGGTCCAATTCATTAAAAGGGGCTATATCCCTTTAATTGTCAATGGCTCGGGGCTCTGTCTTTTTTGAAGATTGGGAATTTTGGGGTCTACCTTAGGTAACATTTGTTCTGTAAAGGATCAGAGATATTTTGATTGGATACAAACTCAAGATTATCAGTAATGTTATGTAGAAACCATAAAGTCCACATAATCTTGAGTTTCAATTGAAGCATTCTAGGAATAATGAAGTGACACTATACACTGTCCTCTACTCTTGTTAGACCTTTTCTGGAATATTGAGTTCAATTCTTGTGTCATTATGCAAGGATTTGAGAAGGAAAGAATTCACACATGGATGCAACCAAAATAGAGACACTTGAGTAGCTCTCAAATGAGGTTCAGTTGAAGGAACTGGGCATGTTTAATCTGAAGAAGATTCAGAAGAGTCATTTTATCTCTTTTCAAGTATCTGACAAGCTATCACATAGAAGAGGAATTAGACTTGTTTTATTTGGTCTGCAAGGGCAGAATCAGGAGCAATAGGTAGAAACTACAAAGAGACTTAAAAGGACCTACGAAAAATGTTCTAATAATTTGAGCTATCCAAAAATGGAAAAGGTTCCTCTTCCTTGGAAAGATTTAAGCAAAAGGTAGATGACAAACTTGTCAGGTTATAGTGGGGACTTCCTTTATTCATGGGTTAGACTAGATGACCAATGAGGTCCCTTCCAAATCTCTAATTATGTGATTCTAAGGGCATTCTATTTCGTTAGAATAAGATCTGAGAAACAACAGAAACATATAGAAAAAAAGTTTATAACAGAAACTCACACAATTTACACATTATTACAGCTTCACATTTTGTTTCTCTCCTTCCTATCAATCTTTGTAAGAATAATAGAAAAATGAGGCTACTATGAGTGTATTATCATGAAATATTCTCAAACTGTCAAAACATTACACAGGATCTATTTAGATACAACCTCTTATGAAGAACTAGGTAATCAGTAGAAATTCTGATTTTTATTAATCAAAAGATTTTTCTTGAAGGTACAAAGCTTGTGGAGAAAGGGTTTGTAGGTTTGTTTTTGGTTTTCAGCAATTAGGGTTAAGCGACTTACCTAAGGTCACACAACTAGTATTACATGTCTAAGGTTGAATTTGAACTCAGGTCTTTCTGACTTCAGGGCCAGTACTCTGTCTACTCACTGCACTACCTAGCTGCCCCAAGGTCTGTAAGTTATGAGTAAGGATAGTGTGGAAGTGTAATAACTGTAAAAATATAAAAATCTGAAATAAATAAACAACTTTATTTAAAATTTTAAAAATAGAGTAATTGGTGAGGGAAGCCAGGAATTAAATTTTTGTTGAAATTTAAGTAAAACTTAAAGCTGGAGTTTTTATTTCATTAAAAAATTTTTTTTGCATTTCTGATCTGAATTCCAAACATCTACAAAATTTCAAGCTAATTATTTTACTGGAAATACTCAATAAAGTGTTTTTATTAATTACTATTTCAAACAGTCATAACATAACTAAGTAAATTCTCCACCATGGAGAGAATATCTTATGAGCTTCCAGTGAGATATTATATGGGTTTGTTTACATAACAGTAGAAGTGGAAAAGAGGAAGAATAAGTCTTCTTTATCTAGAAGCAGTTTTCCACAACACTGAATACTGGTTTGTGGCTTCAGATGGAAGCTAAATTCAGAAAGTTCCTGAACTATTATGAAAGAATCTGGGGAAGGTTTAAATGATGGCCAAGATTAAAGGCTCTGTGAGAGAAAGTCTCCAAGATAAACTGAAAAGGTAAATTCACAAGGGAAATATAAGGAAAGGGTTATTTTTGTTTTCTGTTTTTCTCTATGCAATTTTGCAAGCTGTTCTGGAGATAGAAGGTGAAAACAGAAATGACATCATTATATTCCTATTCCAAATTCATTATCAGGGGACAACTTCAGCTCTTTCTAAGGAGTCCTTATTGGCTAATTTCCTCATAGTTAACAGCACTTTCTATCATGATGGAAAGAATACTGGTCTGGGGATAAACGGGCTAGTACTAAGCTAGCCTCCTCCGCTGGGAGTCTTATATGAATTTTCCATGACCCGAGGCCAATCACTTCATCTCTCTGAGTTTCAATTTCCAAATCTATAAAAATGAAGGTGTTATTTGACCAACTTTTACCAAATCAATTTGTCTACAATACTTCTACAATCGAAATGACACAAAAACTGTGGTCCAAAACATCTTAAGATATGTCTTATTCTTATATTTAGAAAAGGAGTGAATTCAGAGAAACTTTGGAATAGAAGAAAAGAGAAGACCCATCCTCTTATCTCCCAAAACTGCTGTGAGTAAAAATTACTTTGATAACTAAATTTATATAATTTCATATGAAATATTTCACTAGTAAAGCACACCTACCATTTGAGGCAGATTGTAACCCTTCATGTCTTGGTATGATCTTCATGAATTGCTAAAGCCAAAAACTTCATCAATGAGTGGCCAATTTGTAGTAACAGCCATCTCAGTACTTAGGCAGGATGGAACTTAGAAAAGACTCATCCATATACAACAACTTTCCAGTTTTATTTATATTTCATGATGAAGTATGAGAGAATTTTTTAAGGGAAAATATTGCTAACATTACTGGATACACACTTTTAATAAAATGTACTTTGGTCCTTGGGAAAAGGGCTTCCAAGTCATGTATCACTTCAAGTTATTAAAGTATTAAAGTAACTATAGACTTGAGTAGTACAAGAAACCTGTACTATGATCATAATCAAATTAACACAGATTAAGATTGAAAAAAAAGTCTAGCACAAATTTCTAATTTTAAAAATTTACCATTTCTCTCCTGAATTATTCGAATTGCTTGCAGCTGCATTTCTATATTTTTCTGGACCATCATTGCTTTAAATATACTGAAATCTTCAGCTGCCAACACAGGTTGCAAGATGGCCTGTAGAAAGAAATGTATGTTAACTTTATCATTTACTTATAATTTAAAATTTTCTAAAGTTTCTCTCCAAAAATATTTTAGGAGATTTGTGTTTGAATTGTGATTGTAGAGACTACCAGCTCTGACTATATTACAAATCACTTAACCTCTCAGTCTCCTAGTTTTCATTTAGAAAATGAAAATAAAGAACAATACTTGTGCTACTAACTTTACAAGACTGACATAATAAAGGCACAAAACTAATGCAAACAGAAGCTATTATCATATGAGTTGTTACAAGCTAGTTTGATACCAAAATACTCTTAAAAGTAACAAACAGGGGGCAGCTAGGTGGCGCAGTGGATAGAGCACCAGCCTTGAATTCAGGAGGACCTGAGTTCGAATCTGGAAGACACTTAACACTTCCTAGCTGTGTGACCCTGGGCAAGTCACTTAACCCCAGCCTAAAATTTAAAAAAAAAAAAAAAATAACAAACAAAAAACAAACTATAAGGCTTGGAATAGAATGTCTATAGGCTATAATCCATTATAGTAATCTGTTTATTTCTGATTAAAATTGATTGGGATAAATTGGTTGGGATAAGTGAAGTCTATCAAACATTTAAAGAACAATTAATATATAAACCCTATATCCAATCATATATAAACTATTTGGAAAAATAGATGATGAAGAAATTTTATCAAATTACTTTTATGACAAATAAGCTGCTGATATCTAAACCAAGATGGACAAAGAAAATTATAGACCAATTTCCCTAATGAATATTGATGCAAAAAATTTTAAATAAAATATTAGCTAAGAGAATATAGCAATTTATCACCAGATAATACATTATGATCCAGTAGAATTTATACCAAGAATGCAGGACTGGTTCAATATTAGGAAAACTGTATCAGTTGACCATATCAATAACAAAATTAATAGAAATCACATGATTTATTTCAACAGATGCAGAAAAAGTTTTTGACAAAATACAACACCCATTCCTAGTAAAAATACTTAGAGAAAAGAAGGAATAAAATGTTAAGTAGTATCTATCTAAAACCATCAGCAAGCAATATGTGTAATAGGGAGATGCTAGAAGCCTTTCCAAAAAGATCAGGAATGAAACAAAGATGCCTGTTGTCAACTCTATTATTGAATATTGTACTGAAAATGTTAGCTTTAGCAATATGAGAAGAAAAAGAAATTAAAATAGGCAATGAAAAAACAAAACTCCCTCTTCAGATGATATGATGGTACACTTAAAGAATTCTAAAAGACTCAACTAAAAAACTACTTGAAACAACTTTAGCAAAGTTGTAGAATATAAAATAAATCCACATAAATCATCAGCATTTCAATATACTACCAACAAAGCCCAACAACAAAAGATAGAAAGAGAAATTCCAGTTAAAATAACTGAAGACAATATAAAATATTTGGAAGTCACCTGCCAAGACAAACCCAGGAAGAATTATATGAATACAATTATAAAAATACTTCACACAAATAAAGTCAGATCTAAACTACTGGAAGAATATCAATTACTCATGGGTAGACTGAGCTAGTATAATAAAAATGGCAATTCTACTTATTCAATGCCATACCCATCAAGCTACCAAAAATTATTTTAGAGAACTAGGAAAACAATAAAATTCATCTGGAAGAACAAAAGGTCAAGAATATCAATGGAATTAATAGGAAAAATGCAAAGGAAGTAGTTTACCCATACTAGATCTAAAACTATATTAAGAAGAAGCAGTCATCAAAACTATTTGGGATGGGATAAGAAATAGAATGATAGAGTAAGTTAGGTACATAAGACAGAGAAGTAAATGACTATAGTAATATATTGTTTGATAAGCCCAAAGATTCCAACTTATGAAGCAAGAACTCATTATTTGACAAAAACCATCAGGAAAATAGTATGGTAGAAATGAGGTGTAGACTAACATCTCACACCATATATTGACAAGGTCAAAAGGGATATTTTAGTCATAAAAGGTGGTATTATAGGGAAAACAGAAGGGCAAGGAATAGTTTACCTGTCAAATCTAGGGAGAAAAAAAAAATTTGGGACCAAACAATTGATACAGCACATTATGAAATACAAAATGGGTAATTTTGATTACATCAAATTAAAAGTTTTGCACAAATAAAATTAATATAACCAAAATTAGAAGGAAAGCAGAAAGCTGGGAAATAATTTTTACAGTCAGTGTTTCCTTATAAAAGCCTCATTCTCTATTGAGTATTGAATCAAATTTATAATAATACAAGTCATTCCCCAGCTTATAAATGATTAAAGGCTACCAATAGGCAGTTTTCAGATGAAGAAATTAAAGCTATCTATAGTTATATGAAAAAATGCTCAAAATCTATTATTAGGGAAATGCAAATTAAACAACTTTGAGGTACTATTTCCAAACTATCAGATTGGCTAATATGATAAAAGATGAAATTGATAACTACTGGACAGGATGTGGGAAAAGTGAAACACTAATGCATTGTTGGTGGAGTTGTTAATTGATCCCTTACTTTAGAGAATAATTTGGAATTATGCCTAAAGGGCAATCAAATTGTGCATATTCTGTGATCCAGCAATATCACTACTAGGTCTGTAATCCAAAGAGATCATAAAAAGTGAAAACAATGCACATATACAAAAATTTTTATAGCAGCTCTTTTTGTGGTGACAAAGAACAGAAAATTGAGGGGATGCCCATCAATTGGGGAACAGCTAAACAAGTCATGTTACATGAATGAAACAGAATACTAATATGCTATAAGAAATGATCTAAACCAAGTTAATGTTGTCAAAAATAGGAAATGAATGGAGGCTATAGATATTGATTATAATAATTTTCTCCAGAGTTCAGACAATATATATACCAACTGCCATTAAAAAAAAAGAAGAAGAAAAATAACGTAAAAATCATCTAAGTTGTTTAACACAAAATTTAATTGTTAAGCCAACAAACTCCTTTATAAAATCTTACAGAGAACGATGGTGGAAGATTACAAACACTATCACCTAACAATGAGAGGCGAAAAACACTTCTTGCTCTCAAGGAACTTAAAGTTCAATGGAGAAGACAACATACATACAATAATACAAACAAAATTGTACACACAGAAAAAGAGAAGGATAGAAGAAGGGAGGGAGAGAGACAAAGGAAGAGGGAGAGAAGGAGAGGGAGAGGGAGAGGGAGAAGGAAGAGAGGAAGAGGGAGAGGGAGAGGGAGAAGGAGGAGAGGAAGAGGGAGAGGGAGGAAAGGAAGAGGGAGAGGGAGGAGAGGGAGAGGAAGAGGGAGAGGGAGGAGAGGGAGAGGAAGAGGGAGAGGGAGGAGAGGGAGAGGGAGAGGGAGGAGAGGGAGAGGAAGAGGGAAGAGAGGGGGAGGGAGGAGAGGGAGAGGGAGAGGGAAGAGAGGGGGAGGGAGGAGAGGGAGAGGGAAGAGAGGGAGAGGGAAGAGAGGGAGAGGGAAGAGAGGGAGAGGGGGAAAAGAGAGAGGGAGAAGGAGAGGGAGGAGAGGGAGGGGGGGAAAGGGAGGGAGAGAGGGAGAAGGGAGGGAAAGGGGGAGAGGGAGGGGAAGGAGGAGACAGAGAGGGAGACTATTCCCTTTTTTCACAACAAAGGATCTCATCTTTTACTTCACCAAGAAAATAGGGGCTTTTGTGCCAAAGAAGTAAACCTATTCTTCACCAAGGCCAACGCCCTCCCTTATGCCACTTATCTTCAGTCATCCTCATCCTACCAACTTTTAGCATCCTACTTACTAGTTTCTTCTATCCTATCTACATGTCCAAGTCTCCCCTATTCTTAAAAAATTTTTCACCGGATCTGTGACCATCCTCTCAAGTTACCATTCTCTCCACCACCAACACCCCATTTTACAATGAAGTTCACACAACTATCTATTTTATTTCCTCTGCTTCTCCTATTCACTTCTCTACAGCCCTTGCAATCTGCTTTCAAATTTCATTGCTTAAATGTAACTATTTTAAATGATTACAAATTATCTGTTAATTGCTAAACTGGCAGCCTATTTTCAGCCCTTAACCTTCTTGATCTCTCTGTAGCATCTGACCCTGTTCACCTGATCTCACTGTAGCACCTGATCACTATTCACCAAGGTAAGCTCTCCTTAAATTTTTATAACATCCTTTTTTTCCTCCTTTTCCTTCTATTTAACTGACCAGAACCTCTGTAATATATTTATTCATGTCCTACCTCATTACCCTGTCCCCCAAGATTCTGTCCTAGAACCTCCTCTCTCCTACATTGTCTAGTTGTGATACAGTAGATTCTATGGATTTTATTATTTTGGCAAGTAACTCAAATTTACACAGACAACTCTAATGTTTTTTCTGAGTTTCAGTCCTGAACTAACTCAATGCCTGTAGGATCTTTTACTTGAATGTTCTGTAAGTATTTCAAACTCTTTCTCCCCACTCCCACTCATCCACCTTCTTCTATCACATTGAGGTAGCATCATCTTTCCAGTAACTGAAATTTCATGTCTTGAAGTCATTTTCCACTTTCCCTCACCTTACCAAAGCTCACTATCAAATTTCATTCATTCTATTTACATAATATCTCTCAGATCTGTCCCTTTCTCTTTACTCACACAGCCACGACCTTAGTTCAGGCTCTCTTCACCTCTCATTGGGCTATTGCAACAGCCTTTTGTTTTTCCTCCTTTAAATCTCTCCCCTTTCCAATTCATTCTCCATACAGGCTTATTACTAAGCAGGTCTAACAATGATAATCTCCTGCCTTTTTGCTTGCCTTTTAAAGTCCTTCACAGTATGGCTCAACCTACTTTTCTAGAACTATACATCACTCACTTACTCTTTATTCTAACCAAATTGACCTTCTACATCACCTAACATCTTTGGGAGCTAGACAGTTAGATGCAATAGAAAGCGTTATTAGACTGAGAGAAATAAGTTCCAAGTTTCCTCTTGAACACTTACTAATTGTGTGATCTTGAAAGTGACTTAAACTTATCTGCCTCAGTTTTTTCAAGTGTTTAAAAAAAAAAAACGAAGGGGAAGGAGGGAAGAATGATAATAATAGCACCTAGCTCACAGTGCTGTTCTGAGTATCAAATGATATATTTGTAAAATATATATAGCAGTATGCCAGGTACAGAATAGGTATTAATCAATGTTTGTTCCCTTCTCATTTCTGTGCTTTTTTTTCTCAGCTTTCTCCAATGTCTCTAGAATGCCCCATTTATTCTCCCTGCTTCAAGTAACAGTCCTCTTTAATCCTTTCTACCCAGAGCTGCCAAAATAGTCCTCTTAAAACACAGATCTGATGACATTATTTCCCTGCTCAAGAGCTTTTCTAATTACCTCTAAGGTTAAATTCCCTTGGCTTGAATTTAAAGCTTTTCATAACATTGCTCTAGCCTATCTTCCCAGGCATTATACATTACTATACCTCCCCCACTCACCACTAAACCCCATCCCACATCATACCTCTTAGTCAAATAGCACTATTTTTATCTCCCCAAACTTTTGGCACTCTATCTTTAACTAAAGTACCTTTGCACTAACTGTTTTTCATGCCTGTAATGCGCTCAACTCCTTCTACCTTAAAGACTCATCTCAATCCCTCCCCACTCTCAACCTCTAGCTACTATTGTTCTCTCAGTCAAATTCACCTTGTATCTCTTTTACACATATTTATGCTTTTTTTTCTCTTGAGAGAATTCAAGTATCTTAAGGCCAAGGATTAGTTCACTTTTGTATTTGCACCTCCAACACTCTTGTCTAACACCTAGTAGGGACTTTGATAAATGTATGTATGTTGATTTTTAGCATTTTCCCTCTCCTCAAATTATCAGGTATATGCTAATCCGTTTGTGCATTTCATTTCTCAATAGATTGTAACTTCTCTTGAGGGAAAAATGTTTTTCATTGCACATAGTTGATGTTTAATAAATACTTTTTGGATTCAATTAAGCAGGCTGTTATTTAGTCAATCTTCTCACTTTGTAGCTGTGAAGTAAGATTATTCTCTATTAAGTTTCACCTTATCTGATTTAACACAATGTGTAGGCTTCCAAGATTTTTTAAGATCCATTTTTATCTAGTGTGGTAGCTGTCCCACTTCATCCTTCCAACTTTGTGTTATTTGTAACTTTGATAGTATGCTAGTAGTAAATTTGATAGTCTTTAACCTAATTATCAATTTTATAAATGTTAAACACAGACCAAGCACAAAAGTACTGAAATCTGGGAAACAAAAGCTGAGTGGTGTATGGATAATAAGAGAATATCAATATTTTTCTTACACCATATTACAGTTTTTTCCAAGTGTACTTCTTTTTTCACATATTCAAGAGAAGAATTTTTATATAACTATACCTTCCATACAGTAGTCAAAAGGTTTCAAGGAAAATAAACCCTGATCATTTCTTTTCAAATAATATATTATAAAACAAAGGCCAAAACCTGTGATGTCCGGGACTTTGCAAGAGGAGAAGTGCATGCTTCTTGAAACTGATCTTCATTAATTCCAATTTCTTTTAGATAACTTTCTAACAGTTTTTCAACCTAGTGAAAGAAAATATACAAATCCATAAATAACTTTTATAATAATGACTGGGGGTGGGAGAGAGGGAAATAAATATTTTGTAAGAATTCCTGCCATCTTTAATAAAACAAGTAAAAATACAGGGCATTTGAAAAATTCTACCATTCTCTCACATACATATATAATTTTTTAAAAATTGTTAAGACCTGTGATTTCAGGAATGGCCAGCTGAGAAATGGAGCCTCTACCAATGTCTATTAGCACCTTCTCTTCCAATTTAAAATTGTCAGGGGCACTGGGAAATTAGGTGACTTTCCCAGGGTCACAGCCAATATGTGCCAGAGAAATGACCTGAACAAGGGTTACTAGACTCCTAAGCCAGCTCTTTATCGATGTATAAATGCTATCTTCTAGTCATTACAAATTAATTCACAGAAAAGACCCTATAGAATAACCACCCTTGTTTTCAAAAGGCACACACTCAAGAGTAAAAACATCATTTGTGAAGGGCCATAGATGGAATTAAGATGAATTTACTTTCATATCCTCTACTAAAATCAAACCAAGTTTCTGAGACCAGATTTGAACCAGATTGAGTATTCCTGACTCAATATCAGAAAACTCAAGTTAAAATGTACTAATAATATAATTTTCCTGCTACTCAAACACTTTATTATTATATAATGAGATAGAAAATAGTATCAAACCTACCCACTTACCTACCCTTCCCACATTTCTTGGAAGCAGCAAAAGAGAAAGGAGCTTCAAAGATTTTTCCCAATATGCCTTAAGAAACTACCACAAAATTATTATTGAGATTCCATACAGTTAGAATACAGATAATAACTCAAGTACATGGCATTTTTAAGGCTTGACTGATTTAAAAGTAGTCTTTTAGTTGGTTTCCTTGTCCCAAATCTCTCCATCTTAGCCCATCTTCTACCCAACTGGAGGACTTCTTTGGACCATGCCCCTTGCATAAGGTACCACCTCTCCTCAACCTTATTCAGATTTCTCCTCTCCTTGCTCCACTTTCAATTTTCTTTTGTGTTTTATTTTCCATTACACGGGACACATTACATTACATTACAGACAGCTAGGTAGTGCAGTGAATAGAGCACTAGGCCTGGAATCAGGAAGACTTTTAAGTTCAAATCTGGTCTCAGACGCTTATTAGTTCTGAGACCCTGGGAAAGTTACTTATTCCTGTTTGCCTCAGTTTCCTCATTTGTGAAATGAACTGCAGAGGGAAATGGCAAACCATTCCAGTGTCTGCCATGAAAACCCAAATGTGGTCATGAAGACTGGGAAATGACTGAACAACATTAGACTGTTAATTTTCTTGAGGACAGAGACTGCTGATTTTTTTTTCCCCGTATTTGTATTTAGTACAAAGCCTGGCAAATATAACTTAGTAAATAATTTCATATCAAAAATCATGTGGTAGCATGTTTAAGCAGTTAGATTCATTTCCCAGAAAAGGAAAGTGAAGCAAAAACAGGCTAAATGACTTGCCCAAGGTCAGACAACTAGTAACCATCATTGTAAGGACTCAAACCAAGATTGTGTGACCAAAATATAGGCCTTTTTAACTACACTACACTGAGTGAACAAAATACTGAAAGAATCTTTGAACTTGGCATGATTAGTGATGATGTTAGGTTTAATTTCTTTCTGCACTATAAGTAAAAGAAATTGAGAATGGAAAAATGCATTACATGTGATTTTAAAAAACACTCAAATTTTATTTCACCTCTTATCAACTGTTTTTTTTTTAATCAATGAAGTTTACTTGCCAGTTCTTTGTATTCCTGATGAATTTCTGTATATGTCAACTTGCTTTCTTCTTCATCATCGAAAACTAAAATTTAAGAGAATTAATAAACATATTATACACAAAGTAATGTAAAAGAACAAGTTGAGATTATAATGAAAAGATCTCTATTTAAAATGAACTTGATTCTCACTTACCTGGATATCATATATTATGTTTTCGAATATAGTATTTATAAGTGCTAAGGATGTTTAGGACCCTTTACAAGACTACCTCAAAAAGTAAATAATGTAATTCTAAAACAGCTCATATCAAATTACAATGGAATCCAGATTATATTTTCATACCAGAATAATGCAAATAATGCTTGAAATATGTAATTTAATAAATATTTTAATCAGTTATAATTTACATGTCAAAATTTTTAAAGAACAAATAATACTGTTTACTATGCATAAGCTGCTCTATAGGGTTCATAAAATAATATGACTCTTCTTACCCTTAAGAATCTAAAACCAAGTTAAGAAAGACAAGTCACATGAAATGCCAGACAATTTTTAAAGATCTTATCTTATCTTAAGATAAGTTAGGTGTAGTACTAACTGCCATAAGATTTCACAAAATCTGTTTAAAGTGAACCTTATTCTGACTTGACTGAGTATTATTTACATTTGAAATAACATTCATTCAAAAGTACCAAGGGGTGTATATAGTACCTAGTCACATATTAATCTATTATCTTTATTTACCCTGGCATAATATCATCTATGTACACAGTTGTTAGCTTGTTGTTTCCACCACTAAAATGTAAGATTCTTGAGGGCAGAAATTAATTTTTTGCATTCCTGTGTATATCTATTTTCAGTATTTAACACAATGCCTCATTATTCAAAAGTCAGAGAACAACTTTCATATTCTTAACCCCACAAAAATCCATTATCTTTTCTTCATGGAACCTGAACCTTTCTCATATACTTGTTGGTTCTTCCATATTTATGTTTCCCTTGATTTTTGCATCATCATCCAGGTCACATCATAGATAATTATCAGTTATCCTCCAAGGTTGTCTTCTCTTCTGCCTCTATATTTAATTTAGTTATCTCATTAGCTCCTAAAAATTCAATTATCATGTCTACGCAGATGATTTTAAGATTTATTTGTTCTAATCCTAATTTCTCTTGGGACTTCCAGTCTCACAATTCCAAATGCTTTTAGGATGTCTTCAAGTGGATGTCTTAGGGAAATCTTAAAGTCATTATGTCCAAAATGGAATTCATCTTTTCCCCACCTCTCAAACCCTCCCTTCTTGCTAACTTCTTTACTACTGTCAAATACATCACCATTCTCCTAATTATTCAGACTTGCAATTTAGCATCCTCAATTCCTTACTCTCACATGATCCAGCTTACTTCTCAATAAGGAATCAATGATTGTTTTGTCATTCCTACCTCCTATATGTTCCCTTCTCTTCCCTGACTCTGCAATACCCTGATGCACAAATCTTTATCACCTCACACCTAGACTATTGAAATGAAATTATTGGTGGATCTCTTTGCTTCAAGCCCCTCCAAACTCTAGTCATCCTCCACTCTACTATCAAACTGTCTGAACTAAAATGAAGGTCTGATCATGTCCCTTCTCTATACAATCAACTCCTGTGATTCTCTATTATCTCCAGAATAAAATATAAAATCCTCAGTTTGATTTTTAAAGCTGTCCATAACTTGGCTCCATTTTACCTTTCTAATTTTCTTACATCTCATAACCTACCACATACTCTACAATCCAGTTAAGAGTTTCCCCTGGCATCCCTTCCACAAGATACTCCATCTCCCATTGAGCATTTTTACTGTCTGGCCCCATGTTTCAAACTTTCTCTCTCTTCATCTCCAATTCCTAACTTCCCCTGCTTCCTTCAAATCTCAGCTTCCTATCTTCTTCAAGAAATCTTTCCTAATCCTCCATTTTAGATTTTTACCTCTGAGATGATTTTCAATTTACCCTATATCTAAATACTGTTGTCTCCTCCTTGTCTTAAACTCTTTGAACTGTTTTGCCTTTCTCTATTACTCGCCCCCCCCCACACACACATAGCACATAGCAGGCATTTAATAACTGGCATTTGACTTACTGACATAAATGATTAACAAAAGTTTTTTGAAGTATAATTACAAAGAACCTATATGAGAAAATACTAACTCCACCCTTTATAGAAGTGGAAGAGCCACAAGTATTGCACATTGTGTATATTTTCTCACTTTTTGGATGTATTATCATACTTATCAGTTATGCTAACTTTTTCCCCTTTCATTTCCTGTCTTTAAAAACAATACCATTTATTATATGGAATGATGCTCTGAACGGGGAAATGATAAAGGAGGAATTATGATGTTTAAAAAAAGACAAAACTTACTTTAAAAATAATTATTTCTTCACTAATTGGCTCAATTGTTTTTAGAGCAAAAAATGTTTTTAGAGCTTCCTTTCTTAAGCAAATGGTATTTCATAACATCCTCCAAATCCTCTCGTTGAACACAGCTTTTAAAAACTCAATGAATCCCTCTGGGGACAGGGATCTCCATCCATCACTTAGTTGTAGGAGTAGAGTTTTCAATCAGTTAAAAGGGTTTCTATTCCCCTCCCCCTTTCTTTTATGGCTTTCAACTTTTCTTGGGACAGAAACCTGGCTTTAAGTTGGGTATTTTCGTTGAAATCAAGAAAACACCGGATGGGGACAGGAGTAGAAATGGACATAGAAGTGGAAATGGGGTGAGAAAAAAGGTGTGAGAGAGTACTCAGGTTGGAAGTGGGGATAAAGGTGGGGGAGTGCGGCTTGGAGTGGGAGAAGTGTGAAAAGGGAAGATGGATTTGGAGAGTTGGGATGTGGATGGGAATTAGGGTGGAGGAGAAGAGGGATTTGGACCCGTGGGGAGTGGAGGGTCGGGTGGAGAGAGTGATGAGATGGGATGGAGTTCGAGTTGGAGTTGGAGTTGGTAAGGAATGGGTTTGTCGGTAGGCGTGAACGAATGGAAATAGAATTGGGGAGTGCAGGGAGGAGGGGGGTTGGGAGTGGGTAGAAGGGCGGGGCTGGAGGGATGAGGAGAAGAGGAGAGAGGTTGAGATGGAGGAGGGGGTGGGGTAGAAGTGGGGGAAGGTAGAGGGGGAGGGTAGAGAGAGAAGGCAGAGGAGGGGAGAATGACGTTTGGGGGAAAGATTCGGGGAGTCATACCAGCTTCAAAACTGCCCCTAAACAGAGCTGACGGGTGGTGCCGCGAGGGCAGAGAGAAGTGAGGACCCTTCCCCAAGTTCCTCCCCCTGGCCCGGGGAGTATCAAGGCAGGGAGCTGCTCTTGGGCCCGAGTACCGCACGGAGGGGGAAAAATAAGGAAGGAGTTGGGTTTTACCTTCACACTTTTGTTCCAGAAAGTCCAAGATGGGGATGGACCAGTCAGGGCCGCGAAGGAAGCCCGCGATGCTCTCCACGACCCACTCCACCTCCTCATCTTCTTCTGCCGCCATGGCCCCCACCCCGCGAACCCCAGGGGAGGGGCAGGTCTGGGCCCAGACGCCCCGCCCGCGCTCTCCGAGACGGGATCCGGCTGCCCCGCTGAGCCCTGGGCAGGCGTGGGGGGAGGGGGACCTTCCCGGGACTGGCTGAAGGGCTGCCCCAGACACCCGGATGGAGGCCCCAAACCGGTTAACTTGAAATGGTCACTATGACAACATACGTAGCTGCCCCCGCCCCGGAGGGTTCGGCTGGAAAGAAGTTCCAGCGCAAGGCACTGAGGGAAGCTGTAAGGATGCTCCGGATTGGCTGGAGAAGAACTCGGGAGAGGCCAAAGGGAAGCAGGGATATCGCTATCGCTTTACGCAGGCGCGGATTCCGGGAGGATGGAGAGAGACTTGTTCCCGATTTCCCGCCGGTAGAAATGGATTTGAAGTCGCCTCTACCCTATAATGACTTCGTGGGTTCCCGTGACCCTTATTTTCCAACCAATGGCTACAGTAAAAAGAATTGGTCTAAAGTAACAGCCAGGAGAGAAAATAAACCCTTCAAATTGCCCGTCTTGATCTGTGGAAACCTTTAATCTGGGCATCCCCATTCTTAATCCCAAACTTGACCTTCTTTTATAGCCTCCCATTAATGGCTAAGGTTTTTTCCATTTACAGAACTTTATAAACCGCTTCATTGTCTCACGTCAAGGAATTCCTCCAACTCCTTATTTTGCCCTTATACAACTTTTCCTTGGACCCTTCTGGCTGTTCTCGATTAATTGAGTTTTTGCCAATTTGGTTTTCTGTATCGGAGGCGCCCCTTTGGCTCGGATTCCTAACTTTTCCCACTTTCCTAAATTAACTTGAATATGTTAATTTACGAACAGTCTCATCTTTTTTTTTTTTTTTTTTTTTTTTTTTTTTTTTTTTGATCTTAAAGGTTTACAAAGTATTTTCCTCGAAGTAACTCCTTTACAAAATGTATCTATTTTGGAGGTTAAGTGGCGCACAATGGATAAAGAATTCTAGTTAAGAAATTCGTTTGAATCTAGCTTCAAACTGTTGAGTTCTTTGACCCTAGGCATATCAAGTCATTAAATTTCAGCCTGTTTTCTGTAAAAATAATAGCATCTTTCTCACTGAAGATCAGTGAGATAACGGAAGTAAAGTTCTTTGCAAACCTTAAAGAACCATATATTAAGTGCTGCCTATTATTGTGACCTGCCTAAGGTCATACAATCTTCTTAAAAATTCGGGAGCTAAAGATAGAGATGCTTATTTGAAATCTAGTGTTTTTTTCCACTGCGCTTAGATACCTCTAAAATGCCTTTCTGCTCTTATGAAGGAAAATTCCCACCTCTCCCTCCATTTTTCAGTTTAAAAATTAAGCCTATAGGGTATCCCTAAATTAGAAACAAAAACCCAGAAAATACTATGAAGTCTTCCATTACAGCTAAGATCTCCCCCAAATTTAAATTCCTGTATCCTTTTTTTAAAAGATCACTGAGACAGTATATGTGTGTGTTTCCAGTTGTATTTAAAACCTTTTTTTTTTTTTTTTTAACATTTGTTTTTGAAACTTTTGAGTTCCAGATTCTATGAGACAGTATTGGAGAGAGTGTGGAAATATGAACATACTATATATAAACTCTTGGTGGAATTGTGAATTGTTCAACCATTCTGGAAAGCAATTTAGAATTATGCAAAAAAAAAAAAAGTGACAAAGTATCCATATCCTTTAGTATAAAGATTGTACTCACAGTCAAATACTAAGAGATCAAAGAAGTCCTCTGTATATAAAAATGTATGTTTAACAATACTTTTTGTAATAGCAAAGAATTAGAAACAAAGTAGATTCCTATCCATGAACTTTAAGAAAAAAAAATGTGCATTAATCATTCAGAGAAACTTGGGAAGATTTATGTGAACTTTTGCAAAGAGAAGAAAGTAGAACCAGTAAAACAATATATCCATTGACTACAACATTGTAAATGGACAACACAGTAGGAAAAAACAAAAGGAAGTGAATACTATGAAACCTTGGCCAATCTTTGCTTCAAAGAAGAGAAGAGATATAAGAATATACTTTGCTAAGTATATTCTTCTTTCCAAAGGTAGGAGATTATGAATGTGGAATTGTGAATATCTGACTAGATTGATGTGTCAGTTTGGGTTGCTAATACATCAGCTGATAGTTTCTTTTCTTATTCTTTATTATAATTGAGAAATGTAAAAACAAAAGATATTAATACATCTTTTAGAGGGGAAAACTATTAAAGACAGAAATTCTAACTATCAGAAAAAAATCCTAGCTGTTTATTCATGATTTTCAACAGTTTTATGTGTTTTTTGTTTGCTTTTGATACAGAACTATGATTTCATTGGCACAAGGAACTTACTCCGTTGAAATGGTTTTCCCTGACAAATAATGTATAAATAATAGTCTTATTTTATTCACTTTCTGCCCAGAACCAGGCTCTTTTCCCTTCTCTACTTCTGAGTAAGCCTTTCCTATATTCTTGATCTGACATATAACAAACATCCCATTTTTGGGCTAATCTTAAAAATACCAATGGCAATAAAAGCATTATCTTAAAATGTAAAACTCAATCCTACAGAAAGTTTGTTTTTGACCTTCTTAATTACTACCTTTGGTGTTCTGAATTCAGCTTCCAAATAAATTATAATAAGAAAACTATTTTAATCCTATAAGCTACAATTTATCTAGGCTGTAGAAGGAGTAAAAGAAATCCTAAATTATATGTTCTTTGCCAATAGTTTCACTTAATTACTTGTTTTATACAAGAGCAAGGAGGTGGAGAAACTTGCTGTGGGTTGGCAAATAAATGATTACCTGCCACATTTTAAAATTCTTCAGTGGTATCTTAGTTTGGGAAATCTTGTTTAGGATGCTGTTTCTGGCATACCTGTTTTCAATAGCTTTAGAGAGTTGTTAAAACTTTTTTTCATTCTAAATATTGACACTAATATAGAAATTTTTATGATAAATACAAAAAAATCAACTGCTTATATTAAATTGCAAAAGGGGAAAAAAGGATAGTCTAGTATACAGAATTCTTAATGTGGAATCCAGAATTTCATCTTATATTAGATACTTCCTAGATATATGATCATGGATAAATTAACTTCTCTGAACCTCGGGTTTCCTCATCTGTAAAATGAGAATGGATTAACTTCAGTACCTAGTATATAGGATTCAGGGATTCTTAAGCTTTTCCCACTTGAAACTCCTTTTTGCCTAAGAAATTTTTATCCTGGGGCAGCTAGGTGGTGCAGTGGATAGAGCACCAACCTTGAATTCAGGAGGACCCAAGTTCAAATCTGGTCTCAGACACTTAACACTTCCTAGCTGTGTGACCCTGGGCAAGTCACTTAACCCCAGCCTCCAAAAAAATAAATAAATTTTAAAAAATAAAAAAATAAAAATTTTTATCCTGGGTACATTGGCATATAAAATAAATATCCAGATTAAATATTTACTGATAATCATAAAGAAATTTATTTTAAAACAATTCTTTGATATATATGTAATTTTACCATTTATTAAAGAGGAAAGGAAATTTATATACTGATGAGATGGATGTGATTGTTTATTTTTAAATAAAAAATTAAAACAGTGGACTATCTGATTTGCTTTGCTTTAAGTAGAACATTCAACTTTTTTCAGAATGGATTGATATTTTGATTTTATCATTGTCAATGAGGGGAATGCCACTTCACATAAATACATAGTACAAAATGACAGAATTTTGTTTAGGGCCATTTCAGGAATGACTGGAAATTGTTTTAATCCCAAGCCAAAATTCATTCATTCATTTGTTTGTTTGTTTATTTTTTAGGAAGCTCAAGTTTTAAATCTGTATTGCTTGATACCTCAGCTAATTCTTCTTGAACTTTTAATGGCAGATGACTGATCTTTTTCATTTCAATTGAGTATGGATTATGAATCCAACTTAGTTTTTTAGAATTATAAATTGAAAGGAGCTTTAAAGCTATTAAATTTTCATAAGGTATAAACTACTAAAGTTTAACCTTGCACTAAGACTTTTGGGACTTACAGAAACATTATATGATAGTGTTTCAATCCTTGGTCTGCAATGATACCAATAATTTCCATCTTCCATAAGGAAATACAAGGAAGGTTTTTCATTTTTAAAAATGTCTATCAGATTTAAGTTGTCTACAAAACTCATAGGCTGAAATAGCTTCCTTAATATTGCCATCCAGATGTCTTTTATTCAATTGTTACTATTAATTATCAAATAAAATAAGATTTCTAAGTAGCACAAGTAATTTTCTCACATTACTGTCCCTACCACTATGCTCTCCCCTCACCACCACTTTTCCTTTTTAATAGAGAAAAAGAAAGAAAATAGATTGGCTTCTCCTTTTCTCCCAAACTCAAAGATATTGATATGATCCCAATGTGCATTTACCAATTCCTGAGTTCTCTAGAGGGTTATTGAATCAAAAATCCTGTGATAATATTCATTTTAACCTAACTTCTGTTTCACTGGTTTTCCCATAGAATTAAAAAATAACTTTAGTGATAATGTAAGGTACGAATAGCTCCATTCAGACTGAAATCATTCATGGACTTTCAATTAAAACATTTTTAACAAATTTTGAACTTAGCAAACACCAAATAAAATAAGCATTTCCATATAAATAAAACACAAAAAGGAATTATACACGAAACTCCTAATTTCTATTATATGTGTACAGCTGGTTTTTCTTTTAAACATATAATAAATTTAATAGGAATAAGCATTTACATAGTATCTAACATGCCAGGCACTTTACAAAAATTATCTCACTCCATCCTTACAACAATTCTATAAGAAAAATGACATTATTATCCCTATTTAAAATTGAGTAAACTAAGGCAACAGAAGTTGAATGACTTGCTTGTGGTCAAACAGCTTATAAGCATCTGAGGCTGGATTTGAACTCTGGTCTGTTCTGACTCCAGGCCTAGTGCTCTATTCACTGTACATTAGATTCCTCTAAAATACCCAGCAACCATCATTATTTCCAATAATAAAGTATATTCATAGAATTTTAACAAATTACAGTTTTATCAAGAAACAGTGATGGTCAATATATAAACTAACCACTTTTGTGACCATGAGCACACGAGTCTCTACTTCACCTGTAAAAATAAGAAGAATGGGGGGTAGCCAGTTGGTGTAGTAGATAGAGCACCAGTGGATAGACTGCTAGGCCTGAAGTCAGAAAGACTTACCTTCTTGAGCCCAAATCAGACCTCAGACTAACTGTATGATCTAGGCAAGTCACTTAACCCAGTTTGCCCTAGTTTGCCCCAGTTCCTCATGAGTAAAATGACCTGGAGGAGGAAATGGCAAGCAACTCTAATATCTTTGTAAAGAAAATCCTAAATGGGGTCAATGAAGAACAAAATTAGCCTTATGTATATGAGCAAATGTTTCCTTATTCCTTATTATTTTTTGTTCTTCTATTTAATTAAATATATTTTGCTTTGTATTAGTGAACTTTCTTGTTGAGGAGCTATGGTTCTGAATAGCTGCTAGTGTAACTTTCAAAGGACTCATAAGTGAGGGGGTATCTAAGGGTATAAGCTAATATAATAGGGATCTGATATATATGGTAGACACCATCAGCCTGCTAAAATGGCATCTCCATATTGAGGATGCTAAGGAGATGCTTCCTTAGGGATCATGATGACATGTGAAAAAAGTGTCTTAGAAAGAAACATATATGACCCTTCTGTAACTGGTTCAAGTTGGCTTGCCACATGGTTAAGAATAACCTTTTTCCACTGGCTATGTGGCCAGAACTGTTGCCATTTTCAAAAGACCCCTAATCAGTACGACTACCTTTTTGCCTCATTGTTGTTAGAACACAGAAAAGCTGAATATGTATTTAACCTGTATTTGCCACATGAATGTTTCCTACATATAAAATAAATTCTCTGCTTATTTTAATGAAATTATAGTCAGAAGTTTTTAATGCAGTGCTATGAACCAATGACTCCTGAATTTTTATTCAGAGATAATTAACTTTTAAGTCCTTTTTGATGAATACAAAATTAGCTTATTGTTTGGGCTGCTTTGGAAAATACTTTGGAAGCTGTTGCTAATTCTGAATATAGCCTACTTTCTTAGAAGGTTTAGCGATATGGCATATATTATTATGCTTTTTATCTAAAGATAGAAATGATTGTCTCTTCATTTTCAATTCAATTTGAAAAATATTGAGTAAAATCTTGTTTTGTGCAGCACTTTGTATTAGATGCTGGGGCAAATATGAAGTTTAGATAAGACAAGTTCCCTAACTAAATGAAGCTTATGGTCCTGAAGAGAAATACCCTTGTCAGTGCAACTTCCAAGACCTCTCAGATAAGACCCTTGAACTAATGAATCACCCTTCAGTCCTCAGCTGATAGTAACCTTGAGGGCCTCTTAGCATCATTGACACCCATCACATTCCAGTTTCTAGCAGATAATATAACTCACCACTTATATCCCTAAGTTCCTCCACTCCTCAAAAAAGGACAAAAAAGAAAACTAATTACACTTCCTTTTTTTATTATTGTCAACATTCCTTTCAAAACCCTCTGTTCCACTTATCTCAGAAGTACTTGTCTTTAATCCACTGAAACTACTTTTAAAAAAAATTCATTGCTATCTTTTAAGTGACTTGTTCTGAGTGATACAACTGGTACATATCTGAGGTTAGATTTGAATTCAGATCCTCCTGATTACAAGGCCAGTGCTCTATTGCTACCTAATCTTAATCACTGAATGGGTGTACAACTGTTGGAAGACCTTAGCTTAAAAAGACCAAAGTCTCCCATTGCATCCAGGGTCATTTCCAGGCATCCTGATCTTTATCTGGCCACTGAACCCAGATGACTCTGGAGGGTAAAAATCAGGCAGGTAACCTTGCTCAGCCCTCCCTCCTTTAAATCCAAGTCACTTGCATGTCATGGCATCACCTCCCTGATATCATGGTCCTCTTTGAGAAGGAAAGACAAACAACAGCCATTCCCCAACTGAAGTGCTGTTTTTCCTTTGAGGAAAAGGGCCTGTTAAATGCTTTATTCCAATAAATGCCTTTACTCAGGAGACAATTTGAGCCTTACGTCTTTAAAAATGACCCACTAGGGGCAGCTGGTGGTGCAGTGGATAGAATACTAGCCTTGGAGTCAGGAGGACCTGGGTTCAAATGTGACCTCAGACACTTAACACTTCCTGGCTGTGTGACCCTGGGCAAGTCACTTAACCCACTTCCTCAGCAAAAAAGAAAGAAAGAAAGGCAAAAATAACTCACTAGAAAACTGGGACACTAATACATTGTTGGCAGATTTGTGAATGGATACAGCCATTCTGGAGAGCAATTTGGAACGATGCTCAAAAAGTTATCAAACTGTGTGTACCTTTTGACCTAGTAGTATTTCTACTGAGTTTATATCCCAAAGAGATATTAAAGGAAGGAAAGGGACCCACATGTGCAAAAATGTTGTGGCAGCCCATTTTGTAGTGGCAAGAAACTGGAAATTGAATGGATGCCCATCAATTGGCTGAATAAATTGTGGTATATGAACGCTATGGAATATTATTTTTCTGTAAGAAATGATCAGCTTATGACTCCGGGCAGGACACTTAACCCCAATTGCCTTAGCAAAAAAAAAATGATCAAAAGGATGATTTCACAGAAGCCTAGAGAGACTTATATGAACTGATGCTAAGTGAAATGAGCAGAATCAGGAGATCATTGTATACAAGAAAATCAATATTATACTACAGCAAATTCTATTGAACTTGACTCTCCAACAAGGAGATAATTGAGATCAGTTCTAATGATCTTGTGATGAAGAAAGCCATCTACATAAGAATTTAATGTAGGAACATAACAGTCTCCATCTTTTTGTTGTTGTTCGCTTGCATTTTGTTTTCTTACTCATTTACTTTCTTTTTTGATCTGATTTCTCTTGTGCAGCAAGAGAATTGTATAAATGTTTATGCAAATTGGATTTAACATATCTTTTAATATGTTTAACATATATTGCATTGCTTGCCATCTAGGGGAGGGGATGGGGGGAAGAAAGAGAAAATCTGAAACACAAGGCTATGCAAGGGTCAGTGTTGTCAAATTATCCATGCATATGTTTTGAAAATAAAAAGCTTTATTAAAAAAGTGATCCACTACACACGTATCCTTAACAGTTTGGAAGGATAATGTAAAAATGGGATGGGGGGGGAGAAGGAGGAGAAAGGAGAGGAAAGGAGGAAAGTAAAGGGGGAGAGTGGAAGAAAAGATTAAAACACAGAATAATTCATGAACTAATGAACAAAAATTTGTTATGCACTTACTATGTGACAAGCATTGTAGGAACTGCTAAGAGATACAAACAAAAGCAAGACAGTCCTTATTTCCTAATTGGGGGAAGGAAAGGAGCCAGAGAGGGGCAACATATAAAAGAAAATTCAGCCTCAGGGCCCAGAAGTTCTAGATGGCAAGGTCATTAAGGTACATTAGTAAGTCAGATGATAGTGCCAGAACAACCATAAGGATTAAACACAGTCAGGTCATGGAAGCCTGGTAGATCTCCACATCAGTGGAGGAATGAATAGGTGATTCGTTTCTTTGAATCATTTTGAACAATCAAGTAGCCTGGCTGGACTCTGGGTGTCCTTGGCTTGGGAGAAAGGGTGAAGCCAAGTGGTCTCAGTGCTCAGCCATGTTGGCACTTTTTGACTGTTTCCCTTTTAAAGAAGCACAAGAGCCATTCAATTTAGAAGGTAGTTACTGACTGGAAGTATAACAGGAAACCTCATGAAGCTAGTATTTGAATCGGGTTTGAAAGGATGAAAAGAAAATTTAATAAAGATGGGAGATTGGAGAGGAGAAAACATATTAGGCAGAGAGAACAAAGAGCAAAACTCTACACTCAGCATGTTTGGAGGAATAGGAAAATGTGCAATTTAATTAGAGCATTGAATATGTAGAAAGGAGTAATATAAGATTGAAAGAGAAGGCTTGTCAAGTTTGTGGCAGTCTTCATAGTGATGCAAGCTCCAGAAATAGTGATTTTTGGTTTAGGGGTTTGTCTTTGTTTTTGATTTTTTTTTCACCCAGACTTGTGATTTTATTATTATAAGGAATTTTTGGAAAGGAAATTTTTTTCTTCCAATGCACATGTTAGCAGTTCATGAAAATTGCCTTAGCCTTGCATAGGCTTTAAAAGGCTAATATGTAATGGTAGTGGTGGTGTTTGTTTGTTTGTTTTTTTAACATACTAATCAAATCTTACTTAAGGTCTGTCACTGCTTGTACAATAATTTTGTTCTTGATAGATAATATTATAAAATACAATATTAGCTGTAAAATGCTTCTCACTGTGCTTGGAACATAGTAGAAACTAAATGTTTACACCTTTCCCTCTTTCCAGAAGATCTTGGATACTAGAATTAATTTCCTTTTAATTAATTTAAGGGTTCTTTTTTCCTCTTGTGGATATGATATATAGATTTAAATGGAGAAGACAGAATAATCTGGAAATGTTTAAAGGACATATTTGGACTGATACCTTCCTTAAAAATTGTAATGTTAATTCTCACACATTTATTCAGTCATCATGAACATCATTTGAATTTTTGAGCCTTCTTGCCACCTGTAAAATGTGAAGAGGAATATTAAATAAAATGATTAAGGTTATAAAGATTAATGTTTATTTGTAAAATGTTTTAAAGATGAACATTGCTCATGTGAGAATAGAATTAATAGCTATGTGATGTTATAGAGTAGAGTTAGCAGCTGTATCAGAGAGCTCTTTTTCAAACAGGTTCATTAAATCCATTATAACCACATGTCAAACTCTCCAAAAATATTCCATTAATATGCATGTTTTACAGTTTCTTCATCCAGCTTCATCATATTCCTCTAATTATATGTTTCAATGTATATAGCATTGCATCAAGCTAATGAATATTTTATTTTAGATACAATTTTAACTTGTATTTTAGATATCTCCAAAGTTCTGAATGACACTTTGTAAGCCTCTATTATAATAGGATAAAGGAATTATCTAAGCGAATTATCTTTTGATAAACAGATCTTAATATCTATTTTTAGATTGTAGCAACTTAGAACACAGTTGTTTGAAGCTGAAATTGTTTAATTTTACAGTTTAAACTTAACCATTAGTGAGTGGAAGTAATGGCTAAAACTAAGTATTTTTAAAATTAATATTAATATTTAGTTTACTATGAAAATTCACATTACTGACAAAATTACACAAGAAAATCATAAATATTGATCTATCATATTTATAGTCTACCTAAAACAATACTAAATATTCATGTGACTATATTATGAAGAAATTTGCTATAAATAGTAAGTGGCAGATTGGGTGATAAAGACAATCTTATTAAGTCTCTGGGTGCTTAGATAACCTTCATGGACAGCATCCCATCTAGCTAATCACTTCTTTAGAATCATTGGAAATTGGAAAACTGAAATGACTGGAATTTTGTTTGGTGAAAATGTACCAAACAGATTCAAATAGTTCTACTTATAGTTATGTGTAGTTAAGGTTGTGTCCCCAACCTATAGCATGGGAGTGCTTACTCTCCCCCACCTTTCCAATCATCTTATACCTAACTTTCCACCAAGTATTCTTGGATCCACTAACACTGCCCTCCTTTCTGTTCCACAAAGAAAATACTCCTCTAGTCTAAGGACCTTTCTCTGGCTGTCCCATACAGCTGAAATACTCTCCTTACTCAATTCAGCCTACTGATTTCTCTGGCTACCTTCAAGGCCCCAGTAATTTTCTTAATAGTAATTTTTTAATTACTTAATACTTTAATTACATAATTACTTAATAGTAATTTTTAATTACGTAATTACTTAATAGTAATTTTTTCTTAATATTAATGCCTTTCCTCTTATTTCCTATTTATTCTGCACACAACTTGTTTGTAGTTTGCCTTTTGTCTCCCACATGAGATTCTAAACTTCTTGAGAACAGAACAGACACTTATCTTTTGCTTCTTTGTGTGTCCCCAGATAGGCACATAGTAGATACTTAATAAATGTTTATCAGTTGACTGACTGACTTGTGTAATCCTGATTATAATTTCTCATTATGTCATACTTTATTCCTAGTTACTTGCATTATTTTTTCTTTGACCTGAAAATACTTGGTTTTGGCTTTAATGTTTCAGGGTATGTTCAATTTAGGAGTTCTTTCAGGAGGTGATTGATGGATTCTTTCTATCTTCTTTTTTTTTAGGCTGGGGTTAAGTGACTTGCCCAGGGTCACACAGCTAGGAAGTGTTAAGTGTCTGAGATCAGATTTGAACTTGGGTCCTCCTGAATTCAAGGCTGGTGCTCTATCCACTGTGCCACCTAGCTGCCCCGATTCTTTCTATTTTCAATATTCCTTCTGGTTCTGATAATTCCGAGTGATTTTCTTTTATGATTTGTCAAAGTATGACAAAATTTCTTGTTTGAGTAGGTTTTCTGGGATTTTAAAATTAGTTTGCCTCAAAGAGTTTTCCAGGTCAGTTGTTTCTGATAATATTTTCTCCTTCTGATTTTACTCAATTGATTGTTACCTCATTATAAGGTTGAATTCTTTTTGCTCTTTTTGCTCCATTCTGTTTTGTAGGGTGCCAGCCACTTAGGTATTTTTGTCATTTTGGGGGGGCTCTAAATGATTTATTTTCTTCCTAGATATTCAAATTTCACTCAATTTTTTTTTAAATTTTAGCTCTCCCTTCAGTTATTTCATTCATTCTTTGACTCCTTATAGTCAATTTTCTTTTTTTCCCTTGGAGTTTTATAATTCCTCTAGGATTTTATCTTGAGATTCTTTTTAACCATCCTTAGGAGTCTCGCCTCATCACTCCTTTACTAAGACTTCACTAAGGGTATATTTTAATCACCCCAGCTAGGGGGCTCTAGAAAGCAGGACACAACATTTGGCACCCAACGTGGGACTCTAGAAAGCAGGATACAATAATAACGTTTCTTCATTGTAGTAGTTTTCTTACATTTGTTCATGTCTATAATTTCAATTCTTGAATATGAACTTTATGCCAGTCAAGATCTTCCTTTCTTCTACAAATTATGTTGATTTAAAGTTAGGAATAGGTCCAGATCCTATCTCCTGAATTACTACAGTTCTTTTGTCATATCAGGACTAGATCATATCCCACTGCAGAGTGGAAGTTATTGCCTAGTAACTTCCTAACAGAATTTATTTGGCCTGAGGCCAATCCTTGCATTTTCCATAGCTTTGTCTCTGGTCAGTAGTTGTTGCTATTTGGGGATTAGGAACACAGACACTGTTGATAACAAGTCAAGGCCTCTACTTCAGTCTGTAGTTTCTAGTCATTTAAAACAATATATTTCCTGAGCAGGACTAGGAGATCGTTGTATACTTCAATAACAATACTATATGATGATCAATTCTGATGGATGTGGCCATTTTCAACATGAGATGAACCAAATCAGTTCCAATAGAGCAGAAATAAACTGAACCAGCTACACCCAGCAAAAGAACTCTGGGAGATGACTATGAACCACTACATAAAATTCCCAATCCCTCTATTTTTGTCCACCTGCATTTTCGATTTCCTTCAAGGCTAATTGTACACTATTTCAAAGTCCAATTCTTTTTGAACAGCAAAACAACTGTTTGGACGTGTATACATATATTTTATTTAATTTGTACTTTAACATATTTAACATGTATTGGTCAACCTGCCATGGGGGGGGAGGAGGGGAAAAATTGGAACAAAAGGTTTGGCAATTGTCAATTACCCATGCATATATCTGGCAAATAAAAACTATTAAAAATTAAAAAATATATACATTTCCCATATACTGGCCTTGTCTATTTCCATGTATAGTCATCTAACAGGAGTCTACAACTTCAGAACTCTGAATAGTCTGACCAAGATCATGCTGGCTTTAGTTTAGCCTTGTAACTGATAGAGATCATTTTTTTGGTGCATCCACCAATCAGGAGTCTATGATTCAGGCCGTAACTGCATAGATTCCAAAATCATTTAACTTATTCTGTAATGTATGTGGAAAATGCTATTTCTGAAGTTAATTTTATCCACAAGTATATTAATTCACAAATTCCAACAAATTATAAAATATTGCCTGACCAATTATTTTGAGTGTGTAAAACATTTGTAGATATTCTACATTTATTAGGAAATTATTTTAGAATCAAAATGGGAAATATGCAGGGTAAAGTTCCCTTTAACTCAGTGATAATTTATATCCACTGTTTTCTAAATTGGCAAAGTGAATCATTGTAAGAATTGCCTACTGATATGGGATTTCTATATAGGCAAGATTTGTAAGTTGCTGAAAGGCTAATATTTTCCTGAATTTTAAAAAATATTCTACTTTCATGGATTCTTGTGTTTCCTAGAGATTTCACAAATAATATGTAATTGTTTCTATTACGAACCTGATTGTCTGAAAGCTATCTGTATTGCATTCCATTCCTTCCACAGGGTTATCCATGCCTTTAAGAGGGATCAAAAGATGTCTAGGCTCTCTTCTTTTGACTCCAATCCTGCAAATAGTTATCTTTATATCTATTACTACAGTAAAAAAAATGAAATATAAAGTTTTGCTTTTTGCATTCTAGGATCACCTAAACTCAACAAAGCTGGAAACCAAATAGAATTTTAAAATGCTAATTCAAAAGCTTATCATAATTATAGGAGAGTGCTTTACCAATCTATAAAATATGTCTTTTTCATGCTTAACTCTTAAAAGTTTACATTTTTTGCTATTCATAAACAACTGAATTAAACATAAAAGATCATCACAAAATTAACTTTCTTTCTAGATATTAACTTTTTTTTAAGCTATAAACATAGGTATTGTAGAAAGACTAATATTACTCATTTGATACCTGATGTCAATTTTTAAACATCACTTTCTGTTTCCTCTATTCACACTCTGATTCCCAGCATATCTTATTAAAGTTTAAGAGGTAGTATTGTTGCTGGAAATTACAGTTTAAAAATGAGTTCAACACAACACAATATCAATAATACTGAAATTGGGAGAAAAAAAAAAGTAACTTTTGGATGCTTTTTTTTTTTCCTCAATAGTATTCTATTTTTCTAATTACATGTAAAGATAGTTTTCAACATTCAGTTCTGTAAGATTCTGTTCCATTCCCTCTCCATCTCAAAAGAAAAAAAGCAATCTGATATAGGTTATACATGTACAATTATTTTTAATACATTCCTATATTAGTTATGTTGTGAAAGAAAAATTAAAACAAGAAGTGAAAAAACACTAGAAATAAAAAGCAAACAAAAAAAGGTGAAAATATTATTCTTTGATTCACATTCAGTCTTCATAGCTCTCCCTCTGGATGCAGATGGCATCTTCCATTCTAAGTCTATTGGTATTGTATTGGATCATTGCATTACTGACAAGAGCTAAGTCTATCATATTTCATCATCATATAATCTTGCTGTTACTCTGAATGACATTCTCCTGGTTCTGCTCACTTCACTCATCATCAATTCATATAAATCTTTCTAGGCTTTTCTGAAATCAGTCTGCTTATAATTTCTTATAGAACAATAATATTCCATTACATTCATATACCATAATTTATTCAACCATTCCTTGCCACCGCAAAAAAAGAGCTGGTACAAACATTTTTGCACATATGGGTACTTTTCATCTTTTTATCATCTTTTTGGGATATAGATTCAGTAGTAGTACTGCTGGATCCAATAGTATGTACAGTTTGATAGCCCTATGTACTAAATTGTTCTAAATTGCCCTCCAGAATGGCTAGATCATTTCACAACTTCACCAACAATGTATTAATTAGTGTCCTAGTTTTCCCATATACCAACATTTATCATTATCTTTTCCAGTCATCTTAGCCAGTCTGATAGGTATGAGGTAGTACCTCAAGAGTTGTTTTAATTTTTATTTCTCTAATCAATAGCAATTTAGAGCATTTTTTCATATGATTATATGAAATTTGTCTGAAATGTCTTTGTCTGAAAAATTGTCTATTCATATTTTTTTACTATTTACCAATTGGGAATGACATATTCTTATAAATTTAAGTCAGTTCTCTAGATATTTTAGAAACAAGATTTTTATCAGAAAATACTGACTATAAAAATTGTTTCCCAGCTTTGTGCTTCCCTGCTAATGGTTGCATTGTTTTTGTTTGTGCAAGAACTTTTCAATTTAATGTAATCAAAATTATCCATTTTGCATTCCATAATGTTCTGCTATATTATTTTCCAGTTTTCCTAGTAATTTTGTAAAATAGTGAATTCTTGTCCCAGAAGCTAGAGTCTTTGGGTTTATCAAACAATAGATTATTATAGTCATTGATAATTGTATTTTGTGTACCTAACCTATTCCACTGATTTGGATCATTTCCTATTCTTTTGTTGGGGATGCTTTTCTTCCTCACATACTATTTTATTTTGCACATTTCTTTAAGGTATTTATAGGATCATATTGAATAGAGGTTCAATGAGATTATCCTCCATGATTCCAGAGGACAGATATGATGAAGGATGTTGTCCATCTCTTAAGAAAGTGGTAAATGGCAGAGTATAGAATGAGATATATTTTTTATATTTGTTTTGCTTGATTATGCATATTTATTACAAGATTTTTTGTTTGTTTTTGAATGCAGTGTAGTTCCAATTTGCTTCCCAGAATGCTTGGATAGAGTCATAGCTTTAGCAACAATGTACTACTGTGCCTACTCTGCCACATCTCCTCCAATAATTGTTATTTTTCCTTGTCATCTTTGACAATTTGATGGATATGAGAAGGAAACTTAAAGTTGTTTTAATTTATATTTTTCTAATTTTTAGTGATTAGGAGCATTTTTCAATTAATTTTTATAGATTAGATTTCCTTTTTTAAGAACTGCCTGTTTGTATCCTTTAAGCATATACAGTGATGTGCTAGTAAATATTTAGCAATTGACTCCTCCTTTCCCCAAAAAAAGATGTATATAGGATACACTTTTAAATTTAGTCTGCATTATTAACATTTTCTCCATCATCTTCCTAAGTCTAGACAATAAACAAAACGTTAAAATTAAGTCCTAATTTGTAGTATTTGTTAATTTCTGAGATATACTCACACTGAAAATTTAATAATCAAGTGGTTTGAGCTGGCTTCAACACACCCCTGACCATGTCCTATTTGATACATAGATACATTTTGGTATTTACACACATGTATTGTATCTAGACTATATTGTAACACATGTAAAATGTATGGGATTGCCTGTCATGGGGGGGAGGGAATAAAGGGAGGGGGGGATAATTTGGAAAAATGAATACAAGGGATAATATTATAAAAAAACAATAAATGAGAAAGATTAAAAAAGTTATTGAAAGAAAAAATTTTTTTAAAAAAAGTTGTTGAAAGACTACAACATAAAATAAAAAGAAAAAAGTATCTTAAAGAGGCAGAGAGGAATCCTCAGTTTGGAAGAAAAAAAAATTATGATACATTGGAGAAGGGAAATGGACCACTGAAGACTTGGAGCTTAGTAATAAATATGTGACTCTTTCCAAATAGGATGTGCCTCCTGAGGAGGAAGCAGCTACTCATCTTCCACACAATGATGATGTAGATCATCCAGTAAGGGTAAAAGGAAGAAGGGACAGCTAAGTGTTGGTTGATAACTTCCTGGCAAGAGAGATTAAAACAGCTATTATTTGAGTCCACAAAGATGTTGTGATTCAAAAGGGAGACCCCAAAATGGTGGTTGCAGACCATTATTGCAAGGTGTTTCAAGAATTTATAGGCTTGAACTCATCTCCAAGTCAACTGACAAAGTTTATTAAAATTGTAATGCCAATTGAAGCAGGCTAAGTTCCAAAAGATTTTAGCAAAAAACCAGGAATAGAAGACAAATTTATAGGAAAAGACAGAGATCTGATTCTTCATGTCATCAATATGCTAATTTTATGTCCCGGAGGTAGAAAGGAGGAGTAGTTTGATATGCACCTCATCATTTGTCTCAGAAACCTTCGGAAATCAGTTATCACTGATCAACAGATTGTTATCTGGCAATCAGCAAAGTTTCTGGGACCATACAATTGTATTCCTAAAGTCAGGAGACTTTAGGATCATTGCCATACAGATTGTTAGAGCAATAGTACTCCCAAAGTCTGGGAATCTCAGCATTACTGCTATCTTTCTCCTGGAAGTTGCATTCTATCAACAGTAATAGAGAGATCTGTCTTTTCTAAGATATGTAACCAATATGTGGTGAAGAACTTCCCAAGACTAATCAAACTAAATGAGTATTGCTCACTCAGTGACAATGTGGACAGACACAAAATATACTTCCTGAAGAAACCTAAAAAGCATTGCTATAGATCATGACCATTTGAGCCAGGAACTGAAGACCTTAGGGAAATAGGCAATATTTACAAAACAAAGACAGAAGCTTCAGGGGAAAAAAAAGGATGGGGGGAAGGATTTCACAAGTGAGAACTTAGTCAAGACGATCATGTCCGGGGATGGAACTTGGAATTCTAAACCATGGCTTAAAATATAAGAATGATGAGCTTTTGCCAGGAATGCATCACCTTCTATGAGCTGGTAAGAAATATATTTTGTCTAGCATCTTGCAAATCTAATCAAAAGGTCTTTAAACTGAAAAGAAATGGAGCAGAAGAAAGCTACATAACTATATGTAAAGTTAAATACCATAGTGAATGGCCATAGAGAATAGCAGTAGAGACACAGATATTTAGCCCAAACGGAATGATAATAATAATTATTGTTCCAGATGTCCAAATTATATATAACAAATAAGTAAAACTAGAGATCTCAGAGAAACTGAGGCAAGATAGAGATTAGAGAGTTTTTAATATTTTATTTGAGAGAGATATTGTGCTAAGACTAAATGGATCCATGGTTTGGTCCCAGGGTTAAATGAGATTATCAGATATCTCCAAGAATGCAGCAGTGAATGTGAGGTTCCCATGAAATATATACATGCACATACATGTGGCTTCAAGCTACCCTGGTAGACTGAGGCAGGGGTGGAGTCAGAGCACTGAGAGTAGAAGGGACTATCAAATCTGGTTCTAACAGGGTCAGGGGAGGCACCGGACATTCTGATGACTTAGGAGGAATTAGGAGCCAGGAAGTCTCAACTCCCCCATATCTTGAGTTTACACATTTACAATTTATAATCTTAGGTTAACTAAGTTATATCAGTCCTAATGATCTGGAGGGGTGTTGCAACCAGGGGAATTAAGGCAGAACAATTCAGGGAAACTGAGGCAGAACAATTCAGGGAAACTGAGGCAGGACCATTTACGGAAACTGAGGCAGGGCAATTAGGGAAAGTGAGGCAGGACAATAAAAGGGAACTGTGGCACAACAGGTGAAAGGAAGCATATATAATGTCATAGCTATCCCTGAGACTTGTTGAGATGATACCTATAACTGTGTTATGCCACAGTCTCCTTGAAGGTTAGAAAAAGTGAAATCAGAATCATTTTGTATTTTAAGAAGGTATATTCTGTAGGGGAAGCATAGTAGAAGAAATTTTAATTAAGTGGTTTATCTTAAATTAGTAATTGCTAGAAATAGAAATTCAGGAAGAACTTTGAGAAGATTGGAGGAAAATAAAAATTGAAGGAAGTTGATGAGACAAAGGAAAGGAAATTGCCTGTCAGGGTCATGAGGTGCTGAGGAAAGGGATACCTCTGAAGCTGAAGCTCTCACACAGGTAGTTACCATGACAATTCTCTAGGGAAATTGGTCAAAAGACCCAATGGCAAAAAAACAAAAAACAAAAAGTATCAAAGATAAGTTGAGGCAGAAATAAACAGAAATGTTATTATTATTCATATGTTTTATAAACCATCTACAGAGAGGAAATAGAAAAGAAGTTTAAAAAACATATCACAAGTATGCTATAGAGACATCATGTGGTACTGTGAAGGAGATAGTGAGGCTTCTCTGAAACGGAAAGCTTGTTTCACTGATAGAAAGATATATAAAATAAAATCAGGAACCTGACTTAGGAAAGTAGTGGACATTTACCTAGGTTTAAAGTTTGCTTGGATCCATTTGCTTGCCACAAATAATCTTATGAGTAAAAAAGTGATTTTGTAGCCCAACTTCCACAGACCTCTGAAATGGGCTCTGAAGAGTCCACAAAAGGTTAAATGGAAATGAAAAGGAAATCCTAACACTTTTAGATAGTTGTCAGATCTATCATATAAAACTTGTTTTTTCTTTCTTGAGACAATTTTGGACTGGGGGTATTTTACTGACTTTCATTTCACAAATTTATTTAGCTGAATGAGGTAGTTCATAGACTCATTTATGACTAAAGAACTATAAAATTGTCCTTACCAGAAAAAAGTTTTCTAGTCACTGCATTCTAACAAATGGGAAAATATCATGCTACTCTGCTGAAGTTATTGTTTCAATTTCTTAGTTGATTTACTAGATCCTCTCAATAAATCATTATACATGAACATACTTTGTTCCTTCTTTGTCTATGGTTAAACCATCAATTTAATTTTCTTGTTTGATTATTACATCTAATGCTTCTTCCTTCCTTCATTGTTGTCCTTTGTATTCAAAGAGGACCTAAATGACATTATGATGTTAATGAGGGAAAAGAAAGGGGGAACCCCATTTCTCGGCTCATAGATAATCCCATAAGGGGCAGTGTCCCCTGTAAAATGCATTTACAGGCATGAAAATCTAGATTGATAAATAAAAGTTTTATTGTAGAAATTTGGAAGTAAAGCTCAGTTAGAAAGACACCAGGGCCAGAGGTGGCCGCTGGGCGGGCAGGAACCTCTACATGGCTGGAAGGATACCATGTGTTGGCTGGGAGGGCTCCTGCAATGAGGGCGGTCCAACTCACCTCTTTTATACCCAAAAGATTGTGGGCAGTTCCAAGTTCTGGCTGGCTTTTCAGTTAGCTCAGATCAGGTGAGGGCTGTGGGAAACTGAGCTGATGGGGGCTGGGCCCGGATATTTAAAGGGTGCCTTTGATCAGGATTTGTGAATCAAAGTCAGTCATGGGTTGGGCAATTAGAAAGGAATCTTAAAGGGACCCCAATCCTCATCAATGTCAAGGTCAATATACAGTATGTCTGACTATGATTGATCAAATCATGAGCTCAGAAGGTTCTACCACAGGTCAGGCACAAATAGTCTCTATGAAGACTGTGAATTCTTTTTAATCTTGATAATATCAATTTGATTTGATAATATCAAATTGCTCTCCAGAATGGTTGGATTGGTTCACAAGTCCACCAGAAATGTATCAGTGTCCCAGTTTTCTCACATCCCATCCAATATTCATCATTGTTCTTTCTTCTCATCTTAGTCAATCTGAGATGTGTGTAGTGGTACCTCAGAGTTGTCTTAATTTGCATTTCTCTGATCAATAGTGATTTATAGCACCTTTTCATGTGACTAGAAATGGTTTTAATTTCTTTTTTTTTTTTTTTTTTTTTCCTGAGGCTGGGGTTAAGTGACTTGCCCATGGTCATACAGGTAGGAAGTGTTAAGTGTCCGAGATTAGATTTGAACTTGGGTCCTCCTGAATTCAGAGCTGGTGCTTTATCCACTGCGCCACCTAGCTGCCCTGGTTTTAATTTCTTCATTAGAAAATTGTCTATTCATAGTTTTTGACCATTTATCAATTGTAGAGTGTCTTAAATTCTTATAAATTTGAGTCAATTCTCTATATATTTTAGAAATGAGGCCTTTATAAGAACCTTTGAATGTAAGAATGTTTTCCTAGTTTATTGCTTTCCTCCTAATCTTGTCTGTGTTAGGTTTGTTTGTACAAAACCTTTTTAACTTAATATAATCAAAATTATCTATTTTTTTTGTTCAATAATGATTTCCAGTTCTTCTTTGGCCACAAATTCCTTCCAGATCTGAGATCATACCTTTTCTTTGATTGTAAAAATTACTACTTTTATCTTTAGTCGGGACTTTGATTTTTTTTATTTCTTGTTTTTGTTTAAGTTTTATACACAATTCATTAATCTGTTATTTCTTTTATAGATGAAAATATTTAGAGATATAAATTTATTTTTAAGGACTGCTTTGATTACATCCTCCAAATTTTGGTATGTAGTTTCATTGTTGTTATTACCTTTCATAAAATAATTTATTGTTTTTATACTGGTTTTTTTTTTGAGAATTTAATTATCTAAACTGTATAAATATGCATACATATCTTGGATCTAACATGTATTTCAACATATTTAACATATATTGTACTACCTGCCAGTTAGGGGAGGTGAGGAAAGGAGGGGAAAATTTTCAACAAAAGGTTATGCAAGGGTCAATATTGGAAAAATTACCCATGCATATGCTTTGTAAATAAAAAGCTTTAATAAAAAAAAATTTTTAAAGAATTTAATTATCTAGCTTACACTTAAATCTGATTTCTTTCTAAAATCTTTTTTTTTGTTGATTATGTTGTATTGTGGGCAATAAAGGGTGTTCTTTATACTTTTGCTTTTCTACATTTGTTTATGAAATTTTTATACCCTACCAAATGATGCCATATAAAGCTGAAAATGTTTCTACTTCTTTCAATTCCAATTTAATAATCACTAGATATTTATCATATCTGATTTTTCCATAATTCTATTCCAAGTTCTTTACTTCTTTATTATTTATAATTTTTTATCAGATTTGTCTAATTCTGAAAGGGACATGCTGATATCCTCAATTATTATAGGTTTGTTGTCAATTTCCCTCTGTGATTTTGTTATTTTTTCCCTTTAAATATATACATGCTATGTCTTTTGGTACAATGTATGTTAAATATTGGCATTAAATATTGTCAAATTTTCTTAAGCTTTACTAAGCAAAATAAATTTCTCCTCTTCAGTTTAATACTCACCCATTCTCCATCAGTCTGACAAATCTCAAGCCTCCCTTCTTATATCTCAAATCCTTTTTATTTTATATCATAGCTTTGCTTCTGTTTCCTTTAGGAATTCTTCATTCTTCTTACCTACTTGGGGTGTAAAGAAACATTCTTCAGAGTCCCTTTCATGTCTTCTAAAACAAAGAAACAAACTATGCTTGCTTGAAACACAAGTGATAGTCACTTCACTTTGGCAGAAATACAAACATCATACAAGTCATTGCTCGATTTCCTCTAATTTGCATAGTAGTTGTGATTTTCATATTTATATCTTTTAACTACTTGTGAGTATTTAAACCAAAACCTTCCAATAAAGTAAGAGATAAAAATAATTGAAATTAAAATATGAGGAAAAAATGGAAGGAAAATAAATAAATATATTAGGCAGAAAACCTTACCCAAATAGTGTATTCTCTGAAAAACATGAATTAGTCAAAACTCAACAATTCTATAAGTCAGCAAGAATTGTTTGATAAATTAGGAAGAGAGGAGAAGGACAGGAGTATACCTCATCCCTATTTGCTGAAAATAATAATATGAAATTCTACTTCCCTCACTTTGATTCTTTCTGACTAAGTCTGTTTCTGGTTAAGCTAATGTTGTTTCTTATTTCTATAGAATGTGTTCACTTTTTCTATATATAGTCCATATTTTTTCCTATATATTCCCTAAAAAGAAACCAATTTCTTTAAGATATTCATTGAGTACATGTGTGTCCTTGGGGAAAAAATAAAAGCAGCTAAGTAGGAGACTATTGTTGCTTAGAAACAGACAGACAAGGATATTCTCTTTCCAAATGATGGGATTTCTACTCACTATGAGTAAAGAGGAAGCAGTTTATGTTTATAGTATATTATTAAACTCTCCTAAGGGAAAGATCCTGTGATCAATCCTGAATTCTCTTAAGCACAAATGAGCCAATGATGTGGTAGAGTAGAAGGGGAAAAAATATGGTAATAACAGTAATAACAATGGTAATAATAACAATAGCTAGCATTTATATAGCATTTTAAGGATTGCAAAATGTCTTACAAGTGCTATTTTATTTGATGCTCACAACAACCCTGAGAGGTAAGAGCTATTATTCTTTCCATTTTTACAATTAAGAAAACTGAGGGAAACTAGAAGTTAAATTACTTGCCTATGGTTATAAAATGTTTGAGGCAGGATTTAAACTCAGACTCCAAAAACTGTGCCATATTCACCAGGCCATCTAATTGCCTAAAAAGGGGTAAGCAATAGTAAGGACACAGATACCTTAACTAATAATTTTTAAAATAAATATCTTTATATTTTTCATATACTCATCTCTCCATCTTCCTGCTTCATAACAAAGAGAAATTGTCAGGAAAAACCAACCTACACAAAAACTATCTGTTTGAATTTCCCATGGTTGATAGCCATCACTACCTGACCTTTTGGCTCAGTATTTCTATTTGCTTTTGTTTTAAGATGAGTTGCCTCTTATCTTTGTTATATATATATATATATATATATATATATATATATATATATATATATATATATATATACACATACATACATACACATATATATATATACATACATACATACACGTATATATATATATATATAATTATCATAGTAATTGTATGTATTATTCTTAGGATTCTCTTTACTTTGCTCTATAAGTTCATATGAATCTTCCTTAAGGTTTCTTAATTCCTCACAATTGTAATTTCGTATCTATCCCCTTTCATTAATATATCACAACTAGTTCAACCATTCCTCAATCAATAGACATTTCTTTTTTCTTTTCTTTTTTTTTTTTTTTTTTTTGCTACTGCAAAAAGTACAGCTCACTCAATGTGAGGTTTTCCTGAAAAACAAAACAAAGCAATCAGAATTTTATAACTGACCAAGAAAATTAAGAATTACTTTATAAAATAGGAAGAGAGGGGAGGTGAAGAGGAGTAGGGATGCCTATTTACTGAGAATGAAAATGGTAAACCTTTTTTCCCCATTTGTTAATTCACTTCAGCCTGTATAGGTATTTCTTTTTTCTAAAGAATATGTTCACTTTTTATATTTGCTTTATGTTCTTTAAAAAGAAAGTGCCTCAGAGAGAGAGAACCATCTAAGACCCCCACGGTAAAACACTGAATTTGTTTCATGTCTAAAGTGTCCCCAGAAAGCATGAGAGAAGAAAGGTACTCAATATGCAATGCAACTGAGATGTATAAGATTGTTATTTATGTCTTACATGCAAAAGATATATTCATACAAGATATTCAAACACACTTAAAAAAAAAGACTTAAACACAAAGCAATAATTTAGAACCACTGTTATAATTTCCCAGGCTGTTGATACTTTTTTTTTTTTCCCTGAGGCTGGGGTTAAGTGACTTGCCCAGGATCACACAGCTAAGAAGTGTTAAGTGTCTGAGAACAAATTTGAACTCTGGTCCTCCTGAATTCAAGGCTGATGATCTATCCACTGCGCCACCTAGCTGCCCCCTGTTGATACTTAAAACATTAAGCATTTTGTGGAACTTGTGGAACACCATTTCATCTTCAGTTTATCTCTGTTCTTTCCTGACAAATTCTTTCAATCCTCTAGCAAGATAAGATAAGATAAGAGCTGGGCTCATCTCCCTGCCAATAGTCAACATATTTGATAATAGCAACTTTTCCTGCTTCCAATGAGGTTTGACTGAGCAGTCCAGTATTTCTGGACTCCTTATGTGCAGGATATATATCCTTTATCATGTGCCTGAAACTTTCGGGATAGAGAAAAATACCAGTCTTTCCCTGTACTTCTCCAGAGAAACATTCAAAAATTCTGAATGTGACCTACAGAGAGGAAGATAAAGCTGCAGAATGAGGGTGAGTCCTGACTGGATAAGCCACAGAAGAGTTTATTGACCAAATTCTTGGTGTAGACACCTCCTCCCTCCTCCTCTAGACCAAAGAGCAACTAAGAATATTGATTTGTTATATTAAGCTTTTTGCATCTAGTGATGAACCAGTACACTTGGCTGGCCAAGTGTCAAGGTAGCACCATAAGAAGCACTTTAATCCATTCCACTCCATAAATTAGTTGATCAGTAAGATATTAGCACCTAAATTTTGTTCCCTGCTTTTCTTTTTTTAAAAAAAATTTACTTTCCATTTAGCAAGCATTTATTTTCTTTCCCTCCCACTTTTTCCCCCAATTAAAAACAACAACAACAACAACAAAAAACCAAATACCTGTGTAACAAATATGAACAAAAGAAATAACCAATACATTGACTCACACCTGATACATTATAACAAGATAAGGTTAAAATGGGTTCATGATTTAGACATAAAGAGTGCTATCATAAACAAATTAGAAGAACAAAATATAGTTTACCTTTCAGATCTGTCATCAAAGGAGAATTGAAAACCATTATTGAATAAAAAAATAGATAATTTTGATTATATTAAATTAAAAAGTTTTTTTATAAACAAAACTAATTCAGACAAGATTAGAAGGGAAAACATAAATTGAGAAAACATTTTTACATTCAAAGGTTCTAATAAAGGCCTCATTTCTTTTTTTTTTAATTTTTTATTATATATATATTTTTTATAATATTATCACTTGTATTCATTTTTCCAAATTATCCCCCCCTCCTTCTATTCCTTCCCCCCGATGACAGGCAATCCCATACATTTTACATGTGTTACAATATAGTCTAGGTACAATACATGTGTGTAAATATCATTTTCATGTTGCACAATAAACATTAGAATCCGAAGGTACATGCAACCTGGGCAGACAAATATTAGTGCTAACAATTTACATTCACTTCCCAGTGTTTCTTCTCTGGGTGTAGCTACCTCTGTCCATCATTGATCAAGTGGAAGTGAGTTGGATCTTCTTTATGTTGAAGATTTCCACTTCCATCAGAATACATCCTCATACAGTATTGTTGTTGAAGTGTACAGTGATCTTCTGGTTCTGCTCATTTCACTCAGCATCAGTTGGTTTAAATCTCTCCAGGCCTCTCTGTATTCCTCCTGCTGGTCATTTCTTACAGAGCAATAATATTCCATAACCTTCATATACCATAATTTACCCAACCATTCTCCAACTGATGGACATCCATTCATCTTCCAGTTTCTAGCTACAACAAAAAGAGCTGCCACAAACATTTTGGCACATATATGTCTCTTTCCGCTCTTTAGTATTTCTTTGGGATATAATCCCAGTAGTAGCGCTGCTGGGTCAAAGGGTATGCACAGTTTGATAACTTTTTGGGCATAATTCCAGATTGCTCTCCAGAATGGCTGGATTCTTTCACAACTCCACCAACAATGCATCAGTGTCCCAATTTTCCCACAGCCCCTCCAACATTCATCATTATTTGTTCCTGTCATCTTAGCCAATCTGACAGGTGTGTAGTGGTATCTCAAAGTGGTCTTAATTTGCATTTCTCTGATCAGTAGTGATTTGGAACACTCTTTCATGTGAGTGGATATAGTTTCAATTTCTTCCTCTGAGAATTGTCTGTTCATATCCTTTGACCATTTATCAATTGGAGAATGGTTCGGTTTCTTATAAATTAGGGTCAGTTCTCTATATATTTTGGAAATGAGACCTTTGTCAGAACCTTTGTTTTTAAAAATATTTTCCCAATTTGTTACTTCCCTTCTAATCTTGTTTGCATTAGTATTATTTGTACAGAAACTTTTTAGTTTGATGTAATCAAAATCTTCTATTTTGTGATCAATAATGATCTCTAGTTCTCCTCTGGTCATAAATTCCTTCCTCCTCCACAAGTCTGAGAGGTAGATTATCCTCTGTTCCTCTAATCTATTTATTATCTCCCTCTTTATGCCTAAATCATGGACCCATTTTGATCTTATCTTGGTATATGGTGTTAAGTGTGGATCCATATCTAATTTCTGTAAAGGCCTCATTTCTAAAATATATAGCGAATTGACTCAGATTTATGAGAGTTCAAGACACTCTACAATTGATAAATGGTCAAAGACTATGTACAGACAATTTTCTAATGAAGAAATTAAAACCATTTCTAGTCATATGAAAAGGTGCTCTAAATCACTATTGATCAGAGAAATGCAAATTAAGACAACTCTGAGGTACCACTACACACCTCTCAGATTGGCTAAGATGAGAGGAAAGGACAATGATGAATGTAGGAAGGGATGTGGGAAACCTGGGACATTGATACATTGTTGGTGGAGTTGTGAATGGATCCAATCATTCTGGAGAGCAGTTTGGAACTATGTCAAAAGTACTATCAAACTGTGCATACCTTTTGAGCCAGCAGTGTTTCTGTTGGGATTATATCCCAAAGAGATCTTAAAGGAGAGAAAGGGACCCACATGTGCAAAAATGTTTGTGGTAGCCCTTTTCATAGTGGCAAAAACTAGAAACTGAGTGGATGCCCATCAGTTGGAGAATGGCTGAATAAGTTATGGTGTATGAATGTTATGAAATATTATTGTTCTATAAGAAACAGTCCGCAGGATGATTTTAGAGAAGCCTGGAGAGACTTACATGAACTGATGCTAAGTGAAGTAGCACCAAGAGAACATTGTACATGGCAACAAGATTATACAATGATCAATTCTGATGGATGTGGCTCTTTTCAACAATGAGGTGACTCAGGCCAGTTCTAATAGACGTGTGATAAAGAGAGCCATCTGCCCCAGAGAGAGGATCATGGGAACCGAGTGTGGATTACAACATAGCGTTCTCATTCTTTTTGATGTTATTTGCTTGAATTTTATATTCTTTTTCACTTTTTTTTCCTTTTTGATTTGATTTTTCTTGTGCTGCAAAATAATTGTATAAATATGTATGCATATATTGGACTTCACATATATTTTTTCAGTGTTTAACATGTATTAGATTACTTGCTATCTGGAGGAGGAGGTGGGGAGAAGAGGAGGAAATGTTGAAAAATTACCCATGCATATCTTTTAAAAATTAAAAAAAGTTTAATTTTTTAAATGACCGTATTGTCCATGTCTAAAAATGTTATGTCTCATTCTGCATCTTGAATACATCAACCTCTGTCAGGGTAGCATTATATGAATGGTTATTGCACTTATAAGAGTTCTTAAATCTTTCAAAGTTATATGTCATTATAAAGTTATTATATATTGTTCTAATTTTGTTCACTTTACTCAGTACCAATTCATAGAAATCTTCCAAGATTTCTCTCTTTTGTCATTTCTTATGGTACCATAGTATTTTACTATATTCATATGCCATTATGTGTTCAATATACCAATTGATGAATGGTTTCTTAGTTTCAATTCTTTCTTGCTAGAAAAAAACTGTTACAAATATTTTTGCACACAAGAGTCCTTTTCCTCTTTCTTTGATCTCTTTAGTATATAAGCTTGTTAGGAATATCACTAGGTCAAGATTTAATCACAGTTTGATGACTTTGGGAACGTAATTCCAAATTGCTTTCCAAAATGGCCAGATGAGTTCACAACTCTACCAATAGTACGTTAATGGAATGTTTCCCACAATCCCTTCAACTTTTGCCATTATCTATTTTTTTTTCTATCTTTGCCAGCATGATGAATTAAAATTATGTGGAACATCACTATAGCTTTATTTTGTATTTCTTTAATTATTAATTCTTTGGCATGTTGTTGTTTTTTTTAATATGGCTACTGATAGCTAAGATATTTTCCTTTGAGAACTGCCCATTCATACACATTGATTATTTATGATTGGGAAATAGTTGTTATTCTTAGAAATTTAAATTAATTCATTGTTTATCTTAGAAATGAAGTTTTATCAGAGAAACATTGGAATTTTTTTTTGATAATCATCTAGTATTCTTCTAATTTTAACTGTATTTGGTTTATTTATGCAGAAATGGTTAAATTTTATATAATCATCATTGTCAATTTTTCCTGTGTTCTTCTCTAATTTTTGCTTAGTCATGAACTCTCCCTATCCATAGAACTTAATGAAAATGTCTTCATTGTTCCTTTAAATCATGTATGATATAATGCTTTATATCTAAATCAGGAATCCATTTGAAGCTAATGGTGGTATATGGTGTGTATTATTGTTTTTAACTTAATTTCTTAACAGTTTTTTAGTTTTCCCAGTAATTTTTGTTAAATAGTGGGTCTTTATTTCAGTAGCTTGAATCTCTTAAGTTTATTAAACACTAGGCTACTAGGTTTATTTGCTTTGTTTGGTATGTTATGTACACTGTTTCATTGATTGGTTTCTTCTATTTTTCAGCCAGTTCTATGTCATTTTAATGATTACAGCTTTTAAATGTATTTTAAGATCTGATACTGTTGGCCCCATTCTTTCCTCCATTCTTTCATTATTTTTCTGAATGATTTTTAATGTTTTGTTCCTTTAAAGAATTTTACTATTATTTTCCCTAGTTTTAAAAAATAATCCTTTCATAGTTTAATTGGCATAAGAAAATTAATTTAGGTGATAGAGTAATTTTTATTATATTGGCTTAACCTCAAGAGTGATGAATATCCCTCTAATTATTTGTTTATTTTTTAATTATAGGCATATAATTTATGTGTATGTGTTTATAGAAAGAACTCCCAAGTATTTTACGTATTCTGCAGTTATTTTAAATGGAATTTCTTTTTTCTATCAATTTCTGCTAGATTCTGTTGGTAGTATGTAAAAATGCTAATGATTTACATGGATTAATTTTATCTAGTCACTTTGAGGAAGTTATTGTTGCAATTAATTTTTAGTTGACTCTCTAAAATTCACTAAGTAAATATTACCTTCAAAAAGTAATATTTTTTTCTCTTGTCTATGTTTATTCTCTGTATTTCTTTTTCTTGTCTTATTGTCATAGCTAATATTGTAGCAGGGTAATAAAAAAGATGTCAAATAATTGACATCATTGCTTTCCCTCAATCTTATTGGAAAGAGCTTTAGTTTGTTTCTATTATATTTATATAAGTTATTGATAGAAAAATCCACTTTTTCTTTGTTTTTATTGTTTTTAACCAAAATAGGTATTATTTTGTCAAAAGCAATATCTATAACTATTTAATAATATGATTTTTATTGTTTTTGTTAGTAATAGCTATTATGTTGATAGTTTTACTGATATTGAACCAATCATATATTTCTAATATAAAACCAATCTGCTTATAGTATTATGTTGAGATATATTATATATTGAGATAAGTTATTATATATTTTATCAAAATGTTTGTGTGAATACTCAAGCCTTTTTTGATATATAATTTTCTTTCTCTGTTTTGAATTTATCAGGATGACATCTATATCCATAGAAAGAAATTTTTAAGAACCTTTTTATCTCTTTTTTGCAAATAATTATGAATTAACTTTTCTTTGAATATTGATAGAATTTGACTGTACATCTATTTTGTCCATAATCTATTTTCTTTATTATATATTTTATTTTATTATAAGTCATGTAGGAAATCAAAATGGATTAAGGAAAAAGTGTCACAGTTAGTTTATGAATATACCTGCCCAAAGGAAATAATTTCTCACATATATAGTTGGTTAAAATATGTCCTCCAGGGGTCACTATTGGCTTGAATACAGTATAAATAGGTCATTGTAGATTAATTTTAGAGTTAGTAGGAACTTCCAAAGACATATAGTCTTTGAGTAGGATTGTCTTGAGTAGGAATAACTTCTAATGACCTCTACAGTATCTCTTGCAATCATCTAGCTTCTTTTTGAAGTACTTAGTAATGGAGAAACCACTACATATAGAGGCAGCCTCGTTCATTTTTTAAACAGTTCTAGTTATTATAAAGTAATTTTTCACATTGAGCCTACATCTGCCTCTCTTCATTTTCCACACTGTAGCCTTGGTTCTACCTTTGGTTATCCCTTTAGGAGGATTAGCAGAGTAAACTTAACGAATATTCTACATGGCAATACTTCAAATATTTGAAGAGAGTTATCAAACCTTTCATGTGCCATTGTAGAGAGGTGATAAAGGGAGGCCTCTGATCAACTTAAAGAACTTATAAGGAAACAACTTTTCTTTGGTACTTTTGAAATCATCTCCTTCTGGCAAATATGAATACCTTCTCCAACACAACCTTTAAGAGGACCAATACATTTCCTAATTACATCTCCGTGACTTCAGAAGATGCCTGTCAAGATGAACTAGTCAATTTACATTGTGATGGGACAAACCATATGTGAGAAGGTCTCCCTTTGTGATATAAAAAGGAATATAAAAGGAATAAAAATATCTTTTGGCAGTCCACCTTCTTATCTCTAGTTTCCTCTCCCCCTTCTCCCCCATTACCCCCCCCCATACTGAAAAAACAGAAGAACTCAAAATGGATTGGATTGGATTCTGGGGTAGAACATTCCTACATAATAAAAAGCTATTGAATAGCTGCTTTAGTTTACATATACATATATATATATACACATGGAGAGAGAGAGAGAGAGAGAGAGAGAGAGAGAGAGAGAGAGAGAGAGAGAGAGAGAGAGAGAGAGAGAGAGAGAGAGAGAGAGAGAGAGAGAGAGATGAGAGAAACTTGCTTTTATGCCTAGGACAAAGAGAAGTATTCTTGGACCCCAAGTTTGAACCCTAGGCTTGGAATATTAGTGTTTGTATGTTGTGAGACAGGAACTACCTGCCAATGGCTGCTGGAGGTCTAACTCAGACCTGTAGACTGGATCTCTTCATGTGAGAAATGGAAGAGGAGCAGGAGGAAGAGGCGGAGGAGGGGGGGAGGAAGGAGGAAGAGGGGAGGGGAGGAGGAGGGGGGGAGGGGGAAGAGGAAGATAGAAGGAGAATGAGAGGCAGTTGAGTTGTCTGACCTCTCTCCTCTTCCCTCTGCCTCCAATTTATTTCATTCCCATTCCACAAGCAACACCTGTGTCTGTAAAGGCTGCTTTGCAACGTCTTCAGATGTTTACAGCTATGGAGACTTTCAGAGAATTGACCTTCTCCTTCACTTAGGCATGATCCTTAACATATATAACCACAAAAAGGTAAAAGACAACTATATTTCTGTTATGGATATACTTAGAGAATGCAGATATAATTTGATTTTATTGTGATAATATAAAAAAATTATATAAATTATAATATAAAAAAAGACACGAGAAGTGGAAAGGGGATTATACTAGAAAAAAGAGGAAAATGGAAAGAGATGTGTCAGTGTCAGTCTTTCTATGAACCCTAAATACAAGAATCCTGCATTCTAATCTTCTTTCAAAAAAAGGGGATCCTCCTGGGCAGTGCCTTGGAAAGAGGAGGACTACCTGCATGGCTCCAAAGCAATGACCAAAAAAAGAAAAATAAAATAAAATAAACAACCTAAAAAACTAAAACCATGATATATTACAAATTTGTGCATTTTTTCATGTAACTATTGATACTTTTGATTTCTTCTTCTGAAAACTTCTCATTTATATCTTTTGATCATTTTTTAATAAAAAGCTCTTATTTTATACTTAATGCAGGGGTGATTCCATGATCACGTTTCCCCTAGGTGAGGCTTATCCATTGCACTCTGGATGGGCTAAAGCCTGGGATGTCCCCAAATGTGGGAAACTCGACTGCATAATTTATGATAGTGGGGGGACTGTGTTTCACACTCTCTCCTGTTTCTGATGTTCAAAAGAAAAGAAAACAAAACAAAAAAAAGCTCTTATTTTTATAAATTTAGTTGTTTCCTATATATTTGTGAAATAAGACTTTTATCAGAGAAATGACATAAATTTTCCCCATCACTTTCCTGTTTTGCTTTTAATTTTGACTACATAAGTTTTGTGTTTGTGCATAAACTTTTTGATTTCATGTAATCAAAATTATGTATTTTACTTCCTGATCCTTGTATCTTTTATTCCATCATAAAGTTTTTCCTTATCCATAGATATTACTCCTCTAATTTACATATGCTATCACCCTTTGTGTCTAAATCATTTAGTCATTTTGGCCTTATATGGTGTGAGATGTGGTCTATGCCTAGTTTATTCCAAATTGCTTTCCAGTTTTCCCAGCAATTTTTTTCTTTTTCCCAAAGCTGGTATTTTTAGGTTCCTCAAACACTAAATTATGATCACTTATGTATATGGTGATCTAATCTATTCTAGTGATCCACTACTATATTTCTTAGCCAGTATCAAATTATCTTAGTAATATAGTTTGAAATCTTGAACTGCTTACCCTGCCTTCCTTAATATTGTTGGTTGATTCCTTTGACATTCTTGAATTTTTGTACTTCCAGATGAATTTTGTTATTATAATTTTTCTAGCTCTATAAACTCTTTCTTTATTAGTTTGATTGGTATAGTACTGAATAAATAAACTAACAGGTAGAATTGTCATTTTTATTATATTGGTTTGGCCTATCCATGAGTAATTAATATTTCTTCAGCTTTTTAGATCTGTCTTTATTTTACAATTGTGTTCATATAATTTTGAGATTTGTCTTGGCAGGTAGCTTCTCAGGTATTTTATTTTGTCTTGTTATTTTAAATACAATTTCTCTTTCTAGGTCTTCTTGCTGGTTTTCACTGATGATATATAGAAGTACTAATGATTTCTGTGGGCTTATTTTATATCTTTCAACTTTGCTAAAGTAGTTATTGTTTCAACTAGCTTTTTAGTTGATTCTCTAGGATTCTATAAATATATCATCAAATCATCTGTCCCACGAAAAAAGGTTTTTAGTTTCCTCATTGCCTGTTTTTATTCTTTCAATTTGTTTTTCTTGTCTTATTGTTGTGGCTAGCATTTCTAGTACAATGAGTGATGAGAATGGACATTCTTATTCTACTCCTGATGTTATTGGAAAGGCTTCAAGTTTATCTTCTTTTATAGATAATGCTTGCTCTTAATTTTAAATAGATACAACTTATCATTTTAATAAAGCCTCCACTGGCTTTGTTATTCCAGTTTTTTTAATAGCTATGAGTGTTGTATTTTGTCAAAGACTTTTTCTGCAGTGATTGATAAAATCATATGATTTTGTGGGGTTTTTAGTTATCAATATCGATATTGTTTTGATATTCACATGTCACATGTCAATTATGGTAATAGTTTTCCAAATACTGAACCAGCCTTGCATTCCTGGTATAAATCCTTTCTAGTCCTAGGCATAATCTTTGTAATATATTGCTGTTAGATCCTTGCTAGTATTTTATTTAATTTTTTTATATTAGTTGATAATTGTTTTTCTTTGTTTTTATTTTCCATGATTTGGAGAGGTGTCATAATTTGACACAACATTTGGTAAGGCTCCTTCTTTGTTTAAAAAATAGTTTACATAGTAGTGGAATTAATTGCTCTTTACGTGTTTGGTGGAATTCACCTGTAAATATATTTAGTCTTGAGATTTTTTTCTTTAAGGAGCTCATTGATGATTTATGCTATTTCTGTTTCTAAAATCTTGTTATTTAAGTATTTTACTTACTCTTCTGTTAATCTGAGTAGTTTATGTTTTTTTTAAATAGTCATCCTTTCACTTAGATAATTATTTCCTCTGGCAGATAATTGGGCAAAATAATTCCTAATAATTACTTTAATTTCATCTTCATTGGTGGTACATTCACCTTGACATTTTTGATATTATTTATTTGCTTTTCTTCTAATTTAAAAAATCAGATTAATCAATGGTTTATTGATTTTATTGGGTTTTTTCAACCATTTCTTAGTTTCATTTATTAATAAAAATGGTTTCTTTAACTTTCAATTTTATTAACCTTACTTTTGATTTTTCACAATTTCTATTTTGGTGTTTAATGAGGTTTTTAAAATTTGTTCATTTTCTAGCTTTTTTAGTTTATGCTTAATTCATCTGCTTTTTTTTTCACTTTAGTTAAGATACACATTTAGTGGCATATATTTTCCCCTAAGCACTTCATTGTTATTTTCTTTAAAGAAATTGATTGTTTTTAAGATTTGTTGTTTGACCCACTCATTCTTTATATTTAGAATATATAGTTTCCAATTAACTTTTAATCTGTGTTTGCATTATTAGAAAGGAAGCAATAAACTAGGAAAACATTTTTATATTCAAATCTTCTGATAAAGGCCTCATTTCTAAAATATATAGAAAATTGACTCAAATTTATAAGAATTCAAGCCATACTCCAAATGATATGTGGTCAAAGAATATGAACAGATAATTTTCAGATGAAGAAATTGAATCTATGTCTAGTCATATGAAAAGGTGCTCTAAATCACTGTTGGCCAGAGAAATGCAAATTAAGACAACTCTGAGATACCACTACACTGCCTCTCAGATTGTCTAAGATGACAGGAAAAGATAATGATGAATGTTGGAGGGGATGTGGGAAGATTGGGACTAATACACTGTTGGTGGAACTGTGAACAGATCCAACCATTCTAGAGAGCAATTTGAAATTATGGTCAAAAAGTTATCAAATGGTGCATACCCTTTGATCCAGCAGTGCTACTACTGGGTTTATATCCCAAAGAGATCTTAAAGGAGGAAAAGGGACCTGTATGTGCAAGAATGTTTGTGGCAACTCTCTTTGTAGTGGCAAAAAACTGGAAACTGAATGGATGTCCATCAACTGGAGGATGGCTGAATAAATTATGGTATATGAGTGTTATGGAATATTATTGTTCTGTAAGAAATGACCAACAGGATGATTTCAGAGACCTGGAGAGACTTACATGAACTGATACTAAGTGAAATAATGATACTATGATCATTATACACAGCAATAACAAGCAATATGATCAATTCTGATGGATATGGCTCTCTTCAACAATGAGATTATTCAAACCAGTTCCAATTGTTCAGTCATGAAGAGAGCCTTTTATACCCAGAGAGAGGACTGTGGGAACTGAGTGTGACTCACAACATAGCATTTTTACTCTTTTTGTTATTGTTTGCTTACATTTTAGTTTGCTTCTCTTGTTTTTGTTGTTGTTTTGTTTTGTTTTTTTTTTTACTAGTTTGATTTGATTTTTCTTGTGTGGCATGATAATTGTATAAATATGTATGCATAAATTGAATTTAACATATTTTTTCAACCATGTTTAACATGTATTGGACTACTTGCCATCTAGGGGAGGGCATGGGGGAAAGGGGAGAAAATTGGAACACAAGGTTTTGTAAGGGCTAAAGGAAGAATTAATTGTCCATGCCTATGTTATGAAAAATAAAAAGCTTAAATTATAAAAAAAATCTATGCTTACATTGCCCTTTGTTACATATAATTTTATTGCACTGTGGCCTTAAAAAGGTGCATTTTAGTATTTCTATTTTTTCTGCATTTGTGACGTTTTTATGCTCTAAAACATGGTCAATTCTTGTAAAGTTGTTATGCACAGTTGAGAAAAAGATTCCATAGATTCTATTCATTCCCTTGACTTCTCTATTTATTTTATGGTTAGATTCATCTAGTTCTGAGAAGGAGAAGTTGGAGTTCACTAGTATAGTGTTATTGTTTATTTCCTCCTGTTTATTTCTTGGTTATATCTTAACTTTTCCTTTAAGAATTTGTATACTGTGAAAGGTTTTCCTTGGGCACCTCTTTTATGTAGATGATATTCCCTATTCTTCCTTTCCTTTCCCCTTCTCCCAAGGAAACTTTTCTTGCGGATCCATTTTTTTTTTTTTTTAACATCCTAATATAACTGAATCACTCCCGACTTTGAGTTTAAAAAATGATAAAGTTTTTAGAAGATATAATGAGGGAAAGGAAAGGGAGAACCCCATTTCTCAGCGCATAGATAATAAGATAATCTCATGAGACGCAGTGTCCCCTGTAAAATGAATTTACAGGCACGAAAACCTAAATTGATAAATAAAAGGTTTATTGTAGGAATTTGGAAGTAAAGCTCAGTTAGAAAGACGTCAGGGCCAGAGGTGGCCGCTGGGCGGGCAGGAACCCTTACATGGCTGGAAGGATACCATGTGTTGGTGGGAGGGCTCCTGCAAAGAAGGAGTTCCAGCTCTCCTCTTTTATACCTAGAAGATGGATGGTACCCGAGTTCTTGGAGAGCTTTTCAGTTAGCTCAGATCAGGTGAGGGCTGGGGGAAGCTGAGCTGATGGTGGGGCTGGGACCAGATATTGAAAGGGTGCCTTTGACCAGGATTTGTGAATCAAGGTCAGCCATAGGTTGGGCAATTAGAAAGGAATCTTAAAGGGACCTCAACCCCCATCAGATACACATATCATTTAGTTAATGTGTGTGCAATGTTGATATTACTTCATTGTCCATCTTTCAGCACGATATAGTTTCCCTGCTTAGCCCTTTTAATTATATCTGGTTTTGCTTTTGCTTTGCTTTGCCTGAGATCATGATTACTACCCCTTCCTATTTTACTTTTGCTGAAGCATGCTAGATTCTGCTCCTTATTTTAATTCTGAAAATGTTTCTCTGTTTCAAGTATGACTTGTAAAAAATATATTGTTAGGTTCTGATTTCTAATCAACTGTGCTGCTTCCTTTTTATAGGTGAAGTCATCCTATTCATATGTAGTTATAATTAGTAACTCTGCATTTCCCTCCATCTTATTATCTTCTATTTATCCTTGTTAGGATTACCAGGTGAGAACTCAGGTTGTCTGGACAGTGACAAGGTGAGAATTCAGGTTGTCTGGACAATTACAAGGTGAGAACTCAGGTTGACTTGACAGTTCTCTGGCTCAGATCTTTGGTTTGGGCCTTTAAAGGGAGTTTACACCTTAGGAATTCTAAGAGGAACAAGCTCATTGGTTGAAGTGGTTCTTCCCAGAAGCCCTTGCATTATCCCATGCCCATTCTCTGGGAGGATAAAAGAGGACAGCACTCCAGAGATAGGAGAAGTCTCTGCACTACATCAGGCTTGACGGGGCTCTCTGCAGGAAGGGAAGTCACTTCTCTGGACAAGAGTTAAGGGCAACTGCCTGAAGACAACGGTTCTCTACAGGAAGAAGAATCTGTCCGAGAGATTTGAGTTGACACAGCAGATCTCTTCCCAGAGAGCGATCAGCAGCTTCTGGAGACAACAGCACGCTACAATCCTTCTCTCTTTCTTTTTGTCCTGTCCCTCCTTTGAAAGTCTCTTTAGCTTTTGACCACTGATTTCTTTCCCCCATTTATTTAATATTTTATTTTTCCCAATTACATGTAAACAGATTTTTTTAACATTTGTTTTTAAACATTGTGTTCAAATTCTCTCCCTTCTCCTTCCCTCCACTCCATTACGAAGCCACATGTGAAGTTATTAAAAACATTTCAATAAAAGTCATGTTGTGAAAGAAAAAATAGCTCTTTCCCCCTGAAAAAAAAAAAAAACTCAAGAAATATAAAGGTATGCTTTAATATGTATACAGATACAATCAGTTCTTGCTCTGAGTATGGATAGCATTTTTCGTCATAAGTCTTTCAGAGTAGTCTTGAATCATTATATTGTTGAGAATAGCAAAGTCATTCACAGCTGATTATCCCATAATGTTACTATTACTTTATACATAGTACATTTCACTTTTCATGAACTCATGGAAGATTTTCAGGTTTTTCTGAGACTATCATGCTCATCATTTCTTATAGAATAATAATATTCCATAATCAATTGCCACAATTTATTCAGTCATTCCCCAAGTGATGTGATCTTTCCTTTCTTTTATCTGCCCTCCCCTTTATCACATATCCCCTTTCACTTAGCCCCTTCTCCTCCTACTTTTCTGTTGAGTAAGATATATTTCTATTACCAGTTGATTATAAATAAATCCCCCTCTTTTAACCAATTTAGAGGTGAGTGCCATTCAGACATTGCCTCTCTTGCTCCATTTTCCTCTCAATTGTGAAAACTCTTCTTTGAGTACCTTTTTTTTTTATTATTAATTTTATAATTATAACATTTTTTAACTGCATATGCATGGGTAATTTTTTCTAACATTATCCCTTGCAGTCACTTCTGTTCCGAATTTTCCCCTCCTTCCAGCCACCCCCTTCCCTAGATGGCAGGCAGTTCCATACATGTTAAATATGCTATAGTATATCCTAGATACAATATATGTGTGCAGAACCGAATTTTTTGTTGCACAGGAAGAATTGGATTCAGAAGGTAAAAATAACTTAGGAAGAAAAACAAAAATGCAAACAGTTTACACTCATTTCCCAGTGTTCCTTCTCTGGGTGTAGCTGATTCTATCCATCATTAATCAACTGGAACTGAATTAAATATTCACTTCCATCAGAATACATCCTCATACAGTATTGTTGTTGAAGTGTATAATGATCTCCTGGTTCTGCTCATTTCACTCAGCATCAGTTCATGTAAGTCTCTCCAAGCCTCTCTATATTCATCCTGCTGGTCATTTCTTACAGAAATTTCTTACAGAACAATAATATTCCATAACATTCATATACCATAATTTACCCAACCATTTTCCAATTGATGGGCATCCATTCATTTTCCAGTTTCTAGCCACTACAAAAAGAGCTGCCACAAACATTTTGGCACATACAGGTCCCTTTCCCTTCTTTAGTATTTCCTTGGGATATAAGCCCAGTAGTAGTATGGCTGGGTCAAAGGGTATGCACATTTTGATAACTTTTGGGGCATAATTCCAGATTGCTCTCCAGAATGGATGGATTCTTTCACAACTCCACCAACAATGCATCAGTGTCCCAGTTTTCCCACAGCCCCTCCAACATTCATCGTTATTTGTTCCTGTCATCTTAGCCAATCTGACAGGTGTGTAGTGGTATCTCAGAGTTGTCTTAATTTGCATTTCTCTGATCAGTAGTGATTTGGAACACTCTTTCATATGAGTGGAAATAGTTTCAATTTCATCATATGAAAATTGTCTGTTCATATCCTTTGACCATTTATCAGTTGGAGAATGGCTTGATTTCTTATAAATTAGTCAGTTCTCTATATATTTTGGAAATGAGGCCTTTGTCAGAATCTTTAACTGTAAAAATGTTTTCTTTGGGCACCTCTTTTATGTGAGATGATTTTTCCTTATTCCTTTCCTCCTTATTCCTTATTTCCTTATTCCCTCCTTCCAAAGAAAACTTTTTTGCTGATCAATTTTTTTTACATCCTAACATAACTGAATAACTAGCACTCTTTTTCTATGTTTCTACCTTTTTAATTTTATTTAATTTATTTATTTTTTTTCCCTGAGGCTGGGGTTAAGTGACTTGCCCAAGGTCACAGAGCTAGGAAGTGTTAAGTGTCTGAGATCAGATTTGAACTCAGATCCTCCTGAATTCTATCCACTGTGCCACCTAGCTGCCCCCTCTACCTTTTTTTAAAATGATAAAATTCTTAGAAGATACACATATCATCTTCCTCTATAGAAAGGTAGATAGTATAACTTTATTGAGTCTCTTATGATTTCTCTTTTATGTTTATCTTTTCTTGATTCTCTTGGATTTTATAATTGACAGTCACATTTTTTATTCAGTTCTGAATGGAACTGATTGGATGAAGTTTTCTCAGTTTGAGATTAAGTCACATGATCTCTATTCCCAGAGCTGGAAGATGAGGTCTTGAATCCTGGGCTGCAGGGAGTCATATGGTCTCTTTAGGTCAGACCCTCAGGAAGTTACAGGAAATGAGTGACCCACAAGGATTAGATAACATTGGTGACCATTGATCAAGGATGGTTAGGTTATTTTAGTCTATCCAATGAAAAGGCGCCTGTCTTTTCCTCTTTAAGCCCCCTACAAGCCAGAAACTGGTCAGTTCTAGGAGCACATGACGGAGTTGGGATGGCTCCTAGTTGTGTGTCTAGGCTTCTTCCTGCAGGGACTAAATATAAATGCTTTCTCTTTGTAGCTGAAGGTATCTCTGATTAGTTAATTTGGGGAAGGGGGTCTAGCACTTGTTCCACACAGTTCTAGTTTTTTTGATGTGATATATGATGTGAGATTTGTCACCAAATAATGGCAGGTACCAAAAATTGGGGTTCGGTCATGTGAAAAATTCACAGTGGCCATTCTCTTTGGCAAAAGGTAGATTATTTAAGGGAATAGGTTACAAATAAAATGAAGGAATACAAAAGACACCAGGAATGGTAAACATGAAATAGAGTTGGAAGAGCATAAGAAAGAAAAGTTCCTCAATGGAACTCACAATTTCCCAGTAGAAAAGGAGTACCTCATGAAGCTGGGGCATGTCTTTAGTTGGCAGGCTAAATCCTGAAAGGGACTTAGCACCCTAAAAGAGTTAGTTAGCTATAAGGAAAAGTGGGGTTGGAAAGTATAGTGGAATTAAGAGATATATCACATGGCATAGGGAGGAGGAAAGGAAAAAACACTACAAGGCAGAGTGCCATAGTGGGCTGACCCAAAGGAAGTTAGTAGCAAAGCCATGGGACCTAAGTTGTTTAATAGGGAAAATTTAGCCTCAGGGTCTTGATAAAATTTTTTATTTTAGAGGGTGGGATCAAGTAACTAAACTGATCTCCAAGGGCCTTCTCCCTGCTTGCCTAAGGAATTAATTTTTATCAATAACTCTGCTAATCACACCTAACTTTGGAGACCTTACCATTTTCATGAGAAACGCCAGAAAGTACTTGTGTTTTGTTAAATATCTATTTCTCCCTGAAGGATTATACTCAATTTTGCCAGGTAGATGATTTCAAGTTTTATTACTCATTAAGGTTAAACTGTTTACCCTTCTCTGGGGGAAGAATAAATCTAAAACAATTAGACACAATTTCCTGTCCTTGGACTGGTAGATAACAAAAAGAGGTAAATCCAGTCCAGGACATATTTCTGAGTCCTGGGTTCTAATAGAATATATTATCTAAGTTGCTTAGGATTAATACTTTTGCCTTATTAATTTAACTTAGTTAAATTTCTTACTAAGATAAAGCTGCTGAATAGACAGCCTTTTTGATTGGTAGTTATGAGACAGAAAAGACTTCCTAATGGATGGGACTGGAGGTGAAAGATTTGATTGACAGCTGTACAAATACCTAAGTTTCTTATCAGAACTAGGATTAGTCTATGCATGCAGCAAAATGCTAAAGAGTTGATAGATGACTCATTAGCTTCCCAGAGGATCCTATCTGAGAAAATAGTTTACTACCTGATCCTAACAATGCCCCTGATGATGGTCCCACAGTTTAATCATAATGATATTTCTATAGCACTGTCTTATATTTTGCATGTGCTTGCTCTGTTTTTTATGGTATTTTTTATATGTTTTATGCCTTTTTTTTTTTTTTTTTGGTGGGGGGAGGGACCTCTGACTACATTACTGCAGGAAGACCTACTAGTAAGGAAACTCCTTCTACTAATGATGATAGGCTCCTATCCTACAATTTATGGCATTAAAATTGGCTATTTAATTGCTGAGGGTTAAATGTATTTCCCAAAGTAAATTATCTACTATATATCTGTATATATATATAGTATATATCTGATCTTCCTAACTGCAACACTTTTCTTATTAGAACTCAGGGATCATATCTTCCTTTTTTATTTTTCACTGGGCCTATATGTGATTAATGTAGAGAACTTCCTGTGATGGATCAGCATCTCTGCAATTTATAATCTAGAGGTTAAGTTACTTGCATAGGGTTATAGAGTCAGTATATGTATCATGGGTAGGACTTTTCTGGTTCTGAGGACTATTCTATATCCACTACTTTTGCTATGTATCAACTACATTTTTTTTTTTCTTGATCAAGTTTTTTTCCTCCAGTTATTACTCATTTAATTTTTCTCCCTCCTACCTCTGCCCCTAATGGAATAAAAACAAAACCTCCATAATGAATATGTATAGTCAAACAAAAACAAAAACAAGATAGGAGAGTTCTCCTGCAAGATTGAGAATAGGTAGACACCCTAGTGATCTATGATGTGGGATTTGTCAGCAAATGATAGCAGGAACCAAAAGTTGGAGTTCAGTCATATGAAGAATTCACAATGGCCATTCTCTTTGGCAAAAGGTAGATTATTTAAGGGAAGAGGTTACACACAAAATGAAGGGATATGGTAGACATCGAAAATGGTAAATATGAAATAGAATTGGGAGAGCATATGAAAGACAAGTTCCTCAATGGAACTCAAAATTACCCAATAGAAAGGGAACACTCCACGAAGTTGGGCATGCCCTTAGCTGGCAGGCTAAATCCTGAAACAGACTTAGCACCCTAAAAGAGTGGCTGTAAGGAGGAGAAGAGAGGTTGGGAAGCATAGTGGAGTTAGAGGAGATATCACATGGCATGAAGGAAAAGGAAAGGGAAAGATACCACAAGGCAGACCATCATGGCGGGCAGACCCAAAGGAAGGTAGCAGGGATGGGAGGGCCCACAAGTAGGTTTTATAAGGAAAATTTAACCTCAGGAACATGACTGGGATTTCTACAGACGGTGGGTTTCTGGAGTTTGACATAACTAAGATTTCAGACTGAACCACCTCCCCAGAGGGTGGGACCAAGGAGCTAAAGAGATCTCTATCAGAGCCTTCTATTTGCTTGCCTCAGGGATCAATTCTTATCAATTCCTCTGCTAACCACACCTAACATTAAAGATCTCTTCGAGGCTGAGCAAATATAATTAAGATGACAATACTACCTAAACTAATCTATTTATTTAGTGCTATACCAATCAGACTTTCAAGAAACTATTTTAATAACCTAGAAAAAATAACAACAGAATTCATATGGAACAACAAAAGGTCGAGAATTTCAAGGGAAGTAATGAAAAAAAAATTAAGTGAAGGTGGTCTAGCTGTACCTGATCTAGAACTGTATTATAAAGCAACAGTCACCAAAACCATTTGGTATTGGCTAAGAAATAGACTAGTTGATCAGTGGCATAGGTTAGGTTCACAGGGCAAGATAGTGAATAAAAATAGCAATCTAGTGTTTGACAAACCCAAAGATCCCAAATTTTGGTATAAGAATTCATTATTTGACAAAAACTGCTGGGAAAACTGGAAATTAGTATGGCAGAAACTAGGCATGGACCCACATTTAACACCACATACTAAGATTAGATCAAAATGGGTCCAAGATTTAGGCATAAAGAATGAAATCATAAATAAATTGGAGGAACATGGGATGGTTTACCTCTCAGACTTGTGGAGGAGGAAGGAGTTTGTGTCCAAGGGAGAACTAGAGACCATTATTGATCACAAAATAGAAAATTTTGATTACATCAAGTTAAAAAGTTTCTGCACAAACAAAACTAATGCAAACAAGATTAGAAGGGAAGTAACAAATTGGGAAAACATTTTTTACAGTTAAAGGTTCTGATAAAGGCCTCATCTCCAAAATATACAGAGAATTGACTTTAATTTATAAGAAATCAAGCCATTCTCCAATTGATAAATGGTCAAAGGATATGAACAGACAATTTTCAGATGATGAAATTAAAACTATTTCCACTCATATGAAAGAGTGTTCCAAATCATTATTGATCAGAGAAATGCAAATTAAGACAACTCTGAGATATCATTACACACCTGTCAGATTGGCTAAGATGACAGGAACAAATAACGATGAATGTTGGAGGGGCTGTGGGAAAACTGGGACACTGATGCATTGTTGGTGGAGTTGTGAAAGAATCCATCCATTCTGGAGAGCAATCTGGAATTATGCCCCAAAAGTTATCAAAATGTGCATACCCTTTGACCCAGCCATACTACTACTGGGCTTATATCCCAAGGAAATACTAAAGAAGGGAAAGGGACCTGTATGTGCCAAAATGTTTGTGGCAGCCCTTTTCATAGTGGCTAGAAGCTGGAAGATGAATGGATGTCCATTAATTGGAGAATGGTTGGGTAAATTATGGTATATGAAGGTTATGGAATATTATTGTTCTGTAAGAAATGACCAGCAGGATGAATATAGAGAGGCTTGGAGAGACTTACATCAACTGATGCTAAGTGAAACAAGCAGAACCAGAAGATCATTATACACTTCAACAATGATACTGTACGAGGATGTATGCTGATGGAAGTGGATATCTTCAACATAGAGAAGAGCTAATCCAATTCCAATTGATTAATGATGGACAGAATCAGCAAAATCCAGAAAAGGAACACTGGAAAATGAGCGTAAACTGTTATTTTTACCTTCTGAATCCAATTCTTCCTGTGCAACAAGAAATTCGGTTCTACACACATATATTGTATCTAGAATATATTGTAATATATTTAACGTGTATAAGACTGCCTGCCATCTGGGGGAGGGGGTTGGGGAAGGAAGGGAAAAAATCTGAACAGAAGTAAGTACAAGGGATAATGTAAAAAATTACCCATGCATATGTACTGTCAAAAAAAAAAAAGTTATAATTATAAAATAAAATTAAAAAAAAAAAAAAAAAAAAAAAAAAGATCTCTTCACCTGAACTATATTGGTAAACCCAAAGTATCATGGAACAAGGAAGCCTCTCCAGAGGAAGCTCTCCTGAATGGTGAGTGGTGAGTAGATTTGCCTCCATAAAAAGAATTCAGGGATGTTCCCTGATAAGAATCAATCAGGATGAGAAGAATGAAAATTGTGATCTACATCCATTCCACATTGTAAAGGAGTACTCCATGTCAATTAGAACCGGGAGGTAAGCAGTGTGTGGGATAAAGACCACTGGCTCAAATAAATTAAGGAGATTTCTTAAGGTAAAAACAGAAAGGAATTATATTACCACCTCCTGAGAAAGGGTGTTTCCCTCCCCACAAGCAGTTAGGCTAGGAGATCCGACAAGAATGATGTAAGGGCCTGGGCTAACACCCCTTATAGGCTGGATCTTTGCCCTGAATAGCCAGAACAAATGACCACACATTCTAAGTCATAAATGAAGAAAAACTTCCAACCCAACCACAGCTTTAGGATTACTAGATTATTTTATATGGGAGTTTCAGTGCCAAGGTGGTCCCAATTTAGTCTCATAAAGAAAAGTCCCACTCCTTGTAAACTAGGTAAGCTCTGAAGAAAGAAACCTGGCCCTGGGGTACAGCGGACCCTCACTCAATTTTTACAACACTTTTTCTATCTTGTGAGATAGCTTTCTCAGTTAACTTCATTCAGTATCTATATAATATTATATTGAATTTGACATTGAGAATTATAGAAATCACCTTTTCTATAATTTTGTTTTGCCTAAGTAATAAAATTCCTTATTCAGATGAATGATAGACTGATGAGTATATTTAGGCTTGCAGACAAGAAACAGATTCCAAAAAAGCCATATGCTGCAGTTAGCCCTCATGCAGCCCTATCACCTAATTGGAACACTTGATACCTGCTTTGCCTCTTGGAAGATGGAGTGAACAGATTGTTTATAACAGAGCACTCCCCATTGTGCCTGTCAGACATAACAAGCACTGACCACATGAAACAGAGAAATTCATACCTCCCTGCCCTCTCAGCTCGAGAAAGCCAAAAGGAGAAAGGAAAATACTAGGAATATCAGAGATTCCCCATATCTCTTAAGATTTATAGAAAGTGTAACAGAAATGAATTAAAATGTATACTATTATATTTCTAGGTAGGATGAAGCTCAAAGCCAGTTGTTTCGGCATATCGGCTGGCACAAATACATCATAAATTTGGAACAAAAGATGGAAATGAGTACTGGATAATGATGCCTTCCAGCAGTTCCATTTAGGAATGTTTGTTCTTTTGCTTTCTCTTCCTCCCATTTGTTTGCATGGAAGTCCAAAAGAATCTTGGAATTAAAAAAAAAAAAAAAAAAAAACAGGTGGTCCCAGCTGCATACAACCCATGGCAGTTTGTTGAAATGTAAGATCTGTTGGTCCAAGCTGTAGTAAGGGGTTGTGTAGGCAGCAATGAGTTCCTCAGTTTTCAGCTAGCTTTCCCTGGCTTTCTTCCTCCAACTCTGTAACTATAATACAACAGGCCTTCTTCACCAAGGACTCCCTGACTGATGGCATTACAGCTGCTATCTCCAAGACCGTGGTGGTCCCCATTAAGTCAAGTTACTATTACAGGTGCAGCATTCAAGTAAACAAATTGCTGCAGATAAGGAGTACAAAGGTGTAATGGATTATATTGTCCAATTTCTAAAGGAACAAGGAGTGCTTTCCTTCTGGTAGGGTAACTTAGCAAATGTCATCAGAGATTTCACCACCCACGACCTTAACTTTGCTTTTGAGATTAAGTATAAGGGGAGTTTTGGGGAGGAGTGGACAAGCACACAATTTTGGAGGAATTTTGCTGGTAATCTTGCCTCTGCTGGTGCAGCTAGAGCCACTTCTCTCTGCTTTGTCTATTCCTTGGATTTTATGAGAACCCACTTGGCAGCTAATATTGGGAAAGTTGGCATAGAGAGAGAATTCAAAGGCTTGGGAGACTGCCTCGTGAAAATCCTCAAATCTGATGGCATTGGTGCCTTGTATCAAGATTTCAATGTCTCCCTACAGGGTGTCATTATCTATAGAGCAGCCTATTTGGGATCTAAAACACAGCAAAAGGTGTGCTCCTAGATCTGAAGAATGCATTATGATACATTGGATGACTGCTCAGACAGTGACTGCTGTAGCAGATGTGGTCTTCTCTCCCTCTCATCTAATAAGGCAGTGAATGATGATGCAGTTTAGGTATGAAGGAGCTGCTATAATGTATACTGAGCCAACTAACTGCTGGATGAAGATCGCTAACAATAATCATAGCAATACTTTTTTCTTTTTTTTTTAAATAAAGTTTTTTTTCCCCAAACATAGACAGAGATAATTTTCAGCATTCACCCTTGCAAAACTTTGTGTTCGAATTTTTTTCTCCCTTTTCCCCCACATCTCCTCCCTTATATGACAAATAATCCAATATATGTTAAAGTTGTGCAATTCTTCTATATGTATATTTCAACATTTATTATACTACACATGAAAAACCAGATCAAAAAGGGAAAAAATGAGAAAGAAAACAAAATGCAAGCAAATAACAACAAAAAAGTGAAAATACTATGTTGTGATCTACACTCAATCCCTAAAGTCCTCTCTCTGAATGCAGACGGTTCACTCTATCCCAAGTCCATTGGAACTAGCCTAGCAAAGCTTTTTTTTTTCAAGGATATCTGCTCCAATGTTTTTAGAGGCATGGGTAAAATTTTCCTGCTTGTTCTGTATGATGAATTGGAGAAAGTAATCTAAGTATATCCTAACTAAAAATGGAACCAATGAATATAGACTATAAGGAATTTTAAATTAAACAACATTTTGGTGACTTTTAAGAAACTCCTATTGTCTTTTTACCTAGGCCAGATCATGTTTGTGTAGGATCCAAGGAAAAATATTAGAAAAAGGGACCCATTTATTGTGATCTATTATTCACATAGTAGGACTGATGATGATTCAGTACATTGGTTCTGTTGGGTTTTGGAAAAATAGTTACTGTGGGTCAAGAAGGCAGATCAATTTATACCATTTAGTTTAAATGCTCTTTTGTAGGACCATAAATTTATGTTTAAGTATTAATTTTAAAAATCACATCTCCCATTTGTACTTAAGCATTAAATATACTATTTTGCACAGCTGACTATTTGATGATTATAATCTGTATTGGCTGTTGATCTAATGTAAAACAATAAATTCATAAGAGGCAGCTAGGTAGTGCAGTGGATAGAACACCAGCCCTGAAGTCAGGAGGACCCAAGTTCAAATTTGGTTTCAGGTTGAACTGAGATTCATAGCTATGTGACCCTGACTAAGTCACTTAGCCCCAATTGCCTCAGCAAAAAAAAAAAAAAAAAAAAAAAAAGTAAGATCCCCAAATAGAGCTATAGTTTGTGGCTTAAACATAGTTATAAGAATTTTCTAACCCTAGGTCTGAAAGAAGATTAGGGCAAAGACCCCAAGCTTGGTAGGAAATTAAGGTTAAAGAAAAAAGTTAATAACTATGGGCTCTACTTACTTGATAATCTATTTTGTGTTCCAAGAGCTTAGAAAGGTTCTCCTAAAAGCAAGATTCTCCTTTTGGAGAAGAAAAGTATTTCATAAAGTTCTGATAATCGATAGACTATTCATTGGAGAAAAAAAATAGCTATCCTGTTTGTTTGAGTTTCCTCACCTGTAAAAGTGAGCTAGAGAAGGAAATGTCAGACTACTCCAGTATCTTTGCCAAGAAAACTTCAAATGGGTCACATAAAGTCAATCATGACCTAACAACAACAAATAGTATAGAATAATAATAGCCAATATTTACAAATGGCTCTGTTAGGTGGTACAATGGGTAGAATGCTAAATTTGGAGTCAGGAAACCTTGAGTTTAAATCTTCTCTGAGACCCTTATTTTCTTTGTGACCATAAGTAAGTCACCTAACCTCTTGTCTCAGTTTCCTAATCTGTAAAATGAAGATAATAGTAGTGTCAATGCACAAGGTTTTTGAGTTACAAATGAAATATTTGTAAAGCACTTTGCAAATTCTGTGTGTATGTGTTCAATCATTTTTCAGTTATGTTCAGCTTTCTGTGACCTCATTTGGCTTGGCAAAGATAGTAGAGTTACTTGCATTTCTTTCTTCAGCTCATTTTACAAATGAGGAACTTAGGTAAACAAGGTCCAGTGATTAACTGATTTGCTCCTGATGGCATAGCTAAGAAGTGTTTGAAGCTGGATTTGAACTCAGAGACATGACTCTTCCTAATTTCAGCCTGTCACTCTATCCACTGATCACCTAGCTGCCTCTTGCAAACTGTAAAGTGATATATAAATGCTATCTATGATTAGTATTAAGGTTTGCAAAGAAGCATCTATTATCTTATTTGAGCTTCACAACAACCCTATGAAGTAAAAACTATAGGTATATCTGCATTTAACAGATGAGGAGATGAAGGCTCAGAGAGATTAAATGACTTGTTCATGGCACATAGCTGATAAATATCTGAAGTAGAAATCAAATTTAGTTAAAATTATTTTAATACAAGTAATTAAAATTCCTTTAGTGGCTTTAAATTTTAAAATGTTCAGATGTTTGAAATTTGAGACCTTACCATTTTATTTTTTTAAAGTTTTGCAAGGCTATTTTCAAAAATTATGGTTTTGTTAAGATGTTATCTAGCTAGTATTAGTTTGTTCTATGAGTTAAGGTATATAATTAAAATTCCAAATGCATATTGATTTAATTAATATTACTGTGCAATCTTTGGTTTTGTGTTTTTCTTGATTTTGCAAACTGAAAATATAAGCATTCTGGCTTGGTTTCTATTTAAAATATAAAGACTAGAGAAATGAGGAACTATGGATTCTGAATGTACCCTATACTGGTAGACATAGCCTTTTAACTGTTTTTGTTATTGTTGTGGTTGCGAGGGAATGTCCAATGAGGTTGGCTATATCAGGAAATGACTCTGATGTTAAAAAACTTATGAATTTTTTTTAAAAACCTGCTTTTAAAAAACATACAAAGAAGGAACAAGATTTGAGAAATGTGTAGTAACCCATGATACACAAAAATATGTCACAAAACCTCAAGTGTTAACAGTAAAATAATTATGGTATATGTTTTATGCTATGATATAGACTGCAGCTCTTCTGTTATTTGGGTTTTTAAAACATCTGCCATCAGAGCAAGTATTGTGTAGGAATCCCTAACAGGATGAGAGTCTTCCATTTCCGGCCAGTAGAGGCCAGTAGCAGCTGGTCACAGGAATTGGCTAAAGGAATAACCAGAGGTTAATAGCTTCCTCTATTTCCCACTGGGAAAAAGAGTATAAAATATTAGCTAGACAAAACAAACAGATTAAGGACAATGCTGCTGAAGCACAATTTGAAGCAATGAAATTTCGGTGTCAGAAACATGGGAACGACAATGTTAGACAGAGCTGCTTGGCCAAAATGTTAGGCTGTTCTTAGCTTAGCAAGCACCAGATACTGTTGTTATTTAAATGTACATTTTATAGGAATTTTGATTATCCTGGGGAATTTTAGTGTGCTCACCACTTCCCAGGAATCAGGCAAGTTCTGGAGTCTAATGCACAGATTTGCTCAGGTCATTTCTATAACCTAGAGCTCCAGCCTTCAAACTTTTTTGTTCAGTTATCTCATCAGTAATAAAATTCTGTGCATATAGTCCAATATATATTATCATTACATCTTACTGTACTAATACATTATGTACCTTATAAAACATATACAAAATGGACTTTTTAAAAAGGTGAAATAAACTTAAATAAAACTATTCATATATTAAAAATTCTTTTATTTATTAGTGATAAGTAAAACTTTTTCATAGGCCACTAGTTGACTGAGTGGAGACTATTGGGCTGAAGTCAGAGACACTCCAGCATCTTTGCCAAGAAAACCTCAAGTAGAGTCTAAAATTATTTTTCACTGTCTAATGTCTTAGAGTTCAGAGCTCCATTGCATTCTCAGAGGCATCTCCTGTACCTAGAAAGTGAAGAGGGGTTGAGAATGCTGGAGAATGCTTTACAGAGACACTTGTGCAGCTTCTACTTAGAGTAATTGGTCAGGTCAGAAGATGGGAGAGGATAAAATGAGGGAATGTTAGGACTAATGGAAGAAGAATAAGTGTATTTGTCTTGGAGACTCTTGGCTAAAACAGGCAAGATAAGAATGATCCATTTTCCCATCTAATGATAGGTTGATGACACATCTTCTGAGGTCATACCACAGAGCCCAAGGGTAAGGTTATAGTCTTCACTTTGGAGACCACTAAGCAGTGGTTAAACACATAGAAAGAGCCACTAATTCATAGACTACGTAGGTTTTAAATGTTATCTATGTTTTATTATATTTTTATTTGTTTTGTTAAATATTTTCCAATTTTATTTTAATCTGGTTTCTACTTTCCCCATGGTTTGACTCATCTGGTCTAAAAGGACTTTCCCTATTCCTGCTACCTCTAGGCAAAGATAAATGTCTGTAGAGTGAAAATAGAATTCATCTTTCACTTCTCCCAGGAGAGCATCTGGAGTTTTTCAGGTCAGGTTTAATCATACCATTACATCCACTGTGGTCAAAACTTTTTTTTCTCCTTTCTGTTATAATAAATATGTAGGAGGAAAAGTAACAAGGGAGACATCATTTTCATGATATCAACTTTAATGGTAAACATCACCCACAAAGAAGTAGGCCTGACATATCTAACTACTGATCAAGAGATCAAGGTAAATAATTAGGGATAACAAGATCTTATGTCATTAAAGGTTATTCAGTAATTTTTCATTTATCATGATTTTTTACTGGCCAAAAGAGGAAACAAAATTAGGCTGCTAACATTTGAACTTCATAGTAGTTTCTGTTGATATTTTGCCATTACCATGAAATCTAAAAGCTGCTTCACAACAGAACAAGAAAAAAAAATGCTTGTCCTATTGTGTTGCCGGAAAAATGTGACCATTGTCCTGGTGACCCCTGAAAAAGGAATATTCATTGTATTCAACAATAAGGCATTATTATGAAGAAGTAGAATGGAAAATGCCAAACAAATGAAAAAATTAAGGGTTGAATGACCAATAGGATAAGTATTTTAGCCCTTCTACCTATACAATTTTAAAAGTCTTTGTATTGTAATATAATTTAGGCATAAAAGCCATGTCTTTAAAAAAGCTGGAGGAGAAGTGGAAAAGTAGGGGAAGAGGTTACTCCATGAGGTTTTTCTTTAGACAGTGTATCAAATGCTGAAAGGTTCAAGATACCTGAGAATATCCTTTTATCTCTTGGTGAAATGAGTTTAGAAAGAAACTAAAAATTCCCAAATGAAATATTCCTTCTTAATTTAGAATCACATTTCCCACATCATTAAGATAATTCTGTTTTGAAAAGTAAGAAAGCTAGTTACTTGTTAATTCAAAGCTATTTCCTACTGTGTCATCTGGGTCACCCAGTTGGACCTGAAGTTGGGAAGATTAATCCCCTTTTGGATGATCCTAGTTAAGTTACTTAACCTCAGTCTCAGTTTCCTCATCTGTAAAATAATAATAATTATAATACCTACTTTACAGGGCTGCCAAATGAGATATAGAAAGCATTTTGCAAACGCTGTATAAAATGCTTTTGTTATTCAGCCATTTTTTAGGCATATCCAACTTTTTGTGACTCCATGGGGTTTTCTTAGCAAAGATGCTGGAATGTTTTGCCATTTCCATAAGCTGGAGCTTATTTATTGACTCCAGGCCTAGGATCTAACCACTGAACCATCTAGCTGCACCCAGATATATCAGTATAAAAATATATAAATGGTAAGAATGTTATTACTAGTAATGGTTTACTTTGTACTCTATTTTCCTATTCAATCTAATAAATATGTATTAAGTAAATAGTTGAGTGAAAAAACATTTGTTAATCCTTTACGTGTACAAAATACTATGCTAAGCACTGGGGATACAAATATGAAAGAAAAGATAATGCTGTCCTCAAAGTTTCTAATGGGAAAATGGGACCTTATACATCAGGGAGTAGGAGAGGGACTAGATATTGGCAAAGTTAAGAGATAGTAATTGGGAAAAGTCACTAATCAGAAAATGGGGCTCCAAGATGGAGATTCTATCAGTCAACTGAGTTTCTGCACTCATTGTATGAAAGGCATTATAATTGATGATGAAGGAAATATACAAATAAATTAACATTTCTTATCCTCAAGGAGTTTATAATCTAATAGAAAGAAAAAAACAAAAGTACACAAATAATCTTTCTACAAGAGTGATCATTGTAAGTGCTGTCAAAGTATAAATACCGTGTTTCCCCGATAATAAGACACTGTCTTATTATTTTTTTGGGACTAAAAAACACCAGAGGGCTTATTTTCAGGGGAGGGCTTATTTTATCCTCCATCATGCCCCTTTTATCCTCCATCATGCCCATTTTAGCCTCCATCATGCCCCTTTTATCCTCCATCATGCCCATTTTAGCCTCCATCATGCCCCTTTTAGCCTCCATCATGCCCCCTGAGTGCTTATTTTATTCTCCATCGCTTACTGAACTTACCGAGTTTTTAGATGGTCCTGTCTCAGCTCTACTCCGCGGCGCTGCTCTCAGTAGCGCCAGCAAGCAAATCACCAGGGAAGAAGAGGATGACGCGCTCACTGCTGCAGCTCTGATTGGATGCAGCTCGGAGCGCGACGTGCGTTTCAACCGGGAGGGGAGGGCGGCGCTGCTTACTGAAGGTACCGCTACGCAGCATATAGCGCAGGGGATCACCATGATGACCGTTTTCATAGTAAGTTCGATAGGGCTTATTTTCGGGGGAGGGCTTATTTTAGCGGAATATTAAAGAGTATGTGGGTGTCTTATTTTCAGGATAGGTCTTATTATCGGGGAAACACGGTAGTAGCATCGGGGTTTAGAGGAGGAAAAGATCATCTTGCTAGAGCAGCACAGCTTCAAGAAAAACTTTATGGGTGTAAAGGCTGGGGACGGGAGCTAACCAATGAAGGTCCAATTCACAGAGCATGCACAATATGATTTCCCTAATATCAGCCCTGTATCCAGAAATGCATGATCATATCCCATTCATCACATGTTTCTAGACCCAGGCTTCCCACATAGGTTGATACCCGGCAGAACATAGCACATCTGCTCTAGAGTGGATCTTTATTGGCCAGTCCTTCCACCTCTCCACCTCTAGGAGGTAGAGTTTTTGCTTGGCCTTCAACTTTGGATAAAATCTTGATAGGGAGAGAGTAGGAAATAAGAGTATTACAGTCAGGTAAAATAATAAGTTACAGAGCTAAGAAAACATAGGCTGTATCTGGAGGTGTAGTTTGATTTGACTGGAATATTTTAGTATATCTTAATCTTGAGATATTTGGAAGACATGTTTTGGAGGGACATGAATATTATGTCAGTAGATAATGGATAGACATTGAAGGATTTTGATAATCCTAGTGACATGTTTTTTTAACTGTTCTAAAAACTTTAGGAGGGATTAATTTGTCATGAGTATATGGGATGAAATGAAGCCCGTAGAACTTAGAAGCTGTTAGTTGGAAGAAGAAATATTCCAAGTAAAAGGTAATAAGTGTCGAAATTAAAAAGATCATAGTAGGGATAAAATGGAGGAGATGGCTGTGAGATATATTAAAGACTATTCATTGGATATAAGAGGCTAGGAAAAGAGAATAGTCACAGTTGACTCTTGTATTTCCAGCTTGAGTAATTGGACAGATGAATGATTGGTGACCCCAAAAAATTCAAAAGTCAGAAAGAAAAACTGTTTTGGGAGAGAAGAGGGCAAGATGATACATTTAGGATTGAATGTTTTTAGTTAAAAATCCTATTCAGACATCCAGATAGAGAAGTCTGTTCTGCAATTGAAAATGCAAGATTACATCCTGAAAAAGAGGAGATGGGGGTGTAGTTTTGGACCTATATATACCTTACTGAATTTATTTTTGATGCTAGCTAAAGTGAGATCTCTTTTTATACTAAGTACTTAACATTGTCTATCTATTTGATGTTGGCCAATTTCAGCACATAACTAAAGAGCGTAAAGATGCTAATTACATTTTGCTTTCCTGACATAAAATAACATTTGATGTTTTCAAATGAACATTTCTTCTGCAATATTTAGTATATTGCAGTGAAATTTGGTCTATGAATAGAGTTTATGGAAATAGATGCTGTCCTGAGAAATCATTCAGGAAACTACAGTGCTTATGTTCCATATTCATTTTACTTTAAAAAATATATACATATTGAATCCTTCAAGGAAGGCAATGTGGTTTAGTGAAAAGAGAGGTAGGTCTAATGACCCTAACACTTTCTATATAACCCTGGTTAAGTAATTTCTTCTTTGGGAATCTTAATTCTGAATATGTAAAATGAAAATAACACATGGACTATCTAATTCAAGGAGATTTTCAAAGAATGATTTTAAAACCTTCGATAATACTTTCTTTTAAGTTTGAATAGCATTTTTTACTAAATCATGAGCTCTTTTTTTAAAATTAAACTATTTCATTTTCAGATGGAATGTTCTCATTCCCAACTCTTTCCCCAACCCCACCAATACCAATTAAAAAAGCAAGAGAAACAAGATCCCTGTTGCAAACATGTATAGTAACAAAAAACAAAATCCCACATTACATCCCAATCTGACTCTGAGGGCATCACTTCTCTATCAAGAGGAAGATCATATGTTTCATCTTGAGTCCTCTAGAATTGTGGTTGATCATTGTGCTAATCAGCATTCCTAGATCTTTAAAAGTTGTTTGTCATTACAATATTGTCTTTTTTGTATGTTATTCTCCTGATTCTGCTTACTTTATTCTCTGAAACCATCTCCTTCATTTCTTACATCATGTTAGTATTACATCACATACATTAATCATGTGTTCTTAACCTAAGATCCATGAATTTTTTAAAAAACCATGTTTAGTTCCTAGCTACTGTATTTTATGCATTCTGAGAAAAGGCATACAAACTTTACCATATTTCCAAGAAACTCACCAAAAAGGTTAAGAACTCTTTTGCTAAGTCATATTTTCTATTATTTGGAAATATATTTCTTTAAGAGAAAGGAATTTAGGCACACCTAGGTGGCACAGTAGATAGAGTACCAGTCCTGAAATTAGGAGGATCAGAGTTCAAATTTGACCTCAGATACTTAACACTTCCTAGCTGTGTGACCCTGGGCAAGTCACTTAACCCCAATTGCCTCAGCAAAAAAAAAAAAAGGAGGGAGAGGAATTTTAGAATTTATCCATTCAATACATATTTATTGAGTAGATAGGCACTTTTCTATCTACCTAATATGACTGCATTTAATGTCTGGGCTTTGGATGACAACACTGAATTTCATCAGAAGTGATGAAACAACGCATCAAGGGAGAAAAAAGATAAAGAATTATGAGGGAGAGTTTCTTTCTGAATTGGCTCTGCCCTTGCCTAGTTCTTGTTTCATGAGCAATGAGCTAACTATCCTGAGTCACAGTCAGAGGGTCCTGCCACTGATGAAAAAGTTTGGGATCACAAGTCCATATCCTCTACTAAGAGAAAGTGCAAATCTTGGGTCCATTGCTTTTAGCTAATGATTGACTCTATTCAATGTCCTTAGTTGAACATCACCTAGAAACTATGAATTATCCAAGCTCCTTCACTTGCTTTCAGGATGAATGACTATAGGAGAAGGAATAGTTCTCCTAGGATTTCTGGATTTGGAATAATGTATATTGCATCTAGGAGCAGCCCAATTCTTAAAGATGTTGCAGGTACGGTCATTAAAATAAATGTTTGTATTATGAATTGTTTTATTGACTCTCTCTATATATAGGGAAGCATATTTTATCTGTCTGTTCCTGTGGGGATCTAATTCCTTCCCTGGAAAGCAATAGAGCTAAAATCTGCTTAACCATACCTGTTTTTTCTCTTGGGATTTGGCTTTGGTTATAACTTTCACTTTTCATCACTGCTCTCTCTTTGGCCCCAACTCTGATGCAAGAGTAAGAGACCTTTTGAGGTGGGAGCAAATCCTTTCTTCCCTTCCCTTCCCTTCCCTTCCCTTCCACCAACACTCCTCCACTCATCTACCACCTTCCTCTCTTATGCATAGAGGCTAGAGAAGTAACCAGTCACTAATTATCAGCCATACCTTATTATAACAGTTGACTTAAGAGGCTCACTAAACCAGAGATTTAAATTATTGTTTGTTTGTTTGTTTTTCTTTTTAACTCAAGTTCAGTTGAAATGCTGTTAGTTGGGAATTTTAAAGTCAAAACAGCTCATAAAGTTCTCCAAACCAGACCTGAATCTAGGTGGATTGTACTAGAACAAGATTGAATCTTCTGATTTCTTCTTTTGTTATAACTTTTGTGCCTGAAATTCATATTTAAATTTCATCTAACTAGTGGCAATTCCTATTAACCCCCATGTCCTCAACCAAACATTCATTATAGAATTTTCAAGGTCAAATACAGATTTTATGCAAAAGGAAAGAAAAAAATCAGCATAAAATCACAATATAGAGAGGTAGAAATTTGTAAGAAAAAGCCTTTCTGGAACTTCTTTATGACAAAATGCATCCTGAGTTCTTTTTTGGTAAAGCAGAGGTTGACCTGACAAAGCCAATAGCCTCTACACTCAGTCCACAATCTGAGTCACCATATTAATCCCATGGCTTTCCTTGCTGCAGTTTAGCTCCCCAGCTCTGTCACAGTTTCAACCTAATTCAAAAGCTTCCTATATGCTAATGAAAAACCTGCCAAGTTCATTTCAAGTCACATGATATTCTGTCTCTTTCCAGGCTGGGGGGAAAAACTATAAGGTCCAGGGTCCTTACAGTTTAAATTATTTTTGATATGAGGGTTTCAGCACATGGAATAGTCTTTATGCCCTGTTATACTATCATTAGCTAGAAATGTAAGGTACAATATATGTTTAAGGTGAGATACAGCATTAATAGTACTGAATGCAAATCTGTATTTCAAATAATCTTCTTTGATAATTGATTTTCTTTGCCTACTTCCTTTTTTTATTATATTGTCATTGTTTTTACTTTGTGGATGATAAAGAGCTTGAATAAAGTAGCTTTGCTGTTCTATTGTGTTCACATAATGATCTTCAATCTGTACTTTCCTAGCAGAAAACATTTTAAACCATTTGTGCATTTTGTGGAGATTTAACTTAGTTAAAATTATATGATAAAGTCCATAAGTCCATTTAGTCTGATAAATGTAAACTATAATATTTTTCATTTTGCTGAATGTAAATGAACAAGTGAGGGGACTATTTTCAATCCATCTGCATTGTAGAACTCTGTCTTCCCTCAGGCTATATTGAATACCACAAGTGACACATGACTATCTAACATATGGAGCAAGTGAGGGCACAAGTGTCAATCCATATGTCAAATACTAGTAAAACTTAATTTTTTTATATAGAAATAAATATAAATAAAAATTATAATATTTTCTTCCTATGCCCTGATGCAGTTTCTCAAATACCTCTTAGGACAGTACTTCCTACTGGGGTTGCTGTAGAAAACATTTGGGTATCTATTTCCTTATATTTTTATTTAACATAAAAATAGCTTTTTAGCCTTATATAGTTATTATTTCCTTTGTTTCCTTTGTGCCCCATGCATTATCTTCAACATACGGTAGCTCAATAAATGTTGATCAATGAAGATGATAGCTTTGATGTATATAGATAGTAAATCCAGTGAAAATACTCGTATTCCATTAAAATACTTAATTTCATTTTAGATATTGTTGTAAGAGATATTTTGCCTCACATTTTCTAAGCTGATAAATGAGATGATTGTGATTATAATTATATTTCAGAAATACTTATGAATTTATTCAAGTGGAGAATAATTTTTATTTTTTTAATGGTTGTTTCTGATGCATTTATGAAAATGAATATAATTTATTTTGTACAATATAGTAGGTAATAATATAATATAAATGAATTATGTAAAATGTTTAACTTCAAATAACAAAGAATTGTATATTGCTATCTGAGAGTCATAAAGTTCTTTAATTCATAAATTCATTTAATAAAACTGAATGTGTTCTGTATACCTTGCCCAAGTTATATTTAAGAAATAACCAACTTGCCATAAACACAAAAATGAAATTGAAGAAAGGCATACTTAAATTACTCCCCCAAACTTTAGATTAGAAGACATATAGTATTATATATTTCAACATTTATACCTCCCTAGTGACAAGCTCACAAGAGGAAATGAAAGGTCTTTTTAGATCATTTCATTTGTAACATGAGTTTACTGTCTTTTGTAATTTACACTTCTCAGGATGGAAACAGATCTATCTTTTGACCAGTAGAATGAGAAATCTTTGATATATATATATATATATATATATATATATATATTTTTTTTTTTTTTTTTTTTTTTTTGTTCACATTCATTTTCAGTAATCTGAAATGTTTGCTTATTGGAAAGGATACACTGTGACTAACTCAATTCCTGTTCTGTAGATGCTTCTGTTACATGCAAAAATACTAAGTACCAGTTCAATGTGTTTAGGTGGTTCTTAGATTTTTATATTAATGTAGTGCAGCTATAGAAATTCACATTTCTTTGATTAGTACTGAGCAGTGCATTAATTTTGCTTCTATTCATTATTGCTGTATCATCCCTTCTTGTATTTATTTTTGGCGAAGTATAACTTTTTGCTGTTTTGTTTTTTTACTTTATATTTTTAATATCCCTTAATACCTAGAATGTAGCAGGCTTGTAAAACAGACAGAAAGGAAAAATTTTGCAAATAGTATATTGATTTTTTTCTGGTATTTATTTCATTATTTTCTTACTCTTTCTATACAAGCTTTGCTTTCTTTTCTTTCTTATAGACTTCCATTAGTTTAGTATTCTTCTACCAGCAACACTGCAATTAAGTATGAATCACTGAGAATGCTACCACCACAACACACACAAAAAAATCAAACCGAATATCACGTAATTATGATAATCAAACTTAACCTGAAGAAGGAAAAAAAATACATCTCTACATCTCTTCCTTTTGCAGAGGTGGGGGACTATGGGGTATGAAATATTGCATATGTTGTCAGATTTAATTATATGTCAAGTGATTTTGCTGAACTGTGTTTTTTTTTTTTCCCCTTCTCTATTACAAGGGGCAGTTCTCTGGGGGGGAGGGAAGGAAAAGAGATATATTTGGAAATGAAGGTGATATATAAATAAATGTTAGGCATAAAATATTTTTTAAAAATATGAATCATCAGCTTTAGAATTTTTAGGCATTATAGGAGAAATAGCACAAACAAAAGACCAATTCTCTTCCATTGTCTTAAAATTGAAGATAGATTAACAGATTCTTGTCATAAAATAGCAAAACCAAAAAAAGTATTACAGCAACAATTTGCTTACCCTGAGATGATTTCTCTCTCTCTCTCTCTCTCTCTCTCTCTCTCTCTCTCTCTCTCTCTCTCTCTCTCTCTCTCTCTCTCTCTCTCTCTTTCTCTTCTTCTTCCCCTCTGTCTCTCTCTCTCTAGAATATGTTGAGGAATTGAGAAATAGGGCTAAAACAAAATAGATGTCGCAGAATCCTTGAAGTAAAATCCACGTTCTTAATTCATAGCAAAGTCCTTGAAGCTCTTATTCAGAGTCAATTTACTCTTAAGTCTTAATAAACTTAGTTCTGTGGAATCCACAAATCAGAAACAACAAATGAAATATAATGGCATAAGGGAAAGGGGATGCTACTTGAAATGGACATCTGGATAATAGCTACTCTCCCCACCCCACAGCCCCTCAAAAAATGCTGGCAGTCTCATGTCAAAAGAAGATACCCCAGATCATAGGAGTCAGCAGTCTTGTAATAGTAATAGGGACAAACATTACACAAACAAGCAACTATATGGGAATTCCTGACATTGTAATGATGTTCTCCAGTCATCAGGATAAAGTTAAATTGAATTCAATTTAGAGTATATTTGGCCTGTATAATCATGGTGTTTTTGTTTTTGTTTTTTAACACAAATGAGTGTCTCTTATCAAAGACTTTCATATCTATTGAAATAATCATGTGATTTGAGTTATCTTTGCCATTTATAGGATAAATTATTCTAATTGCTTCTCTAATGTTCAACCATACTTGTAGGCACTTCCTCTGTAATTCCTCCCCCAACATGTACTAATACTGGTGCTTTGGGTTCCCAAGGAACTACCTATCTTAAAATTTAATTAGTTAGGTTGGGAATTTCCAGATGATTTAAGTACAAAAGTTGGCCAGGAGAAAATGAGAGCTACTTTCTCAGTCTTGACATATCCATGAGGTAGGGAAGTTGTGTTCCACTGAATTAATTCAATATTCTTGCTTAAATATTCTTGACATGATATAACTAAGTAAACTTCGTTCTATAATCTATTAGATAGTATATAAGTGTCTCCAGGGATGTAGGTGATAAATATTTAACAACTAGCTCTCCATAACATACTTTTATGTTTAATCTGCATTTCTGATAATTTCTCCATCACTTTCTAAGTCTAGAAATCAACAAAACAATAACTTAAACCCTGATTTGTAATTATTTGCCTATTTCTGAGATGTAAATGGTCATAGTGAAAAATTTAACAATCAATACTCAGGAGCTGGTTCCAGCATGCTTTTGTCTCATTTCATTCCATTCTTCTTCTTCTTCTTCTTTTTTAATAGCTTTTTATATACAAAACATATGTATGGATAATTTTTCAATATTGACCCTTGCAAAAACTATTGTTTCAATTATTCCCCTCCTTCCCTCTACCCCTCCCCTAGATGGCAGATAGTCCCATACATGTTAAATATGTTAAAGTATATGTTAAATACAATATATGTATACATGTTTATACTGTTATCTTGTTGAACAAGAAAGATCAGATTTAGAAGGAAGGTAAAAATAACCTGAAAAGAAAAAACAAAAATGCAAGCAAACAATAACAGAAAGAGTGGAAATGTTATGTGGTTGTCCATACTTATTTCCCAGTGTTCTTTCTCTGGGTGTAGCTAGTTCTATTCATTACAGATCAATTGGAACTGATTTGGATCCTCTCATTGCTAAAGAGCGCCACGTCCATCAGAATTGATCATCATGTAGTATTATTGTTGAAGACCATAATGATCTTATTATTAACCCTGGCTTAAGAATATTGGAAAGTCTCTGATTGCAGATTACTTTTCCCTAAAAAGGCAGTGAAATTGTCTTCAAGACTAAATTGGTCCAGGGGACTAAGGCCAAACAAAGGTATATTGCAGAAGTGCTCAAGTCTTCTTCATTTCAGCCCAATCCTCAAGTTTGATCCCACCTAATCAAGTTTTTACCTAAAACTTCAGAGATAACACAATGCATAGCACATGATAGATACAATAAATGTTCATTGGTGGATAGATTGATTATAATAAAATTGTAGAGACATTCACACATGGGGGTTCAGGAATGATAAGTTAGTCTTAGATCACACCTTCTGGATCTATGTCTTTCAGATGAGGTTAGATGAGCTCATGTATAGGATCTCTTACAATTGTAAAATTTTATGGTTTATGTAAAGGGTTACTTTCAGACTGTCACTCTGACAGACATTTTTAGTTACTAGATATTGGTGGCATAAGCAAAATAGCACTTACAATTTTAACCACAAGAATTCAAGAATCCCTGGAAGATTTATTCTAATATTTATACATTTCATAATATGGAGAATATATATCTTGATCTATTAAAGGGATATATATATACACACACTTGAAAAGCAATAAAAAAGTATATCATCAGTTATTATTTTCTTCAAAATCATGTTGGCTGATTCCAAGGATTTTTAATTCTCTATAATGGGCATCTTAAACTAACATCCAAAATAGAACACATTATCTTCCTTCCCTCCTTCTTCTTTCTAACTTCCTTATTTCTGGTGAAGGCAGCACTATCCTTTTAGTCATCTAGCCTTGCAATATTATAATTGTTGTCAATTCCTCATTCTTGTCTCAGAATTCAATAAGTTGTCAAATCTTTCTGTTTCTATCACCATAATAACTTCTTTCCATTCATATAACCACAATAGTTTAAGAGCTTGCCACCTTTCCCCTGGATTATTGTAATTAATGTCTCTGTAATGTCTTGTCTCCTCTGCAATGTTGCCAAAGTGATTTTCCTAAAGTGGAGGTCTATGTCAACTCCCCCTACTCTAGAAATTTCAGCAGCTCCCTATAGCTTTAAAGATAAAGTATGAGGTCTTCTGTTTGGTATTTACCTCTCTAATTTTCTTATACTCCCCCTCCATGTATTATGTAATACATTATGCTTTCCTATTTGCTCCTCCTTTTATAAAACTCTTTCTCCTCACTGGCTGTCCTACTTGTCTGTTAGATAGTACTTTATTTTCACCTATTGGAACCCCCTGGCTTTTCTCAATAGTTAGCTGACACACTACTTTTTACAGGAGATCTTTCCTTATCCTCCTAATTTTGAGTGCCTTCCCCTCTAATGTTAATTTTTATTTACTTTGCATGAATTGTGTATGTATTTAAACTTATCCATGTTGTCAGTCCCATTAGAATGTAAGTTTCTTGACAATAGGGATTGTTTTCACTTTTTTGTTTTATCTCCAGTGCGAATTCAGCCACAACTTTAAAGTATTCTAAATCTATTTGCATCCTTTAACATGTTGGTTTATTTTAAAGGATGCAAATAGATTTAGAATACTTTAAAGTTGTGGCTGAATTGGCAAAGAAGGCTTCTCTACAGCAGTGGTCTTCAAATTCCTTTTTTGTTTGTTGTTGTTGTTGTTGAGGCAATTGGGGTTAAGTGACTTGCCCAGGGCCACACAGCTAGGAAGTGTTAAGTGTCTGAGATCATTTTTTAATTCAGGTCCTCCTGATTTCAGGGCTGGTGCTCTATCCACTGCACTACCTAGCTGCCCTCAAATTCCTTTTTACCTCATTTTACTGCTCCCCATCAATAAAAACATTTTGAGTACATGCCTCTATTTGAATATTTACTCATTTATAAGTTATATACATGTACACACCTATTTATATGTAATAATCATGCATAAGATTCGAAATATAAATTTCAAAAGGCCAAGATAAAATTTAAGAACGTTTTATCCTAGAGTCATTGGGAACCATTGACATTTGTTGAAATACTATATGTAAAGCTCTTTGCAAACTTTATAGCACTATATTAATGTTAGCTATTATTATAATCATCATTGTTATTGAGTATTGAGTAATATAGTAAGACTTGCATTTTAGGAAAATCACTTTGGCAGTTATATGAAAAGACTTGCAAAAGGAAGATCAATTAGGAGAATATGAAATAGTCCAGGTCAAGGGTGATGAATCAGGATGATTGTGGGGGAGTAAATTAGAGAAAGATTTGAGAGATGATGTGGAAATACAGAAGACAATATTTGTGAGTAGGAATTGGTAGTAAAGGTAGTAAAGGATGACACCAAAGTTTTAAACCCACTGATTACAATGATGATGGTGTCCATGGGAGAAATGGGGAAGTAGTGAAGAGGGATGGGTATGCAAGGGAAGATAATGTAATAAGATCTGATTACAACCCACCCTTGGGGACTCATCCTACATGACTCATCCTGTCTCACTGAAATACTTACCAGCTACAGTAAGTAGCAGAAGTTAATGTAAGAAGAGCTTCTGCCAAAGATCTAGAATCATGATTTACTCTTCCACTTAAGAAAGAAATATTTTGGATTTTCTCCTCCTTATGATTTTGGCAAAGATGCTCCATTTCTGGATACACTATTGCAAGAAGGATAGTTTTTTTTTTTTAATGAATATATAATTTCATGTCATTTTTTAAAGCATAGCAGGCTTAGCTTGAAAAACACTGATGCAACAATTTTCCTGTGTTAAAGAAAGTTTGGAAACTATCAAATTACATAGGATGTAGAGATGTCAAGACCATAAGATTATTAATAATGTGAACCATCAAGTGTTACTACCTGCCAAGTTTGGAGGCTTAGAGTAGAAAGCAAAAAATAAAGGAAGAAACATTTATTCTATGGCTTCCTTCCACTGTAGGAATAAGGGTAGAGCAAACTGTTTAACAGACATGTATCTCTCTTCTTCCACTGGGCATTCCAGGAAATGCAACTTTTCTTTGGTTCATTCAGATAGCTGCTAAGATACCTGAATCTTATTTATCGTTAATTAGTCTAGGGGATACTTAATCTCTAGTAACTAGGTTTGTCAAACATTGCTATTAAGAGAATATGTAAAAGTTCCTTAAAAAATCAAAACCATAAAATTCTTTTATAATCAGTTCAGCCCCCAAGTAGAGTTGTTTTCCCTATCCTCTTATTGATCCCAAGAAGCAACCAATACCAGCAATGTCCATCTGTTCCTTCCAGCCTTTTCATTTGTATGCTTGATTCTAAAGAGAAAAAACCTGGGGAGAGCTTTTCTCTCTCCAGTAGCCACTCCACAGCAGCTTGTTATTTCTGAAAAATATAACTGAGAACCTAAACTGGAATCTGCCTAACCCACCAGTTCATCATCTTTTCCCTAGTCATATTCTTAATTTGGATAATAATCCCAGAGAGTCAGTTATGACTTGCAGAACTTCAACTCTTATCATAAACATATCTATCTCTGAGGCACTCATATTACAAATGTATAGTAGTTCCTTGATCTTACTTAGAAATATTGCCTAGTTGGATATTAAATGTTTTATTAAAAAAAAATTTTTATATATTATTGCTAAACTCAGGCTAATTGTGAATTGTTTAAGATACTTATTAGCGGACCTTATTGTGGTATAAAGCTTCCTGGTTTTTCAGCCCACTTTTTTCTTTGTCCCATTTTTTTTTAAAGGAGAAAAACCAAAGATAGATCAGGAAGGCCTAGGCTTGCTAAACCATTTTGAAGGAACCCAGATTTCCTTGACCATTGGTTAGTTAATGTAACTAAATCTGCAACTCCTATAACTCTTACTTCACTATTAGATTAAAAATTCCTTTGTTCATTTGATATTAGTAATAATTAAACAATAAAGTCTAGACAACATTTTATATAATACTTTAGGGCTTGCCAAGTTTCTTTCTTTTTTTTTTTTTTCTGAGACAATTGGCATTAAGTGACTTGCCCAGGGTCACACAGCTAGTTAGTATTAAGTGTCTGAGGTCACATTTGAACTCAGGTCCTTCTGACTTCAGGGCCGATGTTTTATCCACTGTTTCACCTAGCTGACCCAGGCTTGCCAAATTTCAAATAATCTTGCTTGATCTGCACAACAATCTATTTATTACTATAAAGTGGTATCTCAATTATTAAACTTAAAAAGATCAAACAAAACTCCAAAAAGTTAAGTGATTTGTTCAAAGTGGCACTATAGAAAGCAGCAGTATTTATACTTTATTTGCAGAGTAGTTAAACTTTATACTGTTTGATTCCTGAAACAAACAGTATTCTATATCTTGAATTTCATGGTAGGTTAGGCTGGAAATGGGATATAAATACTGCAAAGTGATCATGAAGGCTGTTCCCTAAGGTACAGAAAGGTTATAATGGTCACTGGTGGAGAAAATATCCTATTGATGAAATCATATATTGTTTAAAGTATATTCAAATAGATCTGTGATTTGATCATTTTGGAAGTTTCTTCCACCTATGCCTATCCTTTATGACCTCTTCCCCAAATCTTACAATATATTTATTTATTTAATATTTAATAATATTCATTATTTTTATAATTTAATATTCAATTAATGATAATTATTTATTTATTTACCAGGAATATATCCAATATAGTGGATAGGTTTTCCTTGAATCTAAACATTGTGATGATGCCAGTGGAGTATATTGGTCATGTACCTCTCACTTTGGATATATGGAAAACCTATCTTCTCTTTGCTGACATCTTTTACAGCTGTTCTTTTGCTTTTATGTTGCAGCATGTTAACACTTACCTAGATTCTAGATTGCCTTTTTTTGTAATGCTAATCTTTTGTTCTTTGTAGAGAAGAGTGTTATAGAGAAGAGTATATAGCATCACTGATAAAATGTTTGTATTAAAAAGATGGCGTTTTGCCGTTATAGCAAATTTGAGTCAATAAATATGTTTTGCAATTTCCTGAAAGCTCTATAAGTTCCTTTTCAACTCTGAGCCTAGCTCATTGTCTATCTGTATCATCTGCTTTATATATATATGTGTATATATATGTGTGTATATATATATGTGTGTATATATATATATATATATATATATATATATATATATATATATATATATATATATATATATATATAATAAAACAAGCTCTAGTGGGTAATCTAGATAGTAGACATTTTTTCATTTGGTGTTACTTGTGTGGATACAAGGGGCAAACTCCCTTGGATGATTACAGATCTCTTCCAAAAGGTTCATGGCTTGGGATTTCTTGCAATCAACATGATGTCATAGGCAAACAGGAGCACTGGTAGCTCCTTACCATCTACTGGGAATTCCTCCTTACTGAATCTTCTCTTTCACAGTGGTGTAATAAAGAATAATTTTTTTTTAGCACCATAGAATTGTAGCTAGATGGGACTTTAAAGGTACCTACTCTAAACCCCTTCAACAGAACTTGTTACCTTTCCCCTCAAATTTTTTTTTCTCCTGAACTTCCTCATTACTGTTAAGGGTATCACTGTTCACTCATATATAAGTACATGTATGTATATGAATATATGTGTGTATACACAAGAGATATTATGGGAATGGAAACTGCAAGATTTGGAAACTGATTGAATATCTGGAATAAGAGTGAAAATTTGATGGTGATGATAAGGTTGCAAAACTAGATATCTGGAAGGATAGTGTTTTTCTAATCAATAAGAGGTAAGTTTGGAAGAGGGGTGAGATTGAGGGAGGGAAAAGATAATAAGCTTGGTTTTGGATATGTTGAATTTATTTTTTTATTATTATTTATAATTTTTTTCACAGTATATATGCATGAGTAATTTTTTTTATAATATTATCCCTTGTATTCATTTTTCCAAATTATCCCCTCCCTCCCTCTACTCCCTCCCCTTGATGACAGGCAATCCCATACATTTTACATGTGTTACAGTGTAACCTAGATACAATATGTGTGTTAATACCATTTTCTTGTTGCACGTTAAGTATTAGATTCTGAAGGTATAAGTATCCTGGGTAGATACAGTAGTGCTAACAATTTACATTCACTTCCCAATGTTCCTTCTCTGGGTGTAGTTATTTCTGTCCATCATTGATCAACTGGAAGTGAGTTGGATCTTCTTTATGTTGAAGATATCCACTTCCATCAGAATACATCTTCATACAACATTGAAGTGTACAGCAATCTTCTGGTTCTACTCATTTCACACAGCATCAGTTGATATAAGTCTCTCCAAGTCTCTCTGTATTCCTTCTGCTGGTCATTTCTTACTGAACAATAATATTCCATAACCTTCATATACCATAATTTACCCAACCATTCTCCAATTGATGGACATCCATTCATCTTCCAGTTTCTAGCCACTACGAAAAGAGCTGCTACAAACATTTTGGCACATACAGGTCCCTTTCCCTTCTTTAGTATTTCCTTGGGATATAAGCCCAGTAGCAGCACTGCTGGATCAAAGGGTATGCACAGTTTGATAACTTTTTGGACATAGTTCCAAATTGCTCTCCAGAATGGCTGGATTCTTTCACAACTCCACCAACAATGTATTAGTGTCCCAGTTTTCCCACATCCCCTCCAACATTCATCATTATTTGTTCCTGTCATCTTAGCCAATCTGACAGGTGTGTAGTGGTATCTCAGAGTTGTCTTAATTTGCATTTCTCTGATCAGTAGTGATTTGGAACACTCTTTCATGTGAGTGGATATAGTTTCAATTTCATCATCTGAGAATTGTCTGTTCATATCCTTTGACCATTTATCAATTGGAGAATGGTTTGATTTCTTATAAATTAGGGTCAGTTCTCTATATATTTTGGAAATGAGACCTTTATCAGAACCTTTAACTGTAAAAATGTTTTCCCAATGTGGTACTTCCCTTCTAATCTTGTTTGCATTAGTATTGTTTGTACAGAAACTTTTTAGTTTGATGTAATCAAAATCTTCTATTTTGTGATCAATAATGATCTCTAGTTCTCCTCTGGTCATAAATTCCTTCCTCCTCCATAAGTCTGAGAGGTAGACTATCCTCAGTTCCTCTAATCTATTTATTATCTCCCTCTTTATGCCTAAATCATGGACCCATTTTGATCTTCTCTTGGTATATGGTGTTAAGTGTGGATCCATATCTAATTTCTGCCATATTAATTTCCAGTTTTCCCAACAGTTTTTTCCAAATAATGAATTTTTATCTCTAATGTTGGTATCTTTGGGTTTGTCAAAGACTAGATTGCTATAGATGTACCCTTTTTTGTCATTTGTATCTAATCTGTTCCACTGATCGACCAGTCTATTTCTTAGCCAATAACAAATGTTTTTGGTGACTGCTGCTATATAATATAGCTTTAGATCAGGTACACCTAGACCACCTTCATCTGACTTTTTTTTTCATTAGTTCCTTTGCAATTCTCGACCTTTTATTCTTCCATATGAATTTTGTTGTTATATTTTTTAGGTCATTAAAATAGTTTCTTGGAAGTCTGATTGATATAGCACTAAATAAATAGATTAGTTTGGGGAGTATTGTCACCTTTATTATATTCGCTCCGCCTATCCAAGAGCACTGAATGTCTTTCCAATTATTTAAATCTGACTTTATTTTTGTGGCAAGGGTTTCGTAATTTTTCTCATATAATTCCTGACTATTCTTTGGTAGATCAATTCCCAAATACTTCACACTCTCAACATTTGTTTGGAATGGAATTTCTCTTTGGGATACATTGAATTTAAGATAGATGCCCATGGACATCCAATTCTAAAACAATCTCTTTAGTTAAGGCCCTTGGTCTTTTCCTATTCTAATGCTTTTTCCACAAAGCTGTTTAGGTGATATTTCTAAAGTTTGGAGGTTTAAACGAGTCACTTCTCTATGCAATAAACTCTAATAACTTTCTGTTGACTCTTAGGTCACATAAAAAGTCCTCTGTAGCTAATTACAACCTGGCCCTTTCCTGCCTTTGAGGTCTTCTTTTATTTTATTCCCCTCTACACCTACTGATGGTGTCAGCTATACTGGCTTATTTGTTGTTACTCTTACTTGAATTCCATCTTAAGTCTCTAGAATCAAACTGCGGCCTTCGGGTCAGTTGCGGCAGCTAAAGCCGTTTATGCGGCCGGCTGGGTTATGGCAAATGGGCTGAGGGGCGGAGACAGAGTGTGAGTTTTTGTTTTTACTATAATCCGGCCCTCCAATAATCTGAGGGACAGTGAACTGGTCCCCAGTTTAAAAAGTTTGATGGCAGCTAGGTGGCACAGTAGATAGAGCACCAGCCCCGAATTCAGGAGGACCAGAGTTCAAATGTGATCTCAGACACTTAACACTTCCTAGCTGTGTGACCCTGGGCAAGTCACTTAACTCCAGCCTAAGGGGGAAAAAAAAAGTTGGAGGACCACTGCATCTTTTTGATGGCTGTTTCTCATGACTGAAAATTTTTTCCTTTTCACTGCTGCTTATTAGAAGAAACCCTGGTTTTCTTCAAGACAGCTCAAATCTCCTATTCTGCATGAAGACTCCCTGACTCCTCAGCAGCTAATATCTTCTTTTCCAAGGTTAACTTTCATTTATTCGGCTATATCTTGCATTTACCTCTTTATTTACATGTCTTCTACATTAGAATGTAAACTCCTTGAACATCTGCATTGCTTTTGCTTTTTTATATCTCCAGTGGTTAATATAATCCTTGGCCTGGAAAGTACATATAAATATACACATACACATTTATATACATATATGTATATATGTATGTTAAATCAGGCAATAAATATCCAAGTAATCATATCCAACTATGCTATTTCTTTACCTTTTTTCCCCAAAGGCATCCTTTTCCTTGTGTCTGAGTAAGAAGAATTTTTGCTAAGAGATGAAAGCTGTTTCTTAGTGGTTTAGATGGAAACTACATTTAAAACAAAAAATGTAATTTATTTATCACACAACTTGGATTATTCCCAAACGCCTCCTTTCAGTTGTGCTTGGTTTGCTTTTGCTTTTTTTTTTTTTTTTAATGAGAAAATAGTCTGTATAAAGAGTGACTTTTTGAATCCTTATTTCCATGGTGTTACAGGCAGCCTTGAGAGGGAATTATTATGGTGTTAAAACATGGTTTTGGCTATATAATAATCTCTGTTCCTTTCCCTTGTATTTTCTAGAAAATTCATCCACTGGGGGCTGCATAGAAATAATGGGGTCGTGGCTCTAATCACTTAGGTATTTACTACTGAAGAGTCTTATTGTATCCATTTCATGGGTGCAAACTCCAAGAATACATGAAATCAAATTAACCTACAAGCAGACTGAGCATCTCTCATTTCTAAAAATAAATAATAATCCGGCTGATCTTTTTCACAATTCCAGGAAGTCAGTTAGAAAGAGTCGACAAACCACAATGATGAGAAAGACAGGGACAGAGGCAGAAAAAACCTTCCCCTTTCCCTTCCCCTTCCCCCCATCCCCCTAGGCACCTCCTTTGACTGAGGCGGCAAGCTAGGACTGCAGCAGCAGCAGCAGCTGCATCGTGCGCGCGCGCGCGCCCCCTAGGCCTCTCCCTTGGATCTGGGCGGCGGCAGTCGAGGGGCCGGGGACGCGCTTGGTTCGGGAGCGCGCTCATGCAGCGGTTTTCTTCTCCCACAATCCAGAGGCTTAGGCGCAGGGAGGGGTGGAAAGAGAGTAAAAGAGGCGGAAGGATATCGAGCGCGGAGGGAGCAAACGCTCTCTTTCGCGGGAGGAGGCTGGGGGTGGGTAGGATGTGTATGGGAGGCAACCTCAGTGTGTGATGCGGCTCTGCGGTTCGGGAGCCGTTACTCTGGCTCCTCCTGAAGGAGGACAGGAGGCGGCGGTGGCGGCGGCGGTTGGGGGGTGGGCTCGGCCGTGATTTAGTCCCCGGGTTTTCGGACCTGGCCGGGGTCGGGGTCGGGGAAACTTGACGAGGGCCTGGGGTTGAGACAGCGTAGTCGAGCCCCATCCCTGGAAGGGCAGGGAAGCAGCCGACGGGGTTGGGGGCTGTGGGGGGAGACATGGTATCGGTGGAAGAGCGAGGGGGACAGAGCCGCCTTTGACTAGTGTGCGCGGCTGCGGCTCGCAGGCTCCGCAGCTCCGGACGCCCCCTCCCCTCCCTGCTGCGGTCTCCTCCAGCTCGGGGCAGGGGGAGTGGGAGCGGAGCCTCTGCGGAACCCTCGCGGGCGGCGGGGCATCTGCTCCGGGCGCTGCCCCCGGCGAGAGCCGATTCTTTTCGGGGAGGGGAGCTTTCTCCGGAGTGTCTCCTCCCGGAGTCGGGGAAGCTCGGAGGGCTTTTTGTCTCGGCCCCAGCCCCCTCCAGATGCCTTTTCTCTGCCCCTCCTCGCCCTGTGGAGACATTGGCGGCGGCGGTGGCTGTTGCTCCTGGCGGCTGCTGAAGCCCGACCCCCGAGGTCCGCGATCGTTTCTCTCGGATTCTTTGAGGAGGGAGCGGGCTTCGCTCTTCACCATGAGATTCTGCTGCTCTGCGGAAATGGGCTTTCATTGATTCCTGCTCATTTGGGGAAGAAAAAAAATTCGCGACCTTCCACCTATTACCTTGGAATATTCTTTTTTTGTTCCCCCAAATTGGGTTTAGTTCTTTAAAAAAACAAACAAACAAAAAAACAAAACCCAGCAACATCCACACATCTGTAAGATGGAGAATGAGATTTTTACTCCACTACTGGAACAGTTCATGTCCAGTCCCTTGGTCACTTGGGTAAGTGGTGATTCCCTGGGCACGTTGCATTTTGGGGGTGGGGGATATGTCTTGCGGCAGATGGAGGTGGGAGTTTGTATAATGATGAAGGCCATTCATTATATTTTAGGTTAAAACATTTGGACCTCTGGCTACAGGAAGTGGGACCAATCTGGATGAATATGTAGCCCTGGTGGATGGTGTATTCTTGAATCAGGTCATGCTGCAAATGTAAGTGGCTTCTCCCCCTCCCCCCTTTTATTTTTAAGGAGATGTTTCTTTTAGGGTTAAAAAAAAAAGAAAACACCATTGTGAACTTTCAGTCTTTGGGTTTGAAGTAATGTTAGCTTTTGAAACAGTTTTTTGTCCATGTAGGTCCATGTGGCCAAGCATTGGTCTTTAAAGGAAATGTTCCTGTGCTATCTGTACTTGTTGGTATGATTTTTAAAAATTGTAAGGTGAAATAGAATTTGATTACTTTGAAAATTTTCATTTGCCAAGCAGAATGTATTGCCCCATGTTTGTTTTAAATACTGAAAATCCAATCCAATATATATCAAAAAGTAGCTACTATACTTCTAACCCTTAAAAAATATTCTGCTTTTTGGAAAAAAGATGGAATGTATCCAATTTATAAAGGAAAAAAACCCAACAGATTTCATATAAAGTACATGAGTTTGTTGCATGGATATTTCCTTTGAACCTTTAGGACTAAAAAGAAATAACTTTTGAAAGTAGTAAAGTAGGAACAGATTTCAGAAGATAGAATTACAGACAATTGTGATTGGTGAGGACTATTGATGGGATTCTAAAAGTTTTTTAAGAAGTTCATAAAAATTTGGGCTCCTGCCAGATTTGTTCAGAAGATACATGTTTGGGCAATTTAGATTTAGATGAATAAAGCCATTTAAAAAAAAAATTTTTTTTTAACTAGTAGACTGGAAGTTCTTGAGTAGACACAACTCTTGGAGGAGAGGAATCCTGGATTTTTTTCATTTTTATGTTCACACAGCCAAACTTAATACCTCACAAGTACACATTTAAATTGGACTAAACATCACTTGTTAAAAACTCTTGTTTCTTATGCTGATGTTATATTGTATTAGGCAGTAAAGTGTGTTGCTATAGTGGAACCTGATTATTGAAATCTTATTTTTTTAATGATAAAAGAAAAATAACACTATTTTCATCAATAAATTATATATGTATACTTTTGAGTTTTAAAGTGGTTGCCAAAAATGAAAATGTTTTTTATGTTTTGGCCAATGTATAATGTTATTCTACCAATAGGAACTAATATTAGCACTATAACAATTGGAACATTTGACAAAAAGATATTTAGCATTTTTGATATGTAGGAATTTAATGCATTAGTGGAATAAACATTTGTTTTTTGATGTTTTTAGTTTGATTATATGCATAAAATAAGGTAGTAAATGACAGCTGCAAATTACTGTAGTATCTTTTCTGTATACTTGATAGATATGTTTCAAGTCAGTGACAATATTTTTTATGTCATGGAATCCTTTTGCAATCTGGTGAAGCCTATAAACTTTTTTCTTTTTTCTTTTTTCTTTTTCTGGGGTTAAGTGACTTGCCCAGGGTCACACAGCTAGGAAGTGTTAAGTGTCTGAGACCACATTTGAACTCGGGTCCTCCTGAATTCAGGGCTGATGCTCTATCCACTGCGCCACCTAGCTGCCCCGAGAATAAGTTTTTTAAATCCATAAAATAAACGCATAAGATTACAAAGGAAATCAATTATATAGAAATAGGGTTGTAATTTTGTTCCTTCCAAGTTTACATACCCCTTGAAATCTATCCATAGATTCCCTAGAGAGTTTGTGAATCCCAGATTAAGAAGCCCTTTCCTAAAGTAATTTTTGTGCTGTTCCCCCCCCCCCCCCAATATATCAAGGCCCCAAAGTTATTGGATTCCTTAGTATTATCTTATTGACAAAATTTGAAATTTTTACACAAATTAGCAGTGTGGTTAATAGCATTTTAAAAATTTATTATCCTTATTAAATATTGTAACCATTTCATCCAACAGATGTTCATTAAGGGCCAACACTGTTCCAGCAACTATAAATTGCAGATAACAGTGCTAAAGTGTTATAAAATGAGTTTCTTAACTGGGAGTTACATATATATCCATAAAATAACATGTCTGGTTTAAAAAAAGTATCTGGCACCTTTGTGGGAACTGGAGATAGAAACTATATATAGAAAAATGTTGAGAATCAGATAAAAAACATTTGAATTACACCTTTTTCAAGGTTACCTGATAGAAGATAAAATCGCAATAGGCAACTGAATAAATGTGTATTTTTCATCTATGCATTCATTCTTTTTTTTTTTTATTTGCTTACATTTCTATCTGATCTATGGTAATCTTTTTGACAGGATTTTTTTCAAAATTACAAACTTTTATATTATTAAACTATTAAATTGCTAGGATAACTAAAATACAGTTCTATATTAAGTTCAACACATGACAGGAAGAGCGGCTATGACAAAAGATAATCAGAATTTGTTCCCCTTATGTTGCCTCACTCATGCATTTAAAAGGAGTAGTATTTTGAACACTTGCATTAGAAATTGAAACTTGATTATTGTGTTTAGGAAAATTTAAATTAAAAAAATTTAAAGCAAATGACTTTTATTAGATTTTAAAATATAACTTTTTCTTCCTTAAATTTTCTTCTGTTAAAAAGATTTTCATACATTGCTAAATCCATCAGCACTGTCAAGAGACATTGGAGATTGTTTTTACTTTTGAACATAGTTTTTTGCTTTTTGTTTTTTTTTTTTTACCTCAATTTCTTCAAATCTACTTCTGTACTTACATTACAGTTCCACCTCTCAGTTTCTCTAAATATTCTCCCTACTTAAAGCTTTCTGAGTGTATTAAATTCTGCTTTGAATAACTCAGCTAATGAATGTTGTTTTAAAGATTGTCTTTTAATTGAAAAATGTACAAAGAAAATGCAAAAAAGAGGAAATTATTTTTTTTCTTCCAATATTTACTGGCAAACTGTACAAATTTATTTTAGTTGTTAAACTCAATTTCTTAATAAATTAAATTTTTGTCAATTCCTTTGTTTTTTGAGGACCTGATTACATATTAAGCTGAGTATTATTACTCTGTTGAAATTTTAGATATTCTTTATGCAGTAGCCTAAACCAAACTATTAGCTTAATTTCTAGATAACATTTAGTTATAGTCTTTTAAAATAAATTTCTTTGATGAATTTAACAAGTAACTGTGTGGTATATTTTTAAAGCATTTTTGTTCATGGTTGTCATTAGTATTTTTTAGTCTGTGACCTACGTGCATATGCAAGTGTAATTTAAGAGTGCCCCATAATATTTTAACTACTACATATGTTAATGGCATTAAGGATGCTGGTAAAAAAAAAAACACAGTGGTTTGGGGTGATGGTTTTTAAAAAATATTTACAATATCAAGAACAAAAAGGACATTTTGAGGGAACTGTTAACTGGACATGATGATCCATATGCTTGATTGGCTTCATTACTTAAGATTCTGTTCACTTAGAATTATGTGCATAGATGAATTGTGGAATTCATTAATTAGTTTTTAAAATCAAATTAAACTCTTTGAGAGCTTGTGACATGGCATGAATTTTCTTCTACTTGGAAGCTACTGGAAGAACTAGAGTGATTAGCTAACTATATCTTATGGGGGTATTTTCCTACTTTTATAATTAAGTGATTGGTTTTTCCTCTGTTACTTTATAAATAAATGTGACAATCATCCTAAAATAAAAAATCATCATTATCCTGTTGGAGATATCTTTCTTTAATCATCTTTGTACAAAATTTCTGCTTTAGCAGATCTGGAATTTCATTAATGTGGATATTCCCTTTCATTTGTGCCGACCTCAACCCATCTTACTCTTTTTGGTTCTGTCTGATTTTTAGTCATTCACTGCTCAAATTCCTTTATAGAAAACCTACCTAATGCTGAATGATTTCAGATAGGTCTCAACATTCTTTGGGTACCAAAGACTAGTCTGAGATTAGTCATCTTGTGTAATGACATGATCAGATCTAATATTATTTTTTAAATTGTATTGTGTGTGAGTCATATTTGGCAGGGTGATGCTGCTTCTATTGGCCTAAAGACCACCTGGGGGACTAAGAAGGAGGAAATGGAATATAGTTGTCTTCAAAGTTTGAAGGACTAACCTGTGAAAGAAAGAATAATAAGCTTCAATATGACTTTTGTGGGATGAACTAGGAGCAATGAGTTATGTTTGCCAAGAGATGTATTTAGTCTAGGTATGAGAAAGAACCTCTTAATACAACTCTCACAAACTAGAGTGGGATGCCTTGGGAGTAATGGCCAATCAGTAAACTTTAATTTTCTAAGCAAAGTTCTAGGATCTGGAGCCATAAAGAACATGTCAAAAGCCACATTTTAATAGTGTCATTGAAGAGATTCATACTTGGGTTTGAGCTTTACTGCTTGACTAAATATTACTTTTCCAGATCTCAGTTGTTTTACTAACTCTGAGCTTCTGTGATTTCTTTGTAATTTTGGATCACACAAGAGTTTTTATTTGAAGATTGTAGTGCTCTCTAATTGACAGTCATGTATCCTCACTGGAAGATTGTTGGTGTTAAAATAGGTTTTTATCTCATAGATAAGTATGACATTGTGGAAAATGCTTCACAGCTTCCTAAATGCAATGTAGCCCAGCTCATTGTCCATCTACAGTGTCTAAGATACACACATGCACACGCACGTACACACACACACACACACACGTTCCCCTGCGCTTTCTCTCTCTCTCTGATAGACTAGTTCAGTCGGCTGCCTGTCATTGGCATGAGATAAGTTCCTTGAAGGCAGGGGTTGTCTTTTTCTTGTTTGTATCCCTATCTTCTCACTGTGACAGGGACATAATAGATGCTTAGTAAATGTTTAATGAATTTTTTCTTATGTAGCTTTGTTAGGCAAATCTCTGTTTTATAATTGTGTCCCTCATTGAGGAGGCTTTTTCAGGATTTTGATTGAATCAGTATAAATATTTGTAAACAGGAGAATGTATGAAACTTTGCCATTTGTAGGGAATTATTATTTGATTGGGATTCTGTGCAGGATGTTCCTGTAGTAATTGTAAGTTATTTTTAGTTAACATACATACATGTTTTGTGTGTTATGAACCAGAGTGATTTGGTAGCCACATTACCTGAATGGCTGTTTTGAATTGTAAAATTAAGGAATTTTATGGACTTATTTTTTTTGTTTAGGATTTTGAATACTAATGGAGAAATTAGTAGAACACCCTAAGTATCTTTTATGTACTAATGGTGTTCATGGTGATTATTTGTATATGGTTCATGTGTCCTGTTTGTCACATAGGAAAGAACAATGCCATTGGAATAAGATGACTTGGATTCAAATTTTGGGGAAGCCATTTAATGTTACTAAGTTTTTAGTTTTTTGCCATGTAAAATGGGAGGATTGAGTAAGATCATCTGGAAGATACCTTTCAGCTCTCAACCTATGAAGATTTTTTCTTCTACTGTCTAACTTGGTATAGTTTAATAAAATGTTTGTCAAATAGTTGGGAGAGAAAATAAATTAGCAAGACAAGATCTCATAGTATGATGCAACCTTAGTGAATAATAGTACTACTATTATTATAATATCTAAATGTACCTTGTTATATTTAAAGGTTACATAGTAATATATGTTAACAAAAAAGAATTTTGAGCCTTTTTTTTCTCTTTATCTAAAAGATCTTCATTTTGGACTCAAATAATTTAATATAGTATTTTTCAAACTCTGGCTACTTCTCTGAGTGAATCTTTTAGGTATGTGAAAAACAGTGTCAAAGAAAGCCTTTAAATAAAGGTTGAGCAGGTTTGTAATCAGAGTGGATTAATTTAGTAGTTTTAATCTGGGGTAGCTTTTTTAAATGTTTTGATAAATTTTTCATTATAATTGATTTCCTTTGTAACCCTTTATATTTTTATTTTATAAGTATAAAAACATTAGTCTAAGAAAAGTTTTCATAGACTTCATCCATGATAGGAAAAAAAGATGATTAATCAAATGCTTTTTATTTTGGTCGATATAAAAAACATAATAAGATTTTATATTCTATGTACTTTTCAGTGGTTTAACTGTAATAATATGATCTGTTATAGGAAATTATGACCTTTGGTTGTGATGATATTTTCATCGTGGATACCCTCAATGCATGTATAGATCATTTTCATAGAAATTTTTACATGTATGAGAAATATACACATGTAAAAATATTAATGTGTAAGTATGTGTGCCAGTAGTTTTGCTCCTTCCTAGTCCTTTTGGGGGAGTATAATTTTTTTCAATTTTTTTGCTATTTCTCTTTCATATAGTACTTGAAATATAATAAGCATTTAATAATGCTTGTTAACTGAAATTTTTAAAAAATGAACTCTTCAATATTTTCAGGATTGTGTCCCCACTGGGATGAATTTCCCCTGAGGTATAGTTGGTCTGGTCCAGCTGCCCTTCCTGACTTAACATCTTTCTTAGTTCTTCATTAGTACTTTGGAGACAGCAGATAAAATGTCATTGATAAAGAAGAATATTTAGAATTATAGAAATGTTGATGTCTAATTTTCAGTTTATTTGTTGTCCTTTTTCAGTTTAATTTTTAATTTTGGAGTTATGACTCATTTGGGTCTGATTATAAGCTTTTTGTAGATTTATTTTCCCTTCTGCTTTTTTCTATTTTATGAGGTAGTATTGTTCATAATCTTTTATTATCTTCCACTGTAGTGCTTTTATAAATGAGTTGCTGCTACATGTTTCTACCTGATAAGGAGATCTTTTGTTGGCTGCCTAAGGCAGTTTCTGTGCCTATGTGATTTCAGACTATATTAATAAATACTTTATGATTTGAGTACCCTGTTAAGACTGTATTTGAAGAGTTATGGTCAGGTCTGGGTTATGCATTTTAGAAAGATTATTGATCAGAGAGGGGAGTGAACTCAACAGTGATGTGAGGATTGGGATTCAGCATTAGAGGACTGGTTGATTCTTAGTACCTATGTGACCTTGGACAAGCTAGTTAACCTCCTTGGGCCTCATTTTCCTCATCTATAAAATGGGGAGATTTAACTTGGCTTTTAAGATTATCTAGCTCCAAGTCTTGATCCTGATTTGTCACCTCTGTAGAGCAGGAGTTCTTAAATTTTTCCACTTATGACCCCTTTTCGCTTGAGAAATTTTTATATGATCTCAGTTATATATAGATATATAAATTAGGTATGCAAATCAAATGTTTAACAGTTTCAACATTGTGTATGGGCTTTTAAGAAGTTGGGCTATAGAAGTCATACATTTTCTCGTCTATTTTCTCAGGCTAAGCTTGTTCATAATTAGATAGCATGCAGTTTTGAATTTTTTTTGTATATGTGAATTATAAATTTTATTGATATAAAGGCTGTATATACATTTACAAATAACGAACTATACAAAACTATTGATTGTAACTAATCAGTTTTCATAGAATGTTTTTGTTGATTTTTCTGAACTTTTGTGTCTGCAGCTAAGTTGTGGTTGCAGTTCAACCTTGATAAATGGTGTTGTGTTGCATCCCAATTGCAGTTCAATTTTTATCTTTTTTTTAACTTACATTGTTATGATGCTATATATATATATATATATATATATATATATATACATATAGTTTCTCTTGTTCCTTTGACTTCATTGTATTAATTCATATAAATTTACCCCTCTTTTTGGTGTACTTCATATTCATTTATTCTTACGAAATTAAAATTACATTATATTCATGAGTTTGTATAGTTCATTTCCCAGTGACTTTGTTTCTAGTTTTTTGCTTTACCAAAAAAAATATTGCTGTAACTATTTTGGTAACTATGATACTTTTATTTTTGCCCTTAATCAATTGGGATATGGGTCTAGCAGTAGCGCTCTAGGACAAAGGCTGTGTGTATTACTGCCATTTTTTTTTAAACTATAATTCCAAATTGGCCTGTCAATTCTTAATGTTCAGTTTAATCAACATCAGTACTAGAGTATCAAGGAACATTGGTTTGCCTGGGTATGTCTGCCTTCTCTCTTCCTGGACAGTAATGAAATTTATTTATAATTTTTTTTTCCTTCTTCTTTACTAGATTTGGATCATAAAAAATAATTGAATAGTATTATGTCTTCTAACATATAAGCGATCTTGGTAGCATAGGGATTGATCTTTGAAGGTTTTTGAAAATTTGTTTATGAAGGTATCTGGACCTTTTCCTTTTTTATTGGATAATCTGACAAGTTGTCCAATTTCTTATCCTGAGATTGATTTTGTTTAAATTATTTTTTCCTGTATTGTTAGTCTTGGTATTTTTGTATATGTTCATTATTTTTTAAAAAGTTATGTTTATTAGTATATGGAATTACATAATAATTTTGTTCATTTTCTTAATTTATTTTATATTCATTATAATTTCCTTTTTTTTTTTTTTACATAAGGCTGCTTCTTTGATTCAGTTCTTTAATTTATCATTTTTATTTGCATTTTCATTTATTTATTTTTTCTGAGGCTGGGGTTAAGTGACTTGCCCAGGTTCACACAGCTAGGAAGTGTCTGAGCCTAGATTTGAACTCGGGTCCTCCTGAATTCAAGGCTGGTGCCCTATCCACTGCTCCACCTAGCTGCCCCTTTTATTTGCATTTAAAAAAAGCTAACTTATTTTGTCATTTTCATTGATTTTCCATTTTAATTTTACCTCCTTTCTTCTGTTTTCTTTTGGCTCATTTTTTTTTCTTATTTTTTTCAAATATAGACTTAATTTTTTCTCTGTTACCTCTTGTAAGCATTTTAAGTTTGTCTTTCAGAATAACTTTGGCTTCATCACATGGATGCTTTTTTAAAAATTATAATTTCTAATTTAAAAAGATGTCATTTTATAATTTCTTTTTAAACCCAGAATTTTTTTTTATTGTTAGTTTCAAACTTTATTTCATAATAGACTTGAGAATACAATATATAAATTTTCTCTTTAAACTTAAAAGTTGTCTTAATTCAAGTATATGTTTTTTAAAATATTGCATATGTACTAGAAAATAAGGTGTATTTTGTGCCATTTACTATTATCTACTGTAAATTGGTTCATATTGATTTAGCATTTTCTGTTATTTTGAGCTTTACTAATAATTACTAATGCTAATAATTTTAGTTAAATTAAAATTAAATAATTCACTTTCTATTATGTCCTTTTCAATTTATTTGCTATATTAAGTGCATTTACATAATACTAATCATTCATTTTGGCATAACATCTTTTTTTAATCTTGGTGCATTTTGAGGATTATTTTTTGGAATTTCTATACTTTTATAACTTTGTGCTTATTAAATGTTTTATTCACTTATTGCATTTTGACTCTTTGTGACCAACCTATTACTTTTAAAAGGCATTGACTTCCTCAAAATGCTTTAAAAATTAGCTTGAGCTACCAGAGAGTTATATCCTTTGAGTGATTCTGAAATCCACATCTCTATCCCAACTCTTTTTTTCATTGTTATATCTTTATCTGTCTGGTAATCTGCCCTCTTAATTGGCATCAAAAACTCTCAACCCAATTTTTGATTTATTGAGAAGCATCATGCCAAGTCCAGAGAAATGTTTATTCTGGCTATGTTCTGTGTTAGTCATATTGCATTTGGATTGTTGTATTTACTTCTAGATGCTACTTTTGAGGAATGACATTGATAAGTTAAAGATGAACCAAGAAGCTTAAATGACTTGATTTAAAGCTATAAAAGGTTTGGTTTAGTAGGTCAACAAGTATTTGTTAAATATCTTCAGTATGCCTGGCACATAGGTGCTGGAGAGACTAGTACAAAGAATCAAATAGCCCCTCTTTGCTTTTTTTTTTTATTTACAAGATATATGCATAGGTAATTTTTCAGCATTGACAATTGCAAAACCTTTTGTTCCAATTTTTCCCCTTCTTCCCCCCATCCTCTCCCCCAGATGGCAGGTTGACCAATACATGTTAAATGTGTTAAAAGTCTAAGTTAAATACAACATATGTCTACATGTCCATACAGTTGTTTTGCTGTACAAAAAGAATCAGACTTTGAAATAGTATACAATTAGCCTTTGAAGGAAATCAAAAATGCAGGTGGACAAAAATAGAGGGATTGGGAATTCTATGTAGTGTTTCATAGTCTTCTCCCAGAGTTCTTTCACTGGTTGAAGCTGATTCAGTTCATTATTGCTACATTGGAACTGATTTGGTTCATCTCATTGTTGAAGATGGCCACGTCCATCAGAATTGATCATCATATAGTATTGTTGTTGAAGCATATAATAATCTCCTGGTCCTGCTCATTTCACTCAGCATCAGTTCATGTAAGTCTCTCAGGCCTTTCTGAAATCATCCTGCTGATCATTTCTTACAGAACAATACTATTACATAATAGTCATATACCACAATTTATTCAGCCATTCTCCAATTGATGGGCATCCACTCAGTTTCCAGTTTCTGGCCACTACAAAGAGGGCTGCCACAAACATTCTTGCACATACAGGTCCCTTCCCTTCTTTAAGATCTCTTTAGGATATAAGCCCAGTAGTAGCACTGCTGGATCAAAGGTATGCACAGTTTGATAACTTTTTGAGCATAGTTCCACATCAATAGCCCTTCTTTTCAAGGAGCTTATATCCTAATGGGAAGATAACAAATACATAGAGAATTAAAAATATAAATGAATAAATAGAAATATATAAAAATAGTTAAATATAAGACTGGGAGAGAAGGCATCATTAGCATTTAGAGGAATCAGAAAACTGGAGATATTTGGCTTGGAGGAAGAGATATATGTTACACGTTGGTTGTCTTCATGGATCTGAAAACTTGTCATGTGGAAGAGGGCCAAACAGGGAGCAGTAGAATGGTAAATTTAGAGGTAAATAAGTTTGGTATAGAGGGAAATGTTTTTGATAACAACTATGCAAATTTGCCTTGTGATATGGTAAAGAGTACTGTAGGTACACAAGAATCTCACTAGTGGTTTTCAAGCAAAGACTAGATGACCACTTTGTTGGGTATGCTATATAGGGGGGAATTCTTGTTCAGGTATGGTTTGAGTTAAGGAAACTCCTTTGGAACTGTGAATTTCTTATTTTCCAATTGTGAAATTGTATTGCTGAAACATGTAACATTATTAAAACTGACCTCATTGTCCATAAAATTGTCAATCTTCTCTCACTCCTTATTGTTGTTAGTGGCAACATTTTATTCCCATTTCTCTCCAGTTTGCAATCTTGCTTTGGTTTTTAAAAATTTAATACTTCTGTATCCATTTAGTTTGCTTTCTTCCACATTTCTCTTGGATTAGAAATTTCTCTTACTCTAAAATTTCAGCCTTAGACCTAGACTTATACCTGGGTAACTACAACTGATTTATCTATATATAACAGCTCCACTCTTTATATACCTTCCAGGATAATTTTTTCTCAAAACTTGTTTTATTTATTGAACAAATAGTTTTGTATATTTTACGTACCAAGAAAATATTTTTGCAAATTTTCGTCATGCAAATACTTTTTATTATATTCTTACCAATCACCTGAATCACAACAAAATTTGATTAGCCTATTATTTAAGGTCTTTCCTTTCACTATTATGCTTAGTATTCTTCCAACTTTAGCTGTTGTTATTCTCTAGTACATAGCCTCTCCACTTGAACCAGGGTCGAAAGCAATTTTAGAGAAGAAAATGATATTTTTATGATTTTTTTTACAGGAGTGTATAGAGATTTCTTATAGGAGTTCCAATATTTATAGTCTTGACAGCTTTAGCTGAGATAATAACATAAAGAAAATAAAGCTCAGAGAGATTAAATGATTTGTAACAAACTTCCTTATTAATACTACCTGATATTATTCTTCTTTTCTCTTAAATTTCTTTGTGACATCCACTTTTGTCTAGGAGATATATATACTTATGTATGTGTGGGTGTATGTAATTTGTTTTGCTGATGAGGAACAGTTGTTCTCTTTGATATACTTCTCTCATTCAGCTTCTCTCCCAACTCTTTTTTTTTTTTCCCCTGAGGCTGGAGTTAAGTAACTTGCCCAGGGTCACACAGCTAGGAAGTGTTAAGTGTCTGAGACTAGATTTGAACTCAGATCCTCCTGAATTCAGGGCTGGTGCTCTATCCACTGCGCTACCTAGCTGTCCCCTATTCTCTCCCATCTTTTAATTACTTTTGTTTCCCTGTGAGTAAAATATATTTCTGTACTACTCAACTCTTGTAGTTGCGTATCTGTGTTTTTCTCTCTTTTGACCGATTCAGATGGAAGTAATTCAAGTATTGTCTGATCTCTCCAACCTTTCCTCTTTGTATTAGTCTTTTACTTGTATAATCTGATTTTGTGAGATAACTTAATCATTTTTATTCTCTTTTCCCTTCTCTGTTCCCACTTCCCGCATATTCTTTTTTCAATCTTGGTCTTTTAAGTTCATCACAATGTAACTAGGCTACCAGGTCCTATTAGACTTCTGCTATCACCTTGATGATGATAAATTGTGAGGAAACATCATATCTTCATGTTGTACTGCAAACATCCCATTCTTGCTTAGCTCCTTAAGTTGAATTATTCTCATTACCTTTTATGTTTCTTTTGATTTCTTTGTAGTATTTTAAAATTTGTGCTAAGCTCTGGGCTTTTTAATACTTAGAACTCCTCTGTTTTATTTAAGGTTCATTTTTACCCCTTTAGGATTATACTCACTTTTGCTGGGCAAATTATTCTTGGTTGTCATTCTATATCCTTTGCTTACATCATATTCCAAACTTCTCTGCTCCTTTTAATGGTGACTGCTCTCTGATCTTTTAACGGTGACTGCATAGTTATGTATAATTTTGTTCATAGTCCCTCAGTACTTGATTTCTTTTTTTTCTTACTCGGTAGTATTTTTTCCTTTAACTATAAGCTTTAGATTTTAATTATGATGTTTTTGGGAGTTTTTGTTGTGAGGATTTAAGAGGTAACTGGTAAATTCTATTTTCATTTTGTTTTCTGGTTCTAAGTGTTCTGGGCAGTTAATTATTTCTTGAATTATGTCTAGGCTTTATGTTGGTCTCTTCAAGTAGTTCTACTTGGACTTGCAGTATTTTTCTTTGAGGTTTTGTTGTAGATATTTGTAGTTATCCTCTTTTGGATTTGGGACACATATAATACATACATAGATTGTTTTCAACATTAAATCTTGCAAAACTTTTGTGTTCTAAATTTTTTTTTCTCCCTCCCTTCTTTCCACCTCTTCCCCTAGATGGCAAGTAATCCAATATATGTTAAAACGTGTGCAGTTCTTATATACATATTTCCACAATTATCGTGCTGCACAAGAAAAATAGATCAAAAAGGAAAAAATGAGAAAAAACAAAATGCAAGCAAACAACAATAAAAGGTGAAAATATTATATTGTGATGCACACTCAGTCCTCACAGTTCTCTCTCTGGATGCAGATGAGTCTCTTCATCACAAGTCTATTAGAATTGGCTTGAGCAATTTTGTTGTTGAAAAGAGTCTATCAGAATTGATCCATAGTATAACTTTGGTGTTGCCATGTGCAATGTTCTCTTGGTTCTGCTCACTTCACTTAGCATCAGTTCATGTAAGTCTCTCCAGGCTTCTCTAAAATCATTCTGCTGATGTTTTCTTATAGAATAGTAATACTCCATTAGATTCATATACCATAGTTTATTTAGTCATTTCCCAACTGATGGGCATCCACTCAGTTTTCAGCTCCTTGCCACTTTAAAAAGAGCTACAAACACTTTTGTACATGTGATAACTTTTCCCTTTTTAATAATCTCTTTGGGATACTTTTCTTAATCTAAAATTCTTTTCTGGAGTTAATTCTTGATTTTTGCATTTCTTGGTATTTTTATTTAGCAGATTGACCAACTATTTTTCTTTGAAATTCAAAGGAAAACTTCCTTTTTTATATATATATATATATATATATATATATTTTATAATATTATCCCTTGTATTCATTTTTCCAAATTACCCCCCCTCCCTCTATTCCCTCCCCCCAACGACAGGCAATCCCATACATTTTACATGTGTTACAATATAGTCTAGGTACAATACATGTGTGTGAATATCATTTTCTTGTTGCACAATAAACATTAGAATCCGAAGGTACATGCAACCTGGGCAGACAGATATTAGTGCTAACAATTTACATTCCCCTCCCAGTGTTTCTTCTCTGGGTGCAGCTACCTCTGTCCATCATTGATCAACTGGAAGTGAGTTGGATCTTCTTTATGTTGAAGATTTCCACTTCCATCAGAATACATCCTCGTACAGTATTGTTGTTGAAGTGTACAGTGATCTTCTGGTTCTGCTCATTTCACTCAGCATCAGTTGATTTAAGTCTCTCCAGGCCTCTCTATATTCCTCCTGCTGGTCATTTCTTACCGAGCAATAATATTCCATAACCTTCATATACCACAATTTACCTAACCATTCTCCAACTGATGGACATCCATTCATCTTCCAGTTTCTAGCTACAACAAAAAGAGCTGCCACAAACATTTTGGCACATATATGTTTCTTTCCGCTCTTTAGTATTTCTTTGGGATATAATCCCAGTAGTAGCGCTGCTGGGTCAAAGGGTATGCACAGTTTGATAACTTTTTGGGCATAATTCCAGATTGCTCTCCAGAATGGCTGGATTCTTTCGCAACTCCACCAGCAATGTATTAGTGTCCCAATTTCCCCACATCCCCTCCAACATTTGTCATTATTTGTTCCTGTCATCTTAGCCAATCTGACAGGTGTGTAGTGGTATCTCAGAGTGGTCTTAATTTGCATTTCTCTGATCAGTAGTGATTTGGAACACTCTTTCATGTGAGTGGATATAGTTTCAATTTCTTCCTCTGAGAATTGTCTGTTCATATCCTTTGACCATTTATCAATTGGAGAATGGTTCGGTTTCTTATAAATTAGGGTCAGTTCTCTATATATTTTGGAAATGAGACCTTTGTCAGAACCTTTGTTTTTAAAAATATTTTCCCAATTTGTTACTTCCCTTCTAATCTTGTTTGCATTAGTATTATTTGTACAGAAACTTTTTAGTTTGATGTAATCAAAATCTTCTATTTTGTGATCAATAATGATCTCTAGTTCTCCTCTGGTCATAAATTCCTTCCTCCTCCACAAGTCTGAGAGGTAGATTATCCTCTGTTCCTATAATCTATTTATTATCTCCCTCTTTATGCCTAAATCATGGACCCATTTTGATCTTATCTTGGTATATGGTGTTAAGTGTGGATCCATATCTAATTTCTGCCATACTAATTTCCAGTTTTCCCAACAGGAAAACTTCCTTTTTTAAAAGCAACTTTGGAAATCAGAGAGAAAATAACTAAACATTTTTAAACATATGGCTATTTTATTGTTTCATCTGTTCTGCCTTTTTCTTTTGAGTCCCTTGTCCTCTTATTATATCAGTGATTGTACCTCTGTCAAGTCTTATCCTTTGATTTTAAAGTCACTATCTTTGATTCTTGAACATAATTGGCTGAATGAAGTTGGAGAAAAATCACACAACCATTCTGAGTGAGTCCATTACAGATTTGTTTCATGAACTAAACTGAATACTCAACTGCTGCTAGGAAATCCTTTACTTCATTAATTATTGACTCACTTTCCATTCACCATTTCCAAACCTTTTATTCCTCCTTAAAACTCTCATATAGTCCATCCCCTTCCCTCCCAGCCAGTAACCTTGTCTCATATTTTATAGAACAAATTGAGGCCATTTGCCAAGAGTTCCCTTTTCTTCTGCCTCATCTCCTTTCATTCAAATGCCTTCTGTCACTATTTCTCTTTTATTCCTATCTCACAAGAAGCTTTTCTCCTTGCCAATGCATGCTCCTATAACTGCACTAGAGATTCCATTCCATCTCGTCTAGCAAACTTCCCCCCTTCCATCCTTTTTCTGACTGATTTTCAGTCTCTCCCTATCTACTGACTACTTTCCTATTTACAAACATGTCCATGTCTCCCTTGCCCTCACAAAATCTTTACTTGATCCTTCCATTCTTGTTATCATCCTGTTTCTCTTCTGCATTTTTATTAATTTGAGAAGGCTGATGTCTTCAATTGGTGTTTCAAGATACTCTTATTAAATCTTTACAATCTCACTTTCAAATTCATTTAAAAGTATTCACTCTAAAGTTTCTAGTGATCTCCAGTTGCCAAATCCAGTGACCTTTTCCTTCTTGATCTTGCTGCAGGCTTTGTCTATGCTTATTTCCTCAATTTCTTTTTATTGTCTTATTATTATGTTTATAGTACTGTATCAAAGTATAATAATGGAATTCTTTAACCCCCCTGATATTAACTGAAAAAGACATTTGGTTCAAACATATAAGCCACATAAATAAAATATCAATACTGATTTATTGTGATATATCCCTTTGTATCCCATAATGTAGTTTGTTTTTTATTTCTTTTGTGGGTTTTTTTCCACTTTTACCTTGTGAGATCATACTGCTATTGCAAATTTTTTAAGTTCACTTGAAACAGTAAATTTTGCTCTAACATCTTATTTGAATTTTTTGTGAGTCTTTGCTTCATGTTTCTTATAAATGAAATATTGTTCTATTCTACAATTTTCTTCAGTTTTATAGGTGAATTTATTGCATTTACATTTACGTAGTAATGACTGTTAATTGACTGTTTGTTTACCTTGATTCTCTTATATTTTCTTCATAGACTCCTAAGCCCTAGATTGGCTTCAAAGCACTACAATTATAGACTGCAGGACTTCTTAATTGGATTCTGGACAAGACTGTCTTCTAATTTTACTTGATTCATAACTCCAACCTCAATGATGTCCAGGCTTGCCTCTAGTTCCTATACTAAAAGAATTCCCTAAGCTATCAAGGCCAAGTTTTTCTAGTTAAATCTTTTCTATTGTAATCACAGGCTTCTGGAGTAGTTGGGAGAGGTTATTTTGCTCCCATTCACTCTTACCTTATTGTGATCTTCTTTGTCAGGAATGTCTGTCAGAATTTATAAAATGTTTTGATTTGAGTTTTATATATATCTTATTTAAAATGTAAATATTTAAAACTTTTGCATTATGTATTTTGATTTATACATCAGCATTTTTTTTGATCTGTGACAGTTGTATTAGACAAATGGTACCTGTAAAATTTGTCTTTTTTAAAAAATTTTTTTAAATTTTATAATTATAATTTTTTTTGACAGTATATATGCATGAGTAATTTTTTTTATATATAACATTATCCCTTGTATTAATTTTTCCAAATTATCCCCTCCCTCCCTCTACTCCCTCCCCTAGATGACAGGCAATCCCATACATTTTACATGTGTTACAATATGACCTAGATACAATGTGTGTAAATCCCATTTTCTTGTTGCACATTAAGTATTAGATTCCGAAGGTGTAAGTAACCTGGGTAGATAGACAGTAGTGCTAACAATTTACATTCACTTCCCAGTGTTCCTTTTCTGGGTGTAGTTGTTTCTGTCCATTATTGATCTAAAATTTGTTTTTTTAAGCTATTTATAGAAAATATATTGCCTACTGTATCATTTTGTTCTGAGAGGTTTTTGCCTCAAAAAATAATTGAATTTTAAAAATTGATTTTTTTCCTGAGCCAAATATTCTATTAATACTAACTAACATTGGCAAAAATAAAGTCATATTTCCAATTTGAAAATGTATACTTAATATTACTATATGTTTATGTTTTCATTTAAGAACAAAAATCGAAAGAATTATACATTTAAAATTTTAATGGTATTAACCTCATGAGCACAGTGAATAGTTTTTAAGTGATAATGGTGAACAGATGGTATTAAAGTAGGCATAATTGGTTTGGGGAGTATTTAGATTTAAATACATAGCCATTAAAGCTATCATATTTCTATTTCTGATAGATTCTAGTCATTGAATCAGTAGATATGTGATCCTTAATTGCACAAAAATCAAATACAAAATATTAATGTTTTAAAACAACCAATTTTTACTTTTACATCTATCTGGTCTCTCAATGCTTTTTTTTTAGAACAATTTTTTAAAGTGAGTATAATATTAGATAATTTGATTACTTTTATTTCAGTTGACATTAATGTAACATGTCATAAGTAGGTTGCTACTAAATGCAAAATTGCTTAAGGCCATATTTTATTGTTATGTTGCCTATTGACTTTTAGAAAGATTTGTCCTATATTAGTAGGCTATTTGCCAATGCTTCATTTTCATTTTCTACTTTATAAAATTAGATTCTTGGAATACTTGAATTTTTTTGGGGGGAAAAGATATATTTAAATTGTCTTTGATGTTACATATATTTGTACATATATAAGTTCATCTTACATTGCAGGAGAAATCAATGCAAATGAAATTACTTTTAATTCAAACATATTAAGTGCTTGCTGTATATAAGACCCTTTTAAGGAATTGGAATATAAAAGTAAACAACAGTGATTTTGTGAGAAGTAACAGTTGAACCCATGGAAGTATATTCAGTCAATCAATAAATGAACAATTATTAAATGTGCCTACGTTAAGTACAGGCACTGTGTTAGATGCTGATTGTTAGATATTGAGATTACTTAGAGCAAGTAACTAAGATGTAGCCTTAAAGAGATGAATAAGGATGAGAAAGTAGAAAAGGAGATCTAAAAAACCAATCACTTGGCTCACAGAGAGCCATACTATTTTGCATTCAGGAAACCAAGGAAGGAGGGTATATCCAAGAGATATTTATTGATAAGTAGTTATCAAACTTAATGTTGCTGTAAAATTTAGGGAACTGACAACTGAGAAAATGCTGAACTTAATTGGACATTTTAAAGAAGCTTTAGATGACCTTCTAGAGAACAGTTTTGTGGATTATTAAGATTGTTAGCATATAAAGGGATTGAAGAATGAATAAGGAAATGGAAACAGCAAAGCAGGCAACTCTAAGAAGTTAATAATGTGAATAGGAAAAGGGATAATAAATAAATGATTATTAAATGCCTATTTTATGTCAGGCACTGGGCTAAGTACTGGAAATTTTAAAAAAGAGGAAAAAGGTAGTCCTATTTCTTAAGGAGCTCCTGATTTGTGGCATCTCACAATCTAAATGTATAGGGAAATAACTTGAGGGTAAAGGGAAGGATAGGAGCAGCTAGATAGCAGTGGATAAAGCATTAGTCTTCGGAGTCAGGAAAACTCAACTTTTTGAGTTTAAATCTTATCTGAGACATTAAATAGCTGTGTGACTTGGGCCTGTTTGTCTCATTTCTTCATCTGCAAAATGAACTGGAGAAAGAAATGGCATCTTTAGTATCTTTGCCAAGAAAACCCCAAATAGGCCATAAAGAATTGGACACAATTGAAAACTACTGAATTAAAAAAAAATTGTTGATATTTTTAACTTCACTTTTGCTTCCCAATGACTGCTCCAAATACAGTCTTAAGAAGTTTTCTGTGTCTTGCTTCCTTTTTATCATGTACCATTATATTTATTTTTGCTGGATTATAAACTTTGCCCTAAATTCACTTTTCCTTTAAATTGGTGGCTGCTTAATTATGTGGGGTCCTGATGGTAGCTGTTTAGTACTTGAAATCTTTCTGGCTACTTTAAATATTTTTCTTTAACCTCCTCTGGATTTTGGGTATGAAGTTCCTAGGAGTTTTCATTTGGGGGTTTCTTTCAGGGGGTGACCAATTGATTTTCTCTTTCTGCTTTGCTCTCTGATTCTAAGACATTGGGGAGTTTTCTTTTTAATATTTCTTGAAATGTGATAAGGCTTTTTTTTTTTTTTTTTTTTTAGTCATAGTTTCTGGATAGTCCAGTGTTTCTTCATTTTTTTTCTCTCTCGTCTTATCTATTTTCCAGGTCAGTTGTTTTTCTCATGTTATACTTAGGTTTTCTAACATTTTTTTTAGTCTTTTGACTGTTTTACTCTTTCTTATTGCTTCATGGACCCAGTGACTTCTATTCATTATAATTTTCAGGCAGTTTATTGCTTAGGCAAGATTTTATATCCCCTGTTCCAAGCTATTAATGCTTCCTATTCTTTCTGCCATCACTTTAATTTCTTTTACATTTTTTCCCTTGGTATTCTTTCAATTCATTTCTAAAAAGATAGTTTTAATGTTTTTAAACTGTTGTTTCATTTCTTTCAGGATCTCTAGTTGTTTGTTCCCAAGCTATTTTGGAATCATTCTCTTCTGTGTTTGTGTCTTGAGCTTCTCTGCCATTATAATAGCTATTTGTGCTTAGGAGAGAATTCTTTTTTTGTTTGCACTTTCTTCTAATCGATGTTATGATGTTAGATTTGTTGTTCAGGCTGGAATTTGCAGCAGTTCTTGAGGGGATATGTTTGGGCTATTCCTGTTTCTGATTTTTTGGGAGTACTGAGTATTGTTATTCTAGGTTCTCAGGAATAAGTTGGAGATCTGAAAACTTGCAGTGCTTTCAAAGTGGTCTGATCCTGGGCAAAGTCTGTTTACTACTCCCTCATTACCACCACCCCCTTTCCCAGCTGAGCTTTGCCAGTTTGCTTATGACTTTGCTTTTCAGCAGGAGGAGGCAGTTGCTGGACTCAATTGAGTGAAATGGAAAACTATTGCTTAGAGTGGTAGAATTGTGTGCTTCTCTCTTTGATCTCAAGAGTCCTGCTGTGGTCATTTCTCTGAAGGCTGGGCAAGATGCTAAAAAAGAAACTTTGATCCGCTCCTGGGCTATAAACTACATTTCTGCTGGCTTCTGAACGTCTTTCTTTATTGGTACATACATCATGTAGAACTTCGTATCTACTAACTCAATTTTATATAGGGTCCCCTGTTCTCTGGATTTTAATCCCGAATTTGGTAGTGAGTAATAAAGTTGCCAGTCTGCTGGATACAATGTTTCCTATAATAGAACAATGCCAGAAGAGAGGATAATGCAAGGGAAAATTTTTGTTACCCTCTAGTAAAAGCCTATGGTCTTTTTCACTTCTGCCAAGGGATCATGACAGCCTCTGGTTTCTTTAGATTTGGATATTTAAAGACCTTTGGAGCATTGCTAATTTGTTTCTCATTTGTTTTCTTGATTCACTCAAAGAGGTTTTTGGCCAAATGAAGGAATAAGGATGCAGATTTCATTTAAAGATTAAAAACTTGATAAGATAAATCAATTTCGGTCAGGATGAAACCCATTTCCCCTTACCCCCTTTCCAAAGGGGCATCTAAGTGGCATAGTTGAAAAGAGCCTGGAATCAGGAAAATATTGAGTTCAAATGTGGCCTCAGCTACTCACTAGTTATGTGATGCTGGGAAAATCACTTCATCCTGCCTCAGTTTCTTCATGTTTAAAGTAATACCTACTTCTCAGTGTTGTTTTGGAGATTAAATGGGATAATATTTGTAAAAAGTGCTTAGTATTGGTGCCTGACATATAGTAGGTATTATATAAATGCTCTTCCCTTTCTAGAGAACCTTAGAATTGGATTCCAGGTATATAAAATTTTTTGTCTTGGCTTCACTGGATGTATTAATAGGAAAATTTAAAAATATATTTATTTGAGAGGCAGGTAATGAATGGATTTTTTTTTTTTTTTTGCTATTCCCTCTTGTATTTATATAACTAATGAAGATTTGACAACAGCTTTTATTTAAAATACATTAAAATGGTATTAATGATAAAGCCTTCCTTTTTATAAAAATAGTCAAAACATTATTTCTCTTCTATTATTTTAGGCTAAAGTATTTTTTTTATTCCTTACAGTAATCCTAAATTGGAAAGTCAGCGAGTAAATAAAAAAGTCAACAATGATGCATCACTTAGAATTCAAAATTTATCCATTTTGGTGAGACAAATCAAATCTTATTACCAGGTAAGCAATTCTTTTTGCCTTTTAAAAAAATAGTAATTTTAATAGATGAGTATAAACATGGTTGAAGTTGTATAATAAGCTTAACTTTAAATATAACCCATCTTATATTAATAATGATATGTACTATCAATTTTATATTGACATATATAATGATATAATAAAATATATTATGGCTTAGGGACTCGCTTATTTCTTGTTTGTATTCTCAATGTTTAGCATAGTGCCTGGAACATAGGAGACACTTACTGTTTATTGAATTGAATTCTATGAAAATTTATTGACTTAAGTGTAAAGGGAGAATATTTGAAGTACTTAATAGAATAAAATATTTTAAATTATTCACTTTGCATCAAAAACATGCAAATATGTACAATGTTGTCATTTGAGACACAGTTCTCGTTCTCTCTCTCTCTCCTCCCTCCCTCCCTCCCTCCAGAGAGAGAGAGACTGTGTTGGAGCTGACTAATAAACTAGGAAAGTGTGATTTTTTTTTTTTTTAAGGACCTACTTTTGATGCATCTTAAAGGCTTTGTAATTTTGGGCAATTTTCTATTTGAGACTGAAATTACAGAGAAAGTGTAGACCTGCATTGTTGTTCCCTTGCCTAAGAGCTCTCTATACCAGTGAAATTACAAGTATAATCCAGAATATCCTGTCTTTATTTCTTTTTATAGTTATTAAATGTTCTACTTACATTGATTCAGATGGTACTTCAGAGTCTATTATAGTGTGATGGTTTTTTGGAAAACATTTAAATATGTAACTTTGAAAATAATTTATTTCTTTACAAAAACTTTTAGATAATCCTAAGAGAATTATTTAACGTTTCTCTAGATTTTTTTTTTTTTTACTAAAGTAATGATTTTTAAAAATCTGTAACTGTGTGTGTGTGTTAGACTTGCAAACATGCTACTTAATACTTACGATTTTTATCTTGGATATTATCCTTTTTCTTTTAGCCAGTTTGCAAGCAAGGGAAAAAGGTGGAAGCAGTTGATTTAATAATTATTTATTGTTGAGACCCTGGATATACTAGAATCAGCCGGAATCAGGATTAGCAAAAGTCTTTATTCTTGGTCTTTTGCAGTCACAGTCAGGGAGTTAGATCTAGCAATCTCCACACCTCCTTTCTCTCTCTCCACTGCCTAGAAAATGATCCTCCTCCTCCTACTTCACCTACTGATATCACTTCCCCTTCTTTGTCCACACCCACCGATCCAGCCAGCAAAGAGTTGAGTAGGTTCATCCTCCAAACATGTTAATAGAGAATTGTCCAATTGGTAATTAGCCTCACTTGCTCAGTTATCCAAGTGCTTCTGCTCAGTTCTAGCCCTCTACAATTTATTTAAATCAGTGGTCTCCAGATTTTCTTGATTGAATATCCATAAGAGTAAAAAAACAATTAGCACATTTGCATATATGTTTATTTACTTGTAAATCATTTACTTGTCATTCTGTACTGGCAAAAATACTTGCATATTTTATAAAAATAGACATTAAAAAAGGATGGGATAAAGATGAAATAATATTTTATCTGAGGGTCACATGGAAGCCACTGGTGTTTATTGTGTGGAAAAGATGATGGGGTAACAAGATTAGATCTTTTCTTTTAGGAAAATCATTTTGGCAATTATATATAGACTGTATCAGAAGGTAGAGAGGCTGGAAAATGGAAAATCAATTAAAAGGCATTGCAATGGTCTAGATGATTCTGGATAACGTGATCAGCTAGATAGAGTAGTAGATGTTTTTTTGAGTCCAACACTGGAAAAACTTCCCCCTAGAAAGGAATTATGCATTAGAGGAAAAGCAGTTAAAGTTATGTTCATAGACTGAGACAGCAAGAAATATGATAGACTCATAATGATACTTATGAGTTAATAGCAGAGAATGCTAATCCCTAATTGGCTTTCTCAGGATTTCTCCCCAACACTTTTACAAGAAAACACAATATGTTCCAGAAGCTGAGTGAGTAATGTTCTTGCTGCTGCTGTTCCAGTTTACCCTCACCCTATCCTAAGCCCACTGTTCGTCCTCTCTACCTACCCATTTGTGAAGAAGGGAAAGGTACAAGAAGATATAAGAAGATGTGGGAGCATGCTCTTCCTGGGTCAGCATAAGAACTAAAAGATCAGAGAGGGGAACCTAGGTCAGAGGGCCAGTATGAATGTAGGGCTATATCAGGCCAGAAAGGAAGGAAAGAAGCATTTAGCTGGCTCTAGTCTTGTTCCCTCCAGAAGCCTTTTGGAGCAAACTCTTGGCACCTGTGAAACGTGAATTGCCTAATGTGAGAGGTCTGGAAAATTTTGAGGTCTTTGGGTGGTATAACTGCTATTAGGAGAATGAAAATGTATTTAAAGGTATTTAAAAATCTGGAGCACAAATGGATCAGTTAGGGAGATATTAAAACAGAAGAAAGATACTACTAATATCTGATAAGATAGATGACATTATGGATTCCCAAGATTCCCAAGAAAACAGAACCACAGCAGGATGTTCCTGAAAAATAAATTTTGAAAAAACCTAACAGGTAACAAATAGTAGAATTTATGGACTGTGAAGGAGAAATAATTAGCAAAAAAGAGAAACTTGTATTTGCAATGGGTTTTTTCTCCAAAGAAGCCAAAGAGAGAACATCTGATTGGGAATACAAATATATGGAAGTGGAAGACAAAATCTGAAGAACAAAAACACCAGCAGTTACATTAGAAGAATATGATGCTAAGAGAACCAGAATCAAGGATTATATTGTATACAATGATTGCAAAAATGTGTGATGATGAAGAATGAAAAGAAGTGAATCTAAGATGATGGAATAGAGAAACACCTAGCTGAGCTTTCCAAAATTCCCTTTCCTACAATGATAATGACTCAAATTAAATTCTGGAGCAGCAGAAACAACAAAAGCTCAAATGAAATAATTTTCCCGTATAGAACAAGATGGGAGGTTGGCACAAAAGATCTGTCCTAGAGCCTATACTTCTTTTTCAGTTAAGAATTAAAATTGACCAAATTGAAAAAAGAGGTACAAAAGCTCAGTGAAGAAAAATAATTGCTTAAAAATCAGAATTGGGAAATCAAAAATTAATGGCTTTAGGAGACAACAAGAAACAATAAAACAAAATGAAAAAAAAATAAAAGCAAATGTGAAATATCTCATTGGAAAAGCAACTGACCTTGAAAATAGTGAGAAGAATCAATTTGAGAATTATTAGATTACCTGAAAGTCAAAGAAAGAGCCTAGACAACATATTTCAAGAAATTATAAAGGGAAATTATACCAATATTTTAGATCCAGAGAGTAAAATAGAAATTGGAAGAATATACCAATCACCTCCTGAAAGAGATTGAAAAAGAAAACTTGAGAAATTCCAAAGTTCCCAGGTTAAGGAAAGCTTCAAACACCAGAAAGAAATAAAGCAAGTATCATAAAATTAGTCTGCATCACATAACATTTAACAGTTTCTATATTAAAGGATCAGAGAGGTTGAAATATCCCAGAGAGCAAAGGTACTAGGATTATAACCAGGAATAACCTATCCAGCAAAACTTGATTATAAATCCTTCAGAAAAATGATTACTAAAATAGAATCAAACATTCTTGATGTGAAGCCCTAGTTGAATAGAAAATTTGACATTCAAATACAAGATTCAAGAGAAACATAAAAAAAAGTAAACATAAAAAAGAAGTCATAAAGGACACAAGGTTAAACCATTTACCACATGAGAAGATGGTACTAGTAACTAAGAACTTTACCACTACTAGGACAATTATGGAAAAGAGTATTCAAAAAGATTCTGGGGAGATAGAAGAGCTAGTCAGAAAACTTGCAGCTCTCCAAATTTTTTCCTCAGAAAAAAGATAGAACAATGCCTCAGAGGGAATATAGAGCAACAGAAATAAACCAAATTCAAGTTAAAGCAATAATTCAGGGACAAAAGTTTGGCCTAAGTGAAGTATAGACACCTCCAGACCTAGTCCATTGGAATCAACACAAGACAAAGCCCTGGGGGCAGCTAGAGTAGGAGCTTGAAAAACTTTCAGTTCATGGACAATATTGGACTCTTGACTGCAGACTGAAGGACCTTCCATTGTTGAGGGATGCCAAACACAGCTGCACCGTGACTAGACACATCCCAGACTGAGCTTGCCACTGCAGGGGACAAGAAGCTGCCACATATACTTGGTGAGTGCAGTAGAGTCAGGGACTTTTCTGGTTGTGGACACTTACAGGTGAGAAGAGTCCCTGATTTTAGTTCCAGGGAAAAGAGGACAACTGTTGTTTGCAGCCATTGGAAGGATTACAGGGAATAAAATCATTTGTGGAACGCTGTGACCAGGGGCTCTAGCCCAGGTTTAGGAGTGGAGAGGAGAAGGGTAAGGTTGAACCCAGGCCAGACCTCAGAAAATAATAGTAAGAAGGACCAGAGGCTTGGGGCATAGTTCCCCATGCCTGGGAATTAGAATTTGGTCAAACTAATAGCTGCTAAAAATAAAATAATGAGCAAGAAAAGGAGAAAGAACCTAATCATAGTTACTATGGGGATAGATAGAGAAGTTTGGGGTTAATATTCAGAGCAACTAGATCAATAAAAATGTCAAATGGTTCCAAGCACGTAATGATTTCTTTATAAGAGAGACTGAAGAAAAATTAGCCAAAAAAAAAAAAAAATCCAAGAAAAATTTGAAAATAAAGTCAGCCAGCTTAAAATGGAAAACCAAAAAGTTAAGGAAGAAAATAATTCCCTGAAAACTAGAATTGGGCAAAGGGAAGCTAATGCTGCTCTGAGACACAAAGAAAAAAGTATGACATGTCTAATCAGGAAAACTGATCTGGAGAACAGATTGAGGAGAAATATAAGAATAGTAAGACTGCCTGAAAATTATAATTTAAAAGAGCATTGATATATTACAAGAAATTATTAAGGAAAATTGCCTGAAGTTTCAGACCAAGAAGGCATAGAAATAGGAAAAAAATTTACCAGTCACCACTCATTTGAAAGACATCCCAGGAGAAAAAGTTACAGAAATATCATAGCCAAATTACAAAGCTCTCAGATTAAGGAAAAAATGTTAGAAGCAGCAAAATAATAATAATAATAATAATAATAATAATAATAATAATAATAATAATAATGAATGATGGAACTGCAAAAAAGAATTACACAAGACCTAGTAGTTAGTTACTATTTTGAATGACTCCAAGTCTTGGAATACTATATTTCCTAGAACAAAAGAGCTGGGATTATGACTAAGGGTAAGTTACCTGCAAAGTTAAATATAATGCTGAACAACAACAACAAAATGAACATTTACAAACTGAAAGACTCAGATTATTTGTGTCAAAAATGGCAGAACTTGGAGGTAAATTCAACATAAAACATTAAGGAGAAATATTAAGTACACATTAAGGTCAAATCATTTACTTATTTATGAAAATATTATCAATTCTTTTATAACTTATTTTTATTTAGAAAGAGACTTGGGCTAGACCAAGTATGATGATGGTGATTCTTAAAAAAAATATTAAAGACTGTAAGGAGAGATAAAAGTTGAAAGTACCTCCTACAAATGAGACAAAAAAGGAAAAATTCAAAAGAAACTAGTAGGGGGAAAAGAAGTAATGCTGAAACTTTTCTCATTGGGAATGGGTTAAAGAGGGAACAACATATACATATAAAAGGGTATAAAAGTCTTCAAGTTCAGAAGGAAAGAGCACTATCAGATAGGATGGAGGAAAAGGATATACGGAAGAATTTTTGGAGAGATGGCTAATGAGTAGTAGCAAAACCAGGAATGAGGATGGATGGGTATAGGGTGAGAAGGTAGAAAGGAAAAATGGGAAAAACAATTATAATTTAAAATGTGAAAGGAGATGAATTTACCCATATATAATATAAACATTTTTATACAAATCAAGTTATATCTAAAGTTAATATTTATTGCATATGTCCAGGTAAAATTAATCATTTTTTTTTAATTACAATTTTGCCCAACTTATTTGTATAATACCATCCCAATTAAATTATTTAAAAATCATTTTACTGAGTTAGAAAAATAATAAAGTTCAATTAGAGGTTAGGAACTTCAAAGAAAATGGGGAGGGGGGTAGAATTTAAAGGAAACAGATTCAGTATTACCAGACCTTAAACCATATTATGAAGTGAGAGCATTGTTAAAAGGGTAAATTAGATAATTTTGATTATTTTGAATCAGAATTTTCTTATAAATAAAATTACACAGCCAAAAATAGAAGGAATGCACAAGAAATGGGAAAAATCTTTCATAGATAGTCTCTCAGATTGGTTAAAATACAGCTGTGTTTGATTTAGAAAAACATGGCGAGACAGACATTTTTAAAAATATGTACTTATTTAAAAGTCAAATACAAAAAAAAAAAAGAAATTATGTGCAAAACGGAACATAAGCATTCAAAATCTGAAAAAGTTTCCATTTCAAGAAAGCATATATATTGTATTCAAAATTGCCCATCTTTTTTTTGTTTCCTTGTAATTTCTTTTTTTTATTCTCTACTTTTCACTTTTTTCTTTTTTTTTTTCCTTTTCCTCCTTAAATAGGCTACAGTTAAGCACAGGTATATTTATATATGCATATACACACATGTAACACATGTATGTATGCCTATGTGCACCCACATACCTACGTATAAATATCTACAATCATACACATATACATTTCATATAGATCTGTGTAAAATTGTGCTATGTTCTCTATTTCTCTGAAGATGGATGATATCCTTCTTAAGTCCAAGTCGTGCCATATTTTTCTAAATCCACCAACTCATCATTTCCTATATCTTATTTTCTAGTTGCTTTAAATAGTCTTAAAAGTGCTCTTGATTATCTATCATAAATGATATATAGTATAGTTTACCTATTTTTCTATTTTGATTGAATCTATTTTAACTTTAACTTTGAGATCAATGATTACTGCCTCTGCTTTTTTTTTTTTTTTTTTTTTTTACATAAATTCTACTCTCTTGATCATTATTATGTTTATGTGTATCTCTTGCCTCTTACTGCTGACTCCTCTACTATACTTCTACAGGCTATCTTTCCTTGCTATTTTTTTAAACCCGCCCCTCCTCCGAGAATCCTTACCTTATCTTTTGTTCTATTTTTGTTCTATACTCTTTTCTTCTCTCTCCCTCTTAAATCCCATTCCTATTACTTTATATACTTTAATCTCATTCCTATTCACATACACATTCTTCTATGCCCCTTTCATCCTATTCTCATTCCTTATTTTTTAATAAATTTAGAAAGCTTTTTTACATCCATCCATCCATCCATCCATCCATCCATCCAGTTTCCTCTTTAATGCATTCCCTATGTGTTAGGATTCTTACAAGGTACTAAGACAGTGGAATTGATAGAGACAATAATTATCTAATTTAGCATGGTTCAGTATGATTGATCTAATCCTACAAGGAGATGTTATGAGCCAAAACTTGAAACAAGGTGCTAAGTGGAATTGAGGAGATAGTGATTAAATCTAGTTTAGCATTGATTAAGTCCTACAACAAATAATGGTTTCCTAGTGATATAATGATTGGCATATACTCAGTGTGGGGAATATAAGGAGGAGGTCTCAGGGCCAGGAAGGAGAGGCCCACTAGAAGGTCATTCAGAGGAGGCTAGAGGCAGAAGCTGGCAGAGGCAAAGGACTAGTAGCAGGAGCTCTCGGAACCAAGGAGAGAGATAGGCCTCTTAGAAAGCTAACTGGGCCCAGGAAAAGAGACAAGACTTTGAAGGAGACAATAAAGGATTTGGACTTCAACACCTGGCTGCATTTGGGATGATTACTGAACTGAAACTAAGGCTGCTTCCAGAAGCCCCCCAAGAAACCTGTTCCCAGAGAACATTATATTTTAGAGAAGAACATTACACCTATGTTGTTAAGATTTCAAAACTAACAGCCCTTCTCTTCCAAACTAATTCCTCTTTTTTAAAAAAATTATTATTATTATTATTATAGCTTTTTATTTACAAAACATATGCATGGGTAATTTTTCAACATTGTCTCTTGCAAAATCTTCTGTTCCAAATTTTCCCCTTCTTCCCCCCCATCTCCTTCCCTAAATGGCAGATAGTCCAATTCAGTTCTTACACCTCAATTCATATAACCTAATTACCCTTTTTGTCTTTTCCTTTGCAGTTTTGCATTTTAGAATCTTACTCAGCTTTACCCCAGTCTTTTCTTTCAAACTATTAACTAATGACAATCTTAGATATATTGTTGACATTTTTTTTTTTTTTTATATAAAGCATAGTTTGTCCTTATAGAATCCTTTGGGGGAAAACAAAACAAAACAAAAAACTTCGATCTTTACCTGATATTTGTCTTGGATCTTATATGGGAGAAAGTGAAAGGAAGAAGTAGAATGATGTAAATTATTTGCCATAAAAAGAGACAAAAAAAAAAAGCTTTTACAGTGGAGGGGAAAGGAGGAAGTGACAATCTTACTATCATCAGAATTGGCTCAAAAGGGAAATAACATACACAACTCAATATGGGTATAGAAAATCTATCTTACCCTGCAGGAAAGTAGGAAGGGAATGGGATATAGGAAGGGGGAGGGAGTATGATAGAAGAGGGCATATTGGGGGAGGAAGTGGTTAGTAGCAGAACACTTTTCAGGAGGGATAGAATGAAAGAAAGAGAATAGAATAAATGGCGGGGGTGGGGAGGGGAGGATACAGTTAGCAATAGTAATTGTAAAAAGAATTTTGAAGCAAGTTGCCCTGATAATGAAGAGGTTCAGGGTTGTGTCCCCAAATGATGAGGTTTGGCGCAGGGCAAGGAGGTGTAGGAACCCCTTTGGTTGGTACACAGGTCTTTTGTAAAGGAATTTATGAACCCAAAAAGCTAGACTGGCAAAAAGAAGTTTATTATTGGTATTGAGAAGTCAGCCTTTGCTATGCATGAATAGAAAGACTGAATTTCTTGGTGGCAAGGTCCCAATAGAGGGATATAAAGTATCTAATGGAGGAGTCCTAGCAGAGAGAGTTTCTAGCAGAGAAAGTGAATAAGATCTTATTAGGGAAATAGGTGAGAAAGATAAGGGATAACGCTGAAAGACATTCTCTTTCAGCGGCAGAGAGTCTCTTGCAGGTAGCTATGCCAATGGAGATCCCTTGGCCTGGCATGATCTCAGCTTTTGAGGTCTTCTGCTGCAAAGAGCATTGAGCCCATCTGCTTCTATAGCTAGAAGCTGCGGGCAACTCTTGGTGGGGGCTGGGAGCAGTTTGAGCTGGAATCAAAATAGAAAATCTTGGAATTGAATGAGTGACTCTGGACTAATTTCCAACTCAATAGGGTTAGGAGTGGTCCTGGACTCAGCCAGTCCTACCTAGATAAGAGAATGAAAACCACTTTATTTTGATTTCCTGGGGCTGGTGTTTCAGGTGAGAGATTAGTGGTTCCTCCCATGGGGGGGGGCCTCCCCCCCCAAGTCAGAGAGAGAGAGAGAGAGAGAGAGAGAGAGAGAGAGAGAGAGAGAGAGAGAGAGTGTGTCTGGGCTCACCTCTTCAATTTCTTATTTCTTAAATGTATAAAAACTTAAGTCAAATTTATAAAAAATAAGATACATGTCCCAAATGATAAAAGATCAAAAGATAGGAATTATGCTCAAAGGAGTACAAAATCATGCATATCCTTTAATCTAACAATCCCAAAGGAGATTGATTTGTATGTTAAAAAAAACTTATTAGTATCTCCCATGGCAAAAAAACTGAGAGAATGTCCATCAATTGGGGAATATAAATTGTGGTATGTATATTGTTCTGAAGGAATTGATGAGCAGAATGCTTCCAGAAAAACTTGTAAAGTCATCCATGAACTCAAGCAAAGTGAAATGTACTGTGTACAATGAAGTAGCAATGTTATGGGATGGTGGGCTATGAATGACTTTGCTATTCTCAGCAACATAGTGATCTATGTGTACTCTGAAGGACTTATGAAAAATCCTATACATACCTATAGAAAAAACTTGTGTGTCTTAATACCGATTGAATCATATATTCTCTCTCTTTTTTTAAACTTAATTTTCTTTTTTTTTTTTTTATTAACATTATCCCTTGTATTCGTTTTTCCAAATTATCCCCTCTCTCCCCTAAATGACAGGCAATCCCATACATTTTACATGTGTTACAATATAACCTAGATACAATATATGTGTGTAAATACCATTTTCTTGTTGCACATTAAGTATTAGATTCCGAAGGTATAAGTAACCTGGGTAGATAGACAGTAGTGCTAACAATTTACATTCACTTCCCAGTGTTCCTTCTCTGGGTGTAGTTGTTTCTGTCCTTCATTGATCAACTGGAAGTGAGTTGGATCTTCTTTATGTTGAAGATATCCACTTCCATCAGAATACATCTTCATACAACATTGAAGTGCACAGCGATCTTCTGGTTCTATTCATTTCACTCAGCATCAGTTGATGTAAGTCTCTCTAAGCCTCTCTGTATTCCTCCTGCTGGTCATTTCTTATAGAGCAATAATATTCCATAACATTCATATACCATAGTTTACCCAACCATTCTCCAATTGATGGACATCCATTCATTTTCCAGTTTCTAGCCACTACGAAAAGAGCTGCCACAAACATTTTGGCACATACAGGTCCCTTTCCGTTCTTTAGTATTTCTTTGGGATATAAGCCCAGTAGCAGCAATGCTGGATCAAAGGGTATGCACAGTTGGATAACTTTTTGGGTGTTTCACATTGCTCTCCAGAATGGCTGGATTCTTTCACATTTATTAGTGTCCCAGTTTTCCCACATCCCCTCCAACATTCATCATTATTTGTTCCTGTCATCTTAGCCAATCTGACAGGTGTGCAGTGGTATCTCAGAGTTGTCTTAATTTGCATTTCTCTGATCAGTAGTGATTTGGAACACTCTTTCATATGAGTGGATATAATTTCAATTTCATCATGAGAATTGTCTATTCATATCCTTTGACCATTTATCAATTGGAGAATGGCTTGATTTCTTATAAATTAGGGTCAGTTCTCTCTATATTTTGGAAATGAGACCTTTATCAGAACCTTTAACTGTAAAAATGTTTTCCCAATTTGTTACTTCCCTTCTAATCTTGTTTGCATTAGTATTGTTTGTACAGAAACTTTTTAGTTTGATGTAATCAAAATCTTCTATTTTGTGATCAATAATGATCTCTAGTTCTCCTCTGGTCATAAATTCCTTCCTCCTCCACAGGTTTGAGAGGTAGACTATTCTCTGTTCCTCTAATTTATTTATGATCTCATTCTTTATGCCTAAGTCATGAACCCATTTTGATCTTATCTTGGTATATGGTGTTAAGTATGGATTCATATCTAATTTCTGGCATACTAATTTCCAGTTTTCCCAACAGTTTTTTCCAAATAATGAATTTTTATCCCTAATGTTGGTATCTTTGGGTTTGTCAAAGACTAGATTGCTATAGATACAAATGTATAGATACATTTGTATCTAATCTGTTCCACTGATCGACTGGTCTGTTTCTTAGCCAATACCAAATGGTTTTGGTGACTGCTGCTATATAATATAGCTTTAGATCAGGTACACCTAGACCATCTTCATCTGACTTTTCATTAGTTCCTTTGCAATTCTCGACCTTTTATTCTTCCATATGAATTTTGTTGTTATTTTTTCTAGGTCATTAAAATTAAAACTTCATTTTCTAAAGGTTTTTTTTTTTTTTTTTTTTTAAGGGGTAGGGGTGAAGAGAGCTGTGTTTTCTTTTATAATATAACTTTTATGGAAATGTTTTGCATAAAGTATAAAAGAGATGATCAAAATATTATACTTTGCTAAAAGTTAGCATAAATAATGAATAATCAATAGTAAACATATATGAACCAAATGACATAGGTTTCAGTTTTTTAAAGGAAAAGCGAAATGAGTTACAGAAAGAAATAGTAAAATTATACTAATGGAGGACCTCAATTGTTTTCTCTCAGAATTAGTGAAATCTAACCATAAAATAAAACAAAGTAGTTAAGGATATGAATAGAATTTTAGAAAAGTTAGAAATAGTAAACCTCCAGAGATAATTGAATGGAAATAGGAGTACATGACACCTTTACAAAAATTGACTGTTAAAAACCTCACAACCAAAGGTGACAGTGTAGACATACTAAATGCATCCTTTTCAGGTCATATACAAAAATTCTGTTCAATAAAAGGTCATGGAAACATAGATTAAAAATTAACTGGAAACTAATCTAATCCTAAAGAACAAGTAGTTCAAAGAACAAATCATAAAAACAATAATTTAAAGAGTTACAATGAGACAACATACCAAAATCGATGGGATGCAGCCAAACTTTAAAAGGAAAATGTGTATCTTTAAATGCTTATATCTGATAGTTAGACAAAAAAAGGTCAATAAATTAGGCAGACAACTAAAAAAAACTAGAAAAACAAATTAAAAATTCCTAATTAAATACCAAATTGGGAATCCTGATAATCAGGAGAAATTAGGAAAATTGAAATTAAGAAACTCATTGACATAATAAAAGTAAGAGTTGGGTTTTATGAAAAATATCATTAAAATAAACCATATAATGATATGATTTTAAATCACATTTCTAGTCTTGAAAAATGAAAAGAGTAAATGCATACCAATAGAGATGAAATTGAAGCATTTACTAGGAACTATTTTAAATCAATCATATGCTGCCATAACTCACAACCCAAGCAAAATAGATGATTATTTAAACATATATAAGTTGTCCAGATTAACAGAAGAAATAGAATATTAACCTTGTCTTAGAAAAAGAAAGCTCCCTAAGAAAAAATTGCCAGGACCAGATAGGTTCACAAGTGAATTTTACTAAACGTTTAAAGAACAATTCCAATATTATAAAAAACTATTTGGAAAAATTTGCAAAGGAGTCTTAATATGCTGATTCCTAATCCAGGAAGAGCAAAAATTTAGATCGATTTCCCTAACTAATATTAATGGAAAATTTAAATAAAATACTAGTAAGAAGATTACAGCAATATGTCACAAAGATTATGTACTGTGACGAGATGGAATTTATACCAGGAATGCATCCTGGTTCAGTATTAGTAAAGTATTTGTATACGTAATTGTAAATTTAAAAATGTATTTCTAGGAGAAATTGCCAAAGAAAAAAAATGGTCCCATCTTGTATCTTTTGAAGATTGAAAAATCACCATAAGTTTTTAAAAAATTACTCTTTGGTACACTATTAACTAGAAATGCATTTATCAAAATAAAAGCATTAAAAAATATTTTTAACTTGTCTGAACAGTAGTACAGCTAAGTGCCAGTGTTAGCAGAGTGAAGGAGACATATTCCAAAGATATTGCAAAGGTCAAATCCATAGGTTTTGGCCATAGATTGGATATGGGACCTAAGAGATTAGGAAAAGTCCAGGATAACTTTTAGGGTCTGGGAAGTTAGTTGCCTCTATTAGAAATGTAAAGATTTTAATTGAAAAAAGTTCAATTTCAACACATTGTTTTTTTTTTCTTCTTCTTTTTTTAATTGTAGCTTTTTATTTACAAGATATATGCATGGGCAGTTTTTCATCATTGACCCTTGCAAAACCTTTTGTTCCAATTTTTCCCCTCTTTTCCCCTGCTCCCTCCCCCAGATGGCAGGTAGATCAATACATGTTAAATATGTTAAATTATATGTTATATACAATATATGTAAGCATATCCATATTTTGCTGCACAAGAAGAATCGGACTTTAAAATCATGTATAATTAACCTGTGAAGGAAATCAAAAATGCAAGCAGACAAAAATAGAGGGATTGGAAATGCTATGTAGTGGTTCACACTCATTTCCCAGAGTGCTTTCACTGGGTATAGCTGGTTCTATTCATCATTGAACAAATAGAACTGATTTGGTTCATCTCATTGTGGAAGAGGACCATGTCCGTCAGAATTGATCATCATATAGTATTGTTGTTGAAGTATATAATGATCTCCTGGTCCTGCTCATTTCACTTAGCATCAGTTCATGTAAGTCTCTCCAGGCCTTTCTGGAATCATCCTGTTGTTCATTTCTTATAGAACAATAATATTCCATAACATTCATAAACCACAATTCCTTCAGCCATTCTCTTGTTGATGGACATCCACTCAGTTTCCAATTTCTGGCCACTACAATGAGGGCTGCCACAAACATTTTTGCACATATGGGTCCCTTTCCCTTCTTTAAGATTTCTTTGGGGTATAAGCCCAGTAGTAACACTGTTGGATCAAAGGGTATGCACAGTTTGATAACTTTTTGAGTATAGTTCCAAATTGCTCTCCAGAATGGCTGGATGTATTCAAAATTCACGAACGATGTATCAGTGTCTCAGTTTTCCCACATCCCCTACAACATTTGGTATTATCTTTTCTTGTCATCCTAGCCAATCTGAGAGGTGTGTAGTGGTATCTCAGAGTTCGACACATTGAGTTTTAAGAGGGCTACTGGACTTTTCGGTTTTAGGTTCCTGAAAAATGCAAGATTAGAATAAGTGTAAAATTTAAAGCCTGATAGGTAGATTTGGGAATCATTAGTACAGAGATGCTTCTTAAATTCATGGATGCTAATGGGCAAAGCACATGAGGGATATTGAAGCAGTTAGGTAACTCATTGGTTAGAGCTTTGGGCTTGGACCTCAGGAAGAGCTGATTTCATATCTGACCTCAAACTTGCTTTATTTTCTGGGCAAGTCATTTTGATGAGAGATAGGAAAGGGGGAACCTCATTTTGGTCAGTGCAAAGAAAGTCTCGTAACGGCACAGTGTCCCCTGTAAATGAATTTACAGACCCAAAAACCTAGATTAATAAAAGGGTTTATTGTAGGGATTTGGAAGTAAAGCCAAAGGTAGAAAGATGCCAGGGCCAGAGGTGGTGGCTGGGCGGGGAGGAACCCTTACATGGCTGGGGGGGAGGTGCAGGGGGGGGGGCTCCTGCAAAGATCCAGTTTGGCTCTTTTTATACCTAAAAGGGGGCTTGTGGGTGCAGTCACCAGCTCCTGGCGGCCTTTCAGCCAGAGTCAGCGTTGAATATTCAATTGATTTAAACTGGGGGGGGGGGGATTGGGAAACCTGAGCAGATAGTAGGGACTGGGAAAACCCAAGCCAGCTCAGATCTGGTGGGGGCTAGGCCTGGATATCATTGGAATTCAAAAGGGTGCTTTTTGACCAGGATTTGTGAATCAAAGGTCAGCCATGGCGATTGGGGAATCAGAAAGGAATCTTAAAGAGATCTCAACCCCCATCAATTTAACTTATGTTAGCCTTGATCCACTGGAGAAGGAAATGGGCAAACTATTCCAGTATCTTTTCCAAGAAAACGCTAATGGGGGTTATGAGTTGACCACAACTGAATGAATAAATAGCAACACATAGCAAGTGTGTTAGACTGGAGATGTAAAGAGAAAACAGCAAGTTTACATTTTACTAGAGGTTATAATTTAGAGATTTTGATATAATGCAAAGATAAATGTGTCGGGATCATTTCTGAACCTTGTCAAATTTCAAATTAAAAATTTTTCAAAATTAGCACGATTTTATTAATTAAACTTAACTATACTTTTATGGATACAAGAATTTTTTTTAAGTTTCTGTTAAGATTCCAAGAAAAAATCTTTTGTTTTGATTGTTGATAGTTAGAAGTTATATGTCTTGAATTGTTTGGATTTAAATCCTGAAATTAATCTTTCATAGAATGGATCAAAATCCAGAGTCATTCTATTAAACAAGATTTTCAGAAAAATGGAGATTTATATTACACTTTAAATACAATGATTGAAATGGACATGTTTTATTTGGAAAATGTTTCTTAAGTTTTAAAATTGCTTTTTTTCTTTTTTCCTTTTTTAGTAAAAAAGGGAAAAAGTCCTCAACGTCATTACACACAAGTCTTATAGATGTTCTATTTTGTCACTGTTTTTTTTTTTTTAAGATTAGAGTTGGTAAATTATACTTTATAATGGAAATTTATCTAGATCATATGAGTTTTGAATAGTTTATTTTTGTTCTTGTCTATCATTTGGTGTAGGCAACTCGTGATAAAGTGGTATATTTAACTGATAAGTTCTGTATAGGTAAAAATACTTTAGTCTATAATAACAGCTCAATAAAAACTAGTGTTTGGTGTGAAGAGATTGACTAAATCCCAAGTCATTATAAGAAAGAAAATGTTCTCCTTTAAATACATCTGCTTTACACAATTAAAATAATAATAGTCTTCATCAGTTGAGCCTATTGAGAATTAAGTTCCTCATTCAGCTGGAAAAAATAGCTGGTCTCAAGAAGAAATCGTTTATAATTAGAAAATATAAATATTCATTAGGAAGTCTGCATGATATGAGGTCACTAATATTAAAAACAAAAGCACAGTCCTTTAGTTCAGTTAATTAGCAAATGTGAAAATCTATCCTTTTTCTTCTTGTAACAAGCAAAATTTAAATTATTAAAATTAAGTTCCCCAGAAATCAAGTTATGTTACAAATATTATAAATATTGTATATTATTTTATATCTGAGTCTTTAAATCAATGTAGTCTTGTCTCTTTTACACATTCACCTAATTTTTTATTCCTTCATTTTTTAATATGTTGTAAAATAGTGATTTGATTATCCTTGTCTATGCCTTTTTATAACTAGCATTTATATAGTGCTTTAAGATTGTAAAACGCATTACCTATATTCTCATTTGAGTTCAAAATTAACCTTGTAAAGTAAGTTCTATTATTATTCTCTCTTTACAAAATAAGAAACTGAGTCTGAGAAAGATTATGTGAAATTGTCTTTCTGTTTATAAATCCAGCTTTCTATTCATTCTTCAATAGAATCTTGTTTTAGATTTTTAATGTTTTTAGAAGCAGGGACTATTGTTTAGTAATATTTAGCAATTGTTATTGGTACTGATAACATTAAATCTGTGTTGGAATACTTAGCTGTAGTCTTTGTCAATTTCCTTTTTTTCAGAGTTTTATTGATAACATTTTCTTTTTCTTAAGAAATGACCACATAAACACTTCAGCCAAACCGACCTTCTAGCTGGTTCTAAAGCACATTTCATTTCCTTCCTCTGTGCCTTTATACCCAAGTCTAGGATATCTAAAATGCACTTCTGGCTTTTCTCTGCTATCTACTTAGCTTTCTTCAAGACTCCACTTCTGTCCCATTTCTCAGGGAATTCTTTCTAAATTCCCCTAAGTTATCTTCCTCATACTTCAGTTAGTCAATATTTAGATACTGTATTCCTTAGTAGAAATTTAAGCTTTTTTGGGGTAGGAACTATGTCTTGATTTTGTATCTTTTTGAACTGTAGAATAGTGCTTTGCTGCTTAATTTGTTGAAATTTACTAAATTATCTTCTTTGCTGGTTAAATCCAACTGTTTTTGCCAGTCTCTATATCCCTAGAGCAGTGTGCTTTTGATATAGCATCAATGAGTGCTTCATGAATGCTTATTGACTGACTTCGTACATTAAATTTTTAAAATACCTTTTCCTTATGAATCATGTTGGGAGAGAAAAATCAGTACAAAAAGGAAAAACCATGAGGAAAAAAAAGAAAACAAAAAGAAGAAAAAGCGAACATAGAATGTGTTGATTTACATTCATTCTCTCTGGAGGCAGTTGATAGGTGTGAGATGTTCTCTCAGAGTTGTTTTAATTTGCATTTCTCTAATAGTGATTTAGAGCATTTTTTCATATAACTATAGATGGCTTTATTTCATTATCTGAAAAATACCTGTTCATGTCCTTTGACCATTTATTAATAGGGGATTGACTTGAATTCTTATAAATTTGACACAGTTCTCTATGTATTTTAGAAATGAGACCTTTATCACAAACATTGGCTGTAAAATTTTTTTCCCCCAATTTGTACTTCCCTTTTAATCTTGTTTGTGCAAAATCTTTTTAAAATTTTATGTACAGTTGTCCATTTTGCCTTTCATAATGTTTTCTAGTTCTTTGGTCATAAATTCCTCCCTTTTCCAAAGATCTGTTAGGTAAACTATTCCTTGCTCTTGTAATTTGCTTATAGTATCACCCTTTATGCCCATGTCATAGACCCATTTTGACTTTATTTTGATATGAAGTGTGAAATAATAGGTCTGTGCTGAATTTCTGACAGTACTTTCCAGTTTTTTCAGAAACTTTTTGTGAAATAATTCTTATCCCAGAAGCTAGAGTTTGGGAATTTATCAAATACTAGATTACTATATTCATTGATTATTGTGTCATGTGTATCTAATCTATTTCACTGATCCACTTCTCTATTTCTTAGCCAGTACCAAATGATTTGATGAGTGCTGCTTCATATAATAAGAGTGTTAGGTCTGGTACAATGTGATTTTTATTATATTTGCTCAGCCTACCTATGAGCAATTTATATTTTTCCAGTTGTCTAGATCTGACTAAATTTATTTGTGTGACGTGTTTTCTAATTGTGTTTCATATAGTTCCTTGGTTTGTCTTGGCAAATAGACACCCAAATATTTTATTTTGAGTACAGTTATTTTAAATGGAATTTCTCTATCATCTCTTGCTGGGCTTTGTCAATAGGAAAACGCTGATGATTTAGATGGATTTATTTTATATCTTGCAACTTTGCTAAAACTGTTAAGTGTTTCAAGTAGATTTTTGGATGATTATCTAGGATTCTCTTTAAATATATCACATCTGCAAAGAGTAATACGGTTTTATCTCCTCATTGTTTGTTCTAATTCCTTTAATTCTTTTTCCTTTTTTATTGCTAATGCCAATATTTCTAGTACAATGTTGAATAATAGTAGTGATAATAGGCATCCTTGTTTCATCCCTCATCTTATTGGGAATGCATCCAGTTTCTCTTCATTATAAATAATGCTTGCTATTGATTTTAGATAGATACTGCTTATCATGTTAAGGAAAACTCCCTTTATTTCTGTATTCTCTAGTGTTTATAATAGGAATGGGTGCTGTATTTTGTCAAAAGGTTTTTCTGCATCTATTGACATTATCATATGATTTCTGTTGAGTTTGTTATTGATATGGTTGATCATGGCAATAGTTTTTATGATAATGAGGCAGCCCTGCATTCCTGGTATAAATTCCACTTGGTCATAGTATACTATCCTGCTGATAAGTTGCTATAATCTCTTGCTAATATTTTAAATTTTTGCATCAATATTAAGGAGATCTGTAATTTTCTTTCTCTGTTTTGCTTTTTCCATTTTTGTGTCATAAAAGGAATTTGGCAGGACTCCTTCTTTACCTATTTTTCCAAATAGTTTATATAATTTTGGAGTTATTTGTTCTTTAAATGTAGAATTCACTTGTAAATCCATTTGGCTCTGGAGATTTTTTTCTTGGGGAGCTCATTGATAGCTTGTTGAATTTTTTTTCTAAAATAGGCCATTTAAGTAATTGCTTTAATTTTTCATTGGTGCTAAGCCTTTTCATTTTTGATACTGGTAATTTTTTTTTAATTAAATTAACTGTTTATCTATTTTGTTGCTTTTTTCATAAAATCAACTCTGTTTCATTAATTAGTTACATAGTTTTCTTAGTTTCAACTTTATTAATCTCTTGAGTTTTAGAATTTCTAATTTCTAATTTGGTATTTAACAGGGGGTTTTAAATTTGTTCTTTTTCTAGCTTAACCCTATTTAAATATCTCCAGAGTTCTATCATATCTAAGTTTTCTTGGATTCTGTTAACCTCCCTAGTTTCTTGTTTATTTTGTGATTAGATTTATCTTAATTCTGAGAAGGGTTGAGGTCTCCCACTAATACAGTTTTGCTGTCGTAACTGGCATAACTTTTCTTAAGAATGTGGATGCTCTACCATTTGGTGCATATACATTCACAATCAATGCTACTACATTTTCTGTAGTACACTTTAACTAGATGTGGTTTCCTTTTCTCTTTAAATTGGTTCTATTTTTACTTTTGCTTTATCTGAGATCAGAATTGTTACTCCTGCTTTTTTTTGCTTTGGCTGAAGCATAATGAATTCTGCTCCAGCCTTTGACCCTTACTTACTCAATATGTATCTCTGTGTCAAATGTGTTTCTTGTAAACAACATAATTGTAGGATTTGGGGCTTTTGATCCACTGTGCTATATTGGCTTGTGTTTTTCAGCAAAGAATCTCATTTCCATTCACTGTTATGATTACCAGCTTTGTATTTCCCTCCATCCAGTTTTTTCCTTGTATATACTTTTGTTTTCTTTTTCTGCTCTGTCCCTCATTTGTAATGTTTTGTTTCTAATCCATCCCACCCTCAACCTTCCCTTCCTTTCATCACCCCCCCCTTTTCTCTTACCTCTTTAGTGTTTTTTACCTTCCCTTCTTTCCAGTCCTTTTTTTCCTCCTCCTTTCTCCTTCTCTTTCTTTCTCTTTCTCTTCTTTAATAGGGTAAATAATAGTGATTGTTAATTCCCTTTTTGAGCCAAAACTGATTAGATCAAGTTTCAGATAATGCTCACCCCCCCCTTCCTTTTTTCCCCTCTATTGTAATAGGTCTTTTGTGCCTCTTCATGTGATCTAATTTGTCTCATTATACCTCCCCTTTCTTCTTTTTTTCCAGTACAGACTTTTCTACTTCTTAGTCTTTTTCTTTGATATCCTCACATCAGAGTCCATTCACAACCATACCTTTGTCCATTTGATGTCCTCCTCCCCCCCCCCCCACTGTCCCAGGAACACAGTTCTCAAGAATTATATATACCATTTTGCCATTTAGGAATGTAAACAGTTTAACCTTTAAATAGTACTTTTTTTTCCTGCTAACCTTTCCATGCTTCTCTTGAGTCCTACATTTGAAGATTGGATTTTCTGTTTAGTTCTGTTTTTTTCAATAGGAATGATTGAAAGTCTTCATTGAAGATACATTTCCTCCCCTGAAAAATGATGCTGAGTCTCACTGGGTAGTTAATTCTTGGTTGTGACCCTAGATTCTTTTCCTTCCGGAATATGATATTCCAGGCCCTCTGATCCTTTATTGTAGAAGCTGCCAAATCTTTGGTAATCCTTACTGTTCAACTCCTAGATACTTGAATTGTTTTTGTCTGGCAATTTGCAGCATTTTTTCCTTGAAGTAATCTTCAAGTTAGGGAGTTTTGCATCAGTGTTCCTTGGAGGTTTTCCTTGTAGGATCTCTTTCTGGAAGTGATAGAGGGATTCTTTCAATGATTATTTCCCCCTCTGGTTCTAGTATATCAGAGCAATTTTAACTTGATCTCTTGAAGAATGTCATCTAGGCTCTTGTTTTTGTTCATGGCCTTCATGTAGACCATTATTTTAAAATAGTCTCTCCTGGATTTATTTTCCAGATTGGCTGTTGTTCCAATAAAGTATTTTACATTTTCTTCCATTTTTTCATTCTTTTTAGTTTTGTTTGACTGGTTCTTGATGTTTCATAGACATTAGCTTCCATTTGCCCAGTTCTAGTTTTTAATGTGTGATTTTCTTCAGTTAGCTTTTGTGTCTTTTTATTTTTATTTTTTTTTTTACATTTGGCCAATTGTATTTTTAAGGACTTGCTTTCCTTTTCTAAGCTGTTGAGACTTTCCTATATATCTTTTGTTTCTTTTCTTTAATTTTTCTTCCAAGAAACTGCTTTGGGCTTGTGACTAGTTCATATCCTTCTTTGAGATTTACTCCGTAGACCATAGTATCTTTCTATGGTCAAGGTTCTTTTCAGTTTCTTGCTCATATTCTTTTCTTTTCCTTTTCTATTTCCTCTTTTGCACCTTTAATGGTTCAGCTCTAGGATAATAAAGAGGGAATTGCTGACCCAAGCTTCCTGTGCAGTTCTGAGCCTTGGCTTTGAGCACAGGAGCCCATTGTATTTGGTGTCTTGCTTGCAGTAGGGGGGAGTTTTATCTGTTCTTTCTAGGAAATAACCTGGTTTTCCTACCTGGCAATTTGCCTTATGAGCTTTGGACCGGAGGCTGCCCTACAGATCTGATCTATTACTGACTCAGGACTGAAAGTCTTAGTTGTTAATCTGTTTGATTAAGACCCTCTCACTGGCTTTCCAAGACACCATCTGATCTGAACTAAACACCTTTTACTCTAGTGAGATGGACCTTCCAATCTGTCTTGAAATAGAGAGTGGTTTCATTACATCAGACTCTTTTTAGTGGCTTGGTTTTATGTGGTTTTCCAGGGAAACTGGGAGAACTTGAGCAGCTTCCTGGCTTCATTTACTTCATCATCTTAGTTCTGCTTTTGTTGATGGACTTTGGATATATATGTGTATGGAAAAGGGCTTAGTCTGAGGGAAAGTGATAGATAGGGGCTTCTTATTGTCCATCTATTTTAACAAGTCTTTCTTGGGCTTAGCATAATAAATTCCATGTGGTTTAGTTGTTTCAGTCATGTCTGAGTCTTTTGACCCAATAGGGGTTTTCTTGGAAATGGTAATGTAGTCACAAACTATTTCCTTCTCCAAGTCCTTTTGAAGATGTGGAAACTGAGGCAAACTTGTTGCGGCTCACACACACATGAGTATCTGATGCTGGATTTGAGCTCTGTTCTTCCCTCAAGGCTCAGTGCTGTATCCACTGCATCATCTAGCTGTCCTGAAGTTTTTATCTTTTGAACTTAAGGGATTTGTTGGACAGTACTTCATTTTCAATCTTTTCTATGTATTCTTTTAGCTCTTTTTATTCAATAGTAGTACTTATTAAGAACTCATAATTAGTAATCTAAAAAAGCAAGAGATTAATTTACTAATTCTAAAATTTAATAGTACACCACTTTTTTCATATTTTCATTTCAGTTTGTGATTATAATGATGTTTTACTTTCCAAGGAAGTATTAATATGTAATATTGAAGTGTATAGTATCTTCATTGGAGAATTTTGTAAAAAAGTTTTTAAGGATTGTCTTCTAGAGTTTTATTTTTCATTAACTAGTTTTTATGAATGCTAGACTCACAGTGTTTTTCAGTAATTTTGTAATGATTAAGTGAATAAATACCCTGAAGAGCTTACTGCTTTGGAAACTGTTCAAATCAGTAAGATATTATATGGCATCTCTTAAGAGTCATAATTTTTGGAAGAGGAATAATTTGAATTTAAGATTTTTGTCTTGGTGTATTATTCTTTGTTGAAACACAAGCTGTTTTTGGAGGTTCAGAACTGGAATTAGTTATAGCTGTTATATAGGTTGAGATTATAAATATCTATTTTTAGACCTGCTTATTATGAGCAAAGTAGGGGTAGTTTTCATTCTGAAAAACTAGAAGTGTGATGATATACTTAACAGAAAGTTGCTTGGAAGGAGGTGTGGATTCTTTGGGGAAATTAATGCATTAGAAATGTTGAATTTGAAAAGTATATGGAATATACAGTTCAAAATATCCATTAGGCAATTGATACTGTGGGACTGGAACTCAGGAGAAAGACTGTAGCTAGGTATACAGTTCGGATTAGAAATGATAATTAGGCCCATGTGATCTGATAATGTCACTTAGTGAGAAAAGAAGAGGGCCGAAGGCCTACAAGGATTCTGTTTATATTCAGTATTCATAGCACCATTTTTTCTGGTAATAAAAACTTGGAAACAGTAATGTCTATTGATTAAGGAATGGCTAAATAATTTGTAGTACATAAATATAATTGAGTATTATATATTATAAAAAATGACATGTGAAAAATTGAAAAACACAAAGACTGATATCTGTACCAGAGTTAAGTAGAACAGGAAACTATATGCCCGTGTTTACAAAAATATATGTAGAAAAATCAAGAAAATGAAACTGGGCAGTGTAATTTAAGAACCAGATATGGTATAAATAAAAGTTAAGAAAATGTGCTTTATTTCTTTTGAATAAATGGGAGACTTGGGATGCTCAAATATTGTCATGTTCTTTCAGGTATGTCTGATTCCTTGACTTGTTTTTTGTTTTGGGTTTTTTTTTTTTGTTTTGTTTTGTTATTATTGGCTTTGTTAAAAGAGAAGACTCGTGGAGTAGATGCAGAGAAAAATATTTTCAGAATTGGATATAAAAAAAAATCAACAAAAAAAAAGACAGGGTCAAAATAAGGACACATCTGTTAACCACTGAGCCTTATTTTGTAAAATGGAAATAATAAACACTGTTCCGTTTACCAGAATTTCTGTGAGGATACTGTTTTTGTGAACAATAAAGAATTGTACAAACATTATTATGATGATAAAACAAATGAGTAGCATTTCTTTAGGCAAGAAAAGTGCAGGTGCTATATGGAAACCTCAGTCCCGTGGTCCAAATCTAGGGTGATTGAGAGTATATTTCCTTTCTTGCCCAGACTTCTCCTACCCCTTACTATGATAGTTATGTTCTGAGCCTCTTGTAACAATTCCTATTCTTTGGGTGGAACAAAGCTGTCACTATTTAGTGGATGAAGTTTGGATATCACCGTTTTCAGTACACTGAGGAAAAACATTTGTGTCACTTCTTCATCAATGTGAATCTCTTAACCTTTTACCTTAGCTAACTCTGCCTGGAATTACAAAGCAGTAATTACTTCATCATCACCAAGTGAACAAGAAGGCATGGTCCTCCACTGTAATGTTCTTATTTGGTTTTCTGGAGGTCTTGAAGCAGCCTTAGTTTCAGTTCAGTAATCACCACAAGAAAATCCAGGTATTAAAGTCCAAATTCTTTGTTATCTCCTTCACCTGGTACTCAGCTAACTTTCTCCTGGTCTTCAGAGGGGACTTGGTTTCAGTGGAGAAAATTCAGGAGGATAGGCCACCACGGTCTGAGATGAAGTGAATGTCTCTCTGAGTCCAAGGGCTTATGCTTCAGCCTCTAGCCACCACAAAGGTGGACACTGGAGTGAATCTGTCTCTGCCTCCCAGCTTACATGCTCTACACTTGAGTGTAAATCAATCATACTGAACTAGCCTAACAGAAAGGCCTGGCTTCCCCCAAAGGAGAATTCCAGTCTAGACATACTACTTGATTCTTGTTTCCACTTCCAAACTATTCTTTGTTAATCAAGTATTAAATGCTATGTAGTAGGAAAAAAAGATAGAATGAACCTGTCCCTATCTGCTTATCTCTGCCAACTTTCAGGCTCATCTCCAGCTATTCTACATCTTGCATTGTACAATAGCCCTTTAAACATCTTAAACAATATGTCTAAAACTGAACTCATCATTTTTCTTTCTATCCTCCTCCAAACTCATCTCTATGCCTTTGCCCAGATAGACACCTTATATGTGGAATGTACGTTTTAATCACATTTCTCATATCATTGAACTAAAGTAGGTTCAACTACATTATCACTTTATCAACCAGGCTTATTTTGACATGCCCTACTCCCCGGTTGGTAGTGTTCTCTACTTCTAAAATTATTTTGTATATAATTTTTTTTTTTTTTGGTCCATATTATTTTCCCTTAAGAGCTCAGGACAGAGTTTGTTTCGTTTAGTTTTCTTATCTCAACTTTTTAGGATAAAATAGATGCTTATAAATGGTTGTAGAATACACGAATGAGTGACTATATTACCAAATTATAAATTAAGTAATCTCCATGGTTTAATGTCATGTAAAATTTATTATACTATTATCAAATAAATGGCATTCCAGATATATGGCATAACTATTGTGTAAGTGTTGGTGGTTTATCTTTTGGATTATAGTTAATAGGTATATGAATTATTTGGCTATCTCATAGTCATATGATAAAATGGTACATGCTAATAAGTAACTAACATCATCTCTAACATCATAGGATGAATTGGTTTATTAATTATAATTATTTTTTCCCTCTTAGGAGTAATGGACTCTTGACAAAAACTTTTTAAAAATTTTTTTTAATTTTATGATTATAACTTTTTTTTGACAGTACATATGCATGGGTAATTTTTTACATCATTATCCCTTGTACTCACTTGTGACGGATTTTTCCTTTCCCTCCCTTCCTCCCCCTCCCCTAGATGGCAGGCAGTCTTATACATGTTAAATATGTTATAGTGTATCCTAGAAAAATATATGTGTAGAACTGAATTTCTTGTTGCACAGGAAGAATTGGATTCAGAAGGTAAAAATAACCTGGGAAGAAAAACAAAAATGCAAACAGTTTTACATTCATTAGATCTTCTCTTTGTCAAAGATATCCACTTCCATCAGAATACATCCTCATAAGGTATTCTGGTGGAAATGGATATCTTCAACATAGAGAAGTGCTAATCCAATTCCAATTGATCTATGATGGACAGAATCGGCTACACCCAGAAAAGGAACACTGGGAAATGAGTGTAAACTGTGAGCATTTTTTTTGTTTGTTTGTTTTTCTTCCCAGATTATTTTTACCTTCCGAATACAATTCTTCCTTTGCAACAATAACAACAAAATTGGGTTCTGCACATATATATTGTACCTAGGATATACTATAAGATATTTAATATGTATGGGAATGCCTGCCATCTAGGGGAGGGGGTGGAGGGAAGGAGGGGAAAAATTCAGAACAGAAGGGAGTACAATGGATAATGTTATTTAAAAAAAAAAAATTACCTATGCATATGTACTGTCAAAAAATGTTATAATTATAAAATTAATATAAAAAAAGATTAAAAAAAAAAGAATACATCCTCATACAATATTGTTGAAGTATATAATGATCTGGTTCTGTTCATTTCACTTAGCATCAGTTCATGTAAGTCTCTTCAAGCCTCTCTGTATTCATCCTGCTGATCATTTCTTGCAGAACAATAATATTCCATAACATTCATATACCACAATTTACTAACCATTCTCCAATTGATGGGCATCCATTCATTTTCCAGTTTCTAGCCACTACAAAAAGGGCTGCCACAAACATTTTGGCACATCCCTTTCCCTTCTTTAGTATTTCTTTGGGATATAAGCCCAGTAGTACCACTGCTGGATCAAAGGGTATGCACAGTTCGATAACTTTTTGGGCATAATTCCAGATTGCTCTCCAGAATGGTTGGATTCGTTCACAACTCCACCAGCGATGCATCAGTGTCCCAGTTTCCCCACATCCCCTCCAATATTAATCATTATTTTTTCCTGTCATCTTAGCCAACCTGACAGATGTGTGTGGTATCTCGAGAGTTGTCTTAATTTGTATTTCTCTGATCAACAGTGATTTGGAACATTCTTTCATATGAGTGGATATAGTTTCAATTTCATTATCTGAAAACTGTTCATATCCTTTGACCATTTATCAATTGGAGAATGGCTGCTGACAAAATTTTTGTCTACTTAAAATAGAATTTAAACCAATCACTTGCAATATCCAGATTATATAGACTTGGAAATTTAAGATGATATTTTGTTGTAGTCAAGAATTTTAACTCATTGACTTATATGAACTGAGGCTAAATGAAGTAAGTAGAACCAGAAGAACATTGTTCACAGCAACAGCAAGATTGTATGATGATCAATTCTGATGAATGTGGCTCTTTTCAGCCATGAGATGATTCAGGCCAGTTCCAATGATCTTGTGATGAAGAAATCCATCCTGAGAGAGAATGTGGAGATTGATTGTGAATATACAACATAGTATTTTCACCTTTTTTATTGTTGTTTGCGTGTATTTTGTTGTCTTATTTTTTTTTCCTTTTTGATCTGATTTTTCTCGTGCACCATGATAATTGTGGAAGTATGTATAGAAGAACTGTACATGTTTAATGTATTGGATTACTTGCTGTCTGGGGGAGAGGAGTTGGGGAAAGGGAAGAAAAACATTTGGAACACAAGGTTTTGCAAAGTTGAATGTTAAAATTTTTCTGTACATATGTTTTAAAAATAGCTTGAATTTTTAAAAAATTGTAACTCATCACTCAAAATGATTTGTTAACTTCTTTTCATCTTAAAATTCTTTTAGGAATTTATTTTGCTTAATATGCAAATTAAGTACTTTTTTAAAAAAAGTGACATCTTTTAACATTTCTTTATTAACATTCTTAATATGCGTAATAAGTAGATTACAGTGTAATTTAAAAATTGACTATTTAAGAAACCTTTTATTCTGGAAATTGCTCCCTGTTGTATATAAAATCATAGATTAAAAGTTAGAATTAATAGAGAATCTAGTACTATGTGATAAGTGACCATGGGAATCTTACTTTAGTAGTATTAGACAACATTAAAGTTTGAAAATTCTTTTCATTTAAGTATTTTTTCACACTTATATTTTTGTCCCCCATTGTAACAAGTATGCAGTGAATTTAAAAAAAAATTATCACATTAGCTATGCCCAAAATGATATATCATATACCTCTTAAAAAACAAGGCAAATTGAAATTTCATTTAGCTGTTTTCTCATCACAGTATTAATACGAATATAAACATAGTCTTATTTTGATTTTGTAAAAATTGTTGGAATAAAGTTAGTTAAATAATATTTTATATAGAGATAAATATGATTTATTGAAAAGTTCATTTTTTGGGGAATGTATATATAAGCTAATATTCCTGTGTATTTAATATAATGTAAGATGTGGTTGATGTATTGGTTTTGCTGAACAGTGATGGTGTTGTTTTAAATTTTTTTTTTAAACCAGGGAATGTTTTGTAAAACTGGAAGAAATGTATTTGGAAATGAATGTGATTTAAAAAGCAAAAAGCACCAGTAGAAAAAAGATAACCTTAAAATCTAGTTTTAGCAATTTTTCAGGAAAAGAGAAAGCAAACTTCTGTTTTACATAGCCTTTAATTGAAGAAATTTAATCTTAGAAATTTCCATAAGCTTAAAGAACATTTCAACCTAACTTTTTTGTGACTATTGGTGCCTTATTGACTAAAGTAAAGCTCAATTCTTGTAATTTAAAATCCAAAGTTAAATGTGTGGATTTAAGATCTTGCTTGTCTTTTTACAGGAGACTTTGCAGCAATTGATCATGATGTCTTTGCCAAATGTCTTAACCATTGGCAAAAATCCCTTTTCTGGTAAGTTAAAATTGTTGTGATTTCTTAATTTGTCATTATAAATTTTATTTCAGAAATGAAAACAGAGTAGATCAATAGATCTATGTCTTGGAAAATTTTATTGAAGAGATTCCAAAATATTATTCAGTTTTAAGTTTCAACTTGTCTTTTAATCATTTAGGCAAAATGATGGGAATGGTTTTTATGCAGTTTTCATTATTTTAAGAGAATAAGTATTTTATTAAATATCTGCTGTGTGCCATGTCAGAAGCTGTCATAGGCAATGGAAATCATAAAAGTCTTAGCATTTGTTAGATTTGAAATGTCAACTTTAATCTCTTGGTACTTGAAAAACTATATTTCTTTTGAATGTAGATGATGGGATTCATTTGTTCTTCTAACTACTATTCAAATAAATAAATGGGTAAAATCTTTATCTTTGAAAGTAATAGTGTTTAATTTGTGATTTTTACCTCTACTCATTATCCTTTTTAAAAAAATTACTCCCAAACTATCCTTTAGAGAAGAATAATGATGTCAGATTAATAGTGTCCTAAAACTTTAAAATTTGATTTTTTGGGAATTCCACTTTTGCAACTTATTTCTTTAAAAATTGCCTTGAGCTCTGAGAAATTCAAGTGTGTGTCAGAGGTAGAATTTCACCTTAGGTCTATTGGCTTTGAGAGGTCAGTTTTCTCTACCCACTACATCACATATACACTACCCAGATTGTGCCTGATTAATTCCACATAACTGAAGACTTAGAAGATGAAGTTTCAAGCAGTCCTATCCCTTTTCTCTAGAAAAGTACAGAAAAGGCAACTAGATATCTCGGTGGATAGAGCACTGGGCTTGGAGTCAGAAAGACTGGTCAAACCTGACCTCAGATACTTACCAGTTGTATGATCTTGGGCAAGTTATTTAACCTCTGTTTGCCTTATTCTACTGGAGAAGAAAAGATAAACTAGTTATCTTTGCCAAGAAAAGTGTGATCTACTAGATCACAGAGTTGGACTGATTGAATAATAACATTCCCTTGAAAGAATACTGATAACCTGTGCCCTGATGATAATACTGGGAATTGAAAAAAGAGCAAGTCTCATTAAGGATGATTTCTTTTGACCACTAAAGATCAGAATTATTAGAATTATAATTGTATATTGTATAATTTCTTCCTTCTAAGCATCATGTCTGTTTCCTTATTTTGTTCATTTTTCAAATATATATTTTCTATATTTTAATGCTTTGACCTTTAGCTTTTTATTTATTTTTTGTATTTTTATATCAGATGCTTATATATGTATTTGCATATTTTATAACAAATATTTTGATTTCTAATATCTTAGTATATTTCAATATGGTCATTCTGTCTTGTTTTAATTTTGAAAGGTATTTGGACTTTGAAACAATGTGAGGTGGGTTTTTTTCCCATTAATGATGGTACATAGAACTGTATATACATTATAAGGATATTGCTGTATCTTAAGTACATGACTTGTTTTTAGGAGATTGAAAAATATCAATAATATTAAATAGTTATGTAATATATATTCAGCCAAAAAGTCACTAAATTGAGACCATTTTGACTACAGTAAATAGGATCTATTCTTTCTTGTGTTCCCTACCTCCTTTACTCAGCATCAAAAAAAAGAGGTGAAAACAAATTTTATATTAACAACTTTGTTTTAATTGCATTAATTTCTTATGGTTAGAAAGATAAAGCATAAAAAGCAAATATTCTTCCCAGCATCTTTTACCTCTTGGTCTTTATATAGGTCTTCCAGAGGACTTTCTCAAATAACCAAATGTTGAGACCCCGAATCTCTTAGAATCAGCCGGAGTCAGGATAAGCAAAAGTCTTTCTTTATTCTTGGTCTTTTGCAGTCATGGTCTGGGGATTAGATCTAGCAATCTCCATACCTCCTTCCTCTCTCTCCACCCCCAAGAGAATAAATCAATCTTCTCCTTCTACTCCACCCCCTGATCTCACTTCCCCTTCTTTGTCCACACCCACTTATCCTGCCAGCACGGAATAGTTAAGTAGGGTCATCCTCCAAACATGTGGTGATAGAGAATTGGTAATTAGCCTCAAGTGTCAGGTTATCTTGCATCTGCTCAGTTCTAGCCCTCTACAACCTCAATACCCTTTAATGCTGTTATTGGACTATTCCAGGTTTGGAGGTATAAGAAGCCAGAAAAATAGGAGAAATAAATAAAAAGATAACAATGTAATGACCTGAGTGAAAATGAGTTTTAAAATCTACATGGTTTATCCTATATGGCATAATAGTCTTACCTGATGTAAAGAGTTGACTGATGTAAAGAGTTGAAAAATATCAAGAGCTATTGCAAAGATGACGATACTTTCTGTACAGTCAGTAAGTCATTTTCATAGTTCAAGTGTAGTATGGAATATGTTATCTAAGAGATTATTATACTCTTGAATGTAATTTGACCTATCAGCCAAGATTTCCAGGGAGAGGATATTTTATCTTGAGCAATTAAAAGGCCTAAGTATTGCCTCCTTTTTCTGTGTGGAATGGATAGGCACATTCACCACTTCCCAATACTTTACCTTTTGGTTCTTTGACTACTAAACCCTCATCCCAGTTCCTACCCTCTTCCAATAACTTCATTTCCCAGATTTGTGTCTCGAGGAGACGCATCTTTTGCCATTATATGTGCTCTGCTTATAAGAAGTAGCCATTTTTGCCAAGGAAAGGGAAGGGCAGGTAAGGCTTTTGAACTCTGATCCCATAGGGAGTAAACCAGAGTCAGGGTTTGTTAAGGAGTAATTGGTGGTAGATAATAAAATGAAGAATTTGAAGATCTTGGATCTAGATCTAGAATTGAATTTGTTTGCAAAGGAAGAGCCTATGCCTGGGATAGAACTTACAGATAGAGTGATTGCAAATCACCCTAAGGACAAAGAATAGGGCTAGGGTTAAAAGGCCAAGGGGGAAATGGAATGATAAAAAATAATCAAATACAGGATTTTTTTCCCCAGAATTTCTTTACATAGAAATAGGATTATTTGTAAGGTGATTATATGTAAAGTAGGAAAAAGGACTAAGGTCATGGGCACTAAGTAGATTAAAGAATTGATAAGTTAGGGTATTTGGGTAACATTAATGTGTAGGTAGAAATACTATTGTAATCTGGCTGGACTTGAGGTAGAGCCAATCCTTGAATTCTTTGAGGAAAGAGGAAATATGTAGAATTTCCTGGGGATAGGTAACAGCCATTATCATTTGCATGCATGGGTGATACTTTTGGGTAGAGAAAACTTCAAAAATGTTTTTTAGTGATGTTAAAGAGAAAAACTACAAATATCCATAGACACTAATGAATATTGCCATGGTGATAGACACCCAGTATGATAGAAAAGTGTGGAAGGTACTGGAAAGGATGCCTAGTAAGAGTGAAAGAAGCCTAGTAAAGAGTGAAAGATAAAAAAAGTGAGAAAGTAATAAAGTTTGTTAATTATATAGAACAGGAATTCTAGAGGGCACTCTGGAGGGTAGATCTAGAGAACAAAGTTGAAGAAGTAACAGTTAAAGTAAATCAGAGTGAGAAAAAAGATAGGGTAGAGGAACAGTGTTCATTGGTAACTGGGGTTCAATAACATTGGTGTGAGAGAGATAATATGGGAATACATTAACTATTGAGGCAGATCTTGTATCAATGGAAAGCAGGAGAAACACAGATTGTTTGAGAACAGCAGACAGTTAGACTCTTCGAGGTCTTTTTATCTCTAGTGTCTTATAACAGGTACTTAATAAATGTTTAAGATACATATTTTTTTCTTGTAACATATATGTGTGTGTGTGTATATATATATATCATTCTTTGTATAAAATATTGAGCGTATTTTCTTGAAGTTAAGATCAGATTGACATTATAGAAAAGGAAAAAAGGGTAAAATGCTAAGGTATTATACTTTGTCAAATGCGTCATTTTCCCTATTTTTCTTTGTTTAATATGGGTGAGGGCAAGGAGTTGAAATAAATTTGATTTAAAAACATAAAAATCAATATGCTTATTTTTAAAATGATGAATTTTTGAATTAACTTCCTTTAAATTGAGTTGAGCCATGGACTAAGTGAAAGGGTTTAATAGAGTTAAATCAAGAAGAATGCATAGGACAATTTATGAAAAGGCTCAGAGGTAGGAGATATGTGAAGATCTGGGAACAGTTAGTAGGCTGTTTTTGCTACAATAAAGAGTGCATGAAATGTAGTAATATGAAATGATCTAAAGGGCAGGCATGGATAATTTGTTGAAGTTGGTTATATTTACATACCAAATGGAGGAAATAGTATTTATGTTACAGGCAACTGGGAATTCTTAAGATTTTTCAGTAAGGAAGTGACAGTAAGTCCTCTGTTGAATAGATAATAATTAGATAGCTATGTGGAGTTAGGAAGGGAGAATCTTAAAGAAGGTAGAAGTTCTTCTAATAGTCAATTTTGAGGGCTTGAATGTAGGACTAATGATTTTGGAGAGAGTGGCTGGAAGTAAAAATTGAGATAACATATCCAAATGTGGTAACATTAAGTAAACTCCAGTTGCTCACATCATTTTTATCTTTTTTTTTTCTTTTTTATTTATTTTTTTCTGAGGCTGGGGTTAAGTGACTTGCCCAGGGTCACACAGCTAGGAAGTGTTAAGTGTCTGAGACCAGATTTGAACTCAGGTCCTCCTGAATTCAGGGCTGGTGCTCTATCCGCTGCGCCACCTAGCTGCCCCCTCACATCATTTTTAAGATCAAATATAAAATCTTCTGTTTGATGTATAGAGTCCTTCACAATCTTCCCTCCCTTTCTAATTTTTTAAAAAACATCTTATTCACCACCACAAACTGTATTTTTCATTCAAGTGAAGGTGATTCTAAGCATTTTCACTAGCTGTTACTTATGCCTAGCATTTTCTTCCATTCTTATCTCTACTTTATGGATTCCACCTAAGTCAAATAAAACATGATCTTTTCCTACTTAATCCTGGTCCTACTTAATGTTAATGCTTTCCCTCAATTCATTACTTCTAGCATATGTTGTATATCAATTTTCTGTACTTAGTTCTTTGTATGTGGTCTGCCCTATAGGACAGTGAGGTCTTTGTGAACTAGAACAGTCTTTTTGCATTTCATTCTATCCCTAGCATTTAACACAGTGCATATATAGCACATGGTAGATACTTAATACATACCTATCGACTAACTTCATGACTAATTAGAATTTCTACTGTTTAAAATTATATAAATCTAGTGGAGAAATGGAGGGAAAAACAGAATAAAAAAGTTAAAAACTATAAGAATGCCTTTGTGAATCTTGGTAACTGGAATGACAGTGGTCTCAAAATATAGGGAAGTTCAGAGGAATGCTGTGTTTGCAAAAGGACTGATTTTTACATATAAGATTAGGTATAAAAATTAGAATGGAAATAAATATGGTCTAAACTTTAAAAGTATTTTGAGCTTTGAAAGGTAACATGAATGGAAAAAGAGCTTCATTATTTGGAATTAGCCTGCAATTAATTTATCCTTGTATTTTGACTTTTATCTTTAAAATAAAGAATATAGGTATGGAAGATTAAAGAGGAAAGATAGAATGAAATAAAAAAGAAAAGATAAAGATCAAGGGGGCTTGTGAAAAAATTTTTGAGAAGAACAATTACCTGAAGGAAGAGATTAAAGGGAAAGACGATTGATTCTTTCAAGGCTCTATTCAAGTTCCATCTGCAGGAAATTTTTTCTGACCAACATTTTCCCTGCAAAAATGATCTTTTCCTTCTCAGTTTTTCCTGAGCTATTTATCATATTTAAATATTCCTACTAGTAAGTGGAACATTGGATAGAGTTTTGTTTTGTTTTATTTTTTATCTTCACATGGCTGTTTTAACGTGATACTGTTCTCAGTATCACATATTGATATATAGTATATGTTTATGCTTGTCGAATTTATTTGAATCATTATTGATGCAAATTTGAATATTTAGCCCATATCTTTAAGGCAAACCATCTTTCAGTGGTCTTAAGTTACTGTACTTTGTTATTGTACAGTTATTGTTCAGTTTCCTTCATCTGTGATTAGCTTCTCTTTGTCACTATGGGTAAGTCTTTTTGCCATGGTCTGCAATTTAAACACAAATATCGGGGATTGCTTGAGGGTGAGGAGTTCTTTCCTAGAGAATAAAATGCTAGGGAGAGACCAGGCAGAGCTCCTCTTTACTGAGAGATCTTTTTTCCTTTGACTACATTCTTGGCTCAATTCTGAATAACATTTCTGGAAATTTGAGACTGCTCTCCCTCACTTGTCTTCTCATAAGTGTTACTGTTCTTATAACCTGCATTGAATTAATAAGCATTACTCAACTGGATAGCACTATTGAAAGAAGCAGTCTTTTTTTGTTTTGTTTTGTTTTGTTTTATTTGGGGTGGGGTTTTGTGGTTTCCCCTCCTTTTTTGTGCGGCGGTTGGAGTGTTAAGTGACTTGCTCAGCCAGGGTTACACAGCCAGGAAGTGTTAAGTGTCTGATGATGTATTTGAATTCAGGTCTTCCTGATTCCAGGGCTTGTGTTCTACTGTGCCATCTAGCTGCCCCAGAAATACAATTTTTTTTTTAAGTTTAACATTTATCTGGATAATTTTGAGCTCCAGATTGCCTTTTCAGTCCTTTCCGTATCCATTGAGAAGGCAAGGATGTGAAGCCATGTAAAATATATTTCACATTATCCTTGTTGCAAAAAAAAAAAAAAGGCAAGAAAAACAAAGTGAAAAACAAACTGCTTCAGTTCATCAGTTCTTTCTCTGGAGGTAGATGGCATTTTTCATCATGAATTCTTTGGGCAGTCTTTTGGATAATTGTATTGATTAGAGTAGCTAAGTCTTTTCATTGCTGATCCTTGCTACAATCCTGTTGTTACTGGGTAAAATGTTCTCCTGATTCTGCTTGCTTCACTTTGCATCAGTTCATGTAAGTCTTTCCAGATTTTTTCTAAAATCATTACCCTTGTTATTTCTTATAGCCCAATAGTATCACATAATCATATACCACAGTTTGGGCATCCCTCAATTTCTGATCTTTTGCCACCACAAAAAAGAATTGATAAATTTTTGAACATATTTTTGATTTCTTTAGTTACAGTAGTGTTATTGATATGTCAAAGGGCATGCACAGGTTTGTTTGTTTTTTTTTTTCTCCTGAGGCTGGGGTTAAGTGACTTGCCCAGGGTCACACAGCTAGGAAGTGTTAAGTGTCTGAGATCAGATTTGAACTCTGGTCCTCCTGAATTCAAGGCTGGTGCTCTATCCACTGCACCACCTAGCTGCCCCCCCCCCCCCACAGGTTTTTTTAAAAGATCTTTTGGCATAGTTTCAAATTACTCTCCAGAAAAGTTTACTGGTTCACAATTCTTTTAAGTCAGTTTACCATCAATAAATGTAGGAATTGGAATAAATGGCCTCTTTAATCCTTTTCAGCCAGAAATCCTAGGATTCCTGTAGCATTTTATTTTATTTTATTTTATTTGCCTTAGATGATCCTTTATTAAAGGACACAAAAGATCTTTTAAAGTGAAAATGTTGTATGGGACAAAGAAAAGTCAATAGAAACCTGGAAATTTCCTTCAGTTTAGGAATTATTATCTGGAAATGTTTAGAAGTGAATCCCACTTAAAATGTATGAAAATAATGTATTTCATAACTTTCTTTTAGAACAAGGTACAGAAGAAATTAAAAAGCTACTGTTACTTCTACTTGGTTGTGCTGTTCAGGTGAGTTATACATTTTTTTTAATGTTTTCTTTTTTGGTAAATACTTACTTAGTCTAGTATGCAAAACCAGTTTTTAAAAATTTATCATGATTTTTCATTCCCCAAAAGATGGAAGATACTTCTTTTTGAAGTATATTTTTAATATACAATTACTTGTACATCTAGAACTTGAAAAAAATCTTTTTTTTATTTGTATCATTCTGCTTATGCAGATCATAATTTCATTCATATCATGAAGTATCATAGTTTAGTGAAGGGAGCATTAGATTTAATACTTAGGAAAACTGCATTCACATATTACTTGTGATGTTTATTAACTGTGATTCTGAGCAAATTACTTAGCTCTACATTCCTCACATGTGAAATGAGTGTAAGAGCACTTACTCAAAAAGCTTATCAAATGAAATACCATAAATGAAGTGCTTAGTAAAAGTCTATGTAAATCTAGCTGTTATCCTCACCATAATCCTTTTTGTGTTTAATATACAGCTTGATGATTTGCTATTGCAGAAATAATCAATAGATGATAAACATCATTCTGACAACTTTTATCTTATTGTCAGATAGCAAATATGCAGTCTAATAGGGCTTGTCAGGACTTGGCTTTTGAGAATTTAGTATCCAGTTTAGTTCTCAATTAGTAGGAGGTAAAAGGAAGAGGATAAGCATTTCTATAGCTCTTTCCATTAACCAGGCACTATGTTAAGTTATAGTGAGTAACCCTGTGAGGTAATATTACAGTTGAGAAAATTCAAGTGATTTGACTAGGATCACATAACTAACTAGTAAGGGTCTAAAGCCAAATTTGAACTTAGATCTTCCTGACTCTACTAAGCCTAGTGCTATATACCTTCTTACCTAGCTGCCAGGTTCTTATAACCAGTTAAAATTTTGTCAAAAAACTGATGTGACTATAATAATGAAACATTAACAATTTGGATCATAGCCTGGATGACTTTTTGCCATTCTAGATGCGATGTACAAACATAAGGTAAATGTGGATACTATTTCATTTATTTATTGTTATTGTTTTATTTTTTTCTCTTCTGGTTACACATGTATGTTAACTTTTTAAATATACATTTCTTTATGAATCATATTGGGAGAGAAAAATCAGCACAAAAGGGGAAAAATATGAGAGAAAAAGCAAACAAACAAAAAGTGAACATAGCATGTGTTGATTTACATTCAATTGTCATAGTTCTCTTTCTGGATTCAGATGGCATTTTCTAGTGGATGCTTGTAAAGGGCTAGAACTGAGCAATGCACTTGGATGGTGAAGCACGTGAGACTAATTGCCAATTGGACGGTTCCCTATTAACTTGTTTAAGGTTGACCCTCCCCAGCTGTTCTGTGCTGACTTGATTGGTGGGACAAAGAGGGGGAAGTGACGTGTGTGGGAGGAGCAAGAGAAACTTGGGTGGTGGAACTCAAGCTCACTTGCACTCGTGACCGGGCGTTGGAGGCGAAGGTAAAGATCTAGAATAAAGACGTTTAGTGATCCTGACTCTTGCTGATTTCTGGAAAGATAGAGTTCCAGCAGATGCTGTCTTATGTCTAGTTTTTAATTTCTGCATTTTGAAAAATTGAACTAATTTTTTTTCCTTTTTTTTTTTTCTGGGGCTGGGGTTAAGTGACTTGCCCAGGGTCACACAGCTAGGAAGTGTTAAGTGTCTGAGACCAGATTTGAACTCAGGTTCTCCTGAATTCAAGGCTGGTGCTTTATCCACTGCGCCACCTAGCTGCCCCTAATTTTTTTTTTTTTTTTTTTTTTTTTCAGTTAACAAACATTTGCTTTACTTTGCATCAATTCATGTAAATCTTTCCAAGTTTTTCTGAAATCATTCCCTTTGTCATTTTTTAATACCATAGTATCACATCACAGTCATATACCACCACAATTCCCTTTTCCTTCCCAGTTAAATAGTTCTCCAGGAAAACAAGTTTTTTCCCCCATATAGGTCCTTTTCTTTTTTCTTCAATCTCTCTAGACATAATTATAGTGGTATTGATGGGTCAAAGCATATGCATGAGAGAATAATTTTAGATACAATTCCAAATTGCTTTGCAGAATAGCTATGTCATAGCTATACCAACAATACAACACATCTGTCATCTTCATCTCTTTCAACATTTGACTTCCCATTTTCTCCTATTTGTTTATTTAGTAATTGTAAGATAAAACTTTAGAGTTACCTAAATGTATATTTATCTAATTATTAATTTTTTTTAATGTTAATAACCTAGGTTTCTTCCTTTGATAACCACATGTTCAAATCATTTTATTTTATCTACTGAACAGGGCTGTTATTGTGAACTATTTTAATTCAATTCCTTATTTATATATCAAAATATAAAAAATTTGCTAGCAAAAATGTCCTCCTGATTGTCTGCTTCCTTGCTTAACTACATTTTTTTTTTTTTTGTGGAAAAACTTTCCAATTTTACATATTTCAGTATTGTAGATAGACAGTGATCCTTGTTTGTGTATGAACTGTATCCATAGGTTTGAAAGGTATTTTCTTCCTTATTCCTTTGATTTTTTTCCATAATGTGATTTTTTTTAATTCTAAATTTTATTTTTTATTATAGCTTATTATATACAAAATATATGCATGGGTAATTTTTCAACATTGACCCTTGCAAAACTTTCTGTTCCAATTTTTCCCCTCCTTCCACCAACCCCCTCCCCTAGATGGCAGGAAGACCAATACATGTTAAATATGTTAAAGAATATGTTAAATACTATATATATGCATACATACATATTTATACAGTTATCTTGTTGCACAGGAAAGATCAGATTTAGAAAGAAGGTAAAAATAACCTCCAGAAGAAAAAAAACAAAAATGCAAGCAAACATTAACAGAATGGAAATGATATGTTGTGGTCCATACTCATTTCCCAGTTTTCTTTCTCTGAGTATAATGTGATTTTTAAATATTTTGATCATGTAGACATATAAAGTTTGTAGACAGCTGCTTTTTTGTTTTTCTAGCATCTTTTGTTGGATTTTTGAGTATGTTGAATGCTGTATTACTATATTAGTTTGCTTACAAATGATATATAATCTGTTCTACTGATAGGCTTTTCTGTTTTTTGCATAATATCAAATAGTTTTTTGATTGTTACTACTTTGTAATATTTTTACTATTGTGATCTGATACTGTTGAGCTCTTTTTCTTCTTTTTTCAGTATTTCCCTTGAGAATCTTATGCTCTCCTTTAAAAGATGAAAAAATTAGTAATAGAGTAAGTCTATCTAATTCAGTCAGTTAAATTCCTTGAGATGAAATTTCTTGTTTCGCAAAGTTGTTGTTACTGACAAATTAGATTTTTTAAAAGTTGATCTTGCTGTATTTAATTAGGAAGCTACAAAAGTACTTGGATTGGTATTATTTTCATGCTCTGAGAATATCATAGATGTGTGCATAATGTGTGAATTAACTTGGGTCAAGCAATTATTTTGTTATAGTTTCATTTTGTGACAGTAGTTCTTAGCTGATATCACACTAACAGAGAACATTTTACTTTGAAACAGAATGGAACTGTCAGCTAAGTGCTGGTTTTTGTGCCAAATACATGTACTTTACTTTTCTTTTACTCTGTTAATTCTGTGTTTTAAGAATTAAAATATTCCAAGAGAATGCGCAAAAGTTATATCTATTAGCATACTTCAGTAACTATAAAAGATATTGTAGTGATTTCTTGTGTCAGAAAGAAAATGCTTCAAGTCTAATAAAAGTTATACTGAAGTGCAATAGATGTGTGGTTGAAAATGGAAAGAAAAAAAAAAAAACAGCCCAACTATCAAGACTGACAAACAGGTGCTAATTAGCCCTCAGAAAACAAAGTCCTTTAGATGTGCCTGCCAGCTAAAGGAGCTGTTATTATTTCTCATGCAGTGTTTTGTAGGCTTGTGCTATTGGAAGAACATCAAGAAGACCTATTTCAAAAAACAAAACAAACAAAAAAAAAACTAAGAAAAAATGCAATGAAGAAAAATATTTTTTGTGGCCAAGATAATATAAAGACAGAAGTGTGGAAAATTATAAAATATAGTTTTTACTTCACTTTCATTCAAGCTGTTTCCAGACGATTTTCAGGAAAAGTCTGTCGGAGTCTGGACATCTTCAGACTGTAAAACTTATATGCTAGAAAGTATTTGGGAACTTTTTTTATTCCAGTAGTTTTGAAAGTCTTGTCTGTTTAAGGGAATGATGAATTCTGGTAAATATATTGTATTTCTGAGAAACAGAATTATAGAAATAGCCAAATTGAGATGGAATATACCGCAAAATAATTTGTATCATGCAGCACAAAGTTTAAGAAGTGTATCTAAGAAATGAAAATCAACATGCTTTAATGACCTAGGATCTTAGGTGATTTAAACTTTTCTGGAAGGGTATACTTGAAAAGGTGGAATTATTCATCAAAAATATAAAAGTGTGATTTCACAATATGAATTATATATTAGTGCAAAGTAAATATTTTTTAAGATGAGAAAAGTTGTAAGGTCTGTTTAATGTCAGCTTTATTTTTCTTTGTATCAGGTAATTTACATGCTTCTGATAGGATCTTGGAGGTTATCTTTTTTGTTGTTGTTCATTCATTTCAGTTCTGTCTGACTCTTTGGGACTCCATTTGGGATTTTCTTGCAAAGATACTGGAGTGGTTTGCCATTTCCTTCATCAGTTCATTTTATAGCTGAGGAAACTGATAAACAGGATTAAGTGACTTGCCCAGAGTCAGATAGCTAGTAAGTCTGAGCCCAAATAATTCACATCTTTCCTGATTCCAAGCACAGCATTCTGTCCACTTTAACACCTAGCTGCTCAAAAGATTATCTAGTTCTGATAATAAATGGCAATATTAATATTAATAATAATAATATTATTAATATTAATAATATTAAGTGCTTACTAAATGCCAGTCACTATGCTAATAAACACAAGGGTGCAAATATAAAAATAGGATTCTATGCCTTCCCATAAGGAGCTTACATTTCAGTAGAAAGAGATAGCATATCATATAATGGATTAATGTCCAGAAGAGGATGTTTTGGTTTGGAAGGCAACTGGAATGATTAATGGAATATATGGCGGTGAATTTCCAAATTTTTTTCTGGAATCAATGATAGTATGATTACATTTCTCAAGAGATGGAAAGAAAATAGGAGGAGGTACCTTTGCAAGTACATAATAATAAAAGGAAAATGAAAAATGGCCTGAATGAAAAAGCATAGGTCTAGGACTATCTTGATACAGGAGACTTTCATTAGTCAGGAAAACCCAGGACTCCCTCATGTAGTTGTAGCCTCCATATCTCTAAGCCACTCCTCCAGATTTGTAGCCTAAGGCACAATTGCTACCTCTGGTTCTGTGAATAACCTTGAGGAGATGTAGGAAAGTAATACTTCACTTTAATAATTAAACAGTGGTCTCATCTCTCTTAACAAAGATACTTAGTCAAATGCCTAATAAGAACAATAGTTAGAATATTTCTCCTGAAATCCTTGGATCCTTTATCCCATAAACATACTTAGCATCCATGTTTGGGATAGTGGGTACAAAGTATAGGAATGTGAGCCACATGTGTATATTATGTAATTTGTCTTTTCTATTTCTGGAGAGTTCTTAAAATGGTGATGAATGAGTTCTTTATGGTCCATAAAAAGCACGAGATTTTTGCAAGATTAGTTTATATGCTCCATTTCCTGGGCTTACTTTGATGGGTAGTGGTAGTCACTACTACTTCTAGCCTCTGATTTGGATGACAGATACTGTATTTTTATATCTAGGTGCTATTGCCTCTTTCTTTCATAAGGAGAAGATATTCTTACCCTGAGGTTAGTATCCTTTAGGATCCTGGCTTAGGTCCTTGATTTTGAGGTTTGCCACCTCTTAGGCAGGAAAAAGGAAAAAGGCCATTGCATGTGCAGTTGTTTAACTCTGAGGACCTCATCTTCTAATAGTGTGGAATGCCTCAGATACTAATTTCTCATTATTTTTGTCTTGGCCTCTATATTCTACAACTTTAAGTGTAAAGGAAGTTCATCATATATAAAGATAAAAAACAAATTCAGTGAGTTTAAGTGACTTGATTTAGGTCCTGTGAATTAGTAGATACTTCCTTTACACTGACTCTTAAATTCATTATTCTCTCCAGATGTGTATATTAGGTGTTTTTATTCACATGTACTCTTGTGTAAATTGTTAATATTTACTCTAATTATAATTAGGAACTAATTATAGGCAAAAGAGGAAATATAATATAATATGCATATATTATATATATAATATATATAAAAATATAAAAATGTGTTGCCACATTTTGCAGATGAAAAGATGGTTTACTTAAAGAATCAACTAAAAAACTTAACAAACTATTAACAACTTGAACAAAGCTGCAGATACAAAATTATATTGACCCAATCATCTGCATTTTTATTACCAAAAATTCATCAGAAAGAGCTAGAAAAAGTTGAATTTAAAATAAAATAAAAAGAGCTACATATGATAACAGCATCTGGGAGTCTGCTAAAGCACACACATAGGAACTGTCAGTTCTTTAAACTTTTATTAAGATCCTACTATAAGTCAAATGTTGTGCTGAGCAATGGAGATAGAAAAAATGATAAAAGCAGTCTTTGCTTTGTAGGAGCCCACAATCTAATGCTTAGGAGACAATATGCAGACAATAGAGTACAAACAAGTTATATAGAACAAGGCTTTCTTAAGACTTTTTTTACTTGCAACCCCTTTTTGCCAAGAAACTTTTATATGATCCCATATATTTAGGTATGAATGATAATAAATCATCATTTCATGACCCACACATTCAGTTAACACAACTCCAAATTTTAATAAGTTTTGATATAGAGAACAAATTAAAATAATCAAAAGGGAAGAAATTAAAGTTGAATGGGATTAAGAAGTACTTCATGACCTATAGGTGCAAAAATGTTTGTAGCAGCTCTTTTTGTAGTGGCAAGGAACTGGAAACTGAGTGGATGCTGAATAAGTTATGATATATGAATGTTATGGAATATTATTGTAATATAAAAAACAATCAGCAGGATGATTTCAGAAAGATCTGTAGAGACTTACATGAACCGATGCTAAGTGAAGTGAGCAGAATTATTTTACATAGGAACAAAAAAATTGTGAAATGATCAATTCTAATGTGTTTCTTTTCAACAATGAGGTGTTTCAAACCAGTTCCAGCAGTCTTATGATGAAGAAAGCCATCTGCACCCAGAGAGAGGGTTGTGGGGATTGAATGTGAATCTCAACATAGTATTTTCCTTTTTTTTTTTTTTTTTTTTTTTTTCTTTGTTTGCTTGCTTTTTGTTTTTCTTTTTGATCTGATTTTTCTTGTGTAGCATGATAAATGTGGAAAGCTGTATAGAAGAATTACACATGTTTAACATATTACTTACTGTACTTGTACTTGTGATTAATTGCTGTCTGGAGACTAGGGGAGGGGAAGGGAAGAAAAATAATTGGAACACAGGGTTTTTCAGGAGTGAATGTTAAAAGCTCTTTGCCTATATTTATAAAAACTATATTTTTAAAAAACTTCATGTAGAAGCTAGGATTTTAGTTGAAACTTAAGTGAAACCAGGGAAGTCAGTAATTGGAGATGAGGAAGGAGAACATTCTGTGCATGTGAGGCATCCAGTGAAAATGTCAAAATCTAGAAGATGTAGTTTTGGCAGGGAGGCCAGTATCATTGGATCACAAATGATGGGAGTAAGGAAAGAGAAGTAAGAAAACTGGAAAGGTAGGAGATGGAGTTAGGGCTATGAAGGACCTCAAATTCCAAATAACAGGATTTATAGAGGATTTTAAATTTGATCTTAGAGGTGATAGGGAACCATTATAGTTTATTGAGTAGAGAGAGGAGTGACATGGCTAGCTAGCACTTGGACAGAAGAATGGACAATGGACTAAAGTTGGGGGTAGAGGCTTGTGTCAGGAAGACCCACCAATAAGCTGCTATTATAGTTGTATGAGGTGTTGAGAACTTGTACCAGGAGTGTGGCCATGTCAGAAGAGAGAAGGGAACATATGTAGGAAATACTTAAAAGTTGGATATGAGGTTGGTGATGAGAGAATATGAAGAAACAAGCTTTCAAGCCTGAGTGATAGGATAGTGACATAATTACAAAACACTCTTTACATAAAAACAGATCTAAATAATTGGAAATTTGTTAATTGCTTATTGCTAAGCTGAGTTATGTAATAAAAATAATTCTTCCTTAGTTAATGTCCTTATTCAGTACTCTGCCAATTAAACTACCTAAGAATTATTTTACAGAACTAGGAAAAAAATAACAGAAATTATATATTTCATTTGTAGGACAAAAAGTCATTCTAAGAATAACAAGGAAATTAATGGGGGCTGGGGGGAAATGGGAAGAAAGAAGGCATAATATCAGATCTTGAATTACAAAGTCTTAACCATCAAAATGATTTGGTACTGTTTAAGAAATAGAACACATAGATACAAAATATGTAAAAGCAAGGAAGCAAAGTGCTTTGCCTAGTTCTTGATTAAAAAAATAAAATCCCAGCTATTATAGCAAGAACTACTCAACAAAAACTTCTGGGAAAACTTGAAAGCAAACTGGCAGAAACTAGGTATTACTCAACTTCTCATAAGGTATATATCAAGAGAAGCTCCAAATAGGTTTGTGATTTAGACAGAGTAACTTCAAATAAATTAGAAAAGTATAGAAGTTTCTTGTCAAATCTATGGATGAGGAAGAGTTCATTATCAAATAAAACTTAAATTTTGTACAAATAAAAAGAATTCAAGGCAACTAGGTGGCACAGTGGATAGAACATCAGCTCTGAAGTCAGGAGGACCCAAGTTTACATCTAGTCTCAGACACTTAACACTTCTTGGCTACGTAACCCTGGGCAAGTCACTTAACTCCAATTGCCTCAGCAAAAAAAGAAAGAAAGAAAGAAAAAGAATGCAACTGACATTAGAAAAGAAGTTGGAAACATGGGAGGGGGGGTTCTTTGTATCAAATTTTTCTAGTAGAGGTCTCATTTCTGAGATGTATAGGATTAAAAGCTATTACTAAATATAAAATGGTTTAAGGATATAAATAGGCAGTTTTCATTTAAAAAAAAACCAAAACCCAGCTCTCAAAAGTCATATAAAAATATTGGCACTGATAATTAGAAAAATGCACATTCAAAATGTTTTAAATTGATATTTTCTATTACATTGTCATACTATTCCATTTATTTCCCAAGAACTATCCTATATGACAAATAGTATTTTTAGAGAGGAAAAAGAAAGTCAGCACAACTGATTTGTTGTTGACTAAAAAGACACTGAGGTATGTACCCCCAAACTATTAAACTTTGACACAGCAATACTGCTTACTAATTCTAGATTCCCATAGAGATTAAGAAAAGAGGAAAAGAAATCGTATGTAAATTTTTCTTAGCTCTTTTTTTTTTCAGCAAACAAAGAATTAAAAAATCAGGGTGTCATCATTTGGGGATTGAGCAATTGATATAATTATGGCATATATTGTAATCTAGGAAATAATGGAGATCGTTTCTGAAAAAATGTGAGAATTGATGCATAGTGAAGTGAACATGACCAGTATGGGAATTTTTTTTTTCCCTGTAACTACATTTATAATGACTTTTGTTTTTCCTTTTGGGGTAAGCAGGGGAGAAGGCATAAAGGAGGGAATGTGGACTTAAAAATTAAATAAAACTGAATTTTAAAATCTTTACCATAAGTAATTTCTTGGTATTATAAGATTGTATAGCAATTTATGTGTGTGTATACACAAATATACTTTATACCTATAGTATACATATTTAAATAACTCTTGTACTATATTAATGTTAAACTATGCTCAAAATGGATATGTGGGTTTTTTCTGATGTGGATAAAATGGTAACTTAAAATATTAATATGGATTACAGGCTTGAAGTAAAGATTTGAAAAAAATTCTGAGAAGAAAAGCTACATTGTTGCTTCTAACTAGGGATTGAAAGTCAGGCATATTGGCTCTGTTCCGAGCTTTGCCACTGACTCACTGTGTATTTTTTGGCAAGTAATTTCTCTGCTCTGAAACAAGGTTTTGTGTCTCTACTTCTCTGTTTGAGAAGTTAGGATAATAATATTATACTGACCTCACCAGAAGGGTTGTGTAAAGACTGCCCACTTTGGAATTTTCCTAATGAAAGTTGTGTGTTTCTGGGTTTCTTTTTTTCCTCAATAAATTTTTATACCCTCTACTTTTATAAATTACTGCATTTCTAAATGTTTCTTTATTAGGTAAGTATTCCAAAGCATTCATCAATATTCAATGAAACAAATTTCATACTATTGCTCCAAATTAAATCAGCTTACTATTGCTTCATTTATAATGACATTGAAGAATATACCCTAAAGGTATGAACATTTATTCATTTATTTTAGTGTCAGAAGAAAGAAGAATTCATTGAACGAATCCAAGGTTTAGATTTTGACACAAAAGCAGCAGTTGCTGCACACATTCAAGAGGTAATTAGCTTAGTATTGCATTTTTTGTATGTTTATTTTATTGAATGATTTTTCATTCATTTTTAATATGAAATTTGTAAGAATCTTTTTGACTTTGGGGAAAAATTACAATGATTATCTTAGTTAACAAGGTCATCAGATATGCAGATGATGTAATTGTGTTTTTCAGTATGCCAGCATAAAAGCCATGAAAGAAAAAGGAAAAGAATTTGCACTTGTGAAGACCATGAAAAATGAAAAAGAATTTATATATGTAGCACATACTTGAATAATGCTTGTTTGTGTTCTTTTTACACAAAAAAAGTTACAGCTTTTATTTTATACAATTCAAATTTAAATATTTACTAAAATACTAGTGATTACTTAAGATGCTCAGTAAATTCTAAAGTTGGCATAGGCAAACAAACACAAGGGAAATATTTGCCAGTAAGACGTGGTTCCTAGACACTTTTAATGATAATAATGTTTGTTTTGTTTTGTTTTACAAGAGTTCTGGGTTACATAGATATTAATTAAGAACATAATTGAATTAGAATTTTTTTGCCTTTTTTCCCCTCAAAGGTAATGGGGGGTTAAGTGACTTGCCCAGGGTGAGTGTTAAGTGTCTGAAGCCAAATTCAAACTTGGGTACTCCTGACTCCAGAGTGAGTTCTCTATCGACTGTACCATCTAGCTGCCCCAAGAAAATTAATTATTAAAGAAACTGGTATTATGAGAGGTATTTCAGTTGTTTAATACATTATTCTCTTTAACTTATCTACAGCAAAATAAAAAACTTAATAAAGTGTACACAGCTATTTACAAACATAATAGAGAAAAATATGATATAGCATAATAAGTTAAACACTAAAATAGAATGTCCAAGATTAAAAAGAGCAAAGAAATTTTTTTCAACACTTCCAAAGTTGAGTTGCCATAGGAAAACATGAAGTCGTCACAGGTATACTTATGGACAATTTGCAAATAGTTTTTGGAAATTAGCTCCAACAGAATTTGTCTGCCTTTCTCCATTAACTTAGTAATTTCTCTTATCTAAATATATGAAAGGAACAGTATAAATAATATAGCTGTAGTATATATCTTAGTTATGCCAATTGCTTTTAGTATATTCTTTATGTTTGCTCAATTGAGTTTTTAAGGCTTTAAGTTAGATGGCTTCTCAGCTACCAGGTATTTCTATTTGTTTTAGAAAAATGGAGATAAATACTCAACAACCTCATTGATGTTCACAATGTTTAGACTCTATAAATGTTTTTAAATGAAAATAACATTCTGATGACATTTATCTGATTCCTAACACGTTATTTTCATCAACACTATTTTTTATCTTTCTATATCATCATAGTTCCTGAGATCATTGATTTATTACTTAAAGGCACCATTTTCCCCAATTTTAAAATTGCTTTATCATAATTTTATCTTAACCAAAGCTGATGAATATTTTATATGATAAAACCAGCTATATTTTTATAATTTAAAATACACATTCATTCTAAAGACATGCCTCATAATGAATAATTCTTGCAGTGATTTAAATATTATGATTTATTTTCTGAAAATTACTAAAGTGCCTCCTAAATTTTTTGTGGTATCTCGGATATTTACTTCTCTACTTTTTTGTTAGTACTAAGAGCAAGAAAATAGGTTATACTTTATCAGTTTGTATTAAATTTTGGGAGAAATTGACCCTAAATTTTGACCATTATACTAAAGAGTTTTTTAGAGTTCTGTACTTACCTAGTCTTTTGCTTATTTTTTTATCTGCATATATATGCATATACATATATATGCTGCATATATATATATGTGTGTGTGACAGTTAAAATTAGTATATATTTTTCAGAAAATGTAAAAGTCATATTCTTTAATATAATATTTGATAGATTTATAATTTATAAATTGTGAAAGGATGCAAATTTTGTTGTCAAAAATGAATTCTAAAATACCAGATCATTAGGTCTTTGTGTTTTGCAGTATATATAATCATTATATAATATAAACCAAATTGAAATTGATTTCTCTTAGGGATTTAAATTAAGCTTTTAATTTTTTAAAAATGCAAGTGATAAGATAAACAGCATGTTATAGTGATGAGAATTCTGGCCTCTGGCTCAGGAAAATCTGGATTCTAATCTCACCTTCAATATGCTGGCTTTGTGATTAACATAAATGAAATGAATGACTGAATGCAAAAACATTTCATAAGTGCTCACTATGTGCAAAGGCATTGGACTAAGTGTGCTGAATTTTGAATTCACAAATAGATGAGACAGCCCCTATTTCTCAAATAACTCATACTTACTTCTCAATAACTTGTGACTTTCTAGGATTCCCAAGTTGGAGAAGGCAATGAACATTTCCAAGAGTTTCCTTTTTAGCATTTCCCTCTGCCAAGAAAATTTGATTAAAAAGCATTAAATTTAAAATACTAATATGTTATGTATGTTTTTAAGAATTCTTTATGTTTTTCAAATGAAACAGCATACTTTATCATAGATTTGCCATTTTTATTTTTGAATATTCAATATTATAAATAAAATTTGTAAAGTAAATCCTTAGAAATTTGTTTTAAAACACATTCAGTTGAAATCATATAGTGACCTTTTATGTATGCAGTTCAAATATATTGAGGTTCTCTAGATTTGCTAATTTTATTTTTATTAGACTAATTGTTTAATAATTGAGCTAATAGGAATTATATTTTAAAAGAGCATGCCTAATTTTTCCTGCTCTGAATTTCTGATATTTCATGCTTGGTATACTTACTAGTGAGTTATTTTATTACATTTTAAAATTATTTTATGTTTTGTAAAGGTAACGCATAATCAGGAAAATGTATTCGATCTACAGTGGATGGAAGTGACTGATATTTCTCAGGAGGATCTTGAGCCACTCTTGAAAAATATGGCATTACATTTAAAAAGACTTATAGATGAGAGAGATGAACACACAGAGGTAGGTATTTTATTTTTTGTTGCTTAGTTAATGCCTTTTAACTTAAAAGGTAAAACAGTCCTAATTGCTCAGGTGGTTTTAAAAATGTTTTTCTCAAGAACTATTCTTAAAATATTATATTTCCATGTTTTTGTGGGGAATAAGAACCATTTTAGAGCAAAAAGAAGATCCCAAGTTGGAAAGAAACAAATTGTAGATGTTAAGTTTTCTTTAAAAAAAAATTTTTTTTTATTGTTTCTAGTGTTTTTTTAAAGATCTTATGCTCACAGTTCTGGTTCAGTACAGAAATCTTGAGACTGAAAATATATTTGCTGCAAATGAAAAAAATTTGAACTAGCAGCACAATGATATGCCTAAGGTTAATTTCTTGGTTTATTGACATATTTAAAAAGTGGAAAAATAAGGTCAAGGAGAATAACAGGTATTTTGAATAAAATGTCTGTCTGAAAAGTTCTCAAATTCTAGCAGATAGTAAAAAATTGGGCAAAAAAAAAAATTACTTTAGACAGTCTTTGTTTTCCAGCATGAGAGAAAGTATACTTCTTTCTGTATGTCATGAGAAGGCATTTGGCTATTTTGAATATTGGAAAAATACATGCGATTGGCAAAAATAATTTTTTAGCAGCTAAACCAGACAACTAAGATGGTTATTGATTTGTGTAATTAATCTCATACTAGGGGGAAAAAAAAACCAAAAGGGGAAAATTCACACTAGTATTTGTGAACATAATATACATATAAATTTACTTTTAAAAAAAATTTTCAATGCCCATTTATTTTTACAAATACTTACAGAGTTTTCACCATTAATTTTTGTGAGACTGTGTTCCAAAAATTTTTCCCTTGCTCCCTAACCTCTCTTCTTCCCAAGACAGCAAGGAAGGTGATATAAGTTAAATGTGTGCAGTATTTTTAAACATATTTCTATATGTGTAACATTGTGTGAGAAAAATAAGACCAAAAAGGAAAAAACCACAGGAAAGAAAACAAAAAAAAAAGTGAAAGTACTATGTTTCAATCCACATTCATTCTCCATAATTCTTTTTCTGGATGTGGATTCTATTTTCCATCTATGGTCATCACAGTTGATCATCTCATAATCTTGTTACTATGTGTGCAGTATTCTCTTGGTTCTGCTCACCTTATTCAGCATCAGTTCATCTAAGTTTCTCCAAGCCTTTCTGAAATCAGCCTGCTTATCATTTCTTACAGAACAGTAATGTTCCATTATATTCAAAAACCATAACTTATTCAGCCATTCCTCAACAGATGTGTAACCACTCAGCTTCCAGTTTCTGGCCACTACAAAAAGGGCTGCCACAAACATTTTTGCACATGTGAGTCCTTTTCTTTCTTTTATTGCCTCTTTGGTCTCAGTTGAGACACTGCTGGATCAAAGGGTATGCACAGTTTTATAGCCCTTTGGGCATAATTCCAAATTGCTCTCCAGAATGGTGAGGTCATTTCACAACTCCACCAGCAATGCATTAGTGTCTCAGGTTTCCCACATCCCATTTAACATTTATCATAATTCTTTCCTGTCATCTTAGCCAATCTGAGAGGTATGAAGTCGGACCTCAAAGTTGTCTTAATTTACATTTCTCTAATGATTTTTTTCATGTGACTAAAACTGGCTTTAATTTTTTCATCTGAAAATTGTTCATATCATTTCACCATTTATCACTTGGGAAATGGACCTGTATTTTTATAAATTTGAGTCAGTTCTACATATTTTAGAAATGAGGCTTTTATCAGAAAGACTGGCTGTAAAATTAATTTTTTCCCTCAGCTTTCTGCTTCCTTTCTAATCTTGGCTACCATGGTTTTGTTTGTAAAAAAAAACCTTTTTAATTTAATGTAATCAAAATTATCAATATTGTATTTCATAATATTCTCTATTTTTGGGCCATAAATTATTTCCTTTTCTATAGATATGACAGATAAAATTGTCCCTTTCTCTCCTGATTTGCTTATAGCATCATCCTGCAAGTTTTAATTTTAAAGGTTCTTATTTTTTCTAGGCACCAAAAGAAAAGATAATTTGGGTGGGAATTAATGATGATTTTAGAGCTAAGACCAAATTTGAAAAGAGTTTTGAAAAGATGAACTAGAAGAGAGCCAATTCTTGTCAAATTAATCTACTTGTTATTCTTACATAACATTTCATTGTTTCTATCTATACTTTTGCACAGATTACCCCATGTTTGTAATGAATGAGTTAAAAATCAAATTTTAGTGCTTATTTATTTTACAGATATAAATATACCTAGAAAAGACTGTTTATGCTATGTAATACTATTACATAGATTCCCAAAACAATAGCCTCTTTTCCATTCTAGATATTTGTTTACTTTTGGCTAAGTCTAAGGAGTATGGATCAAGAATGGAGAATTGAGTTCACTTGAATACTAGAAACATTTGAGAAATGACAATTTATATTCAAGCTTCAGTCCTCCATGCTGGGTACACAAAAACAAAGACAAAATAGTGTCTTTCTATTGTATATAAGTGTGGGAATAGGATGAAGAATATAATATATGCAAACGGGTGAAGTGAAGACAAGTATATTTGAGGAAAGAAAATACATTAACAACTAGGACTCAGAAAGGCCTTAATAGACAAAATTGAGCCTTAAAGAAGTGAAGTAGTGATAAGCAGAGGATGCTGTGAGTATGGAGGTGGCTGAGCATGTGCATTGAACCAAAGTGGACTTGGAACTTGGACAATTGTTAGTAGATTATTTTGTCTTGAATTTAGAATACATTAATGGGTTAATAGTTTGATATTAGGCTGGAAATGCATGAAGGAACCAAATTGGATGGCTTTAGATGCCAGGCTCAGAAGTTTATATGGGATCTTAGAGATATTGAGAGAGCCAAGAAAAAAATGGATGTGAGAGATAAAGAATGGATGTAAAAGATGCTGATGAGGTAGAAATGACATAAATTGCCACTTGATTGGATAAGGAGCATGGGGGGAGAGGGGAAGGTCAAAACTGCATCTGAAGTTAACTTAAATGACTGATGTATAATTGAGAGCATGCTAATTCCTTCAAATGATACAGGAAAGTTTAGAGAAAAGATGGGTTTAGGAGAAGGGCTTTAGGAGGAAAACAAATGAATTTTGTTTAATAAATGTTAAGTTTGACATATCTGCGGGCCCTACGGGTAGAAATATGTAGGAAATAGTTGTTATGATAGTTGGATACCCTATATAAGAAGCAGAATCCTTGCCTAGGTTAGCCAGTTTATTGGCCCTCTTCATACTTTATTCAGCTTTCTTCCATTTTCAGCACTTAATAAAATCATAGCATAAATTACACACATAGATCTTTTGTAGCTCAGATTCCAAGTCAAACATATGTTATGTTCTTACATGGTCATCACTAAACCCTGTAAGAGACACAAAAGAAACTGAAAGTTGCATCTTCTTTTAGGAAGCTTATTGCTTTTATTGGCAAGAAGTAATAGTTAGCAAATAACAAAAGACAATCTAAAAATTGGAAAATTGTGTAATATAGAGAAGAGAGGGGAGTCATTGAGGGCTCCCATAGTAGCTAAGGAAGACTTAATTGGAGATGATTAATTGGGAATAGAAGAATGGGTTAGTTGTAATAGAGTTTTGGACTTAGAGCCAGATCAAACCTGGAACCAGCCATTCAATGTTTTTTGGATTTCAGTTATCGCATTAATAAAATTAGGAGTTTGGTATCTAAATTTCCTTCAAATGCTAAATCTGAACTCATAATTCTTGATAAGTGTAGAAGATGTTCTAGGTGGCACACTGAATTAAGCCAGGAAGACAGTCTAAATTTGAATCCTCCTTCAGACTATGGATTATTTCATTCAAGTGCTTATTGCTCCTTACACTTAGTAGCTGTATGATTATGAGTTAACCATTCAGTCTGTTTCCATATCTGTAAAATGGAAGATAATAATACCATCTGTTTCATGTGATTATTATTTAAATATATGTAAACTAAACTACAAATCTTAAAGCATTATATAAACAAAGCCATAATTTTACTTGAGAACAACATGAATGAAGACATGGAAAAATCAATGTATACATGGTAATGGTATGGAGCTTGGCCAAAGGGACTTGTTTTCAGTGTATATGAAGTATGTACTGAAGTCCAGGATCAATTGGCTGTTGTAGAAATTCCAAGTATTAGGTAACATTGACCTGGAAAAAGGGCTGTGATGATTGGAACATATTGAGAGGAAGATATAAATGAATAATAAACTATTATGTGCTTGCTATGTGTCAAGCATTGTGCTAAATGTGAGAGATACAAGTCAAAGAAAAAAAAAGAAATGTCTCTGCCCCCATTAAGTTTACATTCTGATTAAAGAAGACAGTACAAAAAGGAGAATTGATAAGGAAAGGCAAAGTAAAAGGTAGCATGGTTTGAAAAAGAAAGCATGGTTTGAGCAAGAAAAGACAAAAGCTCACTGATAAGAGTACGGATTTGAATTTGAAGGTTTTGGTGGACAGCGCTAAGGATGAAACGATGGCCAGTTTTCAGGCAGTGTGGTTTTGAAATATGGTAGCTGAGAAGGGGTTTGGTATTATTACACAACTACAGAATTTGATGGTCAGAAGAGATCTCAGATGCCACCTAAAATCCACTATTTTATAAAGTATCCCATTCTAATTTTGAATAGCTCTAATTGTTAAGAATCTTTTCCTGACGTTAAGTTTAAATGTGCTTCTTGTAACTTTGAAACCCAAGAGAGATGATGTGGCACACATGTATGTTTTATTCCCTCTTCATTTTTTCTTTTGGACAAGATCCTTGCTTTCATTGATGTCCCAGTGGCAAGCTTCTCCCAGTCAGAGATTTCAGAAACTTAAAATAGTTTCCTACAAACCTAAGAGATTAATGATTTATCCTTGGTCATAGCAGTGGGCCAAAGATAACACTCAAGTCTCTTTTTTTATTCAATTTGCATGCCACTTAGTTTCAGCTAATTATTAAGACAAACAAGTAGCAATAAAATAAACAGCTAAGAAAAAATTCTTCAATCTTAAACACCTCGTTCTGAACTTAAAACTAATTGACTATGTTAAATTAGGCAATCCTTTGAAGTAGAACAAATGAGACTTGGGACTTTGTATTCATCTATATAATTTCTACTTACTAACAAAAAATTTTTTTTTGGTTTTTCATATCTTATTGCCTTGTGTCACACTTAAAGAAAAATGGGAACCACTAAGCTATATGTAAGAATCCCTGTGAGCAACATTTTGATTTAGAAAACTACATATTAACATTATCTATGTTGTATTTTTATTTTGTTATCTGTAAAAAAGGAGAATAATAGAGTGGATGGCTACTTCCGGTCCCTTCTAGTTCAAGCTATGATCCTTTGATTTTTTTCCTTGCAAAGGTTATAATCAATGTACCTACTTTGTAGATTCATTATCTTAATATTACTTCAGAAATCCTTTAAAATTTATTCCATGTATTATTCTACATTACTATAAACAACATTTCAATGATAATGAATCGTTCTACCTGTTAATTTAGGAGAAGGAGTTAGTGCAACAGAGAATTGTGCTTGAAATCAGGAAACTCTGTGTTACCCTGGATAAATCAGTTAACATCTCTCAGCCTCTATTTAAAAAATAAAATAAAATAGAGATAGTAGTACCTCCTACCTTACAAGGTTATCATGAGAATAAAACGAGAATGTTTGTAAAACACTTTGTAAATCTTTAAGTACCATATAAACACTATTAATCAGCGCTCGTCGGCATGTATTAGCTCTAGAATTACCACAGTTATCCAAGTAGGAGGGAGCGAGCGACCAAAGGAACCATAACTGATTTAATGAGCCATTCGCAGTTTCACTGTACCGGCCGTGTATACTTAGACATGCATGGCTTAATCTTTGAGACAAGCATATGCTACTGGCAGGATCAACCTATAGGTAAACCAGAAACAAATTCCCTTGTTTGGGAATTGTTCCATTCTTTCTTCTCCGAATAAATCTGAAGGTAAACTTATTTTTCTTCCCTTAAGACCTGATAACTCTGAAGCCTTCAGGGACTAAAAATTGGCCTTAGTTTTGTTCCCTTAAGATTCAAGAGTAGAATGTTATTAGTAAACCAGGAAGTACCAAAGTATAACCCCAAGAGCTGGAATTATCCTTTTTGACTTTCTTTAAAAACCTATCTGCTGTTTCAGCATTCTGCATGGCAAGGGGGATTGGAAGGAGAAAGAGTGATGAAAAAAGGAATCTAATCTGGAAAATATAAGCAATTAACAAGTTATGAGTTAAAGGTGGTAGTTATCATCAGACAAATAGAAGTAGAAGGCCAGTAAGTTGTCATTATGTAATAATTATATGTAGAATTTTTTTAAACCATAATTATATTTTCTCTCAGTCAAATAGTGGTAAAATAATTTAATTCTGATCTTAGACCCTCATACGTTTAGGACAAATTATGATATTAGCACAATGATACTAAAAACACTTCCTTCCTTGATATTGCATTTCTCCATACGTCCCAATTTCTTGGGTCACTAATATCTAGAGTATAGAGCAAAAGACTTGGATTTGAGGGTCAGAAGTTCTGGAGTTGTGAGGTTCTTGGAAGAAAATTATTCTCTAGGAAGAATATAAAATCTCTTTGGGTGGTAAGTGACATAGTGGATAAAAAGTGCTGGCCTTTGAGTCACAGAAGCCTAAGTTGAAATTTGGCTTCAAAGACTTAAATAGGTATATGGTCCTAGACAAGTCTTATTCATAAACCCCAGTTTTCTCATCTGTAAAGTGGCAAGAATAGCACTTATTTCCCAAGATTACTGTGAAGATAAAATGAGATAAAATGTGTCAATTTTATAAGGATTATATAATTGCTAGTTATGATGATGATGTTTAAAGCTATTTTTTTCCTAACCATCTTACATTTTACTTGTTTCTATAATGTAGGACTCTGAATCTGCCTTCTTGGCAATAGTTGTACGTACCTTTTGCCTGGAGTGCTTTCTTTTCTCATCTTATAGTTTCCTTGGCTTTCTTCAAGATTCTAATCTTGCCTTGCATACTTTTTCCTTTTCTTTTCTTCAGTACCCACAATGGCTAGTGCCTTCCCTAATTAGATTACTTTGCTTCAGTTCTTTATATGTCTTGTATGTACGTAGTTTCATTTAATCTGTCCTTAAAGATTGTAAGTTCTTTGAGGTCAGGTACTGTTTTGCCTTTTCTGTGTATTTTCCTCCCTTAGCACTATTGCTAAGCACCAACGATATATGCTAAGAGCCTAATAAAAGCTTGTAGATTGATTAAATCACAGAGTTCATAATTTGTCCAAAATTATGTGCACAGTGAGTTTTTGGCAGAACTTGTAGAAAATACTTTGCCTTAAATGACTTTTCTTTGTGATGATTTCTGAAATTTTGGACTTTATATGCATATCATTAGGGCTTAGTGATTTGAATACATCTTTTTAAAAAATAATCTTGTTTGTATTTTTTCCCTTTTTTCAGTTTTGGTATCTTTGTCTTGGTTAGTATTTCTTGAGTTGGTTAATTTGATCATATTTAATTTGGGGGGTAATAATTGAATAACAAAAAATCAAAAACTCATTAGTGTCATATTTAAAATTTAAATTTAACTTAAATTTTATATATTTTCAATAGAATCCTTTAAAATAATAAATGGAGAAATAAATTATGGTGGTATTTTTAAATTTTTAAAAAATATATTCTATTTGGCTTAAAAGCTATTGTATACTTGGGCTTTGTTTTCAGTTTTCTGATCATGTTATAAGTGCTAAAACCAATAATGTTTTTTCATTTATTTTTTTAGACTATTATAGAACTCTCTGAGGAACGGGATGGTATTCATTATCTACCTCATGCCTCATCAGCACAGTCACCTTGTGGTTCTCCAGGGATGAAACGGACAGAAAGTAGACAACATTTATCAGTAGAACTGGCAGATGCCAAGGCAAAGATAAGAAGGCTTAGGCAGGAGTTGTAAGTTCATATTGATTTTGTGGCCTTTTCTGTGGCCTGAAATAAAGATTATTGACATTAATATTGCAAAAATTGAACCTGCATTGTGGGTATGTGGGATTTGTTATTAAATCAGGCATTTATTTTTTATGAAAAGAGTGCTAAGTCTTTAGTCGGGAGAGATCTGAATTTAAATCTTATTGACATTAACTAGTTGGGAGAATGTAGACAAACCACTTTCCCTTTCTAAGCCTCAGTTTCTTTATCTGTAAAAGAATATTATTGACTTATTGTAAAGATTAAATAGATAATTTGATTAAAACACTGCAAAACCTGAAGTGTTATACAATTGTCAAGTGTTGAGTAATTGTAATTATTAGTAATATAATTACTTACAAATGAAGAAAAATCAAAAATTCAGTCCGGATACTCAAAAAAATATTAAATACTCAGAGTAGAAACCTATACAGTAGAATCACTGAGGAGATATGTGTATAAAGATCACACAAACACATCCTGCATTGTGAGGGGTACCACAAAAGAAAAGAGGCTTCTACTACTACAGCTCTGTTCATTTTACAGTTGAGTTTCTTTTTCTCCTATAATTTGCATTAAAAGGACTTGAATTTAAATTTATAGTCCAGTCAAGGAATTGTCTTAATGTGTCCATAACTGACTGAATTAAGTATTTTGTAAAATCATGCAGAGAAAATTCTATCATGGTCTATAAGAAAATTATAAAACAAAAAGCTACAGCTTTCATTTGTGGATATCTGCATTATTACGTGTCCTGTGAATTTGACACGCCCAGGATATTCTACAAACAGCTGTGCTGGGAAAATTGTGAAAAGATTGCAGTTATTAGTTTGACTGACAGTTAATAGATAGCCTAAACATTGAACACTGGGATGTCCTGTATAATTTAGTAGAGTCCTCTCAAGTCTTTAGATAAAGTGTGCAATTAGGACTGTAATGATGACTATGAATAGTTTTAACATTTTGCACCACATTCAAATTAAATTTTAAAATAAATTTTATTTGACCATAGGAGTATGGTAAGATTTTTGTGCAATATTTGAATCAAAATTATAAAAATATAGTGTGATTTTTTTTTTTTGTCAGCTTTATGTTGAGGATAAAAAAGTGCATTACTTAATCACAATTTAGTCACTAGTATCCCATTTTCTTGTGAAATTCCTTTTGTACTTTTGTAACCCACTCTTTGTGGGACATTTTCAAAAAAGGAAACAGATTTAGCACAAAATGAGTTGCAGTGATTAAGACAATCAGATAGTCTGAGTAGTCTTATGACTGGTGGAAAAGGCATAAACTATTGCTATACTATTAACATTTCATAAATTTACTTTATACGATAACAGTAAATTACAAGTAAATATAACATGAACAATCAAGGTGGATTGATATGAATTTGAATATCATACTTTGTGTATAGTTAATTGCCATCTTTAAGCATACCAAGTAAAGACCCAGTGCAGATTTTAAATTTTGAACAAATAAATTTGTTACTCTTTAGAAAACACAAACTAACATCAGCTTCTCCTTCCTCCAAGTATTGTACTATATTTTGAGGATCAGCGAAATTGACAGGAGAATTGGAATTTCAAATATGATGACTCTTCATTTTACTTTTAAATGCAGAAATCTATTATTCCTATAGCAATGATTTTCGGCAAATGATGTCTTGATTCAGTACTAAAATTAGCTAACTGTATTACATAAATGAGGTTGCCATATTGTACTTTCGTGAATGTAGATTCCCACCCACCCCTTCTTTACAATTTTATTGCTCATGTATACTTTATATCTACTAAGTAAACTAAGCTTCTTGAGGGCAGAATTATTTTATTTTTATATCCTCTGTACCTAGTAACACTGCCAGCAATAAATATTTGTTAAATTGAAGAGGGTTTTTTTTTTTTTTTTTTTTTTTTTTTTTCCCCTTCAACTCAAGGGAGGAAAAGACAGAACAATTGTTAGACTGTAAACAAGAGCTTGAACAGATGGAGACAGAACTAAAGAGGCTTCAACAAGAGGTTTGTGCCTGGACATTTAAGTTGGAAATCCAATTAATACAAACTTGATCTTGCTACTGATAATACTTAATGTTATTAAATCTTCATATTATTAACATTCTCTTTCATGTACTTACCTTTTTACATAAATATTTCATCAGTACTTCTCAGTACTTAATTGGGTTGTTACTTTTTTGACTTCTCATTAGTTATCCTTTACAAATAGAGCCATTCTACTGTGTTTGGGACTATATAATTTTCAAAATATAGGGATACTTAAAGAATAGAGTATAGAGCAGTAATGTAAGCACCAGTCCTGGAGACAGGAAGACAAGAGTTCAAATCCAGCCTCACACTTAGTAGCTGTGTGACCTTGAGCAACTCATTTAACCTTGATTGTTTTCCCCAAAATAAATAAAGGAATAGGTATGTCTTTTGTCTTTTATATTACTCTTTAGTAGACTTTATTTATTCATGGATTATTGTTACCAAATAATGTATGTATTGACTTTTGGTTTTCCTCATGAAACTCTCTACTTTTAACTGGGTTGTTCCTCACACAATAGATAATATATTCATTTGCTAACACTTAAACAAATATTCATAAAAACTGACAAAACTTTCATCCTGCTGCTGTATTTTATGAGACTTTAGAGACATCAAAATAGGATTTAAGACCTTTTGCATAAGATAATTTATGGTTGACAAAACAAGAAGTTTCTGAAATTCTAAACTATTTTTCCATCAAGTGATAGTATTAAAGTTATATTACTAAGCATATTGGATATGTATGTCTTTGAGGCATTAGATTTTATCAAACTGATTAGATTTATTTTATAAATTTTATTTATTCATTATTCATTCATTTATTTATTAGCATCTTTTTATTCCTGAAGCAGTTTTGGTATTTGGAAATCATTCACAAACCTCATAGTTCTATTTGTCCCTAAATTAATTCAGAACTATTTTTTGAAAAAACTCATAAACTTTTCTTTAGCATACTATATTTCCTTTTAAATTTTGTATTTTCCTTTTAACAAAACAAATGGTCTAACTTTCTATTTTTTTTATTCTTTGGTCTCAAGTTTTTTACTTTAATTTATTTCAACTAAGGTATAACTTTTGTTCTTCTTATATAATTGAGCACTTAAGGGAAATTCATAAAAACTTATAAAACTGTGCTATGTATTATTTGTATGATATAGGAACCCAAGGCAAGGAAAAGTTGTTCTACTCCACTTAATCTTTGCTATTGAATGTAGCCTTCTAAATAATAGCAATTGTCATTAATGACTCATATTGTCACTAGTTATACTGTGGCCATGATTTTTACTCCATAATCTACTTTAATACCATGAATCATACATGCTAAGGTGTGTGCATATGATCTATAATGGATATATAGTTGTCCTTGAAGTTGGAAAGATTTGAGTGTTATTACTTTAGTGCTATAGGCAAGTTTCTAAAAGTTACAGAAAAGATTCTGACCTGAATTAGTAAAGAAAGTTTCCTCAATTATCTGTATTAGTGGAATTACAGGTCAAGTCCCTATCCTTGCTAAATGAAAGTTATTCATGAATATTTTACAATTTAAAGTTGAGTGTTTCTTATGTGAAAAAAATCAAATCTTAATATTCTATGCATATATATATGTATATACACACACATGCACATGTTCTTATACATACATATATAGGGCTATATACATATAGCTATGTCATGATTCATTAGTGAATGGGATTTCTCAATGCAAAACTGTGACCCCTCTCTCATATATAGACCATATTTCAGAGGCATGACTTGAATTTTAAGTCTCTAACTCCAAAGCATTTTCCATATCTACTGTGCCACATTTCTTCTTAATTTTTTTATTACTATATATTATTATGATATTTTATATTATTATTTCCTATTCAAACAGTTTCATATTGATTTCATAATTGTAAAATGTAATATTGATAAGAAAATTAATTTTTGCTTTTATTCTCCTTTGAAAAGATAGTTTACAAAGAAAAATTCATTTGTTTAGGGACTTTATCTTAATTGTGAATCTAGAAATACAAAATGAAAAAAATACTAACTTTATGTACTGCATATTGTATTTATTAGAATATGAATTTGCTTTCGGATGCTCGCTCAGCCAGAGTGTACCGAGATGAATTGGATGCACTTCGAGAAAAAGCAATCAGAGTTGACAAACTTGAAAGTGAAGTCAGCAGATACAAAGAGAGGCTACATGATATTGAATTTTATAAAGCAAGAGTTGAGGTATGCTATCATTCTTAAACTAATTATATAACTTTTTTTTCATTCAAAACTTTGATATTTGAACTAATAACTTTAATATTTTCCTAATAAATGCAGTAATGTGTTAGAATTCTTTTGAATAGGTTAAATAATTTAATAATTATAATTTACTGCCTTTGATAATAGAACAGGACCTGTTAGTGTGACAGTGTTATTTTAGGATATAGTGGTAGAATAGGACCTCATAGCTCTCACTGATGGTTTTGATGATCTCTTGACATCATTTAGCATTGCTGTTCCCTGTCATAGCCTACTGATACTTTTATAATATTCTTGCATGCTACTTGTAAATACATTTGTCATGTTTCCAAGGATGTCTTTCAGATTGAAAACAAAAGAATATTTTTAGTTACAATTTCACCTATAAGTATATTTTTTTGTCAGATCATTAAAGTCTACAGTGAGGGGGAAAAAAAAAAACAATTTTGTTTTTCTCTGGTATTTAAATCAGTATTTTAATTTAAATCTTGAAAAAGTACTTTTTGGTTTGATCTGAGTTTTCACCAAGCTTAAATCATATGGTATTAGGGCTTTATGACCAATAAAAATTAGTAAGTGTGTCCTTCATTTATAAGCAGCATGACTATTTCTTTTTTTTTTAATAATAGCTATTTATTTTTCAAAATAATATGCAAGTTTTCAGTATGCATCCTTGCAAAACCTTGTGTTGCATATTTTTCTCCTTCTTTCTCTAGACAGCTTGTAATCCAATATAGGTTAAATACGTGCAATTCTTCTAAATATATTAATACATTTATCATGCACCCCAAGAAAAATCAAATCAAAAAGGGGAAAAATTAGAGAAAAAAATCAAGCAAGGAAACAACAAATAAGATGAAAAAACTCTGTTGTGATCAACATTCAGTACACATAGTCCTCTTTTTGGATGCAGATGATTTTCTCCACAATAAGTCTATTGGAATTGTCCTGAATCATCTCATTGTTAAAAAGAACCAAGTCTGTTAGAATTGATCATCACATAATCTTGTTGCTGTGTACAGTATTCTCTTGGTTCTACTCATTTCACTTAGCATCAGTTCATGTAAGTCTCTCCAGGTCTTTCTGAAATCATTCTGCTGACTTTCTTATAGAACAATAATATTCCATAACATTAATATACCATAACTTATTCAGCCATTCTTCAACTGATGAGCATCCACTCAATTTCCAATTTCTTGCCACTACAAAAAGGGCTACCACAAACATTTTTGCAGATATGGGCCCCTTTCACTCCTATCTCTATCCAGATCTCTTAAGCTCAGTAGAGACACTGCTGAGTCAAAGGATTTGCAAAGTTTGCTTGACCTTTGGGCATAGTTTCAAATTGCTCTCCAGAATAGTTGGATCAGTTCACAATTCTACCAACAATGTATTATTAGTGTTCCAGTTTTCCCACATCCCCTCCAGCATTTATCATTATCTTTTCTTGTTATCTTAACCAATTTGAAAGGTGTGAAGTGGTACCTCAGAGTTGTCTTAATTTGCATTTCTTTAATGAATAGTAATTTAGAGCATTTTTTTATATGACTGAAAATGGCTTTAATGTCTTCATCTGATAATTGTTTATATTCTTTGACCATTTATCAGTTGGAGAATGACTTGTATTCTTAAAAATTCAAATCAGTTTTCTATGTTTTAGAGATGAAGCCTTTATCAGAATGGATATAAAAATTTTTCCCCATTTTCCTACTTCCCTTTTAATCTTGGCTTCATTGATTTTGTTTATACAAAAACTTTTTAATTTAATATAATCAAAATTACCCATTTTGTATCTCATAATGTTCTGTAGTTATTTTTTGACCATAAATTCCTTATTTCTCCACAGATCTGAGAGGTAAACTATCCCTTGTTCTCCCAACTTGATTATTGTATCACGCTTTATGTTTAAATCATGAACCTATTTCAACCTTATTTTGGTATAGGGTGTTAGTCGATGTCTAGTTTCTGCCATACTATTTTCCAGTTTTCCCAAAAATATTTGTCAGAAACTGGAATCTTTGGGTTAACAAATTACTATTGTATCTTATGAACCTAATCTGTTCCACTGATTCAGTGCCAAATGGTTTTGATGATCACTACTTTATAATATAGTTTTAGGTCTGGTACAGCTAGGCCATATTTATTTGCATTTATTTTCATTTATTCCCTTGAAGTTCTTGACCTCTTGTTCTTCCAGATGAATTTTGTTATTTTTTTTTCTAGCCCTATAAAGAAATTTATTGGCAGTTTGAATGGTGTGCCACTGAACAAGTAGATTAATTTAGGTAGAATTGTCATTTTTATTAATATTAGCTCAGCTACCCATGAGCACTTGATATTCTTCCAATTGTTTAGCTCTAACTTATTGTGCTCATATACTTCCTGGTTTTGTCTTGGCAGGTAGACTCCTAAATATTTTATATTATCTACAGTTATTTTAAATGGAATTTCTTTTTTTCTATCTCTTGGTGCTGAATTTTGTTGGTAGCATATAGTCCCTCATTTACAGCATGGCTATTTTTTAAGACTATGAACTCTAAAACTCATTTGCAATTGAGTTACTGATCAACATTAGCTAGAGGAGTAGAAGGGAATTTCTTTATTGGAAGTTTCTTACATCATTGAAATCATAGGCCCTGATCCACCTTCTACTTCAACTCCCATTGGTATACTGAAAATGACCTGCTGACCAATTCATGAGGTTTTCGTCTTGAGTTTATCACTACTTAACTTGAGTTACTTAGTTCTGTTTGCTCAAGTTAAAGGAAGCACCCTGAATTTGATGCCCTTATAAGATAAGATACCTTATGACGGTATTATTTACAACTAAAAACAAATCTGCCTTATAAACTTTTTTTTGTGTTTTATGATTTTTTTCCCATTCTTATGATATTCTACTGTGTCATATTTAGTCAAGTTTAGTGAATTTGGGAAAGGGAACTATAGTTAACTAATTTAGAATTTTAAAGCTAAATAACCATTTATTTTAAATTCGGCATAATTGTGATAAAATCCTCCTATTTCAGTAATTACTTCCATTATCTAGTTTTCTCTGCTAGTTTAGATCTGAGTATAGACTTAAGAGAATATGAATATGAACTAGTAGAATTGCTTGTTTATTGAATGCCATAGCTTTCTCTGTAGATGTATATATGTATTATCAGGTGGTGCTAAGTTTCTTCCAATAAGTTTTATACTGAGTGATTGAATAAATGGAAATGTGTTTAAAATAATGTTCGTCTTCTTAGAAAAATTTGAGTTATCATGTCTATTTTGTAAAATACACAAAGTAGTTTAAAGGCAGTTGGCCCAGTAATGGCTTCCACTAACAACTTTTGTATCATTTTCCCATTTTCTGTTTTATTTTTAATGGGGGTGAGGGTCCTTGTTAATTGTAGCGGAACATTGAAAAGGAATTGAAAAAGGGAAACCCTAACTTGGAAACATTAAACAGTTAACTAGTAGTGATTATATTACATTTGAAAATTATTTAAAACTAGGCTGTACAAATAAGTATGCACTTGAAAGTACCAGGCTAATTATTAAATATAAGAGATTCTAACATGGCTCATTAAAAGGTGGACATTCAGTGAAATAGAGGACTTTCAAACATTCATGATATAAAGACCAGAGCTGCATGGAAAATTTGATTTTCAAATACAGGACTCAGGAAAAGCATAAGAAGGTAATCAAGAAAAAGAAATAATACAAGACTTAAGGCTTATCTGTTTACATTCCTATATAGGATGATGATGATAATACTTGTAGCTCATAAGAGCTTTCTCATTATTATGGCCATTAGAAGGAGTATATATACATGGGAGATATATGTGTAAGTTGAATTATGAAGGGATAATAATTTTAAAAATAAAATTGAGGAGTGAGAGAGATTACTGGGAGAAATAGGAGAGGTAGAATGGTTAAAATTACCTGCCATAAAAGTGGTAAGAAAAAGCTTTTGCAGTAAAGGGAGAAATGTAAGTTGGCTCAAAGATGAAATAATATACACTTTCAATATGGGTGCATAAATTTATCTTAACTCTGCCAGAGGGTAGGAGGGGAAGGGGAAAGGGAAAGGAAAGAGGAGGGAAGATAAAAGAGTAAGCTTATTGGGGGAGGAGGTGGTCAGCAGCAAAATACTTTTTGAGGAGGGAAAGGGTAAATGGAAAAAGAGAATAAAATAGAGGGGGGATGTGGGAATTTATAGTTAGCAATAGTAATTATGAAAAGAATTTTGAAGCAGGTTTCTTTGGAGAAGGTCTCCATTTCTCAAATGTATAGGGAATCGAGTCAAATTTATAAAAAAAAAAAAAATAAGAGCCATTTCCCAATTGATAATGAGCAAAGGATAGGAACTATGCCCAAAGGGCTATAAAATCATGCCTGGCTTTTGACCTAACAGTATCACTGTGAAGTGTGAATCCCCAAAGAGATTTTTTTTTAAAAGAAAAAGAATAAAATGTTTATACACAATTATTTTCTCTGGTTTCAACAATTAGGAATGACTGAATAAATTGTGGTATGTGATGATGAAGGAATATTAATGTTCTGTAAGAAATGAACAACAGGATGCTCTAAGAAAAACCTGGACCATTGAATTACGAAGAATAGAAAAGTTATTCATAGCTGATCATCCCACAACTTTGCTATTACTGTGTACCATAAAACATTTTACTTTTCTTGACTCATGGAGGACTTTCCATGTTTTTCTTAGAGCTTTCTGTTCCATCATTTCCACTTTTGAGTTTCTTTTTGGGGGCTGAGGCTAAGCTCTCTTTTTTCTTTCCCTACATGACTTTTATGAAAATGTTTTCCATAACTTCACATGTGCCTTTCCAAGGAGGGTGAGATGAGAAGAAGGGAGAGAATCTGGAAGTTTTAAAAACAAATGTAAAAAAAATTGTTAAATATATTGCTGGAGGAAAAAAAAATAACTTTCCCTTGAGATGTTACATAGAAAATCTGAAAACAATAATAATGAAGAAAGCAGTTATGATGAAAATGAATGAATATTTCTTTGAATTGAAAAGTAAATGTAAAAATATATTTCCTGATAAATAGATTTAATAATGGCAGTTTCTTATAAATCTTTTTCATTTTATATCTGAACTAATATTGTATAGGTTCCATAATCTCAGCCAATTAGATGTCGTATTCATACTGATGAGATTTTAATTTGATCCATCAAAGTATCGAATTATTTCACTGTTTTACTATTGAGACAGGAAAAATATTAAGTTATCTTGATAGATAATTACTTCTGAATAACATTATTACTACACAGATCTCAGGTTGAAACCTACGTTTTATTGTTTTTAAGTATAGACTTAGATCTGAGGGGAAAAAAATGCTGAACCCTGATTAGAGTTTTATTTTTATTATTATTATTATTATTATTATTATTATTATAACTTTTTATTGACAGAACATTTGTATGGGTAATTTTTTACAACATTATCCCTTTCACTCACTTCTGTTCCTTCCCTTCGCCCCCTTTCCTAGATGGCAAGAAGTCTTAAACACATGTTAAATATGTTATAGTATATCCTAGATACAATATATGTGTGCAGTTCTCTTGTTGCACAAGAAGAATTTGATTCAGAAGATAAAAATAACCTGGGAAGAAAAACAAAAATGCAAACAGTTCACACTCATTTCCCAGTGTTCCTTCTCTGGGTGTAGCTAATTCTGTCCATCATTGATCAATTGGAACTGAATTAGATCTTCTCTTTTTCGAAGATATCCACTTCCATCAGAATACATCCTCATATGGTGGTGTTGTGAAAGTGTATAATGATTTCCTGGTTCTGCTCATTTCACTCAGCACCTGTTTAGAGTTTTAAAAAAGCTTCTTGATAGAGACAAAGTTTATAAATGTTGTTTTACTATTAAAATATAGCATTTGGAGCTTTTGAATTCTTTAAAGTACAAAGATAATAATATATTGAGTAAGCTTTATTTAAAATGTTTGTAGGAATTAAAAGAAGACAATCAAGTATTATTGGAAACAAAAAGTATGTTAGAAGATCAACTAGAAGGAACCCGAACTCGTTCTGATAAATTACATGAATTGGAAAAAGAAAACTTACAACTGAAGGCTAAACTACATGATATGGAGATGGTAAGAATGTAAACTTGATAGAACATAAAGGTATTAAGAAAAACATAAGGCAACTTGTTTTTTCTCAGTGCAGGAGAGTAAAGAATAAGAATGAATATAAAATAATATTATATTATATACATAATGATTATATATGTCATGTATGATCATATATGATATATATTATATAAATAAGAATATATAAAGAATATAGGAATGATTCATTTTAAATTTATTTAGCAAACATTTCTTAAGCACCTCTTTCATCATTCCAACTATATTTCCCTAGAAATAGAAAGGTGAAATAAGACATAGTCTTTATTCTTAAGGAGTTATTGGGATGAAACTTGTATTTAAATGTATTAACAATATGATAAGTGAAAAAGAAATTTCAAAATAAAATAAGAAATCGTGTATAAATATAAGTAAATAAAAGTAGCCAGAAGCCATACTTACTGGAAAGATGAGGGAAAGGAAACTTCATGGAGTGGTGGCACTTGACTTAGATTCTGAAAAAAAAGAAATGGGGAATATTATTATGAAGGAAGGCAGGAAAGGGAAAAGAATCTATTCCAAGCTAGGGGAGGAAGAAAGAAGGAAGAAGGTAGCTTCAGAATCAAATGTTCACTTCCCCTCCCCTCACTTCCCCATAACTTTAAATACCACATTGTGCAAAGGTTTGTAATCAGGTTATAGCTGCTGATATTTTATTGTGAAAAATGTTATTCCCTACAATTAGGTTTCTTACTTTTTTCCACATTAATTCCTTCCAAACTTAATGTCAAGCCTAAAGATTTTGGAAAGAAAGTAATACTATAAATATAAGAAAATCAGAGGGTATTATGGACTGAAAAAAGGTCACTGATTAGGTCATGAATGACCTTTTGAAAATCCATTTAAGTAGTATGTTGGGGTGGCAGTTGGATTGCAAGAAGTTGATGAGTGAGTGAACTTCCTATATTTACTGAAAAATTTGAGAACCAAACAGGATAAATTGAGAGTATGTGTAACAGGGAGAGACTAAATTCTGGTTATATGTCAAAAGAAAGGATGACAATAAGTATAAATTCATGGTGAAAATGGAAAGGGATAGGTCACCCTTTGCAAAAAAGGATTATGTATTTTCCTGAGACCAGAAGAAAATGAAAGAATAAAGGAGAAAATAGAGAGATTTGGGGAAAGAGAGAAGCAATCAAATTTCAGAAACAATAAACATTTACTTGATGTGCCAAAACAAACTCTCTTAGGTGTTGAGGTTATAAATACAAAAATGAAACAGTCTCTACTCCTCGAGGAGCTTGCATTGTACAAGAAGGATGCAGTATAGAAATAAATGCAGAATTATTTAAACTGAAAGTATCAAGAAAGACTTTTAGTAGAAAGTGGTACTTGAGATGAGTAAAGAATATTTATTTACACATAATATGTGTGTGTGTGTATAAAGTTTGAGGAAAATGACCTGGATAAGGCACATGGTAGTAAGTTTAGGAAACAGCTATAAAGTTTATTTAAAATATGAAGTGTGCATGATAAATAGGAAGACTAATATAATAAACTGTTAATAAGTCTAAAAAGAAAAATGGGTAACAAATTATGGAAGACTTTACATACTGAGCTCTTGTTTGATTTTTATCCTCCAGAAAGTAATGACAAAAGATTTTGAACAGACAAAAATGGTATCAGGAGAACCAATAAAAAGCTATTGCATTTAGCAAGTAGGAAATGATACTGGAATTACCATATTAAAACTGAATTGTACTTTAGTAAAGGAAAAAAGAAACCATTATAGTTTGTTTCATACAGTCTCTTTTTTTGTTATTGAAATGTTTCAATTTGTGGGTTATTAAGATGATAATAAAAAGGGGGGGATAGTTGATAATTTTGTAGAAAACAGTGTCAGTTCAGTGATGGATCAGTTATCCAGGTTACATTTTAGCACTGAAAAATTTAAAGTCATTAGGTAAGAACAAGAACCATAAATTGTCCCAAAAAAACCCCAGAGAAATGGAAGGATTATATAAATCAAAGTAGAGGTAAGGAACTGGTTGTGTTAGATTAAAGTAGCAAGACAGATGGAACAGGAAATTATAATCTGAAGCAATAGTTTAAAAAAAAAAATCTTAAATTATTAAAGGATGACATGTTCTTTAGTCAAATGGTACAGGAAATAATAAAAGGTTTTGTTTGATTTACTGTTTTATTTTCAATTTCAGAAGGCCACAATCAATAAATTTTTGTGATGCATAAAAATAATAGTTTTTCCTAAAACTAGCCAGATTTCATATAGTGTGACTAAACTATATGCTTTGATCTCAGATGACCTTTAAAAGGGAGCTAAGTGTTTGTTTAATAAAAAGAGAATCATGTATATAAAACACTAGATTTTTTTAAAATCACATTTTTATGGGGTTTTTTTGTATTTTATAATTTCAAGTAATATAAGTTTAAAAAAAATAACTTTTAACTAATGAAATAGAAGTTAATATAACTTGTTGTTTACAGATACTTTAGATTTAAATTAAATGTAAAAGATAATTCTCTTTCCCCCAAGGAACGTGATATGGACAGAAAAAAGATTGAAGAGCTAATGGAAGAAAATATGAGTTTGGAAATGGCACAGAAACAAAGTATGGATGAGTCATTACATCTTGGCTGGGAATTGGAACAGATATCAAGAACTAGTGAACTCTCAGAAGGTAATACCGAAATACAATCCAAGTTCAGTAGAAACATCAGAATTATGAAATTCAGTGTTTTTCTCCAGCTTAAGTCATTAAATTTCATATTTAGAGGTAACCTCATTGGTCTTTTAGTGGATTTCATACCTAGAAAAAGAATCCTTTTTTACATCGTATCTGATAAGTTGCTATTCATCCTTCTTGAAGACTTCTAGTGAGGGGAAACTTAAGACCAGTGATAGCCCATTCTACTTTTAAATAGGTAAAATTGTTTAGGAAATTTATCCCAAATTTAAATATATACCTCTCTTCAACCCATTGCCCATATTCCTCCCTTCTGACAGAAGGGAACTAAGTTCAATCCTCTCTTATACTTAATTTCAATAAATATTTTATTTAGGTACCCACTATGTACAATATTCTATGCAGAATATTAAAAAAAAAAAAAAAAAAAAGCAAAAAGCATTAAGGTTTTCAAAGTGCCTCACGTAGATTATCTTTTGATTCTCATGACAATTTTGTAAGATCATATCACAGTTATTTTCCCATGATATAAACTAAGAAACTAAAGTTCCTGGCTTTCACTGGCTTCAGGGTCTTTCAGTCTCTTTTATCATGTTATCGTTACCTTTTGTGTTACAAGGGGAAGAAAGAGAAAGGGAAAAGAAGTGGTAACAGATTTTGCCTTCTTGATGGGTGGGGAGGGAAGAGAGAGAGAATTCAGAACTGAATTTTTTTAGATGTTTCTTTTCTTTTATATATATATATATATATATATATATATATATATATATATATATATATATATATATATATATAACTTAAATGCAGAATAAGAAAATGCAAATTTAGAAAAAGACAAAAAATCATCTCATAGTCTTCTCTCTAAGTCTAGATAACTCTCTTCATCACTGAACAATTGGAACTAGTTTGAATCATCTCATTGTTGAAGAAAGCCACATCCATCAGAATTGATCATCGTATAGTTTTCTTGTTGCAGTATATAACGATCTCCTGGTTCTGCTCATTTCACTTAGCATCATTAAGTCTTCTTGAGATTAATCATCACCACTTCTTTGTTTTCTGCTGTTACATGAAATCTTCAAGGCCATTTACCTTACTGGTTGCCCTCTTCATTTTTGTCAGCTAATTCCTCTTATAGCTTTTCCTGGTTTGACAATTTAATAAACAAGCTATCAATTCCTTAAGAGCTACTAATCCTACTAATGAAATTCTGATGGGATTTTGAAGATATTCATTAATTAGCATGATGAAGAAAATACATTGGATACTGGATTTGAAAGTACTTTTTATCATATCAGCATCTATGAAGTTAAAAATAAAATAAAACCATATCTCTCTCTCTATATATATTTATATGTACCTATACATCTACATATATGTACATATATATGTTATAAAAAGAGCAGGCACAGAAATATTTTTATATGTGCTTATTTGAGCATAGGATTTTTTTAAACCTACTTATCACATTGAAAATGCTAGTATATTATAGGCAAAGTATAATAACATAATTTATTAGTAATATATGTGAACAAGAAATGAAAGAATTTTGTACTATTTAATTCATATTTATATTTTTCCCAAAAAAGACTTGAGCAGGACTGAGTGGGTGAAGAATTGTAGTTGCTAATCAAACACTCATGATAGTTGACACTTATTCTAGAAAGTCACATGTACATAGATAAGTGTGCATGTGTATGTGTGTGTGTGTATATATAAACACATATAAAATACATATGTGCATATATGTGTGTATATTTGTATGTATATACATATCCATACACACATATATGTGTGTATCTGTGTATGTATAATTGTAATCATCTCTCCATATCAGAATGTAAGCAAGGCCTGTTTAATCCTTTATGGTTGCTTACTCATATTTATCTTATGTTTTACTTGACTTCAATATTTGTATTTCAAATTTTCCATTCAGCTCTGCACTTTCATCTTGTATTTTCAGTAAAGTTTCACTTTTTCCTCCACAAGATTATATTCACTTTTTCCAGGTAAATTATTCTTGGTTATATATGACAATTTCAAAAATTATATTCTAGGCTCTTTGCTCTTTTATAGTTGTAATTTCTAAATTGCATATGATTCTGTTATCTCCACAGTATTTGAATTCTTTTTTTTTCTTATTTCTTGAAGTATTTTTCTCTTTAACATTGGCTAATAGTTAAATTTATATATTTATAGTCTCTATGCACTTTGCAGTTACCATATCATTTGATCCTCTGATCAACTCTCTTTAAGAGTTCTGAATGGCTTTATTTTATATGTCTAGGCTCTTTAAAAAACAAAAGACAAAAAAACAGTTATAGCTTTCAGATAGTCCAGTGCTTCTTAAGTTATCTCCTCTTGACTTGATTTCTAAGTTAATTTTTCCTATATAGCACTTTACATTTTTCTTTTTTCCAAGTCTCAATTTTATTTTAATAAATCTTGTGGAAGCAGTGTTTATCTGTTCTTATATTTAGGGAGTCTGTTCCTTGAGGAACAGACTGAGGAAAATTTTGTGTCTCTTGTACTAAACTGTTTCATTTCCAGTTTATTCTTCAGTTTTTCTCATTTCTTTGCCCATTTATTTTTTTGCTCTCCTTTAGTTTATAAAATTCATTTTTAGCTTGGAAAAAATTGCTACCATATCATTTACCAATTTTTTAGAAGAATTTAGGAATTCTAGTTGAACTTGTGGCTAAGCAATGTTTTGTTTTGTTTTTTCCCAGCCTTTGCTTTTAGATGTTTGGTAGTCATTCTCTTATAATGGGTTTTTACCTGGAACATCTCTGTCACCCTAATAGCTCTTAATATGAGATTATTTTTTTCTTTGCTCATTCTTCCAGACTCCTTCTTTACTTCAAACTTAGAGCCAGGATTACTTACTTCTCTGATGAATGTCTAAACTGACTTTTGTTTTCTTGGGTTCTTCTGTTGCTTTCTTTGGGTATTGTTTGTATTATTCTGAAATCTAAGGAACATTTCATGCTAGGGGCCTACAAGCCTTTTAGTAGTTCGAAAGTGGTGTGATCTAAACTAAATCTAATTACTAGTTTTTTTGTATTCTCCAAGTTCCTGTCCTGGGTTTGACTCTGGATTACCCCAGTTGGTTATTCTAGTAGAATGCTGGATTTAGCCGATGATAGTCCACTGAAAAGCTGTGCTAGTTCAAAGTGAGAGAATTACAAGCTCTGGAATTCCTATTGTGGTTATTTCTTGCAGTCTTCAGTCTGGCTAGAGGCTGAAATGGAAACTCTGCTCAGCTTCTGAATTCAGAGCCATAAAAGTAGCATTTGCTTTTGCACATGATTCTCGATGTATGACTCAGGGCCTGTGACTATACTTTTACCATAGAAGGCTACCCTAGACACAAATGGTCTACCTTGGATGTGTAACCCAGAATGAGCTAGTGAACAACTGAGCTACTGTTTCACAATTGTTCTCACACATGACATAGTGTTCCCTATCTTCTTCTTCCCCTACTCCAATCCTTTGTATGAGTCTTGAACCTCTTCTCATCTCAGTACACATTGTCTTTTTTAGTTCTATGGAATAGTCCATGCTCTGTACCACTGACCAGACTCTTATCTTCAGTATCAACAGACTTCTTTGTCTCCCCATGATAATTTGACCTGTGATCTTTTTTTTTTTTTTTCTTAGATTTTCTTATTAGAACACTGGTGTATCTTCTAGATTTTTATGTTACTACTTCTATCTTGTCCCCATCCCCAAGAAACATTTATTAAAGACTTTACCACACTTGAAGCCCTGTGCAGATTGTGAATATAAAGAAAAAATAACAACTTAATAAAAGATAATGTTTATATGTGGCTTTTAAGCTTTTCAAACTGGTCTAGATACAGTGTAGCCATTGCTGGCATTATTTCTATCTTAGAGTTTAGGGAATTGAGTTTAGAAATTGGCCACATATGCATGCAAATCCATATCACTTAACTCCAAGACTAGTTCTCTTTTTTATCATGTTGCTTTGACTCTCCATGCTAAATTTTATTTTGAATTTTTACATTTATTAGCTTCAGGATAAATTCACCAAGCAAAACTGTTGAAAAGTTGAAGTTTTTATTGTCCCATTAATTATTTAGTTTATCCTCTGGGAGAATTTTTTTAAAGTTCTGGGTGGTCTTCTTTTATATGTCTAGACTCTTTTAAAACAAACAAACAAAAAGTTATGGCTTTGAAAATCTAGAATTTTGCTTTTTCTGGTTTTGAAAGAGCCTAACTATTTTTATCATCATCAAAAAGTAGTGAGAGGCTACTTTTGTATTTTTTAAAATAGTATTCCTTGTTTGTTGTTTTATTGTAGGCAACACTGAAAAAGAATCTAGTACTGAGATCTACCTTAAATGGTGGTTTCCCTTGCATTGTGCCAAAAATATTATTCTCGGCACTCTAGATTCATATCAACATTTAAAATAGAGCAGATTGCCTTAAATGTTGCCAGTATCTTCCTCAAAGTGGCATTAGATGCTGTTGCTTATTTCCTTTCCTACATTATGTTTTGCATTAGGATTTTTTTTGAATTAGGGGTTGTTGTTTTTTTTTTTTTTTTTTTTTTTTTTTTTTTGATCTTTACAAATGGCCTATCAGACAGATGAGGAGTACTGCTATTCCCATTTTATTTATAAGGAAACTAAGGCTCATCAAGGTTGATTGTGTTCCCAAATCTCTTTCTTGTGCCTTTTCTACTGGATTGCACATCATCATAATCAGGAGAAAATCACAAAATTTCCTAGATGTTTTTAATCATAGATACAAATTAGGAACCCTGTGGGCAAGTGATTCAATAATATTTACCTTCTGGTAATGTGAGAAAGAGAGACACATACGCTCCTATTAATATTATATTTTAAAATTTTATAGCACCACAAAAATCTCTGGGCCATGAAGTGAATGAATTAACATCAAGTAGGTTATTGAAATTGGAAATGGAAAATCAGAGTTTGGTAAAGACAGTAGAAGAACTTCGAAATGCTGTGGGTTCTGTAGAAAGCAGTAATTCCAAAATTCTGAAAATTGAAAAAGAAAACCAAAGACTTAATAAAAAGGTAGTGTATACATTTATGTGTATGTGTGTGTGTGTGTGTGTGTGTGTGTATGCATATACTATGTGATATTAGTAGACTTTTTTATATGACTTGAATTTACTAGGTTTGCCAGTATAGGAAAATTTAATTAAGAAATTAATGATAATCAAATTTGAAATGTAAGCTTATACTCAAATATTGTAAGTGCTTAAAAGTGTCATTTTTGTAGCCACGGAATTTTAAATAGTATTTTACTGTGCTTGGTCTATATATGGGTCAAATATTCTGAAATGGCTTTGAAAAATCTTATTTAATTAAATGTATCTCACAGAACTATTTCTTATTAACTTGAACATTTAAACTTAGTTGCATAATTGGGTCTCTTTCCCAATTTGTCTTAATCCTTTTATTATAGAGCAACCAACGACACTTGGTTTAACAAATGTTATGCCAGATTTCAGTATTTATTAAAATAGTAGAATTGGATTAATTAGATTTTTTTTTAAAAAAAGAAATATGGGTTCATTCTGGAAATACAAATTTTTATTTTTATTGTTGAATTTAATTTATGATTTGAAATTGCTGTTGCTTTTAATGTATATTATGGACTATCACGAGTATTTTATTACAACAGTGCAATAAAGATCCAAAATACATATTCCAAAAGAATAAATTTTTTAATGTTTATTACTAACTTGAGTCATTTGTACAATTTTAAGCCTATTGAAAAAATACAAACTGTGCAATAGTACCAATTTTTTGCCTCTCTTAAACATGTTCAATAACTGCATATATTTAGAAAAAAGACTTCCCTTAATCTTTAAGATAGCCTATTTTGAGCTAGCACATCTTACTGTATTACACTATTTTAAACTATAGCTGAAAATAGATGGAAACCAAACATTTACTAGCATTAGATCCAGATCTTTTTTTTCTTTTCTACCATTTCCCTCCCTTTTTCTTGTTTGTTTTTTACATTTTTGCTTTATTCTATTTTTATCCTTCACTATTTCTTCCCAATCTTTCCTTACTTTGCCCCCTTTCCTCTTTCCCTTTCTTCTATTTTCATTTCTTGAAATGTAAATATCTTCTCAACAAACCATGTCAACCCTAAATTATAGAATAGACTTTTAGCTTTGATAATTGTTTGTATCGGTTAGTATATGACCACCACATATTCAGCTTTAATTTTCCCATTGTAGTTCTGATTCTTTAACCATGAAATGGATTTGCTGATGACTATGATTAAATTTTCTTAATGCAAACTCTAAACTTCATTTTGAGTATTTAGATGTTTATCACTTTATTGTTAAAACAGAATGTTGTCTTTTGTTATTGTTTACAAACTATAATAATATTTAATATTCTCTTATGGGTTTTTCCCCTAGCTGGAAGATCTTGAGAATGAAATTATTCAAGAAAAGCAAAGTCTTCAAAATTGTCAAAATCTGAGCAAAGATTTAATGAAAGAGAAAGCACAGCTGGAAAAGACACTTGAAACACTTCGAGAAAATTCAGAAAGACAGGTCCATTATTTTCTAGTAATTAAGTAGACTTAAATATTTTTATCTTCTTCCAAAAAAGTATTTTTAAAGAACATGTAAGCAATTTATTCATAAAACATTAAAATTTAGGTAACTAAATTTAAAGTAAAGCAACTTGAAAATCAGAAGTAGTAGTATTAATTTAATTTTTTTTTTTTTTTTTTTTTTTTTTGCCGAGGCAATTGGGATTAAGTGACTTGCTAGGTCACACAGCTAGGTAGTGTTACATGTCTGAGGTCATATTTGACTTTGGATCCTCCAGACTTCAGGGCTGATGATCTATCTATTGCACCATCTAGCTGCCCAAACTAGTAGTTATTTTTATGTGAAATTTTATGGAATACACAAGTTCTTCGATGAATGGAAGAAATCTTAAGAGATAATCTAGTCCAGGGGCTTTGTAACCTTTTTTTTGAACAAAGCTGTTTTTAATTCCTCAAAGCCTTAAGATCACTCGTAGGGGTAAGTTCAGTTGTGAACAAAATACAAAGGTGGCAAAATGTAAATACATAATAGATACCTGTCATTTCAGATATCAGCTTGGTATTTTGTCTAGATAATTGGCTGATATGGAAGGGTTGTAGGCTCATTGTCTAGGCTACAATTGTTATTTTGTAAATGAGGAAGCTAAAGACCACATTTGGTGGCTTGCCTGAAGCCACACAGCTAATAGCTAATTAGTGGCAAGGTCTAGTTGGAACTTTGGCTTTCTAACTCTCCTTCCAGGTTACTGGAATTAGATTTTATATAATTATATATACTGGAATTATATATTATATATATTTGCATTATATAGTGTTGCAGATAATATTTCTTAATCATACTAGACATTTTATTGTGAATTCTTTTTCAAAGAAACCTTTGAAATCTTATGTAAATGTGTAAATTCATATTTGTACATATGTTGAGGATGTCTCTAATGTGTATATGTGTGTGTGTGTGTGTGTGTGTGTTTTATTTATATATTTGGTTTGAGATACATGTATACAAAACAGTAAATAGACCTGAAAATCTTTTTAAAAAATACTAAGTATCTGTCTTTCTTATTCCATTACATTGTGAGCTCTATGAGGACAAAGACAAGTATTTGCAATCTTTTGTATTCTATGCATATAGTCTCCATTAATAATTGATTAAATAAACCTAGGCTTAATTGGGCCTTACATGTACTAATAATAAGGTCAAGGCCTTATTACTCCTTCAGGATTAAAATTAATTTTTGGTTGTATATCACTGACAATTTTATTTTTTTCTGAATTAGATTAAAATATTGGAACAAGAAAATGAGCATTTGAATCAAACTGTAACATCCCTAAGGCAGCGATCACAAATAAGTGCTGAAGCAAGAGTAAAGGATATTGAAAAAGAAAATAAAATTCTACATGAATCTATAAAAGAAACAAGCAGCAAATTGAACAAGATTGAATTTGAAAAAAGACAAATTAAAAAAGAATTGGAACATTACAAAGAAAGAGGAGAAAGAGCAGAAGAACTTGAAAATGAGTTGCACCATCTTGAAAAGGAAAATGAATCATTACAAAAAAAGATAACTAATTTAAAAATTACATGTGAGAAAATTGAGACCTTAGAGCTAGAAAATTCTGAACTGGAAGTGGAAAACCGAAAATTGAAAAAGACATTAGATAGTTTAAAAAATCTTACTTTTCAACTAGAATCCTTGGAGAAAGAAAATTCTCAATTGGATGAAGAAAACTTGGAATTAAGGAGAACAGTGGAATCTTTAAAATGTACAAGCATGAAAATGGCTCAATTGCAGTTAGAAAATAAAGAATTGGAAAGTGAAAAAGAGCAACTTAAGAAGGGTTTAGAACTCATGAAAGCTTCTTGCAAGAAAACAGAACGTTTAGAAGTTAGCTACCAGGGTTTAGATACTGAAAACCAAAGACTACAGAAAGCTCTAGAAAATAGTAATAAAAAAATTCAGCAATTAGAAAGTGAGCTACAAGAATTAGAAACAGAAAACCAGGCATTGCAAAAAAATCTGGAAGAGTTAAAAATATCCAGTAAACGGTTAGAACAACTAGAAAAGGAAAACAAGCTACTAGAGCAAGAGACTTCTCAACTAGAGAAAGATAAGAAACAGCTGGAAAAGGAGAATAAGAGGCTCCGACAACAGGCAGAAATCAAAGATATCACATTGGAAGAAAATAACATTAAAATTGGAAATCTTGAAAAGGAAAACAAAAGTCTTTTCAAAGAAATAAGTGTATTTAAAGAATCCTGTATCCGTCTCAAAGAGTTAGAGAAAGAAAACAAAGAACTTGTGAAAAGAGCAACTATTGACAAAAAAACTCTTATTACTTTACGTGAGGTAATTCTTTTTCATTACTAGTTGCAAATATGAGCTAAAGTTGAGCTGTATGTATGCATTTATATTCCTTAAAATTTAATATTATATATGATTGTGACTTTTAGAAGCAGTCACTGTTTTAAATATTGATTAATTTGTAAAGTCCCAAATTGTTTGCTTTGGGGGGAGAAATATTATCATTAAAATACTAAATAAAAATATATATATATATATATATATATATATTTTTTTTTTTTTCCTTTTTTCTGAGGCTGGGGTAAAGTGACTTGCCC